>NW_027202826.1:8837006-9437006 GCF_024711535.1 Dipodomys merriami
ATATTGGGAACATTTGTTTCCTATTTGTATCTGAAATAAACAAATTTCTTACTAGAACACATCTCAAAAGACAATGCTTGACAAGAAATGTACTCATTACCTTACTCCTGTAACTGTAACCCCTTTGTACAGCATCTTTACAATAAAATAAAATTAAAAAAAAACAAGAAATAGCATAAGCATTTCATATTTACTATTGCTTGCCCTACTTTAATTTTGACCATTATTCTGACAACTATTGGCATGCAAAAATAGAAAAATAGACATTGACCTAGATTAAAAAAACATGATTTTAAATCCTTAAAGTAGGGTTAGGCTCCTTGTGTAAAACTCATATGAGCTAGGCGATTGAATAAGTAGCTGAATGGTGAGAAAACATCGATTCTCATAACTAAGCTTTCTTTTTCCGTATTAGTTAAGCTCAGCAAGGATAGAGGACAGGACTGACATGGAATTGATGTCCCTTGATGTATTATGAAACGATGCAGCTGAGCCCTCCAGCCCCCGGCTGAGGTCAAATGAAGGTGAGAGAGATGACTTCATGCTGGCTCCTGCCAGAAACCTAATACCAGTGTTGACTACTGACAGCAAGCCAGGGGAATTTACTCAAGTTTGGACCCTGTGCAATAAAGCTTGGTCCCCAGTGTGACTGTGTAGTTTGTCTAGACTCCCCAGATTAGACTATGAACCCTGAGGGATTTCCAGGGTGATACCGAATTCACTACAAAGGCAAAATGGTAGTCAGCAGTGTGTGCAAAACCAGCCCCTCAGCCTGACTCAGAAATGTGGCTGCTTGATTGACCCATGCGCTTTATATGAAGAGAAAGTTTAGACTCCAACTTCCTCCTTCAGATAAAACAATCAGCCCTGCTGGGACAATTCGCATGCTCTCTTTCTCCTCCCAAATTGAAGTGTCACGTCCCAGGGTGTGGTGATGGTGGACTGCTTTCTTCATCGCTCACTCTCTCCCCAGCACATAGTGAAATATTTATTCAATCAATGGTCATTGGTGGTGGAAATAAGAATCTCCCAACTCACGTGGATCCTTACGCCTGGCAGAGAAAGGAGAAGAAGAAAACCTGGAGAGAAATGTGACATCATCTAGCTCTGTAGTAATGTACCTTGTAGGGAATAATGTGATATAAATAGGCCAAAACATTGTGCTTGAGGCAGAGATATCAGTTCTGACTCTAATATCCAGTTTTTACAACTGGTTAGTGCCATAAGAGCCAAATAATGAGACAGCTTCAATTCATATATAACCAAGGAAAAAGTATTTTCCTTTTCTGTTCATCTTTTTTTTTTTATTGTGCGTGTGTGCCAGTCCTGGGGCTTGATCTATGGGTCTGGGCACTGTCCCTGAGCTTTTTATTCTCTCGAGGCTTATGCTCTATCACTTGAACTACAGCCCCATTCCTGGTTTTTTGATGGTTAATTAGATATAAGAGCCTTACAGACTTTCCTACTTGGGCTGGCTTCAAACCACAATCCTTAGACCTTAGCCTTCTCTCTAGCTAGGATTACAGGCATGAGCTACCAGTGCCTGGCTTCTGTTCATCTTTTAAAGATAACTTTTAACAATTGTGTGGTTGTCTTCCTTGATTTTCAGTCATTAGCTCCCTTCTGCATAATTTATACAATGTCATTCAGATTGAAAATTATAATGCACAGTTTAAGACCATATCATACAATTTGGCAGACATTTAATGTTTAGCAATATAGTTGACTAATGTAAATTATTCTAGCCCATAATAACTTGAGAGTCCAAACTATTTGGATGAAGAACTTCACTGATTAAATTGACCAAATCATTGTAACTTTCATTTTTATTCCGCTTCTTCTATGGACAACATCTTTTGAACACGGTTTAAAAAAAACAACACCTTTTGCACATATTACATTATAGATCTTACTAGCAAAAACATATTTTTTCTGGGTTTTTTTGAATGATAAATAACACTTTTAAAAACAAACAGCTTCTATTGTATTTCTGATTGCATATATTTCAGTGTCAAAGAAACAGTAAGCAGATGGAAACTATCAATCCTTAATATGGACACTGGCATGTTTAGAGCTCAATTATTTAATTGGCAACCTCTCCACAGTAAGAGATTACCCTCTTCCCTCTATCTTGGATTCTCCATGCTTTTAATTTTCAGTGGATTCCAAGGTCATGTAACAGAGCTATGAGTACCCAGGCATTCTTGAAGAGATTTCACAGTGCAAGAATCTAGAACATGGTACAATGTGTTGGTGAGGAAGCTCCCCCTCAGCTTGGCCTATATCCCATAAGCAGTGCGCTCCTGGCCTCCTCTTTTCATTCATGCATGCAAGATACTTTCTGAATTTCCCCATGCTCAAGAAGACAGGCCCAAGAGTAGGATATTATCTGAACATTATTCTTGGACAAAAAAAATAGTCCTTCATAACATCCCTAGCAACTCTATAAACACATTCCTTGGGAGCTTTGAGACTCTATTTCAGCCAATACCATGATATGTGAGATAGACTCGCAAAATTCATGCGGAAAAACGTCTGTTGTGAATATTAGAAGGCTCGCCAGGCTCTAGTGGCTCAGCTGTCATCCTAGCTATTCAGGAGCCTGAGATCTGCGGATGATGGGTTCAAGCCAACCTGGGCAAGAAAGTCCATGGGACTTTTACCTCCAATTAAGCACCATAAAGCCAAGAATGGAGCAGTGGCTACATGGTAGAGTGATAGCCTTGAACAAAAAAGTACTGATGCCCTGAATTCAAGCCTTAAGACTTGCGTGCGTGTGCGTGCACACACACAGTATTAGAAATATTAGAAGGCTGTCTAAATATGATGTTATTCCAAAGGATTATAGATAGGTTTCAATGGGACCATATTGTAAAAGTACCTTTGCATGTATAATTTTCTGTGAGACTATATCACTAAATATCATATATTGAAGCAGGAAAATATCCCACAGATGACTGCTAGCCCTTGATCATAAAAAAACCAAATACTAGTGAAATTCAATTAGCAACAATTTGGTCTTTCAGTGTCCTTATCAAATCTACCAGTTCCATGGTTATTAACACCCACCTATGAGCTAGTTGTGCCCTCATTTCTCTACCTTGCTCTGACCTTGAGCCAGCAGCCTGACTCCCCTCCTACCTCTGAAAGAGAGAGGTGTTCACACTCTTCTCCAAGGAATTAATCATTCATAGATGATCTGCAACCAATAGATGCCGGGGTGTGGACTATCTGTAATCATATCTGCAATCAAGATAGTTTAGTTTTCTTTTTTAGTTACATCATATAAAAGACATAATCCAATTCCTATGAACGAAGACCATATTCATTGAATGATAGGTGTTTAATAGTTATTTGTTTAGCTGAATGGATCTACAACCTCTAAATGCCTAATGTGAACTTTGCACATGGAGAAGTTTAATAGTGATAAGCGTATGAATCATGGCGACATGATCTATTCATGTGGGTGCAAATTCTATGTGCTCATTATTTTGGCTTACTTCTAAAGCTTTCTTAAAGGCAAAAAAAAGGGAAAATCTGAAAAGCAGCAGGAGTTTACATCTACATATGGCGCCTTAAGAAAATGTTGTGTCTAAAATACAAAGTAAATAAAACCCCAAATACACTTATAGTGCAGAGTGAATGAACTCTAATGGAGTCTGGGAAGTTGCTACTTTGAAATTGCCATGCGGTTCCAAAGAGGTTTCTATATTTTTTTATATTAATGTATAATAAGGTTAATTCTGAAAGCTGTTTCATCAAGGATATTCCTACTGTGTGGATTTCACCTATTAAGCTTCTTCCGTGTTGTTCTTTCTTGTAAAGTTTTAATACACACTTAGTTATGACCTAATAAAGGCCTCACACAACAAAAGATACTGACGCTCAGGTAGCTGCTCTGATGGAGAACACAAGCCACAGAAAGAGCTTGATTTTTGCTTTTGCTTTTGGTTCCTTTTTGCCTAATTGCTGGTGTGTTTCTATTCCAACTGCTGGAGCTGCTGTGTCTTTTGTTGGATAGCAAGCATTCAGATGAGGAGATAAATTCTTAGATTTGGGCATCAGGATATTGCTTGTTGATAAAGTTACCCTGCATGCACTAGACTCTGAGTTTTATCCTCTCCCTACCCCAAACATCTGGCTTTATATTATACGTGCTAGGTAGGTTCTACCATTCAACTTTAAAATCAACATTTTGCTAAATGAAACCCCAGCAATCGATCATCCTTGGAACTCTGCTGTTTGTGTTCTTTGATGGTATTCCTTCTCCTGGTACCCAGTACCTCCCACTTACTCATTAACTCGCTACTGGAAGATTTTTGAAGCTTAAGGATCTCCTCTGTGAAGTAACTTGTACTGAGTCTTATAGGCCGATGTAAATCCAGTACTGATGTTCTTCCCAATACCAAAGTTTACGATCCCAGAATCTACTCTATCATCTCAGGCTTGTAGAAATCGTAACAACTACAGTTGGAAGAGTCCAAAGACAATGTCAATCTAGAAACCCTGAGTATCCACAGAAAGTTTTCTTTCTCCTTCTTTTCCATCCCGTTGCCATTGCTGTAGTTTTCCTAATGTGGGGGAAATTAAAATCCAACATGCTGGCGATTGATATCCTAAAATAATATTAGCTGTATTCTCAGCTGGGCTGTGGCAAGTTCTGTGATTTGCTTTGCATATCTTCCAGTTCTTAAATAAACTCCAGGTTCTTTCTGAACTCACGCTTTCAGCAGGGAGTCTCTTCTTTTAGAGATTGTTGTGGGGTTGGGTGGGACCCTACTTGCCCTCATTGTCAACCCACACTTTATAATAATTCATCCATTGCCCAGCTTCTTCTAGGACAAGAGGATAACGACTTCAAGTCTGGGGACTTCCCCTGACTCTTGAGCACCTTTGGCCTGTCTCCTTTAAAGTTATGTTTCTCTGGATATTCCCTTTCTCGGCTCTATTTCTATTGTGCATCCCATAAGTGGGGCCAAGTCTCTTATAGCAACAAAAAGCAAAACAGTACAAACTCTCAAACTTCCATCCTCAGAGTTACTTTGTGCAGCTTTCCTTCTCAGCCCTAGGAAGAACAGTCCAAACTTCCTCTGTCTACTTCCTGCCTCAAAATCAGCCATTCTAATGAGACTCCAAGCAATCCAGGCAAAGCTGACCAATAGTCTCCTTCCCGCCCCCCCCATGTTGAATGGCAACTTGCTGTGTTTAATTGACTACTCACTTGTTTTTTTAAAATTCTGAGTGTTTGAGCTTGTTTTGCTTTTCTTCCTGGCTTCTCTTCCTGTTCCTCCTTCCCATCAATGCCTCTTTCTTAGCTTTATTGCTGGCTCCTTTCCTCTCTTCACTACTCACATACTAATGTTCTTCTACCGCCGCAAGGGATTCTGGTTGGCACTTTCTTCTCATTTTAAATAGAAGTTATGTGTGGTCATATTAATTTCCATGAACGGATGAACTACCCCAATTTGATCTTCTATGGGCATTTCCAATTCAACATGTTTAAAATTAGATAACTGGCTCTTCTCTTCTGAATATAGACCTCTTAAGAGAGACAGCATTAACAGGAAGTGTCTATAAAGTTATATTTTGTACTCAGTACAAAACCATTTGCATAAGCAAATCATTCTGAAAGAATTGGGAGAACATTAAAAATGGCTACAATTACTCATCAGAATTTGGGTGGACATAAATGTGAAGGTTGAGATTGAGACAAATTGTCCTCCTATGGAATAATGCTTAAAGCCTCTATTCATGGAATGCTGGCTGGATGAAGTGTAGATCTGACTCAGGATAGAAATGATTAAATTCACAAAAGTACCAAGATATGGTAGGCATTTAAAATACTGTTGAGGTACGAGTGTGTAACTGAAAATCCTGGAAAAGATAGCATTTGTGGGGCCTGTGTATCAGAAACATATAGGTGGGAATTGACCAGGGCAGGAAGTACTTTAAAAATGCCTCAGCTCTATGTTGTCCATGAAAAACAAATGTATACTTATTTTTGGAATTTCAAATAATGTTACAGAAAGAGTTGGGATTTTAACAAGAGTGGGCACAGATTTGAAGCACCTGAGAAATACCTAGGTTCTCTAACACATCAAAGCACTTTTAAAGAGAACCTCATTGTTAAACCAGACAGGACAGAGATAGGAGATCTTGGAAAAAGTGGCTTTAACAAGAGGCCACACATTCCACAAGCATGGCGGAAGTACTCATCCGATGGGGATGTGAGCTGAGAAGACAGCTGTGTGTTGGCCTGGCTTTGATGCTATCACTTGCTCATTCAGTTCCCTGGGTAAAAGGCCTGTTCCCCAGCACTTCCCAGGGACGAAAATAGGCAAAGACAGGTTCAACCTTCTCTTGCCCGCACATAGTCCCTGGAGAATCCTTTAAAATCTGGGGAAAATTCCTGGAGCTGACCTGGAAATTTTGTTGAGCATTTAAGCTCTGCAACTCGTGTCTACCCTTCTGCCTTCATACCTTCTGAGTAATATATGCACATATTACCATTACAGAATTGTGGTGGCTAAAAGTTTCAGGTTTTCACGCAGCTCTTCCGTGACCTTAATTTTGGTTATTTTAAAGGCAAACTACTACAGCCAAAGTATTCCTCCCAAAGTTCGAGTGAGAAGACAAGGGAGGTTAAAGTAAAGGACGGGAAGTCAGAGGAAGCAGGCAGATATGGAAGAGATTTACGAGGTGTTTCTTAATTGGGCTCAAAATTTATAGAGGCAAAGAATGCAACCCAGACTCCACATGTTAAAATATTACTAGTCCAGGAGGATTCCAGAGCACTTTATGATGTTAAAGTCATTACCTTTGAATTTACTATTTTGGCACTGACGCCTGCCCTTCCCCATGCTTCCTCAATCGGCTGGACTTTAGAGCACAATTAGCTCTCAGTTACCAAAACTAACTGGGGGAGAATCAGAATAGAAAATGAAATGATAGCAAAAGTAAGTAATGGTGTATAAAAAGGAATCAGTAACTCTGATCCTAGAACCAAGAGAACCTCGGAAAATGTAAGGTCTGCGTTTTGTGTGTAATGGGTGTGGAGGTAGAGGTAAGCAATCCCAGCAATCAGAAGGTAAAGCAGGGGGACTGCAAGCTCAAGGGGAACCTGAGCTACATTCTTCTAGAATGTTCCTCAATCAATAAATACTTAAAGACTAAATATGCTTCATGTCATATGAAGAAGAGAAAATACAGAAAGACCTAGACACCTGCTGTACTTGTAAACAAAAAGTAATAATAAAATCTAGAATGCTTTCCAAAGGAGTAAAAGTAAATCCTCACAAATATCTTCTTTGAACTGATCTCCTTGTTTTATACAAAATTCTATTTTCGTCAGAGCAATAGCCCTCAACGCAGTTGCAAAGTCAGGTGTAGATGTTTGTAGAGATCAAAATGTCAAAGTGAAAGCTACAGAATCTTTGGCCCCTTTCAAACTTATCGTGAAGGATTTTCTTTCTGAATAATGACTTTTTTTTGTTTGTTTGTCGGTCATGGGGCCTGAACTCTGGGCCTGGGCTCTGTCCCTCAGCTCTTCAGCTCAAGACTAGTGCTCTACCACTTGAGCCACAGCGCCACTTCCGGCTTTTTCTGCTTATGTGGTGCTGAGGAATTGAACCCAGGGCCTCATGCATGCAGGGCAAGCGCTCTACCACTGAGCCACCTTCCCAGCCCTGAATAATGACTTTTAAAAATCAATCCCTTTTGTTTGAAACCAAATCTATCTAGATGGGTTTTGGAAAAAAAAAAAAAACTTTTCAAGGAAAAAGTGGATTTCTGTTGACTTAGGATTAGAACATAGAAGACAGAAAGCTTCACTTGCTCAGCATTGTGCTGTTCTAGATCAGCATGAATGCTGACTGTGTCCACTAAATGGAGGTACCAGGTGGTTTGGTGAAGAAACTAAGAGGCAAAGTGACTTTAAGATTACCGTGTGCTTGAGTGGACTGAGGTAGGTACTGTCTAATTGCCAGGGCTGCTGAGATGACAAAAGTAGACAAAAGTCAAATGTGCCTGTTTCGTGAAACTGGAATGCTCCCTTCCTCTTTAGCCTTTGGTAAACTCCAAGTTCCCAAGCTGAAGGACTCTGGGACTTACAGTGGAGTTCCTTCATGTTCTCAGTCCTTGGACTTGGTACTAGGAGTTACAGTATTTATTGCTGTTCTGGTTCCAAAGTGTTTGAACATGAAATGAGTCATGCTGCCAGTGTCCTGAGGTCTGGAGGAGCTTACAGACAGCTTTCCGTGGGACTCCATAGTCACAGGAACCAACACCCTAATAAAATATCATCTCATCTATTGTCTATTGATCTATTTATCTATCTCTATCATCTATCCAAACATCTGTCTCTCCATCCACTATCCTTCAATCAATCAACTGTCTCTATAGCTATCTATTCTTTAATTAATCTAAAATCAATCTGCCTACCTTCTATCATCTATCCTAAAATCAATCTATCATCTATGCACCCATCCTGTTTGTAGAACCCCACATAATGCACTTAATAATACTTAGGGTTTTATTTTACTTTCCTCTGATAGCTCTATTGCAATATTCTGGCCATTATCTACAGAGCCATCTCATCATTGAAGTTGGCAAAATAGAGTTGATAATTCAGGAAAGTTATTTCACTGTACATTCATTAGAGTTGGAAAACATTCATTGTCTCTGATCACATGAGAATAATCTTCTTACATAGCAGTAATATTATTAACCGGGTGCTTGTTTTCATTTCAGTTGATTTTCTACTACGAAGTAAAATTTCTAAAAGGAAAAGGAAAAGAAACTAAAATGTAAAAGAAAAGGCATATGTTACCTCAAAATAGGTCACTAATTAATTAGAATATTCTACAAATAAATACCCACTTATGAGTAAAAGAAGAATATTGGAAATGCATATTGCATAATCCCAAACAGAGCCTAATCTTTCTACATAGTCAGAAAATCTCCAGCTGCTCTCAAATGAGCCTCTGAGGCCTAGGAGCTTAGAAATGTTTCTTCATTGTATCCCAGCATTTTTAGATTGACACAGTCAACAAAACTGTGTTTCTTTGTAAGTTATAAATATTGTTAATGGGTCGCAGTATGAAGTTGATAGATTATTTTTAATCAGAATTATGTTCCTTATCAAGTTTACTAAACTGTTATCTTCCACCCATCGCCTTTTTCTACTTTACATTAAAAATAAAAATTTTGGGGCTGGGAAGGTGGCTCAGTAGTAGAGCGCTTGCCTTGCATGCCAGAGGCCCTGGGTTCGATTCCTCAGCACCACATAAGCAAAAAGAAAAAAAAAGCCGGAAGTGGCGCTGTGGCTCAAGTGGTAGAGCGCTAGCCTTGAGCTGAAGAGCTGAGGGACAGCGCCCAGGCCCAGAGTTCAGGCCCCCTGACCGGACCCAAAAAAAAAAATTTTTTAAGAAGCATATAATCTATCTTAAAGATTATAAACTATTATCACTTTTGATAATATACACTATTTTATTCTGATTCATTTAATAGTTTCAAATATATATGAATATGCAGTCCTAATAGGAAACCCTAAAGTAAAACTTAAGCAAACAAATATTTATCCTATGACATAGAGAGTAAGTCTGTAAACTGCTCTGTCATGAGTGAACCAGTAAGAACCATTATTACTATTAATTCCCCCTCCATGTTCATGCTCAATAACCAGACGATTTGCTCCTTGAAGATGTGTGAGCCTCTGCCCTGCAGTGAGGATTCCGGTCCAGGGGAATTCCTACCTTCTGTCAACCCCTTCAGCTAAAAGACAACAATTTTAAATTCAAAGCCATTAAAATGCAATCAAATCCTTTCATGACAATTTAGAAGCTATCATTAAATCTGGCTGCTGAACTATCACACAAACAAAACTAATTTGACACGCAGGAATAGAGAATGGTGTTGTTAAATATCGGCCTGTCTTTTCAGGAGACAGGTTGAAAATAATGTTTAGTAAATATTATAGTTATATTAAATAAGACTGAGCTTTTCTGCTTGAATTTGCCCTAACTGCCCAGGCATAGATCTTATAGTGCAGCTTTATTCATGAATCATGCTTAAAATTAAGAAGGGAAGCCGGACACTGGTGGCTCATGCCTATCTATAATCCTAGCGACTCAGGAGGCTGAGATCTGAGGATCATGGTTCAAAGACAGCCCAGGCAGGAAAGTTTGTGAAACTCTTCTTTCCAATAAACCACCAGAAAACCAGAATTGGTGCTGTGGCTCAAATGGTAGAATGCTCGCCTTGAGCTGAAGAGCTGAGGGACAGCGCCCAGGCCCAGAGTTCAAGCCCTATGACTAACAAAAATAAAACAAAATTAAGAAGAGTGTGGCTACTCCAGAATGAGGGAAGCAATGGGGCCTGGGGGCCTTTAATTGAAGCTGTAATGAGAAACCAGGAGCGTCACGGTTTGAGGCCAGTCAAGACAAAATAAAGTCTTCAAGACTTCATCTCAATGAATAAAGAGTAGGATGTGGTTGTGTGTACCTATCATTCTAGTAATGCAGGAAGTGTGTAAATAGGAAGATTGCAGTCCAGGCTGTTGTAGAAATAATGTGGTTATTCTATGGGAAAATAATTAAAGTGACAAAAAAAGGCTGGAGGTATAGTTAAAATAGTAGAGTGCCACAAGAGGTCTTGAGCTTAAACTTTAGTACCACAAAAAGAAGAATCAAAGAAGTAAAGGAAAGGAAAGAAAGGCAAGGCAAGGCAAGGCAAAGCAAGGCAAGGCAAGGCAAGGCAAGGCAAGGCAAAGAAGAAAGAAAGAAGTCAGGTCAAGCCTAGTGTTACACGCCTTCAGTTCCAGCCCTTATGGGATAATGCAAGGGAAACATAGTTTCCAGGCTAGCCTGGCCTACATACTGTGATTCTGATCTCGGGGGGGGGGGGGGCTGGGGGGAAGTCAAGCAAAGAAAGACAAATTACTGCATGTTAGCATGTTACCTCCGCTGAAAAGTAGATTTCATAGAAGTAGAATAGTGGTTTCTAGATATTAGGAAGGATGGGGGGGCCAGGGGCAGGAAGATAGGGAATAGAATCAATGGTACACAGGTACAAGGCCACGGTGGACAGGAGGAACAGTTTTACATCACAGTGTAGCACTTCTCATTGATATCAGTTATTTCAGTAGCAAGTAGAGAACATTTTGATGTTCCCAACATAAAGAAATTATAAATGTTTGATATAAGAACCACCCTGATCTGAACATAATACATTATGCCCATTCACTGAAGTACCATAATGTATCCTTGAATCTGTGCAATTATTATATGCCAATTAAAATATTTTAAAATGAGAAAATTACAAAAAAGATATTCAAGGCAGTATCTTCTAGAGACTTTCAGGTAAAAGACTTTCTGTAGGTGTTAAGCCCTCAGATACCCTCTCCATTCAATGACAAGACTTCAAACATACCAAGGGCATTTCCCCTGATCCATAGTACATATCTCAATTAAATTTTGTCTGTAGCTTTTGTCTAGCTGGACTTGCAGAAATCTACCAAGGCTTGAAGATAATTGTTTTGGTGGGATTACTGCTAGTTTGAACTAAAAGGTATTGAGCAATAAAGAAGAGAGGAGCCCTCTGGACCCCAGCCTATTAAGGGCAGGAAGCAGTTGGGAAATTTGATTTGGAGGACAGGACAGAGTGCCCAGGTCAGAGCCAGGCAAAATCTAAGCATAGCTTGTCTCAAACCGAAGATCAGCATAGGAGCAAGCAAGCAAGCAAGCAAACAAACAAACAAAACCTCTTTCTCTACCACCCATAAAAGCAATATACATAGTTTGAAATGTTCCAATCATTAAAATATACAATGTGATTTGACAGCTTCCATGGATATAACTTGTTTTTCCGTGCAGGAGACTGAACTCAGGGCCTTCTACTCACTAGGCAAATGTTCGATCTCTTGAGCAAGCCACAAACCTGTTCTTTTACTAGTTTGCTTTCATTCTGGCTTGGCCTCAAACCATAATCCTCCTAAGTCTGCCTCCTGAGTAGCTGGGATTATACCTTACCCCACTATACATGGTTAGTACATGAATTCGAATCCCTTTCTCTGTCTCTTATACTATTTAACACAGTTGATTTCCTTTCTTAACTGGATTTTGATTTTACTCTTCTTTCCACCATCATGTAACTGTGCTATCATTAAATAAAATCGATTGAAGGTTGGGTTAATTTTTA
The DNA here is from genome assembly GCF_024711535.1 of Dipodomys merriami. Classification (NCBI taxonomy): domain Eukaryota; kingdom Metazoa; phylum Chordata; class Mammalia; order Rodentia; family Heteromyidae; genus Dipodomys; species Dipodomys merriami. The sequence continues at coordinate 8,849,202 of NW_027202826.1, forward strand.
GAGTGTATGATGCTGTATACAAAGCCACAACATGTTTTACTTTTTGGTCTAGATGCAGAGATTTCTACTTTGCATTTGAGGCAAAAAAAATCAGATTTCCCAAGTTTACCTCTTATATTTCAAAGCACATCACATTATTTGCTTAATCTAAACATCTTTGACAGCAAGTTTGAGTATTTAAGAATGCACAAGACCACTTGTTCATGAATAGAATGAACAGAAAGACAGATATACGCCTTGTTATAGAAGCCTTCCTGAATGATAATTTTATTGCAGATGGATATAGATACATTGCCTCTGTGATTAGTTAACATTGGGTAGTTATTAACACTTTGTTCCATTTTCTATGACCTATGAAGTACGGAAGGGCAGACAATTAGGCCTTCTTTTCATAGTGTTTAAGGTTTGCTTTATTAGTGTCCGATATACCAATTTTAAAGCCATGTGCTTAGTTTCTCAGCTCAATTAATTTAATAGTAATTTCAAAACCTACAATTCTCATTAATAAGTAGGACTGCAATGAAATAATGAATCAATAATACATGCTTTTTCCATTTTCCATTTCTATACAAGGGGCATGCATGTGTGCGTGCACACACACACACACACACACACACACACACACACACACACACACGCTCACCTTTATCAGTGATCCAATTCAAGAAAATAAATCCTGGCACATTGAGCTCATGGACAGAAGGGGAACATTTTGTTGACAATATAGCCATGTATCTAATACATTGGCAAAAATTCATTGAGTAAAAATCTTTAAATAGGGAAAGGCAAATTTTGTGAAGATATCACCATGGTTATAAACAGATGAAGCAGCACAGATGTTAGAGTTCCAGTGTTGATGTAGAGGTTTCAGAGAAACCGTATGTAGTCAATAATTCCTTCCCTAGGGCCTGCAAGGCCCAGCACATACACAGATATATTGACTGTGAACTCTGGTCAGAGAAAATACATTCTCCAGGTCAAGGGCGTGACATCGGAACGTCCAGACGCCTGCCCACTGCTTTGCTCTGCAAATGTCCTGATAACTTTCACAGGTCCTTCCCCATAATCAGCTATGTTAAAACAAGGCCATTCTCAACTCCAAATAGCAGGGTCTTCATGATTTTTATGGCTTTCTTAATAATGGCTTCCTGTGTCACAGACATCAGATAAAAGGAACACGGCCTTAGTGACTAGAGATCAGTGCCACCAGAAGAGATGGAAGCTCGAGCTACGTGCATCAAAATTGTATACAACTTTTTTTTTTTTAATTGGTCGTGGGGCTTGAACTCCGGACCTGGGCATTGTCCCTGTGAGCTCTTCAGCTCAAGACTAGCACTTTACCACTTGAGCCACAGTGCCACTTCCAGTTTTCTGGTGTTTATTGGAGATAAGAGTCTCACTGGACTTTCCTGCCAAGGCTGGCTTTGAACCGTGATCCTCAGATCTCAGCCTCTTCAGTAGCTAGATTTACAGTTATGAGCCGCCAGCAACAAGTGTGTATAACTTCTGTGATTTGCAACTTAAAAATTTCTAGTACATTTGTAAAGAAAAAAGCAAGAGAAACAGTGTATATTATTCTTGCTAGTGTCCTAAGTATATTAGCATGCTCAGTGAGTAAGTTTAGGGAGTTGCTTAGCTATTTTTTCCATTCTGAGAAATTAACTAACATCCATTTAATATTACATATACATGTAATATGTTATATAACATATGTTGTATGTAACATACATTACACATTATATATTAAATATAATATATATAACATATTGCATATCATATATTATATGTAACACATATTACATATTATATATGTATATATGTTTGCCTGCAATAGCAGCAAGTCACCTTTAATAGAAGTCCTTTCCTAATCTTCACTCATTATTTAGCTATGGTATTGTCCCACATGGGTGCTATTAGGAGGTGGTTGGCATCTTCAAGGGATGAGGTGTAGTGGAAGGTCTTCTAGTGATTGGAAGCTTATCCTTGAAGGGGACTTGAGGATGCTGGTCTCTCCCTCCCCTTCTCTTTCATCATGACCATGAGGTAAACTGTTAACGAGTTGTCTCTACTACAGTAGCACCACCACACAGTGCCAAAGCAACAGGGCTGAACATCATCTCACAGTGTGAAACTATCCAACTGTGAGCCCACAGTAGTCTTCCTGCTTTTAAGTTGATTGTCTCGGTTATTTTGTTACAGTCATAAAAAGCTAACTAGCACAGGAGCCGAGAGAAATGATCCTTTCCCTATCTCGCCATGATTCTAACGACGAACATCTGTAGCATAAAGAGCTCTGGTAGCTTGGAGAATATTGGAAATCTATACCTTGCTTGCTTATGATGAGCTGCATTCTTTTGGCCAATTCAGTCTTGTCTCTGCGTCTACTGGCTGGGCCATTTTCAGTGTGTCGTGTGTGCCAACTAAGGGAGCATGCCTGATCCTGGGGTCCCCACATGACTCTTGACTGGTATTTCTGGAAGGGGACAGAGGCACTGTGTCATCTAGTACTTAGAAGCCAGAGCTTTCTAAACATACCAGCACAATGAAAGGAAGCACTTGCATAGTGCTACAGACACTTGCTGGTTAAATTATTAACCCAAAAAAAGAACTTCAAAAACTAGGGGAGGAAAATGTTAAATTTCATATTTTACAACCTTTAAAATCCTGCGGTAGGGAGCCTCCGGTACTTTAGTAGAGATTAGTGCCGCCTAAACTCGCCAAGCTAAAATCTCCTTGTCAGGCAACTCGGTTGTTTCCTAGCTGCTTTGGGATCAACAGCCCAACCCTCAGAAAAACCACGTGGTGCCCTCTCCTACCTGCAAAAGAGCATGAAGACACCCGACTTTTACCCTCAATGAACAGACTGAAAACTCATCTCCATGTATGCCAGCTGCAGCTCTGTGGTCGCCCTGAGCGCTTCTGAATTTTTTGAGGGTCGCATCTCTTTCCTCCTTTGCTGCACTTTTGCATGTGCACTGAGCTTCAAGAGCAAATGAATGCTGGCTGGCGCATTGCTCATTTCTAGAAAAGGAGAGAATAGCAGAATATCTCTTCTCAAAAGAAAAAAAAATCTCTTAGCATTTTACCTAGATACAAAGACATTTTCAGTGGTCATTCAGCCCACATGTTAAAAAAAAAAATCCCACAGGGCAGACGGCTTGTGGGGCATTCTTTACATCTTTAATTCCTTACATGATTTGCGTGACTTCAATGATTTCATGATGAAGTCAACACGAAGCCCTGGAGTGATGGCTGAAGCAGGTACATTGGAAGCATTCTGGCTCTTCTTGGGTTACAAATTCTCATGAGTGTAAGAAATAGAGTAGAAATCTCGTAATACAAGAAGAAAAATAGTGTTGTTTTCATCCTCCCCAGTGAATAAGCTGGGCTCTAGAAAGGCTATCATTTATGGAAAATCTATAACAATAGTGGGATTTTTTTTTTCCCTAAGAAAGTTGGCCTGATGCCTTCTTTCTTACTGAGAATTCTGTCCCCTGGTGCTATCACAGCACCAGAATTTTTATGCAATATTCCTTTCTTCTATCTCTTTTTCCTTTAGTTGCAAACCTCTATCTTCTAGCCATTCTTCTTAGTGTTCAGACAATAGGTGGAGAGTGTTTGTGTGTGTGTGTGTGTGTGTGTGTGTGTGTGTGTGTGTGTGTACATGTACATGTGATTCCCAATGATCTATTGTTGCATCTCAGGGATCATCATGATCATTTTCCACTTTCCAGCTTTCCTCCAGCACTGTCTACACCAGTTTCTCCTGCTGTGTCACGTGCTCCTGGGATACATTTTCTGCCGTCAGTTGCTGTGTGGGCAGCAAATGCACACTAATTATAACCCAAGTTTAACCAAAGCGCTATCAGTACCTTCAAGAGGCAAAATAAATAAATAAATCATACAGTAAGAGGCCAAAGGCAAATAGGAGCGATTTAAGAGGAACAGTGTTCATAGTGTTCCAATTTCGGCTTCCCTCGGTGATAACAGAGAGAAATCTATAGCTTTGAATATTTATCATTCTTAAAGCAGTCGTCAGACAGACAATATTTATCTGGGTCAATGAGCCCAGTGAGTATGGTGCTGTTATGGCCAGAAGCATGGGCTCCTTCCCAAGAGCAAGTAGGAAAACCAGCTCTGGGAGAAAGGCAAACCTCTCCTGCATTCACAAGTTGTTCCCCGCAGAACTGGCCAGACATCTTGCAAATGCACGCTGTGGGTAACAAGTGAGTGGGCACTGGCCCAAGGAATAAGTCCAATGCAAATGTTCTTGGGTTGACTGGAAGCAAGTCCTTCAGGAAGCAAACCAGAATGATGACTGGTTAGAAGTCTTGGGTAAAATAGGTCTACAGATGCCTGCCACTGCCATCGTGTATAGAAAAAAAAAAAATATATATATATATATATATACACTGCAAGATGATGTTATCATTGCCAACGTCAACATACACACTGGTTTAAAGAAGTGATCAGGTGGTGATGGCTTCGCTGTTTTCGAGAGCTTCATGGAGGTGCGTCACCTCCTCTCAACTCGAATGCCCATCCTTCATCATTCTCACATGGCCTTGGACAAGGTACTTAGAGTTTTTCAGCTGGATTTTCTCCTGTGTAAAATGAAGGTATGGTAGAGCACTGGGGAGAATCCAGTGGCAGTTGATGTGTACCACTGCTATTTTCTTCTTTTTTTTTATTGCGAAAATACTGTACAGAGGGGTTACAATTACATGGGCAAGATAATGAGTACATTTCTTTTTTTTTTTTCTTTCATTTTTTAAAGTTTATTTATTTATTTTTTTAATTGTATTTTATTTTATTTGAGAACATACTGTACAGAGGGGCTACAATTACATGGGCAGGATAATGCATACATTTCTTACCAAGCATTGCAGCCTCCTCCTTTGTTTACCCTTCACTTCCCTTCCCCGCCTCCCCCCTCGCCCCACCCAATTTTACCCCGCTCCCCCCACCCAATTATACCCCCCTCCCACCCCCCCGCACCGACATTGTAAAGCTGGTTTTGACATGACATTTTGTACTTCTCATTGTTGCAACAGGTCCACCTGAATCCTTAAACGACTTGTTTGTCCCCATCTCCTCCACATGTTATACTGACATCAAATATAGTGAAAGCGGGGGTTACACTGTGGGGGAGGGACATACAAAGCAACAAAGAAATAATCTTATAAATGCGTTAGAAACACATGCATGAAAGAAACGAAAACATTAAAATACATATTTAAGGGTTCATTTTCCTAACATCACATTATCTGACCTTTTCCGCTTGACTCATACCTATACTAGATATTGCAAATAAGGGAAACCATGGGACCTATGCTTCTTTGGGCCTGGCTTACTTCACTTAATATAATTTTTTCCAAACCTTTCCATTTCCTAACAAATGGGGAAATGTCATTCTTTCTGATGGAGGCATAGAATTCCATTGTGTATATATACTACATTTTCTTGATCCATTCATCTACTGAGGGGCATCTGGGTTGGTTCCATGTCTTAGCTATGGTAAATAATGCTGCAATAAACATAGTTGTGCTGGTAGCTTTAGTGTGGTCTTGTTTGTAAACATTTGGGTAAATGCCCAAAAGTGGGATTGCTGGATCATAGGGGAGATCTATGTGAAGTCTTTTGAGGAACCTCCATACTGCTTTCCAAAGTGGTTGAACAAGTTTACATTCCCACCAACAATGAAGTAAGGTTCCTTTCTGTTCTTATCAAGCATTGTAGCCTCCTCCTTTGTTTCCCCTTCCCATCCCTTCCCATCCTCCCCCCGCCCCCCCATCCAATCCCCCCCCACCAAAGTTGTAAAGTTCTTTTTCAACATGACTTGTACATCTCAGTGTTGCAATGGGTCCACCTGTATCCCTATGTAAACGATTTGTTTTTCTCCTTCCCCTCCACAAATTATACCGACATCAAATACAGTGAAAGCAGGGGTTATACCATGGGGGAGGGACATACAAAGCAACAAAGACATTATCTTATAAATGTGTTAGAAACAATCTCATGAAAGGAAAAAAGACATTTGAATACATATCTTAGGGTTCATTTCCCTAACATCAACTAGATGCTGGAGGGGATGTGGACATAAGGGAACCTTACTGCATTGTTGGTGGGAGTGTAAACTTTTTCAACCACTTTGGAAAGCAGTATGGAGGTTCTTCAAAAGACTCCACATGGAGCTCCCCTATGACCCAGCAATCCCACTTTTGGGCATTTACCCAAATGATCACAAACAAGACCACACTAAAGCTACCAGCACAACTATGTTTATTGCAACATTATTTACCATAGCTAAGATATGGAACCAACCTAGATGTTCCTCAGTAGATAAATGGATCAAGAAAATGTAGTATATATACACAATGGAATTCTATGCCTCCTTCAGAAAGAATGACATTGCCCCATTGTTAGAAAATGGAAAGGCTTGGAAAAAAATTATATTAAGTGAAATAAGCCAAGCCCAAAGAAACATTAGGTCCCATGGGTTCCCTTATTTGCAAAATCTAGTACCGCTGCTATTTTCATCCTCATCAAACAGTGAGCCCCTGTCCCTTAGCTTCATTTTCCTCAAGGTGGATGTGCTACCGCTTGAACCACGGTTCCATGTCTGACTTTTGGTGGTATTAGAGTGAGAGTCTCCTAAGTGAATTCAACTTACTTCAGAATGAAACCTCCCTCACCAGAGACTGAAGGAGTCCCCTTCAAAAAAAAAAAAAAAGAGTCTCATGACCAGGCTGGCTTCAAATCCCGATCCTCAGATCTCAGCTGCTTGAGTACCGCGGATCACAGACAGCAGCCACTGACACCTGGTTTTAACTGCTATTTTTTAATTCAATTAGTGATCTTACTTTTTCACCAGCTGTGATTTTCTGTATATCCTGGTTCCATGCTGGCTTTTTAAAATACATTTTTACCAGCTCTTATATTTTGTATTAATTTTTATAACTATTGGGAAGGGTCATAAAGAGGCAAGAAGCTGGCTACAAAGAACGGAAAGCCAGCCAAATGAACAACAACAACAACATCAAAAATTGCCAGCATGGAATGGTGGGACACATACAATACCAACACGTGGGAGCCAGAGGGAGCGCAGCACCTGCCAAGCGCTTCAAGACTGTCTCAATAAAAACATTTTCAATTTAAAAACATAAGTTGCATTCTTCCGTATAAGCAGAGGGCTTCCTTGGAAACCATATTTCTCTGAATGTATTACTGGATAAATTATCTAACCTAATGGAAAGATTTCTCCTGTCCCCAACCCTTTCTTAGAGTTTGGCCCACCAATAAAAGCACAACTCTCATTATAGTTCCTAAGAGACTTCCAATGAATGCTCATGAACGCTGCTAGCTGGACCTCTGCAAGAAGGCTGCTTGAGGAGTGAGTTGAGAGGCTAATGGGTGGGTGTAAAACTTGGAAGGGTATACTGCTATATTGTCTTATCATACTGAGCATAGTGTATAAAACATAGATTCAAATGTATTCCTGCAGTGAACTCATTCATATTGAGCACTCATAGATGATTAAACACAGGAGATATGTTACAAAGACGTTGTCCCTGCCCGTCATCTGATAGGGAAAGGGAGACCAATCCTGAGTTCATTTTAGAGGCTGACATTTTATTAAGACTTAGTTTCCCTGTTGAAAACATATCCTGCTTCTCAGCTATTGAAATAAGGTGCTGCATGTCACCTTCCAATCTCGCCAAATCCTCTCTCCATACTGACCTTCCTCATCTTCTTTTTGTCTTTTACTTTTCCTTCTTCTTGATCCAATCAGTTTTAGCCAATTTCCTTTAGGGCACTGGTGAAATATGTTAAGACCTTAAAAATCATCTGCCAGTGCTATTGGTAGACTATTCATTTAAATCACACACTTGAATCATTCTTGACCAGACAAACACAAAATATTTTTTATCAATACCTTCCATTCAGTCAGGGACTCAAACTCTGAAACCGAATAAACTAATAATGAGAGTCATAACATGATGTCTATATTAATTCAATCTGACTTCACCATGTCTTTCAGAAACTCCAAGGGTTCAAAGTACCAAGCATAGTCCTTTAAAGATTATATTTGAACTCCCTTACAAAAAGGAAAGACCCAACTAAGTCAAACCAAATTCATGAATATTCACAGACCTTTAAATACTTTTTCCCCCACATAGATTGTCAGGCCCAGGTAAGACATTCTCTCTTCCCTTTCTTTAGGCCAAATGGATTAATGAAGTGTCTACAGTGACCAGAAGTGAAAAAGTGACATTTAGGTGTTCCTAACTGGGTTTCGGAATTGCCATATTATTGAGAGGGACAGGAGAAAGTTTTGTATCATTTTTGTCTTGGTCCAGTAGTCCGTGTTTTATAGGGGAGAGGGAGGCAGTAGTGTGTCATCAGAGGGAGATCAGAAAGTCTGTAAGTTTAAAGTAGGACTCAGTAGACATCTTTCAGAAGGCCATAAAATTTCAGAAACCATCCATAACCTTCCTTCCCAAGCTGGAATTTATCCTGTGCTCATAAACCAATGATGTATTTGCATGTTGTGTATTTCCCCTTTATTCTTTTTGTTACAGAAACTGAGTCTGTTCGTGTGCTATTATGGAAGGAGTATTTTAAATCTAAAATGTTCATTCTATATACCAGAATCCTAAGATTATTTTTCCAACTGAATCCCTGGCTTAAGCACCTATCTATAGAAGCAATGCAATGAATCTTTGCTTAAACCTTAAATCATAGAGAGATTGAGGGCTTGGAATGAGATATCCAGATACATTACTATGATTTTAAGGTATATAACTGTATACCTTACCTATGATTTTAAGTTAAGCTTGGCTTTTAATGTTAACACCCTATCCAATGAAAAGAGAATTTTTAAGGTGTTCTTCAGAAAATTTGAGCGCTTTAGCATTAGGTACATTGGATTCTTTTATCTAAAATAATATGTGCATAACTGACATTTGGACAGTTAACACAGTGAAGAATAAGAGTGACAGGAAAGTAAAACAGACACTGTGAGTAGAAAGGTATATCAGCTGGAGGATGGAAAGCAGACAGAGAGGGTGATGAAGGTAAATGTGGTTGAAGGAGTTAAGTAAATAAGTAAGTAAACAAATAAAATAATTGCTGCACCTTAGCAGCTGATAGTATTAAACCAAATGGCCTCTCTGAGCCTAAGTTTTCTAACCTGGGAAACTGCAGTTCCTGACTTGCAGTTTGTTGTGATATCTTAAATGCAAGAGTATGCATGAAGGGCTTAGCATGAGGCATGGTGTGTGCTGGATAAATGCACCAGGTGGCTGTGGTCCTGGTTCTCTTTATGAGGCTGAGATGTGTCACACATGACTTCTACACCGTTATGAAGTTACCAAGTGGCCCATGCGGATTCCCATGGAAACCTCCCAGCTTTCCAACAGTAGGTGAATTCCAACACATGAGACAGGAGAGGGAGATTTACCAAGGTATACATTTCGAAGAACTACTGTAAAGGTTTCAAAACATTTGCTGCCTGTCAGACAGTGTGTGGGCGCCCAGACAGAATTACTTTCAGTAAATAAGAAACAGGAAGTCATAATCCGGCTCCCTTTTTTTTTTTTACATTCCTCCATCATGTGGAATTGTTGGCTCTAAATAAATGTGAGGGGGAATAAAAACTGACGTCTTTAGCCATACTTGCCTAGACTCTCCCCAGCGTGACACATTATGACTGAAGGCAACTTCCTATTCTTTGGAGAGCTCAGTTTCCCGGAAGCATCATTCCCTGCCCAGGGCTGTGCACAGGAATCGAGAAGAGAAAGAGGAGGAAAGAGAAGAATGTCAATGAGAGGAAATGGACAGAGGGTTTCAATAGAAGAGGGGAGCCCAGTAAGAAAGATACAGAAGGCAAGGGTGGCAGATGACAAACCAGCCGTGTGTGGTCTTCTATGGGACAAAACATGTTGAGGTATAGAAAGAAAATAATTACATCCAGGATCGTGTGGTGAGACTGAGTGAAGCAGACCGAGAGCTGATCCTTGGGCTTGACAAGATGGAAAGAGGCCAGTGGAAACACTCAAGTCATGGCCTTAACCCATCTCTGCCGCTGGGGATAGTTCAATCAAAGGGGGACCTGGGAGCACAAGCTGGGATCCCTTGGGATGTGCTCAGTTTCTGCCATCTTGCATCTGATGTCAGCCCTTGCTCTTGGTGACAGAGGGACCACCATCTAACAAGAATCAAACATTTCAGTGGAGTCTTGGGAACTGGATTGGGCTAGGAGATGTGGAGAGCGGGGAAGAAGAAGTAGGAAGTGCAGACGACCCTCAGATTTACTCCTCGGGAGTAAAATGAGCCAAGAGCCAAAGGAGCACAGAGGGTCTGGAGCAGTTTTGCTATCTTGTAGTGTGTATGCTGGTCCTCAAGCTTGAACTCAGGCCTGAGCACTGTCTCTGAGCTTCTTTTGCTCTCTATCACTTAAGCCACACCTCTACTTCCAGAGTTTTTTGAGATAATAGTCTCAGGGACTTTCCTGCTGGGGCTGTCTTTGAACTGCAATCCTTAGCTTCCTGAGCAGAGAGGATTACAGACAGGAGCCACCTGCACCTGGCTTGTAGTTTGTTGCTTATAGTTTATGTATAACACCTGGATTGTATGCGGATAGGATTTACCTAGAGGAGATGAGAACAATTAGATGAAGAAGGGAGGGGGGAGAAAGTCAGAGGGAGAGGGGTAGGAGGGAGGGAAGGAGGAAGAGAGCAGAAGAGGGAACGGAAGAGAACAGGGATGGGGAGGAGAGAAGGAAAGGGAAGGAAAAAGCCAGAAATATTGTGCCTGCTCACTAGATTCTTGCATTCTTCATTCATGAAACAATGAAACAAAATGGCACCTACATGAGGTGAAGAATTCCATCTTCCAGGGCGTGAGACTCCTCTTATCTATAAAATGAAGAAAATGACCTCCCTCTCCAAGCTATTTTCAGTGTCAAATAGCTGGGTCTTACAAATGACTCTAGTAAGGCCTGCAAACAGAGAGGGCTGGGTGTGGCTTGAGTTCTCCTTCCTGGCCCTCCCCTAGACGTGGGGAAGAGGGAGGCCAGAGCAGAGGCGGCCCTTCCTGGTGAAGATTTGGCAGTATAATCACGTCATGTGCACGGAAACATCATATATTTGTTTTACAGATCAAGTAACATAACCAATGTGGGAGAAAAACTTTTTAAGTTCTTTACAAATACAAGGCATGATTATTATTCAAATGCTCCATGCTCTTCAAGAAAGAAAACTGACTTTAATGATGTACATTAAGCTAAATAATGCAGAAGTTAATTAGCAGAAGCTGTGGGATTCTGTAGGAAAGACTTTTTACGTGGGCGGTAGCATTGCTTTTAGGAAATAATGGGTCCATTTTAGGGTATTAAATGAGTTCCTAAGGTCTTAAAGAATGGGCGTGCTTCCCGAAGAGCCTTCCTTAGGACCAAGTTGGCACCAGGTCAAAGAGAGCTTGTTGAGACTAACACAGGTCTCGTCAGCTCCCATAAACCATCTTGGGCTGTGCAGGAACAGCCTGGCATGAGATAAACTCTCCTTATTTGTTATTAGTTTCCACTGTATCTTTTCATAGGTTTAACTCTTTCAGGATCAGATTTCCTGAAGAGTCTGAGTGTGTTTCTAGCATTCGCTTTTGCAGAAGGTTAAGTTATCTTGACGTAAACACAAGATTGAAGTAAAGTAATTCAGCCAGGGGTATGGTGGGTATATATCAGTTATTAGCCCAAGGGCCAAACTCTTGGATCTCTTGACAAAGGAATCATAAATGTAAACTTTCAACGCTACCTCATATATTATATTCAATATAATCACCAGGAAAATGGAGATACTCCAGACAGTGGGTGTCTGAAAAGGTTCACTTTCTCAAATGCCCAGCAGAGTCATTCCCAAGGGAGGGAGAAGTCTGCAGCGTTCTACATGGTTCCTTATCAGTCATGTGGCTTCTTCTCCATTTCTAGGAATGGTGAGTCTGATTTCACAGAAGTGCTGTTTCTGGATATGGACGAATTTTTAGATTCATAGACAGGTCTACCACAACCCAGGCATTGTTCTCTAAAATTGTCTCTAGTCCTCCAAAGGTGATCTACTTTCAGAAAATGGTCTGTAAGTTTCCTACTCTTATTTTGAAAAGGAATCACTGGAAAGGAGTTGTTAAATAAGGAGTTCTTAAATAAAAAAGTTGTTAAATGGATAAATTTCAAATACTCAGGAAATAAAAAAAATTAGAAAATCTAAGCATGGGTTCATTGTTGGGAGAAGATCTTCACTAGCCATACAACAGACAAGGGTCTCATATCTAAAATATACTTGGAACTCAAAAAATTAAATCCCCCAACAACAAATCCTCAAAGAAACACCTGCCCAATAAATAAGTGGGCCAAAGATTTACAGAGAAACTTCTCTGAAGAGGAAAGAAGATGGCCAGTAGACACATGAAGAAATGCTCAACCTCCCTAGCCATAAAAGAAATGCAATTCAAAACAACATTGAGATACCACCTCACTCCAGTTAGAATGGCTATAATCAAGAACTCTAATAACAACAGACGCTGGAGGGGATGTGGACAGAAGGGAACCCTACTGCATTGTTGGTGGGAGTGTAAACTTGTTTAACCACTTTGGAAAGTAGTATGGAGGTTCCTCAAAAGACTCCACATAGAGCTCCCCTATGACCCAGCAATCCCACTTTTGGGAATTTACCCAAATGATCACAAACAAGACCATACTAAAGCTACCAGTACAACTATGTTTATTGCAGCATTATGTCCCATAGCTAAGATCTGGAACCAACCCAGATGCCCCTCAGTAGATGAATGGATCAAGAAAATGTGGTATATATACATAATGGATTTCTATGCCTCCATCAGAAAGAATGACATTGCCCCATTTGTTAAGAAATGGAAAGGCTTGGAAAAAATTATATTTAGTGAAGTAAGCCAGGCCCAAAGAAGCATAGGTCCCATGGTTTCTCTTATTTTCAACAACTAGTATATGTCTGAGTCAAGCAGAAAAGGTCAGATAAGTTGATGTTAGGTGAAATGAACCCCAAGATAAGTATTGAAATGTTTTTTTCTTTCATGCAATTGTTTCTAACATATTTATAAGATGATTTCTTTGTTGTTTTATATGTCCCCTCCCCCATGGTATAACCCCAGTTTTCATTGTATTTGATGTTGGTATACTTTGTGGAGGGGAAGGTGGACCCATTGCAACAATGAGATGTTCAAGACGTTATGTCGAAAAACAAACTTTACAACTTTGGCGCAGGGTGGGAGAGAGGGACGGAGGGGGAAGAAAAGGGATAGGAAGGAGAATCAAAGGAGGAGGCAACAATGCTTGATAAGAAATGTACTCAGTACTTTGCCCATGTAATTGTAACCCCTCTGTACGGTATTTTCAAAATAAAAAAAAAGATTCTAAAATTCCTTGAATTTTAGAGCCTGCATAATTTAATGAGAGATATCTGGGAACAAGATGAACCCAAGAATTTGCCAGTGATGTTGACAGGATATAAAATAGTTATTAGGAATAAGTTCAGGATAGAAGAGACAGTAACCATCTAATGATATCAAGTCTGTCATAGCAATGCTTTCTATCAAAGGATGATCAAGAAATATTTTCTCCAAGAGAAAATTTTAGGCATAAATTGGCAATATCATGGGATCAGTTGGACCTGGAATTGAATCAGTTGTCTGCTACTTACTGGTATGTGATGATGGACTAATTACTTTAAAAAAAAGTCTTGCTGGTGCCAGTGGCTCACACCTATAATCCAAGCTATTTGGGAAGCTGAGGTTGGTTTGAAGCCTGCCTGAGCAGAAAAGTCCTGTGATACTCATATCTCCAATTAACAACTCAAAAACCAGAAGTGGGGCTGTGTCTCAATTGGTGGAGCACTAGCCTTAAGCACAAAGAGGCTCAGAGACAGCACCCAGGCCCTGAATTCAAGCCCCACAATCAACAGGAAAAAAAAGTCTCTGTACAATGTATAAAAACACCTATCTCCTAAAGCCTAAAGGAAAGAAAATGATCATTTAATTTATGAAAAGTACTTGGTATATACTAAGTACTTATATACATGTATACATGTGTATAGATTATTTTTTTCTTCTTGCATAAAGTGAGGCTCTGATTTAGAAAAATTACTCCTCCAGGAACAAATAACAACTCAATAGCAAAAAAAACAAACCAACAAACACACAAAAAACAAAAACAAAAGCTCTGAGTCTAAATAATTCTTGAAAAAAATTTAAGTCAGTGGAACCCAGAAATAATTCTCATTTCTGCAAACTATCAGGATTTTAGATTGTTTATTTGTATGCCTAATTGACTACTGCAATAAACACAATACCCCCAAAACATGCAGTGTTAATACAAGTGAAATAAACCACAAACCAGCATGATAGAAGACTGGGGCCATCTTCCAGATGTGAAACTGGAAGAAAATCAAATTAACTTGGAAAGCAGGTTAAACGTAACCACAGCAGACAACCTGCTGGGTCTTTAGTTAGTCTTGGAGAGTGGGAGAGAATGTCTGTCGATTTCACAATGTAAAGGAAACCTCGTAATAAACATCAGCATATTAGCATATCTGGATCTTAATTAGTCACTGTAGATTTTATTTTTTCTTTTGCCTATCTTTTGCTTTCACTTATATATTTTGCTAGGCAGTAGGAAAGATAATTAATAATAATAATTCCTGAAACTCTTCCAAGCATTTTATTTGAAAGGAACAGTCTGCTAAACACCAGTCCCCTAATGAATTGTAAATATAGTGCCACTAGTCACAATCCACACACATCCACTCTTTCTCTTCTAGAGCATATCGGGTGTATGAATAATTATCAGATGCCATTTTTCATGTTAAGACTTTCATATAGTTCAAGAACATGCTATTTGGGTTACTTTGTGAGTGACAGGAAACTCAGGAAAACAGTAGCTGGCTGAAACAATCTGCTCAGTTTGGGGAGTCAATAATCCAAAATCAGGCTAACACGAGGGTGCACCCGTGTGTATACACTCAACCTTTGAGAGGCAGAGGTCAGGAGGAATTAGGAAGTTTGCCATGGGCCTGAGCTACTTAGAGAAGCCAAGAAGAGGGCTGTGCTCCCCCTAGAGGCGCCAGGGGGAATTTCTTCCTGATTGATTCACTTCTGGTGGCTTCAAGCATCCTTGGCAGGGCCATCACTCCAATCGTCCTTCTCCTCTGTGTTCTGAGTTTTCTCTGTGACCCTCCTCTTTGTGTCACACTGGTCATTGGATCTAGGATCCTTCTGGAAAATCCAGGATGATCTCATTTGTCCATGCTTAACATAATTTCACTTGCAATGACTCTCTCCCCAGGAAAATGATACTTGCTAGTCACAGATGCCAGGGACTGGGTATGTGGACATACCTTTTTGAGAGCCACAGATCAAACCCGCAACAACAAAGCAGAAGTTTAGAGGTTCATTTCTGCCTTACAGAGAATTCAGGCAAAGAGTCAATGGCTGGTATGATTCTCCATACTGTGTCTTTAACCCACTACTGACCTCTGGTTTCATGGCTGACGGTAACTTCTCTTCAAAGGGCGACCTTATAACCAAAGATGCTTTGTCCATCCATCACATCTGATTCTGAAGTAATCAAAAGAGAAATCACTTTGGAAGACAGAACCAAGGTTTTCCTAACATAATGGAGGTCAACCGGATCTGGCATCGACAGCTGGTTCTCCACCTTGGCCCCTTGGCCCTTCCCCTAAAAGCTCATCCCATTATCCTACCCAACCCTCACGCTCAGGGTCCCCAGAGGATGCAGTGTGGACCAACAAAGCTACAACAGAAATTGCTCTAGGCATCTGGGAATAAAGTAAGCTTTGGTGGTAAAAGCGAAGAGGTGGCATATGTGTGAGTCAGGTGTACCATTTTGTTACCAAGAGACAGTGGCTCAATAAATTGCAAACTGACACTCATAACTGCCAGACTCCTTATATAAGAAATAGAAACCCTAGATGTGTTAAGTCTTGGTAAATTAACTAGCTTTTCTGTTCCTCTCTTGAGCTGTATCTGGTCATGGGACACATACATGCATTGAAAATACATTAAGCCATGGAATATGTTAGTCTGTTATCTGGGGCAGTGATAGAATTCAAAGGAAAGCAGGCTGTGGCTCGAATGGCTTGAAAGACACTAGTTCTCCATCACTGTGAAAGACTGATGGGAACTGACCATGAAGAAACAATGACTTGCAAATGCCTTCTGGATTTAGATTCTATTTCTTGACCCTTACAATCCAACAAGGGTGATTGTTTTGTAACTCTGTAGTCTGTAACCACTTGGCCTGCCAAATTAGGGATAAAGAGAAAAAACAAAATAAACAAAAAACAAACACTTTTCTTTCTAGGAAGAATCTTGTGTTGTACCAATGACCTCTTAGGTTTTGTGAGGCTAATGGAGTTTAGCTATGAAAAAAGTAGCAGAAACATAGGATAGAGTTGAGGGAGTGAGGCAGAACCTGAGGAAGTTATATTGGAGATAAGAAGTAAGAGGGCCAAAAATTTGAATGAAACACAAAAAGCGTGAGAAGGTTCTTGAGGGGACCCCTTGCCATGCTGGGTCCACGTTGAATGTGGCTTTAAAAGAACTCAGAAAAGATTTAAAATATTATCGAAGGCTTTTGGAATAACATCTAGATTTCCTTTTAATGTTATGCAGTGTAGACAGCAAGCTTTGGGCAGAGACAAGAAAGCTCGGCTTTGTTGAGACAAAGCACCTGGGGAAATATTTGTACCTCTAAGATTACAACGATAGCAAACCACAATTATGATCACTGGTGATTGCCTTGAAGGGAGACAATTCCTTTTACTGGTGGTAGCGATCCCCTAAGACTTGACACTGAGTAACAACAGAAACACTCTTAAAAGAATAGGAAAACGGATGACCAAACCTCTCACAGATGACATTAGACATGTGTTTTTTTCACGGTAGACTCAGTAGTTTGCTTTATTGATATTATTAAAGAGTATGCAAAGGATGTGAGTAACCACCCTGAGTATTTTTCTATGCATTGTAAGCACGGGGGTGTTTGTTTCCCACCTGTGTAGCAATCAGGCACTCCATGTTCATTTGCTACATACCGCCACCTGGTGACAGGTGCTGAAAATTTAAGACACAGGGTCCCTGGGTTCCAGAGACTCAATTCACCCACTTAAGAGGTATCAACTCAATGGAAAATAAGAAGATGTATGGATAGGTCTTTAAGGGAATTGGTTGACACCGAAGATTGTTCCTCTCATCTGTGTTCCTAGGATTCTTGCAGTTAACATATCACCACTATAAACAAACCGCTTAAAGAAACAATGGGGTCTCCTTGCAATCATTCTCAGTGTCCATATCTATAGTCTTCAAAGTTCCATTCATAGTCCTTAATGGACAAGATGGGCGTGGTCATTGCACCTTGCTTACAAGTGTACAAATGGGAAACAAGGCCAGTACAACGAAAAGAAATCCATGCAAAGCCTGCCTCTGATCTGTTGTTTTCCTCAGGGTCATCCTGGTCCCCTCCTCCTAGAATGGGGGGGGGGGGAAGGAGGAAGGGGAAGGAATGCAGCCCTCACATTCTGGCTGGAGCTTTGGTTTCTTTTGACTTCAGTGGCACTTGGGGACTTGGTTATGCCAAGTCTCCTTGTAGATTGTGGAGGAGGGAAGCCAGCAAGCCTTCGATGAAGCGTCTATGTCTTCCTGAAGTGTGGCACACGTTTTTCCCCTTATTTTCTCTTATATTTACCTCTATGCAATACTGTGTCTTTGTATTCTGTTCTAGCTTGGGATTTATTCTTTATCAGTTGCTCTTCATAAAAGCACCAACTGCTTTTCAGATGGCCTCTTCCTCCCGGTGGATGCGTTTCTCCCAGAGTTCATCAGGGGCTGATATTGAAGGCGGCACCTCTGCTCGGGCCTCTGGGTGACTTATGCCGTCCATATCCAGGAGACCTTTTCAACCCTACTCGCTATTGCAGTGATTGATGGAGTACAGCCTTGAAACTTAATTACGGCGATGTTTCAGAGGCTGATGGACAGCATAAAGCATCGGCTTTAACATCATTAGGCAGTCCCAAGCTCCAGTGTTATGGAAGATTGAAGACCAGTAGTAGGCTGCCTTACCTTCATTTTGATCTGTAGACATAAGCCTGCATTTCTCAGACACTGTAAGAAGAATACTTAGTTTGTGTCTTTGATATTTCATTTTGTATGAGGTTATTGAAATTTGAAACTTTTTTTTTTGACAAAGATGCCCTGATCCTTCCAGCCAGGACATTGGTCATAGTGGGAGAATCGCTTACATCCTAAACTTTGGCAATGTGTGTTGAAAGGATTCTTGAGCTCACAGTAGGAATTATTATTGTTGGATTCATCTAAAATGATCACCTGGGAAAACATGGCAAATAGGCATTGTAGAATGCTTAATCTTTATGCATCTATCAAAACCATGTTAAATATACATATATATATATATATATATAATCTGAAATTTCAAATAATGTTTCCTGTAGTTACCAGATGACCCAAACCCTCAAATTTCCTTTTTAGTAAAGAAAAAAAAAATCATCCATCATCAGCAACAATAAGGCTTTAGAGTCAGAAGCTAGGTAGCAATTTGAGGGTGGTACATTAGCCCTCCTTCAGTTGAGCTGATTAATATAAATGCCAGCTTCTTTGTAAACTGGGAATAAGAAACACAGGAAAGAACTGATACTGCCGTTTTCAGAACCTCCTTGCCAACCCTAAATGAACTCTGGTTGGACAATGGTGGTGGCAGATAGACACTAGACACAGTGCTACCAATAGCGGCAGAAAATATGGCAGCGTCGATCCCCTTTCAAGGTGAACAGAAGTTGCTTATTTGGTTTCAACAGCTCTGCAAATAAATACAGTTTACAAGAAATTTGACACAGATGACAAAAGCGTGTGTATATCTGACTGTAAAGTCAAAAGGGAGCGTGTGCTGATGATCAAACCCAATAATCACACATTAATATCTCTGAGAGGAAACAGCTTGATGAAAATGGGTAGCAAGGTATAAATCAGCTGAAGAAATTCTGAGCCAAAGACCTTCATTTTTTTTAAGGCAGAGATTAAAATCACCAAGCTAATAAGATCTGCTCAGAGACCTAGAAATGTCAACCCAAAATGTGCAAAATGTATCCCTTAAGAATAAGCTTTATTCAGGTTGGTTTATAAATGCTAGTTATCTGCTGAAAACAGACTATTAAGCTTGCAATTTGGCTTAAAGATGGTACTTAGTTAGAATTCCCTGCATACAATGTCTTACTCATGCATTCGTGTTCGTGTCTAATAGATAAGGAACAAAATAACACAACAAATAGATTCTGAGCTACTTTTGTAGCTTTTCTCACATCTGGCATTTGTCTCACTACTCCCAGTAATATTACTTTGTGAACGTATACCCTCCTGATTCCAAACCCTCAAAAAGTCCTTTTAGCTGGGCTTTGGTGGCGCACGCCTGTCATCCTAGCTACTCAAGAGGCTGAGAGCTGAGGATCATGCTTCAAAGCCAGCCCACGCAGGAAAGACCATGAGACTGTTATCTCCAATTAACCACCAGAAAACCAGAAGTGGTGCCATGGCTCAAGTGGCAAAGTGCTCACCTTAAGCTGAAGAGCCGAGGGACAGCGCCCAGGCCCAGAGTTCAATCCTCATGACTAAAAAAAAAGTCTTTTCAATCAATGGAGTAATCCCCCCGGGTGGGGCCTCAATACCAAGTCGTTGCTCATTCGTTCTCTTGTATGGCTCCTTGTAAACTTGTTTCCAAAGCAACCAATCAGTATCCCATCCCCAGGCATTCAGAATTCCCAGTCGCTGTCTTGGCATTCCCAGTTGGTATCACCGTTTCGTCTTCTAGCTGGTTCTGACCCCATACTTCTGGAATTTTCTTTCATTTTGAGATAGTCTACAAAACACTTTTCCAAGAAAAGAAAAAGACATGGATTTCTCTCTTTCTGCAGCATTGATGATCTTCCTCACCTTTTCCTAACTAGCGGAGTAGTGCTCTGTGAGTCATTTACTTAGCTCTTTCAATTCACAGTCAGAATAGCTGAACAAGGCCTCGGTGAGGGCAGGAATTGTAGCTGGTGTTCCTTACAGAACAGTACTGCATCCGCCCCTCTGAGCTCAGGAGCACTCTGCTGAAACCACGAAGCAACGCTGGTCCAGCAAGAGTCCAATGAGAAGAGTGTACCATCAACACACACCATGCTTCACAATGCAAGGGTCAACTCTGAAGAGTGCCTGTCTTGGTAGTTCTGCGAAGGGTCGGGCAGAGCACAGGTAATGTGCCATGATTGGATAAAGCTCACTGCTAACATTCTAATGAACAAGTGGAGCATAAAATCCTACTCATCTTCCCAAGGGTAGCAGAAAAAATCATTGTTACCTTCTCTGGCAAGATTCTCCTGTTCCCTTCCTCTTCAGGCAAACTAGATGTACTGCTAAATAACTGACACTGATCATTTGTTTCCCAAGTACTCTTTATTCTTTCTTTCATCTTGAGTTGAGGTATTTATCACATATATCTTACACATAGTTGACAAATCACCTAATGTGATGCGTTCTCTTCTAAGACATAAACTACCTGATGAGATGTATTTGCCAGGTGCTGGTAACTCACATCTGTCTGTAATCCTGGCTATTCAGAAGGCTGAGATCTGAGGATCACAGTCCAAAGCCAGCCTGGGCAGAAAAGTCCTATGAGATTCTTATCTCCATTTTACTACTCAAAAAACCAGAGCTGTTGTTGTGGCTCAAAGTGATAGAGCACTACAGGCCTTGAGCAAAAGACTAGGGATAGTGCCCAGGCCCTGAGTTCAAGCACCACAACTGACCAAAAAAAGGAGTTGTATTTATTTTTGGCCACGCACAGTGGTTCATGCTTATAGTCCCAGCTACATAAGAGGAAGAAGTAGATCACAGTCCAAGGCCTATCCTCTGAAAAATAACTGAAGCACAAAGAAGGCCAGAGGTGTGACTCCGGCGGTAGAGAGCTTGCCCAGCAAGCAGAAGACCCCGAGTTAGCATCCCAGTGCTACCAAACAGAACAAAACAAACAAGCAAAAAACCCAAAACTATTTTACAAATGTGCCCCCCACTTAGATCATGGCTGACATACTACAGGGATTCAATGTATACATGTCCACGTGACGGATTGAAGGATGCGTCGTAGACACAGGAGCATAAAACTTTACATTTTTGTGATTTGAGACTAATAACAAACAATCCAAACAAGCAGTGTTGTTTTAATTACAGCGTTTCGGGAGTCAGAATAGCTCTTGCCTTTGACCTTACACTGAATATTGTTATTGTTGGCTTTGTGTGCATATGCAAAAAGCACTTCTTAGTGGACAGCGCACGTTTGAGTAAATGGCCGCCTTCAGTGTGAGGAAGTGAGTACGATTCATGAGACCAGAGAAGGCCTGTGTCCGTGGGAGGCAGTGGTGGTAAGGAAGGTGGGGATGTGCATTTCTCTCTCAAGAACTTAGTCCCATGACTAGAAGGCAGACGGACCTCTGAAGCTCCTCTGCGAGCACTTATTGCAAAAGCAGCTTCCAGCTCTTCCTACATGCCTTTGTCCTCCTGCGTGGATTTGTTCATCCCTCCTCTGCCCCCTTGATCATGTGATTCACGGCCATCTTTAACTGCCCTCTGCCTTCCTTTGCAGCTTCATTCATGCTTTGTCTGAACCTTCTCATTCATAATAAAGACTAGTAACTTTGGATATGCAAAATCTGGGTTCCCCTGCCAAATAGCAGTTGGCCAGTTTGCAAATTAAATCTTTGAGTACACAGAGGTCCAAGAAGCACAGAAAATGTGTGTTATGCTGTACCTCTAGAATTGTGCTACTGTAGCTCTAGATGTGCTAATGGAGCTACACAAGTATGACCGTCATTGCAAAGGACAGCGGGCTGAGCTGCTCTCATTGCAGGGCAGAGAATCAACAAGAAATCTCACATTCCCTGCCACCAAAGTGGGATGGTCTGTGCAAGCTATGGAAGCAAAACAGAAGTGAAATTACACACTGCCTTAATTTTGGATAATGTCCAGGACAGCTGCTTAAGTATACACATACATATAAACATATACAACTATGTGCATACAAGTATATATAAATATATGTATAGATATGAATGCATATTTGCCAACATGAATATATATGCACAAACCTGTATATAAGCATCTATATGCATAAAAATTCATATGTATAAACATATACACATATATACAATATATACATATGTTCACCTATTTACATGTATTCATATGCAAATGGGTATAACGTACATATATGCTCATCTATATCCACATATATGTCTTGTGTATATATGTATATATGTTTGGGTACACCTACATATTTAGAAAACCACTAATAAGAAGAGAAAGTATTATTATTTCTTAGGAATATACATGAACAATGTTATTCTTTGAAGTCAGGAGTTCACATAGCTTTGAGTGCCTGAATATGCACACACCCAACCAGCTACAGATGAGTAGGCAAATGATAAAAATCTAAATGTCTTAAAGTGTGATTATTGCTGTAAGATTGTCATTTTCCTTGAGAATTGAAAATGTTGATTTTTTTCCCTCGCAAGCATCATTTTATATTGTCTCCCCAGGAATCATATTACTCCCAGAAAAACAAAAGCCCCTTAAACAAGAAAAAATAAAAGGATATCCAGCAAAATTAAAAAAAAAATAAAACCCGGTTGAATGCATAATGAATACGTTGCCACACATTGATACATTAAAACAAAGCATTGCTGTGTGAAATGTTCTAAAGAAAGGAACTCAAAATTTTATCCAATGAGTTATTGGAAAAGAATTTTTTAAAAACTCTGCCAGAAATGTACCAGGCCATTATTGCATCTTATAAATTATTTATTACTCTTAGATATGTCATAAAGTCCAACACAAATAAAGAGAAAATGCTGACAGGATGGAAACACCATTGTGACTATCTAGAGAGTTTCCTGAAGCCCAGAGAACAGGTCCAAGAACGGCTGCCCCCTGCCGGCCACATTTTCACGACTCACGGATTTTTTCTGTCTGGAGATGTGGGTGTGTCAGCACTTTCACTTTCCTTTCCCAACCAGGTCACCCTCACATGATGACGCCTAGAGAGTGCAAACTCACAAACCTGTGTGTGTGCATGTGTGTGCATGCGATCTAATCATGAACAAATAAATCAATAATATAAGACACAAGCCTAAAGCTCTTCATATCATTGCCTAACTCCTAAGCATTCTGGCCAGATTTCGCTATTGCTCAGACCATAGCAATGCTGGTAATAGTCTCAGGGACTCTAGTGTTTAACTTAAAACCTGGCTTTTATTCTTAGGAAGTAGGAGGCTAATGGAATACCACAGGGGGAAAAATGGTTTTATTTGAACACTAGGATGATCTTCAGTATCTGGCTGTGAAATAAATACTGAAATGTAAATATCAAAAGTTGAGCCACACAAACAAGACCACACTAAAGCTACTAGCATGACTATGTTTATTGCAGCATTATTTACCATAGCTAAGATATGGAACCAACCCAGAGGCCCCTCAGTAGATGAATGGATCAAGAAAATGTGGTATATATACACAATGGAATTCTATGCCTCCATCAGAAAGAATGACATGGCCCCATTTGTTAGGAAATGGAAAGACTTGGAAAAAATTATATTAAGTGAAGTAAGCCAGGCCCAAAGAAACATAGGTCCCATGGTTTCCCTTATTTGAAATATCTAGTATATGTCTGAGTCAAGCAGAAAAGGTCAGATAAGTTGTTGTTAGGGAAATGAACCCTAAGATATGTATTCAAATGTTTTTTTCTTTCATGCGATTGTTTCTAACACATTTATGAGATAATTTCTTTGTTGCTTTGTATGTCCCTCCCCCACGGTATAACCCCTGCTTTCACTGTATTTGATGTCAGTATAATTTGTGGAGGGGAAGGGGAAAAACAAATCGTTTAAATAGGGATACAGTTGAACCCATTGTAACAATGAGATGTAACAAGTCATTATGTCAAAAACGAACTTTACAACTTTGGTGGTGGGGGAGGAGAATTAGGTGGGGGGGGCAGGGGAAGGATGGGAAGCAATGGGAAGGGGAAACAAAGGAGGAGGCTACAATGCTTGATAAGAAATGTACTCATTATCTTGCCCATGTAATTGTAACTCCTCTGTACAGTATTTTCACAATTAAAAAAAAAAGCTGAGCCACTGACTTGAACATAGTTATGGTATTTTTGTCTGGGAATATGAGTTCATATTTATAGTTAACTGTGTTGAACTTTAGGTGATCAGCCATCAGATTGCTTATTATATCATAGTCCTCCTTTCTTTAGCAGTCATGATATCGTTTAAATTTTTATACATTTTACAAAAACATCTAAAAACTCTGCTGGGCTTTCACACTAATGACTCAAGAGGCTGAGATCTGAGGATCATGATTTAAAGCCAGTCTTGACAGAAATGTCCATGAAACTCTATCTCCATATAACCAGCAAAAAGCCAGAAGTGGAAATGTGACTCGAGTGGTAGAACATCAACCTTGAGCAAACAAAAACAAGTGAGAAAGTGAGTCCCTTGGTTCATGCCCCCATACTAGCACCCTAAATAAGTAAATAAATGCATAAATAATGAAATAGAATATAGAATAGAATAGAATCTAAAAACTGTTTCTGATAACTAAAACAAAATGAAGCAATCTTCAGTGTTTTCTCTTTTTGGTCTTCAACATCTAGATGAGCTAGGCTTTCTTGGCACCTGCTATTCCCAGCTGTGATGTCTCCAATCTGGCTACATGACAATAGTACTGACCAGAATTGTTACACCAGCTGTCCTGTGTCTCTCTGTCTTGTTCTTGGGGTCTTGCTCTGGTTCAGGTTGACCCACTTGGTTGGAGTACAGTGCCGTGCGTATATGACTTACAAATAGCTCACTCTGTCCATCATCATCTGAACTCCACGGGCCACCTATGCCTGCCAGACAGGTGGCTACTTGCAAAAGGCTATAGCCACTTGAACGTCACACAGCTCCAAAAGAGGGAGGGGGGCATTCTTTACATTTATTCTGTTTAGTCTAGTTCTGGGCCTTCCATTGCCCTTCATCTTGTCAAGACAATTTTTCTTTTCAGCCAGTCAAGGAGTTTCATAGCTGAAAACCACCAGACAAACACGAGAGGAGAGTGAAGCATCGGAAGTCTCAAGTCTGAGCCCTCCATGGGATGGGAGCGCATTGATGCAATCTGGACCTGCATATTCATCTAATGAATTCCATTTGGAAATTTGGCTCCCAGTACTATTTCCTAAAAGAGGAGGAGTGCCAGGAGGGAGCAGCTGAGGGGGGGACAGAAGGCTGGAGAGTGGGCGAGACTAATTGGTCTTGTCACATTAACACAGATTAGATTATGTCTGCCTAGAACAAGGAGGGGGAAGGGACTTAATTATTGTTTATATCAAAAAGATATAAAGCAGAGTATCCTCACAGAACCAGACACAGGGCTAGAAGAAGCACAAGCTTCTTGACAGGAAAATAGGGGAAAACTCAGTGTAAGGAAATTCGAAAAGGAAAGGCACAAATGATTTAGGATCCTTTTTAATAATTCACTGAGACCAGAGGAAAATTCTACCTTGCTAACCTGATTATACAGGTGAAGAAAGACAGGGAGATTGCTGGTGGTGTGGGGAGTATTCAAATTACAACGAAAGATCGTCTTTTCAAGAAACTGAGGAGCAAACATTTTAATATAAATAATTAATAAGTTTAGAGGTTAATTATTCTTACCTGGCAATGCATCTTGGAATCTTCACGAGAAAGTTACTGCTACAATTCAAGTGATTCTGTGTTTCATAATGTAAGACTGTATTTTCAAAGGCATTCCTCTGAAAATTCATCAATCACTATACTTTGGGTATAAAAGGAGCTTCTGCAAGTCGGCTTAATAAACAAAGCTCTTAGAAGAAGAGACTTAATATATTCATTTGCTGCCTTTTTCTTCCTTTATTGTTTTGTCCCACCATATTCCTCCTCTTAGATCTTTCTGTCTCTTCTCCTTTCCGGAAATACTTTCCTGAGATGCTTAGTGTCTTTCTAGCATGTTCGAGATCTTTTAACAAGAAAACACAAGAGACAGAAATAGAAAGACACATAACTAAAAATCTCCTTTAGATTAGGGCAGGTTTTTATAACATAACCTTTTCCCTAGACTCTAGGGCTGGAATGAAATTGATATTTCCTAATGGTCATTACCACTGGATTCTCTAGTCTTGGACAATAATTAAATAATCCTCCCTGGGTTTGTCTTGTACACCGCATGGAATATCCTAAACACCCTTTATTCTCAAGCCCAGCTGTGAGCTAACTAATAGTATCAAAACAAATGTTTCTCTCTTTTCTACTGTGGGGAAAACATATACCAGAGTCATGGCTTCCTCAAAATAGCTGAGTTGGTTCTATGGCCTCAGTAAATAATCCATGGCCTTGTAATGGAAAATTTTTATTTAATTGGAGGACCAGGTTTGTCATATTACATTGTGTCAATGAATTCTCTTTTTTTCCCTTAAAGTTCCATTGGGTTTTCTTTGCTCAATAAATCTTTCCAACCTTTTCTTTCTTTTTTTTCCCCCAAACTCTCAGTTGCTGGATATTCATTTTCTATGAAATTTAAGCCAGTGATATTCCTTAAAAAAAAAAAAAAGGAATCATACCAGATTTTATATGGCACTTTTCACATCTAGATTCACCTCAGATATTTTAGCAAGGTGAAAGCTAAGGTAACATAATCACAGTGAGGGTAAAATGCATTAGAGGTAAAATGCTTACCTGTGAGTTCCAACTAGAACATTCCTTCCTGACAGAAAGGATATTGGCCAGCCAGTGCTAGCCAGGAATGTGATCAGAGGATAATTCTAAACTGTAACCATACACATTCGATCACAGACGTTGGTGAGGTGAAGGTTGGCGGTAGGAGACCAAGTGAGAGAGTGCCAAGAAGGGAAAGGGTTCTGAGGGCCAGACAGAGAGCATCCTGGGTGAATCACAATCATGACAAAGTACGACAGCGCCTGGCAGCAGGCAGTGTTGGAACGCTGTTGTGACTCTCCCCTTCCAGTTCATTATGGAAAAATTTGGGACACATAGCAATAAAAAACATCCTCTTAATTTTTTCTTGTGGTAAATGATTGAAATTAATTTCTGTAGATGTTGTTGCCAAACACATCTCAATTTTTAAGACATTAAGTACTTGATTCCACAGCTTCTGCCACAGAGGATTCAGTTCAGTTATAGTGAACATCCCTTTCCCATGGCCGAATTCATGCCTATTAAACTGTGGACTAGTATTTTAATCAGTTTCTTAGATAATCACAGCTGAGATGGGAACAAACAACACTGGTCAGCCTGTGATCTACACAGAACCCGATCTACACAACCAGTCTGTTGAACGTACCTGAATCAGCTAGGCCATTGATCCTGTGGAATGGATAGTTTGATTCCCACTTCTCCTTTGTGCCCCATGTTATACCATTAGATGATACTCACAGAAGCAAAAACAAGGTCTGAGCTTTTCACAGACACAGATGGACACGCTGCTGATTGTATTGACTACTTACAATTGGTACACTGCTATGTATTTCATTCTAATACATTTTACAGAGAGAAAACGTAACATTTCAAGAGCTGGAAAAATCCCAAGATTATGGTGAAGTATGGAGATCCCAAGCTCTGAGTCTGTATTCCCATTTTGACTTCAGAGTCAACATTATCATTGGGCTATGTTGCTATTGTAACTGATTTCATGTGATCTCATTTTAATTATGTGCTCTCTAGGTTATTGTATGTAAGTCTATATAAGCTTAGAGTTATAAGAAGTGTTGGCATGAAACGTATATGTGTGTGTGTGTGTGCGTGTGCTTACTACTACTGTCATCGTTTCCTCATTTCCTGTTACTTAATAATGAACACATTCCTACTCTAATAATTAGCTCAAAGGGTAATTAAATTAGATGACCCTATGAATAGAGTCATAGGACTTTGCTTTGGTATTCTGTTTGGCATTTGTGGTACATTAAAGAACATTTTATAAGTGCTCTGACATCTGCTTTCATGGCTGTATTTTGGCTTACTCAGTTCCTATTTTTATTTCTCTTTGAAGAGTGTTTTGGTATTGATAAAACTTATAAAGAACAGCCAGGAATATTTTTCAGGAGGTATGGGTTGAGCTTAAAGCCTCCAAGTCCTAGAGACTTTGTGATGATAATATATTGTATGTTTTTAAAAAATAAATACTGAATTGGTCTAAGTCCTATTCTATGTGGTTTAAGGGTTATATCACATTCTTCTTTATCTTTTTGTTTTCCTCTGGTGTTTTATTTTCATGGTTTCAAGGTTTACCTTTAAATCTTTAGTAAATTTCTTGCTTTTTATTTTATCACTGATCAACAATAATAGTATAGTTTTCATTCTTGTTTAGCTTGGTATCTCAATACATGGAGGTCAAAAAACAAAAAGGCAACAAACAAACACCACCACCAAATCAACAGGACAGTGGTGAGAATTGTAGGGAAGTCACAGGATGATAATATTGACAAAATGGCACATCAAGTGTTTTGTTTTCCTTAAATCAATGACCAAATTTTTTATTTCCTCTTTGAGCATCAGACCACAAAATCAAACTTGATCGTTTCAGAAAGTTATTTATAGCAGTGAAAATTTCCTCTGTCGAGAACCATGTACCACAGATGGCCACTACAAACAAGATGCAATTTATGGACACGGCACCTCTCAGCTGTTTCTTACAGCTTTTGCTTAGTCATAATTGAGTTTTTTTCCAATCCAGATTCTACTTGATAGTTTTGTCACCCCTGAACCCTTCAGTGCATTACAGTCTTACAAAAACTACAATCCAACACACCATTAAAATGTTTTCTTTAATCTTTCCAGATATGTGAAAAAATTTAGTTTAAAAATTGAAAAAGTATTTTCTTTACATTTATCAATCAAATCACTCCCCCCCCCCCGCAGAAGTCCATATTTATCTTCTATTGACATCACTCTCAGATATTTCTGGAACCTGAATATGAATTACTTGCTCTTGTCTTGCATTGTTTATGTGGGATTGTTTTTAAAAATATAGACAATGTTATTGCTTTTGGGTAACAAAAAAAAACAGGAAAGAAGCATTTGGAAAACACACAGACACATATTTGAAGGAATTCATGGAATACAGTAAATTCAATATAATGATTTCAATTTAACAGTTTTGACAAACCTGCATTCTGATTCTGAAATGGATGTATTGAATTTGTGTTATTTTGCTGTTCATAAGATTTGTCATTACATTTATTCCTTGTAATGTAGTGGCAAATACAGTATCTACTGATGTTATCAAACTTTCAGAATTTTTCATTCTTGATAGGCATGTAAAACAAGGTGTGGACTGAGGGCTGTTGGGAAGAGAGGATGGAAAGAGGGAGTCAAGGTGAATGAATACAGTCCAAGTTCTTCATATGCTTGTATAAAAGTGCCTGGTGAAGAAAACCAGAAGTGGCGTTGTAGCTCAAGTAGTAGAGTGCTAGCCTTGTTCTGAAGAGCTCAGGGACAGCGCCCAGGCAGAGCTCAAGCCCCATGACGACCAAAAATAGTACCTGGTGAAATTAGTTAAAATTGCTTTTAAAAGCTAGATTAAATGATCGATATGATCGAAGCACATTATATGCATGTATGGAAAATCACAAAAATCCCTTTGTATAATTAATAAATGCTAAGAAAGGGGGAAAAAGTTAAGCTTTTCATTCATGATCACAGATAATGCTTTATGTATGTGCTTGAAAACTATAGTAGCAAACTAGATGTACATTGCAGAGAGCATTTACAGATGGTGTGAATGTTGCCAGCGTGTGTTTCTGACTTTGACTTTCATTTTAACATTTTTCTTCATTACAAATAAAGATGGGATGGCCAGATAGAGAAGATTTAAGAAAGAAAGAAACCAAAACAATGAATGGAAAATGTTTTCTGATCAGACAGGCTACCATGGAAGAAGAGATGTTAAGTTTGATCAAAATTCCTCAAAGCATAGATTTCAGATCATAAAGAGCACTTAGGGGAAGATATATTCAATCATATAGCTGCAATATATTCAGATATCGTCTACTGAAAGCACCTTACATTTAAATCTGTAAGAAGGACATGCACATTTTTATATTTTTATTATTGTTTTTTAGTTTTTGACCAAGTTTTACAGCACAGGCTACCATGGAACTAGTAATCTTCCTGCCTCTATCTCCTCCGTGCTGAGGAGAGATGATAAGGGTGTGCGTGATACCCGCCTGGTATGTAGGTATTGCTAGCTCTATGTCTCCAGCATCTCTCAGGGTGGCAGGTAGTAATGGATGAACAAATGGAGTTAGAAATTTAGAATGGAATGATTCCCTCATTACATTAGAAGATTTGCTTTCTAGAGAATATGCTCCCATGCACAGATGGACAGTCAGACTGGAAGTTTAGCAGAAGGGTGCCTTATTGCAATCCCAAGCCAGCAATAACAAACCAACTATACTTAGGAGTTAGGGTCCTCTAGTTCAGTGAGGGGCAACTATTCTTTTATAAACTCCAGAGAGTCAAGATTTTAAGCACAAAGGGCCATTCAGTCTCTAGCACCCCTCCAACCCTACTGTTACAGAGCAAAAGCAGCCACAGACGATGGTAACTAAACTGGGCCCCAGGGCAGACCATACATTCATAACCCAGGATTCATTTACATATTCTTCTCTGTCTGCTTGCTCCTCTTACCAGTAGCTTCTGACCAAATTGTATTCAAAGATTCTAGCAGACCTCTAGTGTACTGTAAGGGACAGAAGAAAGAATGAACAGGGCTAATGCACCTGTCTCGGAGCAGCATGAGGTACGAGAGATGACGAGTAAATGGTCATGAATGAAGACAGAAGATGCAGGATTAGATTGCGGTGTATCATGCAACCAGTCACTTGCTTTCTTAATACCAGTTACGAAAGTTGGACGTTTTCAGCACTTGTCATATATGATTTCCAAAGAATGTCACTCTGATTCAGATAGAGCAAGAACATTATTACCTATACTTCAATAAATGCAGTTATAGAACAGGGAAAACATTGATAGGGATTTGAAGAGATTGGGAAATAACAGCAACAAGATTAAGGAAGAAAATCAGAATTCCTGGTGCCACCAAACCACTAAGCAATCTTGGCATTTTTTTTTCCTGTTATCTCCAAACCTGGAATCAATGCAGCTTGAAATTCAGAAGTGGAGATTTTTGAAGTCAAAGACTTCCCAGAGAAGCCTTTATGTTTTCACTTACAAGACAGAAAGAGGTCTTCCAGTGCTCAGAGTAGGGGAGAAATCCCTTTGAGGTTGCTTTGACCTTTGCTCTTTCTCGCCTGCGCCTCCCTCCATCCCCCAAGTTTGGTTGCTATGGCAGTGGCCAAAACAGTAACAGTGTTGGTGAAGGGACCCGCAGAAGACTGAGGGAAGGAAGGAGGATTTTAGACTCCAAGTGTGAAATAGGAAACACCTATTTTGTTTTGTTGGTTTTCTTTTTTTTCTTTTCTTGCTGCAGTGAGGCTCAGGAAATGATCACAGTTGCAAAAGGTCATGATGATCGAGCTGGGGAAATAAAGCTCCAACTACCAGTCTGAACTGAAAAAGAGGAACCCAAAAATAATTCTGGATGATCACAGAGAGAAAGAATCAGGAAAGTCATCAGAAAAAGTAACTCTGAACTTATTGAAACACCCAAGATGCACATGTAGGATTTTAGTAGTTAACATCATTCCATCAACCTTGATAAATTGAACTATAAGAATAATCACCAAATCACCACCCAGAATTCCGAATGGCCACAGGCTGCACACACAGAAAACAAATCCAGTAAATACTAAAATGATTCTGGCAAAGGAATGACACTGCACCTCCCACAAACCTTGTCAGAATTTGCAACCTGAAACCAACTGGGTCAATGCCTGCTGTAATAAAAATATCTACATTCTCCACAAGACAGAAACAATGCCCAGAGTATCATAGCCCAGCAGTCTTCACATTCAGAATACGATCCCAAATTACATGGCAAATGAAGATCCAGGAAGATGTCTTTGCATAATTACATGGCAAATGAAGATCCAGGAAGATGTCTTTGCATGCATGGAAGAGAAATAATAAGCAGATGTCAACAAAGAGATAAACACAGATGTTGAGATTATCTAACAGAGACTACACAACAACTATTACAAAAATTCTCTGGAAAGTAGGGCAAATGCTATTAAATAGTAAAAGAAGTCTCACCAAAGAAATTAAATATATATAAATAACTAGAGAAGCTTATAACTCAAAAATACATATAATCAAAATTTGAACCACTGCATGGGCTCAATAGAAAATAAAAATGACAGATAAAACCAAGAACTATTGAACTTGAAGTTAGATTTTTTAAAATTATAAAATATGAAGGATGAGGAAGAAACATATTTTTCAAAATTAATGAACATAGAGAGAGAGAGTAAGAGATTCCTAAGGATTTGCGGTATCATGCTGAGAGTTTTAAAATCTGTATCATTGGGAACACAATGGGAAAGGAACTAGCGTGGTGCTGGAAAGAGATCTGAAAAAAAATAACATCTTGAAAATTCTCCAATTTATATAATATTACACATTTAAATAAGCCAAATTGGCCTTATCACTATTAAGAAATTGATGCCATATTTTAAAACTTTCCATAAAGAAAATCTCAGACCTTCATAATTTCCTCGGCGAACTCTACCAAACATTTGAAGAAATTTTATATACTCTCTAACATAAATTAGAAGAGTATATTACACTTTCCAACTCATTTTTCGAGGCAAGTATTTCCTTGATGGAATTTGAAGATGATGTAAGCAATGAAAAGGTCCACCAATATCTCTCGTTAATGTTAGCATAAAAATTATCACCAAGACATACGCAAATAAGAATAAGCACTTTTTAAAAGGATCCTTTACCGAAACCTACTGGAATTTATCCTACCAGAGCAAAACTATTTCACATTCTAAAATCATTTATTGTAATTCAGTCTCTTATGGTCTACAAGAAAAACAACATGAGCACTAGTTGATAAAGAAATTATACTTGGCAACTTTCTAAATTAATTCATGATATTGCTCAGCAAATTAGGAATTATCAGTACTATTATCAGTGCTAGAAAAAAGTAGATTTGTGCACTAATCTACTTTTCTACTCAGACACTATGATTTTATATATATATATATATATATATATATATATGTATAATAAGTTATGGCAAAGTTGGGGAAAATCACACTACCTGATTTTAATTAAGTCATGTGTACTCATGGTTTATCATACATTTGCATTTGCATGCCTTCAATAAGTGCAGTAATCATTGTTAGAGAGAATAGAGGTTATAGAAATAGACCTGTAGAAGAATGGCCAATTAACTGCAAAGAAAATCTACTCAGGAGAGAATAGTTTTTCAACAAGTACTGTTGAAAAAATTGTATATCAAATGAAAAATGGATTTCTTTCTAGACCTGAAGCCTTATATAGCCATTAATACCCAATATATCATAGATGTTAATGTCAGGCATAGAAGTATTTTTATGAATAAAATGCATTATTAGAATAAAATGTAGTAGAACATCATGCACTTGGAAAAAAATCATGTCCTTAGATAGACACCAGAAAGACGATTTGTCCAAGGGAAAAAAAGGATAAAACAGGACCTTTGCAAGATTATAAGCTTTCATTCAGGAACAGACACTGTTGAGCAAAAAAAAAAAAAAAAGTTACAGATTGAGAAAATATGTACCTATAATGTGATTTGCACTTAGAATGCATAAAGCAAATAACAAAAATGCAAACAGCTGAGTTTAAAAATGGGCAAATGCCAAGAGTTCAGGCCTGTAATCCTAGCTACTTAGGAGGCTGAAATCTTGGTTTGAAGCCGGCCCCAGCAGCAAAGTTTGAGAGACTTTTATTTCCAATAAACTACCAAAAATGTTTAAAAAGCCAGAAGTGGGGTTGTGGCTCAAGTGGTAGAGTGCTAGCCTTGAGCAAAAGAAGCCTAGAGAGAGTATTCCAGGGCCTGAGTTCAAGCCCAGAACTTCCAGAAAAAGAAAAGACAGGGGGCAAGAGACTTGAAACACCCCTTTACCAAAGAGGATATCCATACAGAGGGAAGAGAATTGCTTTGAAATGTTCCTCAGCCCCGATCTCCTTACACCCTCTATCTGTCCTCAGTGAAAGCTCTCCTGAGACAATACCACATATTTATCCTAATAAAAAACAACCACGGAGGAAGCCTAAAGCTGGGGAGAAGACTGCGAAGTTGGAACTACTGATGAGGATTCAAAACTTAAAGCCCATCCGGAATGGAACTCATCAATCTCCTATGTTCGCCAACCCAACGATCTCAGTGCCAGAGGTTTCTTCTGAAGAACCAAGAACTATCCACACAGTGTTTTCCCGAAGATATGTTCAGAGCTTCTATTCAAATACACCTGCACTGGAAACAGTCAGGGAGTCCTTCACCCCGAGGATGGAAAAGAAAGCCAGTGGTATATAAACACGATGGAACCCCATTCTCAATGAAGAGGGGTGAACTCTCCGAACCCATAGCTCAGATATCAAGAGAATCACAGAGAAGAAATGCAGCCAGTCTCAAAAGGTGACATATTGTACCTGATTTTATGTCTTTGCACTCTCTAAAGGAGAAAGCCTAGGGCTGGGAGGAGTTTGAAGCCAAATGATACATACATTGGAAATGGTCTGGTCCCCAGGGTGTCACCCTGGGAGATGACTGGATCACTGAGGGCAAAGTACCCCCTCAGAAAGGGTTACTGCTATCTTGGGGTGTGCTGGCTGCATCTGGGTGAGGGTAGGATTTGCAAGAGCAGGGTCCCTCTCCTCTTGTCCGTTCCCCTCACCCCCATGCTCTCATGGTGGGATACTGCCCTACTGTCATTCAGATTGTGATGAGTCCTCAGCAGGTGTGGCTACCTGAGGGCAGGGTTTCCAACTGCCGACATCATGAGCCAAAGAAAACCTCTTTTGCTTCACAAAGTATCCAGGCTCCGGGCTTGTGTTACAAGTAAACCCAGAACAGATTAAGGTATCTATAGGAGAATAGACAGGGGCTGTGCTTTTGCAGTGATGGAATTGTTTTGTACCCTGATCATGAATACATGGATCTAGATTTGGGATCCAGAGAACTCTGAGACCTGTTCTTTTATATAATTAGTATATGCTAATATAAAGGAAAAGTATATTTTTATTTTATTTTAATTTGAGTGATAAATTATAAAATGTAAAAAAAAAAATTAGGGAAAAGTTAAAGTACCATAAGAAAGGATTTTTTTTGTCAGTCATGGGGCTTGAACTCTGGGCCTGGGCACTGTCCCTCAGCTCTTCAGCTCAAGCCTACTGCTCTACTGCTTGAGCCACAGTGCCTCTCCAGTTTTCTAGTGGTTTATTGGAGATAAGAGTCTCACAGAGTTTCTTCCCCAGGCTGGCTTTGAACCTGGTTCCTCAGATCTCACCCTCCTGAGTAGCTAGGGTTCCAGGCATAAGCCACCAGCACCTGACTTGGTTAATTCAGTTTTATTTACTCTAATATTATAATAGTTAGCTTCATATGAAATCATATATAATATATAATATAATATATATATAATAATAGCTAGTTTCAACTTTCTCTACATGTGGGCATCTCATGTAGAGAGACAACTCTTTTTTTCTCTTTCCATTTATGTTCTTAAAAATGATTAAGAATCCCAAAGAATTTTTGTTGAGGGGTTATCTTTTTCAGAAGATATAGAAATGAGTAATAATAGAAATAAAGTATAGTAATATAAATTAAAATAGTGAGGAAGTATATATATATATATATATAACATTTTAAGTGGACAGTAATAAACCATAGATAGATAGATAGATAGATAGATAGATAGATAGATAGATAGATAGATAGATAGATAGATAGGTAGGTAGGTAGGTAGGTAGATGTATATACACACACATACACACACATGCACTGTCATTAAAACCTCATTTCCAAATGAAGGAAAATAGCAAGAAATATGGAATTATTTTAAATATTTTTCAAGTCTTTCAACATCTAGCTTAATAAAGGCAGCTGGATTTTTATACCTGTTTCTGAGCTCTGGGACTCTTGGAATCTAGACACTATCCATTGAGAACCACTTCTTTTTAGACTAGCAGAAAGAAAAAAATAATCATACAGAATTGCCTCTGTCAACAAAAATTTATATACGAATCACTGCCATGTTTGCTCTGTGTAATAGATTCAATAGATATAACCAAAATACATGCATTTCCCTGTGTATAAAAGCATGCAAACATGATTGCTTTGGCCCAGGCCAGATTTATTTCTCTAGATGCCAAATCTATATTTTTTCATGATACCTTAGTGCCTTCAAATGCCTTTCTAGAAGCATTACAAATCTTGTTTGTTTTTTCCCCTTTTGGTCCATATTGTAAAGCACTTCTGGAAACACTCAATATTTTTACGGTTTAAAAAGCGCTATCCTGATTTAGTTTGCTTTCTTTCCTCTCCATTTTCTCCTCTTAATTTTTACCCTGAGTAATGTCTTCCCAAATATTGTCTGAGTTCTGCTGAATGACAGCAGCTGTTCATTCTCAGGTTGGTGAGTTCTCTGAAGCAGCCTGGCACTAGGCCAGCATTCTCTCCTTGACAGCATGAAGAAGATGAACATTTTCTCGATTCTGTTCACTGCCAGGGCCTCTTCATATTTGAACCCACAGGAGATGAGAGGGAGAAGGAAGTTAAATGAAAGTAGCATATCATCTGGGCTTTTTGATTTGGCATATGTAAGAATCTTAGCCCATTCAAAATGCCATCCGTAAATATTTGCATGGTATTGTATTTTTTTGCTTTTTTAAAAATTGTTATGACAAAGGTGATGTACAGAAGGGTTACAGTGATATAGGTCAGGTAAAGAGTACATTTTCTGTTGGACAGAGTCTCTCCACTTGCTTTCTGCGAGTTGTTCCCTCCCAACGTCCCCCACAGGTTGAATAGTTCATTTTCAACATAGTGTCTAGTGAGTTCCACTGTTGCACTGTTGTATCTGTTCACTCTTTGTCTCTTCATTTTCGTACCTCTCCTTATCCTCCCAAAGATGTACACATGAACCAGCAGAACCAACAGGAAAGAAAACAAAAGCAGCAAAAAAAAAAAAGAACTTGTTCTCATTTCCTGGAGTTCATTTCTATAAAGATTATTTCATATGATAGTATGCACATAGGCATTGTGCCTTTCTGTTCCTCCCCTAAGTAATGTATTTTAAAATTCAAGATTTAGACATGCCTGCTCTTCATCCAGGTACACAGGTTGGTGCAAGAATTGTCTTCAATCGCTACCCATATTTCACACGCTTCCCAAGTAGCCCATTGTACTAGTCAGCTTTCTGTAAGGAAGGACCCATGGCTTCAATATGGTTTCTAGTTAGCTGGTTATTCTGTGGGCCATCAGTGAGTTGGGCTCAGTTAGCTGGTGACTCTGGGCTTAGTCTCCATAGAGAGCTGGGCAAGCTGGTCTGTGCAACAGACCAGCCCATCCTCTGATCAGCTCACATGTTGGCCAGTCCAAATGGCAAAAGCAAATAATTAAGATGCTCTTGGGGTTTGCACTTGGAAGTTTTCAAACTCTCATCGCTGTCACTTTTTCCAAGCCACAGCAAGTTCTGAAGCCATTCCGGCTCACATGGGGATGGAGCGCTGGAGAATCATCCATCCCTTGATGGGAGAATAATAGAGACAGGGTTTCAAACCATGCCCCACGCCCATTTCATAATGAGATCCAGAAAGCTCCTCGGAGTCCATTCTCAGCACTCGAACAGCATGGCAAAACGTGTGTGCGCAGCTAAAGCATTTCTGTGTTAGAAAGTATCCCAGAACAGAGCCAGACCCCTCTTGGTGGCGGTGAGCGAAGAGATGGAAAAAGCTGAGTGCTAGGGAAAATACAGAGCCCTTTGAACTCTATTGTGTGGTTTAGCTGGGGTGTAGCTAGGGGTAATGGGGAGTGAAATTGAGGGGAAGAAAATCCAGGCAGAATTCCATGAGAGTTCGCAGAGTAAAAATTATTATTCTACGGAGTCATCTTGCAGACAAAGCAATGTATTGTGCATTGCCTAAGCATTTGGAGAAAGCCTGTAAAAACACACTTTGTAGCTGCCTTGCCAGGGCGGGTTCCACATTCTTCCTCTCTCTTCTTATCTGCTGACGTCTCTCGTTTTCACAGTCTCTCGTTTTCACATGTCCATTTTCACAGTCTTTGGAATGGCCCCAGGTAGCTCCTGGCTGGTTATGCTGTTGGTCATGCTGTTTTGGACATTTCTCTCTCCTACACACTTTCATGGATGCAATTACAGAACAAGCATCTTGGAATTACAATCTCCTGTAAAAGGTAGTATTGTATTTAGACTATTGTAAGTCACTAACGGTTTATTCTGTTCCGATCCTTTGCTAAGTGCTGGCTGCGTACTAGTTCTGATCTTTGCCATAGTCCTATCATTCCAACCACACAAGTCCTTTTGAAGCATGTCAGAGAATGTTCACCCCTGCCATTTTATCAGGTCTTTGTGAATTGCTTTGATTTTTGCCTTTTATTACACACTATGAAATATATAGGAGTGACCAAAGCCATGTAGCAAGTCAGTCAACTCTTCAGTTGTCTGATTTGAAAACCATGCGACTGCAGGGTCTACAGACGGACTGGGGAGCATCAGAACTCTGTCAGGAAATGGACCGCACCCAGTCAGGAGGGGTCTGGCGGGATTCACTCCAGCACACGGGGATCCTGAGCTCCTCATAGCCTACGCACTCAGGTTCTACCTTGCCTGTGGCCTATTACTTTCCTAGAGACATAGAGAAACGGATGGAAACTAATTTAAGACTATCGTGGCCAAAGTGAGGGAGTTTCAACCTAAAAAATACTGTGCATTTGTGCTGTAGTCTGAGTAAAGAGAAATAGATCTCGAATGCTTCCCCATCAAAAAACCTGTATTTCTTCTTGAAGAGGTTTCTAAAATAATCAGTGAAAAGGATTAGAACTGCTTACCTGCAAATATTTATAATGTGCACATAAATGATGTTGCATACATGTGATACTTGATGAACGAAAAAGAGAGCAGATGATGATGATGATGATGATGATGATGATGATGATGATGATGATGATGATGATGATGAAGAATGTGTTGTCAACGGAGTGATGAGGGGTTCCTTTAACTTCCCAGTTCCCACACAAACCCTAGGAACTTGAAGTCCACAGCAGAAGGAGTTCTCAGGAGTTGTAAGAGCTGCTTCAAAGCTGCAGGGTCTACAAAATAACTACACTTGGGAAAAAAAGCATGGTGTATGCGATCTGTTTTGTGTGTGTCTGCTCTAGGCCCTTCTCCCTGCAGTTACCTTTGATCGTTATGACAAGGTAAGAAAATGACCCCTGAGAAACTGCTACATCATGGAGAATCATAATAATAATATAAGGCCACACCCATTTAATAATGAGATGGTTTTAATTTCTGAGCCTGGCGTTTTTATTATTTTTTATTTCTTTTTTTGGGGGTCTGGTCGTGGGGCCTGAACTCTGGGCCTGGGCACTGTCCCTCAGCTCTTCAGCTCAAGGCTAGCGCTCTACCACTTGAGCCACAGCGCCACTTCCGGCTTTCTTCTTTTTGCTTACGTGGTGCTGAGGAATCGAACCCAGGGCCTCATGCATGCAAGGCAAGTGCTCTACCACTGAGCCACCTTCCCAGCCCCTTATTTTTTATTTCTAATTCTCTTGTCACCTCTTCTATCTTGTGTCAGATATATCTTGCACCATTTGTTCTGTTTGAGTGGTGCAGTCTAAATTATTATATATTGGTGTGTGTGTGTGTGTGTGTGTGTGTGTGTGTGTGTGTGTGTGTGTGTGTGTGTGTGCGTGTGCATTTGCATGCATGCATGTGAGTCAATCCTGGGGGTTGGACTCAGGACCTGGATGCTGTCCTTGGGCTTTTTGCTCAAGCCTAGTGCTCTACCACTTGAGTCACAGCTTCACTTTCGGCTTTTTGGTGGTTCACTGGAAATAAGAGTCTCACATACATGCCTACCTGTGCTAGCCTCAGACCATCATCCGCATATCTCATCATCCTGAGTAACTAGTACTATAGAAGTGAGCCAATGGCACCCAGCTTACCAAACGGATTTTTGTTAGTTTTTTTTAAAAAAAAAAAACACATAACAAAACCCTCATCCAAGGAGCACAGGGCAGCTTTTTCTTCTTCTCACAACTCTTTCTCAACTTTTGGCTCCTCCAGGGAATTAATTCCCTCTGACTATCTCTGGCTTTAAAAATACTTTACATTTTTTTTAGATTGCATTTTAAAAAGAAAGTCTTGTAAATTTTATATGATTTCCCTCACATGATCCAGTGGCCATTTTTAACCTCTTTAAATAAAAGATGTAATATGACTTCAAGAGATGAAGGGAGTCTCCAGGTTCTCGGCTAGCAGAAGAGCCACGCTTATGATTGGAAAACCAGATACTTTCCTCCTCCAGTCCTCTGTGACTCGTTGATGCCTAGCACTGTCTCTGTACATCCCCCCACATTTCTTCTTTTTCAGGGTTTTGTTTTCACTGCAGCGTGTGTTCCCACCCCTGTTCTTTCCTGAACTGTGATCCTGTCTCCCAATTCATACGCTCTACTGCAACCCCCAGTACTTCCAAATGTATGAGCGATGGCTCTTTTAAAGGGACGATTACCTTGAAGGAGGCTGGTAAGATGGTGCCCCAGGCAATAGGAGTGATGTAGTGTTAGTGAGAGAGAGACATTAGGAAAATATCTACACAGAGGCTGAGCAGAGGTACAGAGAAAAGACAGCACCTGAAGGCCAAGGAGAGAGGGAAAACCAGACCTGCCAACACCTTGATCATGAGCTTCCAAAGAGGTGCCTGTTACTTGTCACCCCCATCTTGTTATGGGGTGACTTAAGGAACAAATGATCAGCTTCCTCGGTTTTGCTTTTGTGGCCTTAACAAATAATACTCCCCTTCAACCTACAGGAGTGGCCAGGCCTTCTGCTCCTTCCCTGTTGTTATAGTACTCTCCTTGTGAAAGGACTGTTCTCATTTCCTGGCAGGTTTTGTTTCAATAAAAACACCTTCACACTTTGTGCACTTTTTTTCCTCTTCAGGATTCAGAAATCAAACAGAAAACATATAGAAGTCCTAGCGACATTATTCTTTGTGCTGTATCTACCCATCGAATGATACCTGCCCTGAAAACAATGATCAAGAAGTTTGGGGGGAAGGAAATGGGGGTATGTGGAGGCAAATTTGATCAAGCCAGTGTTATTTCATACTACGGCCCTGCAGCTTAAGCCTCTCAGGTCACTGAAGATTAAAAAAAAAATCTAAGAAGTCCTCCTAATATTTCAATGTTTATCTGGGGCTAGAAAAGACTGGACAGGGAGCATCCCAAAGGCTGTGTAACCACACTCACCGTGTGCTGTGAATGTAGATTTTTTTCCTTCTTGAGGACGCATCTTTTTCTTCCTTGAAACAAAAACATTCCTCCACCAGCTTAGTTGCCAAAACTGGAAGCCAGGAGAACACGTAAGACCAAAGCGGAGCCAGGCTTGCTGTTGGTGTGGGGTCCATTACTACCTAGTGCATCCTCTACTGTCTTTGAGCCATTCTGAAGTGCAGCCTTGACCTTCACCAGCCTGGGAAGGAACTGATCAAAGCGAGCTGCTGAAACCCAGGGAAGAGACAAGACAGGGCGTAATGGTTCTTACCCTAGCAAAACCATGGCGAGGGATTCAGAGGGGAAAGAACTCAGTGTCACTCTCCTGCCATCTTTGACAGAAAGGCGACAAACTATGAGAAAGTTTTGACAACATGAAGAAACGATTCTGAGATCTGCTCGCGATAGACTACAGTCATAGCTTAGCCAGCAGATCTTCAGGTAGCCGTGTAGGCGACACGGTACAGAGAAGGACGGGAGCTTACCAGACTCTCAGGTGTGGGCGGGACGCACCTCTGACCAGTGCTCACCTGAGCTGTCCACAAGTCAGGAAGATCACGAGGAAGCAAGAAGTGCTTCCCAGACTCCATCCAGTTGCGCACTCCTTCGAACTATCTCCCTCTGAAGGCTGAATTACTCTCATATGGAAACAGACTTCTAGGAGTGGGAACCAAGAGCAGAGACAGTCTTCTTTAAGATCAACGCTTACACTGTCAGAATCCCAAAGACCAAACCAGCCTCTGAAACCTGTCTCTGGGAGGCAGAGGCAGAATAGAGGTGAATTATCACTTCAACCCAGGAGAAAGCGGGCAAACAGTCCTTCATCCAAATCCTTCCCACCAACGTCTATACAAATGTCATTTCCTCTGCTCAGTTGTTGTTGGGTCCCAGAATGACTGAACATTTGTCAGCTGAATTCTCTGCTTTTCCTTTCTGGTTAGCAGGAGGAAGGTAAAAGATAAGGGAATACTGAACTCCTGCTCCTCCCCGCCCCCAAATCTAATCTTTCCACTCTGTGGACCTCATTAATATGGAGAAAACTGTGGTGTCAGAGGGAGGATTTGTTCTGAAGAGGGGGAAAATATGGTTCTCTGCCTCAGAGCGTCAAAGTGCATATAAATAATTCAAACTGGAGATTATTAACTTGTTCATAAAGTTAACTTTTGCTAGAAATTCAGCATGTCAATAGAAATTGAAAAAAAATGTCTTTTCTCAAAAAGATTCAGAAATGTTGAAAACCTTTTTCAAAAGACGCTTTTACTGAAAGCATCTATTTTCAGCTTCATTTTCAGGAAAGAACTTGTAAATCTTTGTCAGTACAAGGTAGTGCATAAGAAGCGATTGGCTTTCATTTATTGTTTTGGTATGTTTAACATGGCTTAAATGCTAAACAATGCACGTATGTGTAAAACAGCAAATTACACCGTTAATATATGGCTTCTAGATTATTTTGTCAGGCATGAGGAAGACTTTTCTAGGTCAATATTTTCATAATACTATTGTGTCTCATTCCAAGAATCCTTTGGTTGCATTAGAAAAAAGTATTTCAGCCAGTGACACATACCTGTAATCCTAGCTACTCAGGAGGTTGAGATCTGAGAACTGCAGTTCAATGTTAACCCAGGCAGGGAATTCTGTGAGACTTTTATCTCCAATAAACGACCCAAAATACCTAGAAGTGGAGCTGTTGTTCAAAGAGTAGAGTGGTAGACTTGAACAAAAGAAGCTCAGAGATAGTGCCCAGGCCCTGAGATTAAGCCCCAGGACTGGCATAAAAAAAAAGTATTTCAACTTTTATTTCATCAGTGTGATCTCACTTACCACATTAGTTCTTACAACAACTGTTGATTTGGGTTAGAGGTGTGCATCCAACTCTAATTTTACTTTTGAAATGCCACTATCATTTCTTCACAGCTTTGAAATGTTATCCTTAGCATTCAGTGAATTGCATGTCATGTTTTAATCTATTTGTTGATTACTCAAAATCATTGAAATCATTGGATTGTCTAATTTTTTTACTGCTACCACATTTTAATTACTGTAGCTGTGTAAAAGCGATCTAAAAAAATGTGACATGAATATTTTCTTCTGATTATTTTCTCCAGCATTTTCAACACTCACAGATGTTTATTTAGCTAAACAATATTTATGAAGTTGATACAAGCTTTATTTTGGTTCTAAGTGAGATTTCATTGATAGTAGATGTTAAGAATTTATACCATGAGTGTGTACACCATTGATATATATGAATGTAATATATGTTATATATGAATATAATATATAAATTCATTATATTGAGTGTGTACAATAAAAGTTGTCTCCCCATTTATTTATTTTCTTATTTTTCATCATTGTGTTTTCTCTTTTTTCTTATAAGAAGTGTGTATTTGCTTTTTTTTTTTTTTTTTGGTCGGTCGTGGAGCTTGAACTCTGGGCCTGAGCGCTGTCCCTGAGCTCTTCAGCTCAAGGCAAGCGCTCTACCACTTGAGCCACAGAGCCACTTCCAGTTTTCTAGTGGCTTACTGCAGATAAGAGTCTCACAGACTTTCCTGCCCAGGCTGGCTTTGAACCACAATCCTCAGATCTCAGCCTTCTGAGTAGCTAAGATTACAGGCATGAGCCACTGGTGTCCGGCGTGTATTTGTTATTTTAAAAAATATTCCCCAGTGGTTTTCTTTTGTTACTTCTTTGAAATGTGTCAGTCATTTTTGCTAGTGGATTGTTAATATTTATGTGGTAATTGTTAAAGATTGCCTACAAAAGTTTAAAGTACAGCTGATGTTCGGTGTGTCTTCTCCTCCACGTATGCAGTCATTACCTGTGGACAGTCTGCCCGTTGTGAGTGTAAGCTACATGATGCATCTAGCTCACCCCTGGCAGTGTGCTGAGTCCAATTGGACGGCTGGCATTTATCAGCCCTAACCGACATTCTGGAAGAAATGGATGAAATAATGCTATTGCCTTTTGTAACCACATTTCTCATTTTTTCTTCACTAGTCTGAAACATTCCCAGGGCAGTGGGTCTCATTGTTCTGTTCTGACTTTCCACTGCAATGTTTCCAGTGCCTCCCGCTTTATCATGCTATTTTTAGTTGGCATCCATAGTTTGTCATGTGAGGAAAGTTTCTGTCTATTCCTATTTACCTAAGGGTTTTTCTTTTTGCTTTTTGCATCAGCAATGGGTCATAAAAATTTTCAAATATTATATAGAGGACTATACATAAGTTGAAGATTTAATTTGTTTTTTTTTCTCCCTTGATTTATTAATATGCTAGAAATTA
This sequence comes from Dipodomys merriami, assembly GCF_024711535.1. Classification (NCBI taxonomy): domain Eukaryota; kingdom Metazoa; phylum Chordata; class Mammalia; order Rodentia; family Heteromyidae; genus Dipodomys; species Dipodomys merriami. The sequence continues at coordinate 8,894,126 of NW_027202826.1, forward strand.
TTAATGCATTTAGAAATACCAAATGAGTTTTGGATTCTGAGACTAAAACCCACTTGGTCATACTGAATTATTCTTTCAACGTTTTGCCTGATTTCTATTTGCTAATAATTTATTTCGGGTTTTTGTTGCTATTTCTTCTTCTTTTTTTTTCCAGGGCTGAGGACTGAACCCAGGGCCTTGAGCTCGCCAGGCGGGCGCCCTTCCGCTGAGCTAAACCCACAGTGCCTTTTGTTGCTATTTCTAAGAAAAATTAATCTTTATTTTGTGTATGTGTGTGTGTGTGTTTACTTTGCTGTATCAGCATTATGGGGTTCGGAAAAGGACTCAGAAGTTTACTTGTTTTACAGAACATTTTAAAAAGTGGCTAATCATTTATGGCTTGGATTTCTCCTCCCCCAACTGTATAGATAAAGAATCCTCTCAGGGGAAACCTTCCTAATTTTGAGCTGCAATACTGATATCTGCATTTTTTGTCCTATCTAAATAAGAACATTTTCTAAATCATTGTGTGTGTACCCTAGTGATATATATGATATATATGTATCTATATATATACATATCTATACATATCACATATGTATAGATATGATATGTAGAGGTATGATATATGTATCTATGTATCTACACATGTCATATATAGATACATATATCATATATATCACTAGGATACACACACTGATTTAGAAAACATATATTTAGATTTAGATATATATATATATATCCTAAATTAGGATACAGATATGTGTATAAATAGATATACATGTGTGAATACTTGAGAACCTTTCCCTTCCTCATTCATATCAAAATCAATTTTGTCTTGTTTCTCTTTTCTATATACCACATTTATTTTTGTAACTCCTGTTGGTATAATATGCTGCATATTACTAAAGATCTTAGTCAAACACTAGTCTTTTGCTCTGCTTAGTCATTTAAAGAAATATACCCCAAAGAAGATTGTTTATCATATCTTGTAATGTTGTAATGAAGTATTTGATTCTGGTGTCCTGCATCTTGTGTATACATTTTTCTGATTTGGGGAGGGGAAGGGAGCTAACAAAACAAGGATACAGGCTGAGCTGAAATAAGGATACAGGATGACCCATTGTAACAACAAGATGTATAAGACTCTATGTTGAAAACGAAATTTACAAATTTAGGGGGGAAGGGAGGAGTTGAGGTGGGAAGGAAAGGATGGTAAGGGAAGAACAAAGGAGGGGTAACAATGCTCGATAGGAAATGGATTCATTACCTGGCTCATGTAACTGTAACCCCTCTGTACAGTATCTTTACTATCTATCTATCTATCTATCTATCTATCTATCTATCTATCTATCTATCTATCTATCTATCTAGATATATAAAGAATGGTCAGTTGTCATTAGAGAATGACCAGAATGGCAAAATTAGAAGGGAGTTAAAAATGTTGGTACTAGGCTGCCAAAAATCAAGCCTTTGGCAATGTTTCATTGAATTATATTAATTCATAGATTCTGATACAGATGAATGAACATGATTTAATTGAAGATAGTTAGCTTAATTAAACATTAGCTCCTAGTGCATAGTTTGAAATGATCTTTTTACTAATGTACACTTTAAGCAATGTCTAAAACTTCTTTGGTATGATAGTACGTATAGCTCTCCATAACTGAAATTCAAGACAAGGGCCAGAAGGTACAGCCCAGGGGCAGACTGATGCTTAGTGTGCACAAAGACCTTGTGTTCAATCCCCAATACCTAAAAGGAAGAAGGAAGGAAGGAAAGAGAGGAAAGGCAGGAGGAAAAGAAGAGGAAAAGAAAATAGGAAGAAAAAAGAAGAAAGAAGCCGGGCGCTGGTGACTCACGCCTGTAATCCTAGCTACTCAGGAGGCTGAGATCTGAGGATCGCGGTTCAAAGCCAGCCCGGGCAGGAAAGACCATGAGACTCCTATCTCCAATAAACCACCAGAAAACCGGAAGTGGCGCTGTAGCTCAAGTGGTAGAGTGCTTGCCTTGAGCTGAAGAGCTGAGGGACAGTGCCCAGGCCCAGAGTTCAAGCCCCACGACCGACAAAAAAAAAAAAAGAAAAAAAAGAAAAGAAGAAAGAAAAAGAGACAAAAAAGGGAAAGGACAGAGGGGTGGTGGGGAGGTGAGGGGGGAAGGGAGTGAAAGGAGAGTGAGGGGAGCAGAGGGAAAGGGAGGAGAGAGGAAGAAAGGGGAGGAGAGGAGAAATCCAATGAGTGTCTTCAGTACAAAGTCAAGGAGCACTTGTAAGCATTTGCAAACTAATTTGCATTATTTTCTCAGAAACAGCAAGCTTTCTTCCTGTGCATCTCCCATATGGACTTTGTCCTGTTCCAAAGATTAGAATATATTTTTATTTGGGTTGTATTTCTAGAGTCCCTCTGAGGTCAAGCTTGTTAGGATCACATATCTAGGCTATGTTGTAATATTCTAAAATATTATATGAGGAGGGTTGTTCAGTCAGCACACCAACCATATAACATGCCTCAAGTCAAATAAAAATGTTATTGATTTTTAATGCAGTTATGGCATGGCTTTCGGCCTATTATCAAGAGCAAATCTTTGATACATTGAACATCTTTCTGAGATGAAATTTAAAGATATGAATAGTCCTATCAAAGTTGCAAGTATGCCGGTATGGAAATTGACATCTTTCCTCTTGTTGAATTCTTCTTAGGTTTGGTTGCAATGTCCATTGAGTACAGGTACACTATAGAAGTGGATAAGTATATCATCTTTGTTTTTTCTCAATTCAAATACATATTCGGAGGCGAGCACTTTTCTCAGATACTTTACATGGAAAGAATCTATGAAATTCCTATTGGTTCTGCCAATGTGAGTCTCTTCAACTTAATAGATGATTTTAGAGGACACAAGAAAGTGATGTATCATAGTCCCATCCATCCTATGTGTTGACAACAATTTCCATATGGCAAGTTAATTATATATTTGGAAATAGAAATCTTTAGCCTAGAATATTTCTACTAATGCAATTAGCCAATAACATATGTTAAATTGTCTACGCTTTGCTCAGAAATATATCTTAGAAGTAGAAAAATATGCTCTTCAGTAGTGGTTTCACACCAAAGAAGAGTGCTGAGTTGTGGTTCCATTTCTTTAATAAATTATAAGATGCCCTGTCACTAACTCCTGTCACCTATCTATCTCCCTTTTGTATGCTGAATTCACTCTGTAGCATGCATATTTTAAATGGGATGCCACTGATTAGCAAATACAGGAGCAGGTGTGATTGCTAAAATTAGAGCAGGGAAATTTTTTTAAAGTGAGGCATATTAGATCTCAGCTGATATTAACATAAAACCACAATTTATATTGTATATATAGTTGCACTTGAGTGGTCATTTGAAAATTTGTCCTATGATTTTATTGTTCACACCTATTTCATTTAACAGAATTATAAATGTGTGTAGCTGGAAATGGACACATATTGACTTCACTTTGCAATAAAAAAGAAAGGTACTAGTGTTTCGAAGGCACCCAGTAAAAATGAAGAATAGCAAGGCAAATATAAAGCAATGCTGAAAAGAGTATTTACCGCACACTAACAATTTTTCTTGCACTATACCAAGAAGTGACCCAAGTCCTTGAATATATTCACTTACCAAGTTCAAGGTAACTCACAGACCATTGGTATCTGCCTGAGTGCTTTTAGAGGACAGAACTCTGAATATTTGAAAGTCTGATCTAAACATGGTAATATAAAACTCAGCAGATCATAAGAATTAAAAATCAAATACCAATTTAAAAATCAAATTAGAACTTCCTTTAAAACAACACAACATGAAACATATTCTTGCTAGAATATTGGCACTCATTTTTCATATTAAATCTTCATTATCTCTGTGTACAAAACAGGCTGCTCTAAGCGGCTTTAGATAAGGAGCTCTCATTTGAAAATGACTTAGGTAGACACAGGAGAAATTCTGCATGCTTTCATTAGTTTTCACCAAGAAAATTAACACAGTAATTTTGACACAACAAAGGATGCCATAGTTTGTTTTTTTTTCAGAGAAGCTGATATAATTATACTACAATATTATTGAGATGCTAGGGATGGTCCGATCTCAGTGGAGAGTAAGTTTTTAAAAAAGATTTTTTAATCTATTACACCATTCATACCAGATTGACAACTGTCCAGAAATGCATGGAAAACTGAACAAATACGAATCAGGTTCTCATGCAGATCTCCATTAATCATGGACTATTATTCCAAGTTTCAGCCTAATGTTAATGAAAGAACTATCCTGTGTCTGCGTACAAGCACAATGGCTTGGGCCAGCTTTCTGAACTTTTACCTCAAACAAAAGTGGTTACAATACACCTTGTTAGTAGATGCTCATTTTATTAAGTAACTAATTTAGATTCACTCACTCCCCTCTCTCATTCCAAGAACTCAGTTTCCAAATCCTAGGACTTCATCAACCATGTTATTACTATTGTAGTTTGGTAAGATTCTAAAACTTTCCTGGAGTCATTTGTTTTCTTCTGAAGAGGTAAAGAATGGGGTGAATCCAGCAGGGGGAAAGCAGAAACTCATCTGGATAAGCAGATACTTTTCTTCTCATCAAACTTCATGACAAGCTACTGAATAATAGATATTTTCAGAAGTGTCATTTCCTATTAGATAACCCCACTTTAAAACAGGAGATTCTGGTCTCTCGCTTGCCTGACAGGAACTCTCTTTGGATGAAACAGACCATATGTTTTCCAGCACAGAAAACAAAGACATGAAAGATGTAGTGGGTGTATCTCTGTGCTGCACTTCCGAGGAACATGTCTTACCAGGTTTGGGGAATGATGAGCCAAGGCATGGAGAAACATTTAGCTGGTGGTGGAAAGGGAGAATACATTTTCTAACCATGAAGCTGTCTAACATTGAATTCTGTGTAGCGAGAAGTTTATAGGGGAAATTCTTTGGCTTCCCTGCTAAGATAATTCCCTGAGGACAGCTCCTCAATCCTTATCTTAAAATACACCACTGAATCTTGGGCTGGTAATGATTTTCATTGCTTTTATGGGAACTCTCTCTCTCTCTCTCTCTCTCTCTCTCTCTCTCTCTCTCTCTCTCTCTCTCTCTCTCTGTCTCTCTCTCTCTTTCTCTCTCTCTCTCTCTCTCTCTCTCTCTGCATCCTGTCTCTCTCTCTTCAATTCAGTATGTGAATTATTTATATTCCCCCAAATAACAAGGGAAATACAGATATTATTTGATAAGTATTCTTTAATCCTATATTTGGTTATAAATAACATTTCCCAGTATGTTATTATATTGCATATATAATTATGAAGGAGAATAATATTAATAATCTGGAAATGATTTATGTGCCTAAGTATAAATGTAACTCTCACAATGATCCACATTATATATTCTCATGTAGTATTGGTAATACATATCAAGCACTGAGCTAGGCAGCAGAGAAATAGACAGATATCTTATAAAATGCAATAAGTTTTTAACATTCCTTTAAAATGATCTAACAGTAGATATTTGTTAAGTTTTGAACATGTTGCTGAAAATTCAAGAGGTGATAATAAAGACATGTTAGCTGTCTCCCACATAAGATTATATAACATTAGAGTGAGGTACATAGAAATAACTGCAGTGAACTATGATGAATTCCTAAAAGGGAAGTAGAGACAACTGGAAGCACATAGCTGGCCAACAAAACCATTCAAGCAAAGGCATCTAAGGGGAAATGTCTAAGTTGGGTGATGACGAATTATTTAACAGTTGTAAAATCTAGGCCGAGTGGTTAGCAAAAGCAACATGAGTGGAGATCTGAGAGAAGGGGAAGGAAGTGAAGTGTGGGAGCTTCTTGAAATTTAGTCCGACAAGAATGGATAATCAAAGGAAAAAACAGGGAGAGATCATCAAGGACCTTGGATACCACTGTAATGGGATTGGCTTTGATTTTATGATCAATTGAGAATCATTTCAGGGTTTAAATAGGGAAATCATTTTATCTAATTTACCCTTGCATCCTCTACATAACAGTGTAGAGGATAAATGGAATGGAAAGCAGAGCTCAATTAGAATTTTGCAACAGTTAACGAAGAATAGTAGTGATGATCTGTACTAGGCCACTGAGGGAGGAGAGAGATTTACAAATACTTAGAAGCTAACCTGACTGCAAAATGGAGAGAGTGAGAGAAACAGAAGAACTTTGGTTGAGATGATGGTATTCATTGAATCTTGAAGAGGAACCGACTCAGAGAAATCCAGATGAAAGGATATGATGAGTTTTGGTTTTTGTCTATGATGTATTTCAAATTCTTGTGAGTTCTCCAGTAATAATATCTAACAGACAAGTCTAGAGAACCTAAGAAAATACTGGATTAGAATAAAACTGGGAGTCAATAAGCTTTTGGACAAGTATTGCTCTATCTTGAAAGCTGAATAGGGTAAATGAAGTCCCTGAACCTGCTCAATAGATATTTTTCAGTCTCAGAATGCACAGACAGGATGGGTATAAGCAGCAGAGTGCAGCAACAGGAACTGTGGATGGGAAGCTAGAGTGGTAGACAGGAAATCCCTTGAAACAGCTGTGTCATGCTGGGGAAACAAAGCCACCTCTGTCTCCTACAGAGATTTAGATTTCCAGCAAATTCACCAGGCCAATACCTTGAAAAACTTGTAGAGCAATGGCAAATGAGAGTCAACTGCTGAAAAATTAAGAAAATAGTTGGCTGTCCAGTAGGTGATGTGGTTGGATTGTTACTGGATGCTACTGGACCAGATCAACCCCTGGAAAGAGGTGACTGTTGACTAGGTGAGCGTACGTGGGGTCTACAGAGCAATGGTTCTGAAGCAATTTGCATTCGTCTGGGATGGGCAGTGCTTCACATGCTTGGTTTTGCCAGTAACAGCTACGTGCTTTCTGCCATATAACAAACAAGCCATTGAATTTTGAATCTCTTGCAACAAAGGGACATCATATTTTATCCTACTTTGTGGCTTGGAAACAGCACATATGACATTTGAGGAGGTGGCCCTGACCCTTTATCAGGTCACTTGGAAACCTGAAAACTTTTCTGGTACGCAGACCAGAATACTATCAACTTTGGAATACTATCAACTTTGGGCCTTAGGCCATGCAACCCAGAGAACTCTTCATTTTTCCAGGAGGCATTCATGGAGGCTGTGTACATTTGCTTCCAAACCTGATCACAAAGTGACAGTGCATTCTCCTAGATTTCTGGACAAGGTCCTGTTTTATAGGTTCAGAAAGTGACCTCGAAATGCCGTTACGCTTCAGCAGAATGAGAATGCCTTTGGAACTTCCCACCATGAGCTGGCAGTCACCAGATCCATCAGGTCATAAGGTTAATGGACACAGCAGCAGTCCAGTAGTGGAACAGTTGTAATGAGATTTAAACAGGTCAGAAAAACAAAAAGAAATCACGTGAACAGATGGCTCATACTACCCAATTACCTACTCTTTACTTCTTTCTTTCCTTCTCTTTCCTTCCTTCCTTCCTTCCTTCCTTCCTTTTGTGCCTCTTTTCTTTCAGTTCTTAGTTCACAATGTGTTTTGCTGAAGATTTCCTATGAGTAGCTGATGGAGACAATGCAACAACCCTGGTCTAGTTTATAAAGGGCTTGGTTTAAAATCTCTGTAACAAGCAGAATTGAACTGCAAATGCACTGGAACAGGAGAGACTCACTTAGACGTGGTTTCAAATTAATGGTAGTAAAAGAGAATATTCTAGTGGACAGAGCTTCGTAGACTTGGTCATTAGTCTTTTGAGGTCTACATATTCCTTACACAGTGGATAGATAGCTTTGCTATTGTTTAGCTAGAGGGCCTAGAAGGAGAATCATTAGCAAACCAGACCAAGAAGTGTTTGATTCAAATTACGAGAGTGCATGCACAATCTGCCAGCCTTTATAGCTCACAACCATGCCTTACCAAATCATCTAATAAAAGACACTGAGAAGATGGGAAGAGTAACAGATGTTTGGATGTTTGCCAGCTTCTACTCATCATTTCAACCTTTGTGTAATAGAGTCATGGGCAGAGGAGTTTGGGATTGAGACGGGAATGGTGTTGAGTCTAATGATCATGAAGAAGAGAGGGGGCATCTAGAAGACACATCTAGAACCCCAGGGAGCAATGTAATGTTGCTCTTCTTGGAACTTTCCTGTTTCCTAGTCATGTGAACAGGGAATTGTCACTTCTGTTGCTTGACTCCTGGAGTTTTGAGAGGCTAAAGATCTGGGACAAAGTAGATTGTAAAGGACAAAGTGCTAATTACTAACCCCCATGTCAGGACCTATTCAACAGGATAGAATAAGAGATGTCATGACTAGTTCTGTTACATGCCCTTTTATTGGAAAGTGTGACCAGCCATCATCTAGAAGAATCAATGGAAGTGAGTGGTCTTAATCAATGAAAGTGAGTGGTCTTAATTTAGCACACAAGGAGATGAAGTAAAATGAGGAATGGGCCATATCTGATATAGTCGGTGCCCATCTCTTATTTTCTTGCTATGTATTGGGACATGTGGAAGCTATCTATGGGAATGGCCTCCCCTCTGACTAGGTGTTTTCCCTGTGTCCAGGCATGGGAGCAATCTCTGCACACTATAAATTGGAATTACTGGAGGACAATGATCCCAGAGTCGCAGTCTTCAATAAAGGATGTGTGGTAAGGAGAGTCCACTGAGGAAGGAGAACTCTGGGGTGTGTTCTGCACCGTCACCTGGACTTGGGGGCTTGAGGACTATTACTCCATATAAGCAACTTGCTTTATTCTTTATTCTTCTTTCGTCTCCCAGCCATGTTTTGTACAAGTCGTTTTAAGAATAGATGACTTGCATTTAAATCTTTATCTTAGGGTTTGCTTACACTCCACTGTGTCTCAGACGCAAGGAAATCTGTCATGGCTTATTCTTGCACAGAATCTTGTTCCAAAGTTGCTTCCAGGAAAGCAAGATCTAAACGCAGCAGACTACAGAGAGCATAGAGAGGCAGCAATTTCAATAGGACTGTTCATTTGGTATTCTGCATGATAGTTTTGAAGACTAACTTGCTGGAGATATACCAGTGTGCAAGATCTAGCATAGAAATGCTTTGTAGGCTAGTGTCACATCACAGAAAACACATCTGTAAGTTGTGAGCTTGGCTCTCATTTGAGGGAATGGACTGGCCCAGTGTCATCATCCAGGGAAGAAAGCAATTGTGAGGGAGCTCTGAGGAACTCTGCAGGAAAGCTTGACACAGAGAGAAGGAGGTCTCTGCCATGCACCCACGCACATACTTTTTCTCTTCTACATTAAGGATTTCAAGACACCCAGGAATTGGCATGTTTAGAGGTCTCCTAGTGATTCTGGGCACATTGAGACTGGAAGCTGGCAGGAGGCACTCAGAAAAAGGATATTATGGTGATGTGGAGTTCTAGTCACTGATCATAGATACATATATATATATATATATATATATATATATATATATATTCATTACAGGCATTCTATAGCATTTTCAAATCATACTGACTCTATTAGGCCAAACCTGAGCAAACATTTGTGCACATTAGGGTCACATTTAATTCCACCATGGAAGCTAAGGAAGGCTATGAGCTAACTCTGCAAGATAAGCATAGAAATGAGGGCAGTCCCCATTCAAATCCTTCCCTTTAGCCAGAGTGGTTCTTAGGGACTTTTCCTTCCAGGAAAGGGAAACTATAGGCCATGGGCTAAAGGAGGAAATCTGTGCAGGAGGTCAGAAGAATGGAAAATGAGGAAGGCCATTCAGATGGAGAAAATTGGTCCGACCAAATATGAACAACTTGAGAAGGCAAAATTCTGGAATAGCTTGGTGGGGAACTTAAGATCACTAGGTACACATGTTGAAGCTTAACTTACAGAGACTTGGGTACTTGAGGCTGGGCCCATGGAACTTATATATCAAAAGTAAATGAAGATAACAGAGGTATAATGAGGAGAAAAAAATTATTCAAATTGTATCTCTCCCATTTATTTCTGGTACACAAAGTATAACTTATTCCCTAACAAATATTTAGAATATTTCTTTAAAGACATTTTTAAAGCAATATATAAGTAGAGTCACCCTGTTGGTCAAGGAAATGGGCTACTTCTGCTTCTACTTCAAATACATATGGCAAGACATTATGTATATAAACTCTGCATGCATGCATGCAAAGAGTTCTTTATAAACTTGTTTGCTACCAATATACAAGAAACAAGCCACTTTCCATGTTGATAGAAAAGCAGGCTAGATTTTCAGCAAAGAAATAAAAGTTTATCATTGATACATCACAAACTTTTAAAAAATTTTATGGGCTAGCTGGAAGATTAACCTGGTATATAAATACATATAAACATTTTGTAGATTGACATATGAAGAAAGGTATCTTTACATTTTAGCTTTGGTATATAAGAAATTTTGAATACTATTACACATAACTTTAAGAATACAACTATGATGGCATTGAAATATTAAACCACTGTACTATGTTTTATTTATCTCAAATGAAAATCTCAAATGTCAGAAAGGGTTTGCTAAACAATATTGTAATTTATCTTAACTATACAACTATGCATATGCACATACACAAAGCCATGAATCATTCATATACTAATATAGATGCTAGTTGGGAGTTAATTTTTCTACAGGAGAGTTCAAAACTCTTTTTTATGTAACACTGAGCCTCTAAGAATGTGACTAGAATGTACCCTAGTAGATATCTCCCCTGCTCATTGTATATCATTGTATATCCATTAAAATCCCAGCCTATACACTTGAGTTTCACACATTAGAAAATTTATCCATATTAACAAGAAACTTCGATGAATATACAAATCAGGAATTTCAGCTTTCTGAAAACCAACTGAAGAAACCAGGAAAACACAAGAAGTAGGGATCTTCTACAATTAAAAACAGTTAACAAGGAAGTGGCATTCTGTGGCTCAAGTGGTAGAGCGCTAGCCTTGAGCTGAAGAGCTGAGGGACAGCAGCCAGGCCCAGGGTTCGAGCCCCATAACCGACCAAAAAAAATCAACAAAAAAACAGTTAACAAAATATGTGGGGTAAACTGATTTTGAAACTGGAAAGTCTGAAGAAATCCTGAACCATTCATGAAGCTGCAGGTGCCTGAACTTTTGTGTTCATATGTCAAAGAATTCAGTGATGTCTGATTATGAAGTAAAAAAGTGTTAACGAAAGTTAGAACCTTTGATGAACAGAAGAGGATCTGACTTACTTAAGTGACGTATTTCACTGAAGTCAGGCTCACAGAGATAAAGAACACCTATTTTCTCCCATATAGAAGTTGGATCTAAATGATAAGCATGAAAACATATACGTATATACAGACATATTAATTATATATAATTAATATATATTACATATTATACATATATATGTATAATATATAAAATATGTATTATATAATATTATACATATATACATATTATTATATAATATGTATTATATAATATGTATTATAAAATATTATACATATATGTATAATACATATATATTATTATATGTATATATAATATATATGTATATATAATACATAATATTATATATGTATATATGTGTGTGTATATATATACAGGGGAGATTTCTAATGGTGTAATCCTCTTCAACAACTATCTCACATTCTGACAGAATGAATACCAGAAAACTGGAACTTACGGTGTCTGAGAGGGATCAAGAGGAAGAGGGTAGACAAATGGACAGATAAACAGTGAGGGGATATGGTCATAATATTCAATGTAAAAATGGAACTAGGAAATTCAAGGGGATGGGTGGGGTTGAGAGACAAGGAGAATTATGAAAAGGGTGATATTGGTCAAGATGTATTAATAAACTGACATGTTGAATTGAAATCTGTACAACTACTTAAAGACAATATAAATAAAGAGGTAGATAGATAAGTAGGTAAGCAATTAAATAAAGATAGATAGAGAAATGGACCTGAAAAATTATATGTGATCATATATAGAATAAGCAAACATGCTCTTATTGTTGTTATCTGATGAGTCACTTTATTACTTGATACTTATTTAACATAAGATATTTGGAAAAGAATAATACTACATGGTTACATAGTTTAAGAGTAATGCCAAACACTTTATTACACATCATATGCTAAATCTAGACATAATGAATATCTGGATTTTTCTCAAAGGTAAGTTATAAAAACTAGATTAAAGAAAGTTGATCTTAGAGTATATTAATAAGTTGTTTCATGAAAAACATATTTTCCATGTAGTTTTAATGGAATAGTGGGTAGGGTATATAAACATTTTTTTCATGAAACAACTTATATTAATATTCTAAGATCAATATTCTTTAATCTAGTTTTAATTTTAAAAATTCAGTATTTTAGTATGCATATTATGTAATTTTTAGGAACCAGGCCAAGATTTATTATATTGATATCACATTGCATCATACAATAGATTGGAAAAATACCAAAATTCTGTAGAACTCTAAAATGTTATTTTTATATAACCATGTAATAGTCAGAAGAGCCAGTAAAAATCACTCAGGGGGCCTCCCACCTTTTGCATAAAAATGTCCCTATAAGGACCCTTATTCTTGAGATCTATTACTTTCATAGATTTTTAATAAAAACCATAAGCCCTAAGTGTTACTAGGTGACTACAGTCAATAAATACGTTGCATGAATTCACTGAGACCATGCATTGTAGAATATTTAACTAATATCTTAGAGATTAACTGGTCTAAGCCCATCTTTTCTGTAGAGAGAAAATGGTGCCCAGACAGGCAATTTTATTGACCGCAATCACTCAGCCAGTTAATGACAGAGCTGGAACTAGAACCCAGTGAACATTAAATATTTGTTGATTTACCTCCTGACTCTGCCACCACAAATCCGTCCCATTAAAGCTAGATTGTGTGTTACATTGCATTTTAGAAAATTATTTCAGGAGTGTACGCATTGTGATCCCAACGTCCCAGCCTCCTTCCACATCGCCCTTCATGGAGGTCACAGCATGCTTCCTCATTGATGAATCTATTTGGGATCTGATGACTGGCAACTCCACGCAGCCATGTGACCTCTCTCATGGTTACTAGAGACAGCCTAACTGGTAGCCACACAGCCTCTGCTTTGGGTCCCGATGGCCTTTATTCAGCGCCCATGGTAAAGCTCGTAAAATGGAAGTCAGGTCACAACTCCCTCTCCATACCCTGCTCCGGCACCCATCCCAGTGGAACACAGGGCCAGTGTTCTCATCATGGACTCTCCAGGATTCCAGAGACACCCAGGCCAGCAGTTCCTGTTACCCACATCAAGGAGCAGGCTTTCTGTCCCCCAGGCCTTTGAACTAGGCCATGGGCCCCCTCTACCTTGAATGCTATCACCCTAAATACCTACAGTCTTACCTTTTCCATATGCCAGTGTCTGCTCCCACATAATTATCTTCCTCCCACCATAACCAGCTCTGAGACTATGCTTGTGTTCATTTTAAAGCTTATTAAACCAAATATGTATACATATATAATATAACATATATACACATGTATGCACACATATATATTTGTGTGTGTGTGTGTGTGTGTGTGTGTGTGTGTGTGTGTGTGCGAGCGAGCATGCACTTTGGCTCTGGAATGTAAACCACACGGTTGTCATAGGGTGTCTGGTCTTTTGCTCACTCCTGCATTCCACATGCCTAGAACTGTGGATGTCACAAAGCACTTTTTAAAAATTTTAAAATGTTATTATAAAGGTGATGCACTGAGGGTTTTCAGTTACATAAGTCAGGAAATGAGTGCATTTCTTTTTGAATTATGTCATCCTCGCCCTCATTTGCTACTAGTTTTTCCCCCTCCCATCTTCTCTCCCCCAGAAGTTGTATAGTTTGTTTCCAATATAATGTCTAGCGGGTTTCACTGTGGAATTAATTCATCCTTTGTCCCATGGTTTCTGTTCTTTCCTTTCCCCTCCCCAACTCAGAGAAACTTATATACAAGACAAAGGGTACAGAAATAAAAAACAGCGACAGAAGGGAGTAAATCAAAGAAAAAAGGAAAGAAAAATAAGAGGGGGGAAGGAAGAACCTCTTGCATCCGCATTTGTTAAACTGAAGTGAATTCCCACTCCCTCCAAAAGAAGATCATTCATTTCACTTATAGAAGATTATGTTTTCAACACACTTCAAATTGATATTTATTTTGGTCACTATTAAAGTCATAATCTCAGATCAAATTTGGTGCAGAAAAAGAAATAGATTCTATATGTTGCATAATGCTGATTTTGAGACATTTGGTATGAATCTTTTTCTGAATGGGTGCTAATCTTTTTTTTTTTTTTTGGTAAGTTACATCAAAACTTTAGCTGAAGGTGCTATTTAAAACACTAAACAGAGAAAAAAATAGTTTGAGGAAAAATAACAGTCAGTCCCACCCTCCCCAAATTGTATGATGTGTGATGACTTTAAGAGTCTTGTGGAATGAGATGGATTGTTGTAGTCATGAGTAGTTCCTATCGTGCCCTTAGGATATGAACATCTCAAGCATTTTGTTTGGAAGGGTTTGGTGGTGCATGCTTGTGATCACAGCACTTTAGGTGACATTGGGAGACTCTATGGTGAGAAAGAGAAGTTAAGGTTTCTTTTTTGCTTTCATGTAAATTCAATTAGAAATGGATCCACAGAACAGAAACAGAAACTTCTACATGACATCAGCAGCAGCATTCCAGTGCCATTCATTCTATTTTCTTTCCTTCTAACTGCATTTTCCTTTCATTCTCTATTATGATGTCGTTAGAAAATGAAGTCCTTCCTATATAAAAATACTACACAAGAAACTTATTTGCTGAGTAAAAACATTACTGGAGAAAATAATTGCTTATGGCAACTATTATCATAATTATCATCTTCCAGAGATAATAAGAATCTCTGCCTTTGTAGAGATTCTATGATATGACTATGGGTCTTTGTTCCCATTCACAAGAGGAGAATGAAGGAGTCTAGTACATTGTTAGTAACTATATTTATTTTCTTCTTTGCTTTTCTTTCTTTTTTTTTCAGTTGTGGGGCTTGAACTCAGGGCCTGGGCTGTCCTTGAGCTCTTGTGCTCAAGGCTAGGGCTCTACCACGTTGGGCCATAGCACCGGTTTTCTGGTGGTTAATTAGAGATAAGAATCTCACAGACTTTCCTTCTTGGGCTGGCTTTGAACCATGATCCTCAGATCTCAACCTCCTGAATAGCTAGGATTATAGGTGTGAGCCACCAGCACCCAGCAGTAACTATATTTCTTTTTTTTTTGGGGGGGGGGTGCAGTCATGGGGCCTGAACTCTGGGCCTGGGTGCAATCCCTTAGCTCGTCAGCTCAAGGCTAGCGCTCTATCACTTGAGCCACAGCATGCCACTTCTGGCTTTTTTATTTTTGCTTATGTGGTGCTGAGGAATTGAACCCAGGGCCTCATGCATGCAAGGCAAGCACTCTACCACTGAGCCACCTTCCCAGCCCCAGTAACTATATTTCTAGCTCTTATTTTCTCTCTTGAGGATCAGATGTACTTGGGATGGTGTACAGAATGCTACTTCTTCTTAATTATAGACGTTTCCTGAAAAATCAGGTAAAGGTTGGAAATAAATAGTCACCAGACCTGCCCCTGCAGTGGAGAGCTATGAAGTCACTCCTGTGTGAAGGCTGAAGCCAGGGGAAGATTTCCTTTTCATATTTTCCTCTGACTGCATTCCTTGAAACTATTCTCTCTCTCTCAAAATTTCTTTAGATTCAGGTTGAATAAGTATTTGAAAATTGAAAGGATCAGAATCTTAGACCCTTGGTTCTGGAATACAAAAGTCTCAATGGATATTCACTAGGAATAAATGTAAGGAAATAAAATCAGTTAGATGAAGCTGTGGACAAGCAAATTATTGCTGTCGGAAAGCAGGGCGCTGAGTGGGAAGATCTGAGGCTTTGGAATTGTCTTCCTTAAGGTAAGCCACAATCGCTTTATTGCTGGTAATGCGATTATACCAACCTCAGCTCCTGGATTCTTTGTGAGCAGTAATGAGATATTATAAAGCTTCCAGAACAATCTTTGCACTTGCTAAGTGCAAGTGTTCAATGAATGGTAGTCAGGTCTGTGACTTATTCTGTTCATTTTACCTGTCATTCGTTCAGGGAATTCATTCTCAAATTAATTTTCTGGTAGGGCAAGAGCATTAACAGGATGCAGAGTAAATATATGATGGAATTTTCTTGGCTAACTTGATACAATGAAATACTGAGGTTTCTGGTTGAGACTTTTACTGAACAAAATATTTCAGTGTTAGCCTCGAGGTCAAGATGGCTTGGCACTACCCACAGACAGGGAGGCAGCTGCCTCATAGACTCCATTGGAAGACAAGCCTTCCCCCAGTGCTTTCTCCGTGGTACAAATGAGGAATGCCTAATGCTATGCACAGGTGTCAGTCTGCCAATGAAAATGTCTAAGTTGCAATTACCAATGTATCATTATGGTAGGTGTGAGGTTCTTGCTTTTTTATTAATCCTTAAGACATTGTCTTGTATTGTTTTAGAACAACTTGAGATAACTCTGAAGTTAGACAATTTAGGATTTTCTGTTCCTTTGAGGGTTTCAATACAATGTTCTGAGAAATTGGCAAAATTATACCTATGTACTATTCTCTCTCTCTCTCTCTCTCTCTCTGGTGTGTGTGTGTGTGTGTGTGTGTGTGTGTGTACACATCAGTACTAGGGCTTGAACTCAGAGACAGGACACTTTCTTATAGCATTTTCTCTAAAGGCTGGTGCTCTTACCACTTGAGCCACAGTTCTTCTTCTGTCTTTATGCCAGTTAATTAGAGCTAAGTGTCTCGTGGACTTTTCTGCCTGGTCTGACTTGAAACATGGTCTTCAGATCTCAGCCTCCTGAGTAGCTAAAATTACAGGTGTGAGCCACACAGCTCCTCACACAGTCACACAGCTCCATCTGCTCTGTTTGCTTCCCAAATGCTAGATGAATGGCAAACATGATTTTGTTTAAATCGGTGTATGACATTTGAATTGCAATTTTTAAATTCATGATGACCCAAAGAGTCCCTCATAAATGATGACTTTTCTCTTGATCTATTATTACTCTCATGGTTGCAATATGGTAGCTTTCTAGCTCCAACTACATTTACTGTCTGGCATTCTATTTATTTTAAGGTAAAGTGGCTCCCTTATCTAATCATTGTATACAGTATGAAGTAATGAAGTCATAATTTATTCAATAGGTTCATTCAGCAGGTTGATTCAATCCATTACTGTGATAATCTATTTTGATATCCATTCAATGTTACATTTTTCCAGTGCATCAAATAGAGCCTGTTACATAGCAGGAACCTAATGCATATTTACTGAGTGAACAAATAAAATGTAGACGAAATTACATTAAGATTGCTTCATGCATTCGTCTGGAAGAGAAGCTCACTAATAATGCTGTTTGGTATTTGTTATTGTCAAGATTAGGGCCACTGCAAAAATTAGTGTGTGTGTGTGTGTGTGTGTGTGTGTGTGTGTGTGTGTGTGTGTGTGTGTGTGTGTGTGTGTGTGTGTGTGTGTGTGTGTGTGTGTGTGTGTGTATCTTAAGACTGTTTATAATTCTGGGCAGATGTAATTTTAATCCTTCTGCTATTTGTTGAAATGGTTTGGTCTATGCAGTGGTTTTCTGGTGGTAATCTTATCTCCTAGAAGGTATTTGTCAATGACTGGAGGTAGTTTTGATTGTCATGGGGTGGAAGTCTTAGCATCTCTCATTAGTACCACAGGTCCCTACAGTGCATGTGTCAACAATCCACCGTGAAGAATTACCTGGCCAAAAATGTCACTAGTACTGAACTGTGAAGTTTCCACTGAGGTCAATCATAATGGCTCCAAGAGCCTAGAGGTTAATGACTGGTCGCATGTAAAGTTCAAATGCTCACTACTAGATATCCTAAACATAATCATATATCCACAAAATGTTATTAATGGAAGGTGCTTCACATAGCATGTTATGAAGCCTAAACAACACAGCTTTCTATAAACAGCTTAGACTACTGCCCAACCTAGCAAGAGCCTCATGCGTGCATAACATTGTTAACATTTACTCTGTTCTTTTAATCCCTTTGCAAAATAAATCTCAGTTTTTCCTTGAGGAATATACCTTAGACTTTCCTCAGTAAATTAGCTGCTTCTGCATTGTAGAGAAAGAGCGACTTGGGGAGTTTAAGGAATACTTTCTTCTTTCCTACCACACCATGTCTGCTCTGACAACTGAGCATCTGTGATCACTTTACACGTTTTCTGATCCTTTCTGTGAACCACCAGATTGATTGTTAAGCTTATCCTGTTGACATTTTCAGATCCTAGGAAGTAAGACATTTGTGTTGCTCTAAGCTTTGTCCCTGTGGATAACTCTACCCTAGTGGCACCCATCTTTTTGGGATTTCAGCAATCCCCCAAATAAACCCAAGTCCATCTGCTAAAGGACCTAAAAAGCATCAAAAGTGTGATTAAAGGAAATTGAGACTTTTGGTCTCACCATTCCCTCTGGATTTTACTTTTGTTAGTTGTTTTTTTTTTCTCACAAAACTCTGAATTTGCCAAGGAACAAATACTGTTTTCTGCAGGCTGGTGTATGTTCTCAGGAATGTGAGAAGCTGAGGAAATGTGTTGGGCACAGGAGGCAATGCCTGGAGAATGTTGGAGGATGAGCTACCACAAAGGAGCCTGCTGGATTTTAATCACACTTTTCCCTATTAGGATATGTGGAAAATAACACTTTCCATGTGGAAAGGCCATTTCATAGAGAAAGAGCTTTGATTTACGTTTAGTCATTCTTAAATTGAAGGATTGCATTATTAGTTTCTTCATCCACATCATGAAAACTGAACTATAATGTATTCCCAGGGACATTTTGAGAGGTAAGAGTGCCAACTTCAAAGGACTCACATCATTGCAGGCACTGAGGGCCAATTAACTTTATTTGATTGTTCTTCTGATATTCTTCACCGTGGTTCATCATCTATGGCTTCTTTGGTAAGAGGAATGCCTAATACGCTTCAACATACAGAAGTTGTTAATTATATATTTTAACTTCTAATTATAAGGAAATTCTAAATTCACATATAGTTTTTGAGAAGGATTAGTGCAATGACATTCATACTTCATCCAGTTTCCTCTAATGGTGACTGCAATACCACAATACAGTATCACAGCCAGAGTGTTGACAGAGATACACTGAAGACACAGAAGCCATGCTTCCATACAAGACTTGTTGTGTCCTACAAGGCTTCTCCTCATGCCATTCCCACCTTCATCTTCTCCTTTACTTCTCAGACCACCAATCTGTTCTCCATGTCTACCAATGCGTAACTCACAGATTCTAGAAGGAGAGCATATATTCTGTATAATGTATCCAGTGGTGTACGCCCGTTACTTCTTCCTTTTCCATCGGTGAATAATAATTACATGGTGTGGATTACATAGTATAACCATCCAATCACTGTTTTCTTTAAGTCAGGATTATTTCTATTAGAGCTAGGTGAACATATGTCTTCTCCTGTCAGATAAATGCCCGGGGATGCCCAATCAAAGTATTAACATAGAGAGGAAAATGAGACAAAAATGACCATAAACACAGCAGAGCTATTATAACTCAAAATAAGCCGTGAAGAAGACACATGACCAGAAAAAATAAAATTTATCAGTTCTAATGATCAGAAGTAGTTTTTTCTTAAACAAGCTAACCCAACCATCTATGTTTAAAAATGCAACATCTCTTCTCCCAAAATAAAAACATTGACTATTTCAGGCAATGATAGTACAGATGATTTTTTTATCAATGATCAAATCCTACTTTTTAAAGGAGTTTCACAGAATCAGCGAGGAGGTTAACAAACCTTGAGGCATTAATACTAGTTTGAAAATGATGCTGACATAGAGTTCACGAAAATCTAAGCTTTAGACAGTCTCACATAGTAACATGCATGCTAGCTCTAAATGTAATTTGTTTTGTAGCGCTGGGGATCAAATGCTAGACAGGCATTCTACCATACAGATGTACCCACACCCTTCAATATAATTTTTGGAAAGCAAATCCTTCAGCGTTAATATCTTGTAAACAAGGATGATTCATCACAGAAACTCAAGACCATTCATCCTCAAACAACACTGCAATGCCCTTTACACACTGACAAGTGCAAAAATATTAAGGAAAAGAGTAGACATACAGTAAAACTCAAGAAACACTTGCATCATTCCTGAAAACAGTGCTACCCAGTGTGGCTCAGCATTCAGTGTGAGTCCTCTGATACTGATGTTTCTAGCAAAGTGAGTCAACCATAAAAATAATAAAAACGCACAAGGACCGATAAAGGATAAATGAAACACTACTCATATGCAGTGGTTAGCATAAAAGGAGACAGGGAAATCTCCAAAAAAAAATAGAAGTCATAATAAAGTTCAGCAAGAAGGCTGAGAATCAGGTTAACATATAACTGAAAAGCAACGCGTATGCTTAGGGTGTGGAATAGACAAAACCAAACAACAATAGCCAAGTCAAACAGAAAATCATACGGATGATTAGAGCAAGAAATATTACAATGAGAGGAGGAGGTAACTCGGTCATAGAATCCCTATAGACATAACCCAAGGCCATAGGTTCAATCCCCAGAAGCCACACAATAAAATAATAATGTACATGGAGAAAGTCTATGAAAGTTATAGCCCTGTTGTCTGTCTCTTATGGCTGCCTTAATAAAGTAGCATAACCTGGTTGGGTTAAAACCACAGATACCTACTTCTACATGAGGGGATGCACAGAGCCCCGCTCCCTCCACATTCGCTAGGTGAGCATCCTTCCACACCGCTTCCTGTTTATGGTAAGTCTAGGTGTTCCTTGGCTTAGAGGCCTGTCCTTGTAATCAGCTTCCATCTTCACAAAGCATTCTTGGAGCACCTGTGTCTTCACAGGGAGAGGCCTAACTCAGCAAGAGTTAGAGCTGGTAAAAGCACAGAAAGTCTACAGGTCTGGATTCGATCACTACAGCCAAACACTTGAACAGCTAATTTGCAAGCAGGAGAGTACATTTTAGCTCATAGTTCTGGAGGTTTCTGTATCAGATTGTCTGGCTCCATTGCTGGAAAGATGGCACATCGAGGCAAAAACATGTTCTAGAGCAAATCACTCGTCCTGAGCCAGGAAGCAAGGAGAGAGAGAGTAGATGGGTCTTCCCATGATGCCCTCTTGGGACTCCAAGATGATCATGACTGCGTTTTAACACATGAAATTTTGGTGACACATAGCCATAGCAGATATATTCCCTAAATGTGTGTGTGTGTGTGTGTGTGTGTGTGTGTGTGTGTGTGTGTGTGTGTGTGTGTGTGTGCATGTGCCAGTACTGAGCCTTGAACTTGGGGCCTCATGATCTGGCTTAGTTTTCTCAAAGATGGTGCTATGTCACTTGAGCTGTACCTCTACTTCTACTTTTTTGCTGGTTCATTGGAGATAAGACTGATTTGTCTGCCCCAGCTGGTTTTGAACTTCAATCTTCAGATCTTAGCCTCCTGATTTAGATTGCTGTGTGAGCCATCAGTGCCTGGCTATTTCCTATACTTTTTTCCATGTGAAAGTATTTATTAAAGAATCCGAAAACATTAGGGTTGATGTATGGGTAGGAAGGCATGGATAAAGCTTGGTTGTCTTAAATCAGTGCTGTGTATCTGTAGGAGATATATTGAACACATTAATGTGTACCATGAATACATGTTGTTCAAAATTCATAAAGGGGGAATGAAAAAAGGAACAAATCCCAGAAAGACTTTGAGAGAAAGGTTGAGAAGAATTGGTAAATTAACTTCTATGAGGCCTATGAATTCATATATATCTATCTATATATATAGATAGATAGATAGATATCTATATATATATATATAATGCTCTGCGGGTTAGCTCAGAGGTTTTGTATCAGGATGCAAGGTTAACAAGTGTTTTGTCTACATAAAAACTGCAAAGTCCTGTCCTACACACCTGTACTCCTCTAGGGACAAGCTGCATAGGAGGAGGCTCACTCAGTGAGAGGCACACCAAACATATAACATGGCACTCCAGCTTGTGTTCAGCAATAGGGCCGTGGGTCAGTACTAGAACCAGAAAGCTCCTCCGTGGACTGGCACCATGTCTAACACTTTCGCCGTTAAGCCCCAAAGACAGTGACTTTACCAGTCTTATTAAAATGCAAATGGAAGCCAGTCTAAGAAAGGAAATGTACTTATTACCTGACTCCTGTCCTTGTAATCCCCCTGTACACCTTTATAAGAACAACAAATTAAAAAATAAATAAATAAAAATGCAAATGAGGCATTGCATGAATCCATTAAAATTCATTAGCACCTTGAACTTCCTCAGCAGATCACATAGGCTGCTCATTCCAAAGCAAGGAAGAAGAGGATGCCGAGGAAGAGGATGCAGAGAAGGGAGATGGATTATCAAGAAGTCACCTGCCGGTCTGTGTGGTTGTGTCACTTGTAGCTCCTCGCACGGTTTCTGTAAGAGAGATCTAAAACTAGATGTAGACCAGAGTGGGTCTCAGAAGCTCCAATGCCAGTCCCAGCCCGGACGCTACACTTCTGTCTGATCTCCTTACTCTCTCACCACATCAGCCTTTGCGCCTAGAGTTGTGCCTTAGAGAAGATAAGGCAGGCCTGCTTCCACTATTCAACTGTATTAAATATATTTGCATGTGCTGTGGGCTTTTGTAATTTTACTCTTAGAGATTTTTAAAAACAGAGTTTTTCTCAAGAAAATCAGCTATTTGAGACTCTGAAGCATCAGTGATGTTCCAAAGACGTGTGTTTTCGGACCCTTTTATAAATAGCCAGATACAGAGATTTATGATGAAAATAGAACCTGCATATGCATAAAGCAGTGCCAGTTTTCTTATAATCATATTTCATTTGTTAAGAAGTCCTAATATATCTTCCATTTGTCGTTGAACCATATGAAAGATTTTACTATCAGACTAACCATTATATTATCATTGAAATTGTATGAAATTTACAATAATTTAGCCTCCAATATACATGTTGTCAAAATGCAGAGATTAAATTGATAAACCTCTTTCTATTGCATCTTTTCATGTTTGTGGATTATAAGAAACTGTCAAATCTCCTGAGTTTCAAAAAGTTATCATGCTGCTATCAAAAGTAAAGTTACTTCTGTGATATCTTTGCCTTTCTATAAAAAAACTTACTGTTGAGGATATCAGATAAGGTTTCAGCCAAGATGCAGGTGCAAGTTATATTCAAGGAGAAACTGTAGCTAGGTCTCTGAGGACCTAGGATCTATTATCTGACACTTTTGCTTGCAGGGTGCATTAATAACGTTCATTTGGAAAATGTTAAATTTTCACTATTTTTTAATTGTCACAGCCTTCATTGGTTAGCAATATTTAGTACAGAGGAAAGAATAAGGTAAGAGGAGGAAGGAAATAAAAGAAAAACATGTAGGTCATAGTAATCAGGAACTTATGTAGGCAAACAAATCACTCAAAAATCATTGCAAATACAAAAGGAAAGGATTGTGAAAACAAGGAAATCAATGACCTCCCCCACAGCCATTGGCTGCAGAGTATGACAGTGCTGGTATCTAGGAGGTGCCCTAGTAGAAAGAGTGCTCTGCCCTCCCCTGTCCCCTTACACAACCGTTCCCAAAGCTAAGTTCAGTAGGGCAAGGGGAAGTAATTTCTGCTTTGTTATTATATTGGAAATCTGTGTTTTACCAAGTGAAAAAAAAACTAGCATAGTGTACTGAGAGTTCTCAAAAAAAAAATCAAAAACTTCTTTTGTGGGAAACACAAAAGTTCAATGTGGAATTTGTTGAACTTGAGGTTTATGGACTTATTCCAGAAAGAGCCAGTAGGCTTGAAGGAGCATATTTAAACTAGCACATTTGGATTTTGATTATTTAAGTTTTCCCTTAACAGTGGGGGAGTTTGGGCGGGGAAGACATGAAGAGAGCGAGAGGAGAGAGAGAAGGAAGGAGGAAGGGAAGGAGGGAGGGAGGGAGGCAAAAGGAGAGGAGAATATTTTAATTCTGAAAAAAATTAGACTGTATAACTACTTCTGAGATCGCCCCGAGTGCTATTCCCAGCAGCAGCTTTTCATGCCTTTTCTGTTTGATACAGAAAAGACTGGAGATGGTACAGTTCTGCACCTATGTCCACTGCTTTAGAATACTAGTTTGGGGCAGCCTATTTCTCTAAACTGGAAATGGGTAGTCTTTATATGAAAAGAGTGGTTCTTATCAACATATTCCATGATTTTTCTTCAAATAACAAAAATTAAAAATTTAAAAGAACCCCAAGTTCTTCAGTTTCCTGGGAAAAAAGTATCACACATCGGAGAGTTTTGCCTTTTCTTCTATAAAAAATTTGAATATGGAAAAAGAAAGTGGGTTCCCTCTAGATAGATACTAAATGTTTACAGAATTTCTGATGAATTCTGAGAGGGAAATAGCATCAAAACACTGGGGAGAGTAGAAATGGATTGTTGAAATCATTCTCTGAGAATATTTAAAACAAGAATAATCCAAGTGAAGCCATTTGAAATACTCCTTTTCCCTAAAATAAGAGTGAATGCAACATGGGCACATGGTTCTTCTTGCATCCAAAGCTAGCTGCCATTTTCTTGGGCCCTCAAATCATGTGACTATCTCAATGGAATGGACAATATCAATGGAAATGATTCACTCCAAGGTTAGGCTGAAGTGGTTAGAATCCCTAGATTCATATTTTTTTGTCTACTTCCTGGATTAAAGACTGAAGTAGTGGCTTTCAAAACTGGCTACTAGAATAGAAAAATCCTGAACCCCTGCAGGACTGCATGAACAGTCACACTAGACTGTCAATTAAGCAAGAAAGAAATTATCCTAATAGGATTGTTTTAAAGGTTTGTTTAGGATGTTAATCTACTCTAAGAAATAAAGTATTTCTGTGAACATAGTGTGTTTCAGAATATAAAATTTTTTCTGTCAAAGCTTCTATTATTCAAACTTATATAAAAGCTTATAACAAACCCTAAAACATTTTACAAATACATCGTTATTAATAATGTGAGTATAATCATTAGTTACACAGAATTCAGAATTTTAATTGTGTGTGTAGGGGGGATTGGAATATATTTAGCAAGGAAAAATCTTAAGTTGGAATATTTTCAGTAGTGGTCATGTTGCTGAAGCATAGACATTTGGATTTCAACTATTTTAACAGCCACATTAATTAAGAAAAATGTAGATTAGATAATATAAAAAACGGCCATTGAAAGTGTAACAAACCTTGTTCTTGACCTTCCATTGTTTCTTTTCCCCTTTCCTTAATGCACTTTCATTAATTTGGCTTCGCTGTTTTAAAGCTTGTAGTATTCTGGTTAGGAGCCGTGTTTAGAATTCAGCTGGGTCATGAGGACTTTCCCACCACCCCATTCTCATTTGCAGTTTTGCTATAATAAAAGCCCTAAATATATTGCTACTGTCTAGACGTTTTATCTGAAACAAGTGTCCTTTGTAGTCTCCCAGGACTTTTCTATTTTATTTCCAGTAAATCAAAGTCTGCGAAGAGCTTCAGTTCTTATTAAGACGTAACCTTCACAGTCCAGTGATTGCCAACTGTGGAGAGCCATTGACAGCTCATTTGCATCTAAGGGATGACTTCCATTGGGTCCTTGGCTCAGAACACAATGGACATTTACAGCATATGCAATATTTCTTGTTCTTTGATGAGCACCAAGTGCCAATTTTTATATGGAAAATGACTATTGAAAAGGCAAGGCTCCTTTCCCTGACCTTACCCTGTCTCCTGTTGCTCTGGAGTTACACATCATCACCCAACTTCATGTGGGACCACACCTCCTCGGGAAGATATTCAGGAACCCTGCTTTAATCTGATGAAAACCAACCACGGTTAAAGTAGGAAACAAGAGGCACGAACAATCACATTTTACTAGAATAAAATGTACTTCTGTCTCCTGCCCCAAATAATTGTAACTTGGAGCTGTTAAAGTTTGTATTTCCATAAAGTTATTTTGACCCCAGGCACCAGTGGGTCCGCCTGTCATCCTACCTACTTAGAAGGCTGAGAACTGAGGATCGTGGTTCCAAGCCAGCCCGGGCAAAAAGTCCCTATAAGACTCATCTCTAATTAACTACTCAAAATACCACAGGTGGAGCTGTGGCTCCAAGTGGTAGAGTGCTATTGTTGAGCAAAAGAATTCAGAGACAATGCCCAGGCCCTTAGTTCAAACCTCAGGAGCAATAAAAAAAGAAAGTTATTTTGGCATTATTTTATATTAATTTCCCCATATAGATACACTTACCATTTTGAATAGAATTCACACAACACAACTTAAGTAATCCAGTATTCAAGTTTATAACTGCCTTGTAGTATACTGCATGTACTTCTGATATTTTAAACAGTAAAGGTAGAAATCTAGCCAGGTGGGGTATGTGTGGTGTGTGTGTGTGTGTGTGTGTTGGCACTGGTCTTGAACTCAGGACTTCAGACATTTAGCTCCACCTTTTCTGTACACAGTTTGTACTCTATCACTTGAATATGCTTTCAGTCTGATATTTTCCTGGTTAATTTGAGGTGAAATCTTGCAGAGTTATTGGCTCAGGCTGACTGTGAACCATGATCTTCTAGGTCCCAGTCTCTTGAGTAGCTAGGATCACAGGTATGAGAAACAGGCACCTAGCTGAAATCGAATTCCATTTTCCTTAATTTTAAAAGGAGCAGTTTGATGATACCTTATTTACTGAGATTCAGATTGTGTACAATGTTTCTTTAACATTGAGGTTTGGGCTCACACTGGCATTTTCTATGTAGGGGTAGAAGCTATACCACTGAGCAACTTCTCTTTGTACTGAATTTCAGTACAAAGAGAAGTTGCTCAGATATATATATATACATATATATCTGGTCTTACTTCCTGCCCAGGTATGTGCCTGGATTACAATCTGCCTATTTTAGGCTTTTTTTCATGGCTGGAACAACAGGCATATGCCACTAGACACCGTTTTTTCTGGGTTTCTTATGCTGGCCTGTGAACCACACCCCCCCAGTCAGCTCAGCCTCCCAAGTAGTTAGAATGACAGGCTCATACCGATATGCCTAGCAGTAGTTGAGGAAGGTCTCACAAATATTTCTGGATGGGCTGGCCTCCAGTCATGAGCTCCCTGGTCTCAGACTCCCAAGAAGCTTTGACCATACCAAATTCACATGTAGTTCTTTGGGTATTTTTTCCCCCAGGATGTCAATAAAGAAAAATAAACATCTTAAAGTTTAACCATCAATAATGAGGATATACAACTTAATGGCAGAGAGAAGTTATATTTTAGCTAGAAACCACTATTTATTTTTCCCTATCAAATGTTTTAGCTCTCATATTTTGTGATTAGACTTTGCCATGGCTTTTAGTCAATCTTCCTTCTGGTTTTGATGAGGCATAGACCTAATACGACTCCTCTAATTGCATTTCTAAAAATTCATTTTGGTAAAAATGTGTGTGTGTGTGTGTGTGTGTGTGTATGTGTGTGTGTGTGTGAGAGAGAGAGAGAGAGTGTGAGTGTGAGTGTACTTTACAGTAAGCCCCAATTGCATGAAAATAGCCTGAGAGAGCTGTTTAAAACCGAATAGTATTCTAAAAGTAATACATCAAAGGTAACAACTCTGTCAACAAAATAGGGAATTGGTCATGCAGTTCTCATCTCTATTTGCATCTTGTCTCCATGCTGTGCATAGGTTCTGTTCTTTCAACTCTTGCTGCTCACTTGTTACTCTAATCACATTCTTGAATATGGGTGGATGAATGGACAGATGGATGGATAGATGGATGGGTGGAATTAAAATTAAGTTTCTCAAGAAATTGATGAGTTAGCTACTACACTGCTAATTCTTTAAAGTAAAACTAAAGTAAGTAACTATACAAATAATATATAATTGCATTTTTCACATGACAACATGTGATGTGTCCAATAAGACTGTGCTAAAAAATAACATAAAGCATTTTTTTCAGAAGCCATTTCCCAAAGAATTTACGTGATGAAAGAGAGTCTGGAAAAAACAACAACAAAGAAACAGACATATATTATTTCAGCAAAACATTATAATATTATCATTTTAATGAGTAAAAACTATGATTCCAATAGTGTTTTACACCCAAATCATGAGTTTTTTTAAATAAAAATTGTAATGTTAATAGCCTTTATTGGTAATACAGCCAAAAATTTCAGTCTAGTGAAAGTAGTATTGCCACTGTGTGAGTTCACTTCATTATGATAAAGCAGATGGTTTTTGAAAAAGATAAAATGAGTGGTGTTCATCCAAAGATATTCAGAAATTATGGAATAACTTGTCAAAGTCTTCTTGTTCCTATTCAGGTTTTTTTCCTTGTTCATTTCCAACTCATCCATATCCACTATTAATCTGTATGTGTGGGTATATAGATTCAACTATAAAAAGGATCAATCTTGCATTATCTTGTTTTGAAATCTTATTTAACTTCTTTTGATTTCTAATATTGTTGTTTCAGTTTCCTTTCTCTTATGGATTTTGCCACCAACTTTCCAACAACCCGGATGTTAGCTCTTTTGAGTATTGGATGTCCACTCACTAGAATACAAAAAATATATATTTACATTAAGAATTAGTCAATTAGTATAATAGAAATGCATTGTGTTTTTAAAAACTGTAGAATACAGTACAAATTTGTGGCTGTTCTATGACATGCTAACAATTGGAATTGACACTGTATTCATTCATTGAATTACCTTTTATATCATGCCAAGACACTCAATTAAAATTATTTTTGGATCAAAATGTTGAGGGAAGAGATGATAGGAACTGGATCCCATTGACACACAGAATGCTTGAAGTAAGTCAGATGCAACATATGTTTGATCATAAGAAGGACAGTATTGAAATTATCCACCATTCTGATATTGATATTTGAATCAATGTGAACCATTATTTGTATCAACTGCTTGTATTTGATCCCTTTATCTATAAAATTTTTTAATTAAAAAAACAGAAGTCATACATTTACTGTGGCTACCATTATATACAGCATTTTGAAGACAAGATAGTCTTTATATTTGCTAGTCAAGTTCTATAGTTGTTGAATAGAAACATAATCAACTGATATAAAATGGCAGTCTCCATGCCGAATGGAAACACGTGACTTGATGTAATGTAAGAAATGGAATACAGTTATGTTCATGCATACTTCATCATCATGAAAGAAAGAAAAATGCCTTATAACAACAAAATTAAATTAGGTAGCATTAACAAAGGCTCCATGTAAGAATCACTTTAAAATATAAAAATTAAAAATGAAGAACAAAGGGAAAGCAGGTTTATAAAATAAACATGAGCTCAACCGCATTCGTCATGCAAGTACCAAATTTGCTAGGGAATTATCTTCACTTACCTGTAAGCATGGATGGCTAATATCGAAAATATTGGTGAGAGTGTGGAGATGAGTGAAAGCTGTCACCATGTTGGTGGGAGTATTACAAATGAAATTGGAAATACCACAGACTCAGCCATCCTCCTTGTCCTCAAAAAATGAAATGAAATGGACAGGCCACCTCATAGAGACATCTGCACTTCCACTGTTCATCACAGTGCGGCAAACAATAGTCAGGGAGTGAAGATAGACTGTGTGCATTGGGTATTTATTTCTGGAATGAACTTAGCATCTATCTTGTCCAGTTGTTGAAAGGATCCAACAATATGGATCAAAAGACATATGGGTAATAATATCTCATTGGTACTGTTTCCTCAGTTGAATCAAATATGCAAGGTATTAAAAATAGGGAAATGTAGGGGGTGTATGGGAACATGATGTACTTTCCAATCAACACTTTTGTAAGCCAAAATGACGCTAATAAAGTCTATTGATTAAAAAGGATACACCAAGCTCAGAGAGACAAACGGCACATGTTCTCTCTGATACGGGGAAGTTAGATCTAAACTTCACTGGGCTATGACAAATTATACAGGATTCTAGATACTTACACACATTCAAGCTAAAAGAGGATACTCTTTGGAGAGAAACCCAAAGGCACAATGCCTAAGTGCTTCTTCATGTTTATATAAAATAATACACGTACTGAAACAAACTTCAAGATATGGAAACAAGACTTTGGTGTGTAGTTTTTGATGATTCTGTCTCCTTTACTGTAAGTGCAGTGTATTCGTGTATATATCTTTGGGAGGGTTGTGTGGAGGATACAGAACTCAAGGGACAAAGGGTGAAAAAGTTCAGCAGTGGAGCTCTTTGGACATTAAGGAACATGAACTATACAACTGGTGGACGGGGACAGGAGAGAGGGACTGGAACAGAAGTAAGAGAATGTAAGACACTGTACAAAAGGAAATGGACTCATTATCTGACTCATGTGATTGTAATCCCTCCATATATCACTTCCATAATAACAACAAAGTAAATTAATTTTTAAAAAGGATATGTATCTGACATAGCAAATAGTGAAAATACTTTCTGTATTATTACCTACACTATGATATAATAACAATTGCTTACTTCATTAACAAATTGCTGGTATGTCAAAAGCATTCAAGAAAAACATCACTTCATCTTTCGGAAAGATAGCAACGTAAGTACACAATATTTTTCATCTTTCAAAGTCTATCTCCTTGACCTTCATTTCTTCCATATGGCAGAGGAGATTCAGAAAATAATATCTTTGATTAAAAGAACTCAGATCCTGAATGGAATATTTTAAAAGTGTTTTAACTTCATTGCTAAGCTGGCAGAGAAGGAAGAAAACGCAGAGGCTGGAAGCAAAAGGCAAGCAGTAACCTTCACAGATGCTTGTGTGCCAAAGCTAGTGTTTTCCAGTCCAGTCTTTTCTGTTAAGCTCTAGATGTTTGAACCACAGCCTTTTCAAGAGGAGTGGAGACAGGAAATAAAAATGTAGGGTTCACACCTGAGAGCACCACTGAGGCCAGGGGCCCTGCAAGGTGACCTCATCACAAAGAGTGCAAGTTAGGGAGGGAATGAAGACAGGAGGAAGGGAGAAAGGCAGAGAGGGAGAGGAGAAAGCCAGAAGGAAGAAGGGAAGGGGCCAAAGAAAGAAAAATCTTCAAAGCAGGGAAGAATAAATAATATTTCTAGTGTTTCTTTAGTTAGTTAGTGTTCCAGTTTATGATGCTTGGTTGGCCCAATGATCCATCATATCTGAGGTTTAATAAGAATGAATGAAAAAAAAAGTCACTAGAGGAAGGCAGTTTTGACCAGAGCCTTTAAAATATGTCAGAGAAGCAGAATTTAAAACCTCAAGAACAGAATATATACTAGTTGTACATTTTTTCTTTGTTATTTATCCAGCGGAGATGATTTACTTTCAGCCCCCTGTGGCAGGCCATTGCTGAAGGTAGCAAGGACCTGAAGGCTGTAGGCTGCTGGAGGGAGACCTTTGAAGGTTATTGCGGGTCTCTGATCCTGTCTTCCCTCTAGACTTCCTGTCCTTCATGAGGTGAACAGCCTCTGCTATATTCTCCCAAGTTATCACATATTCAGTGCACACACAGAAAATCTATTTAAGTACTTATCATTAACTATCATGCTAGATTATCTATCAAATTCAAAGATAATTTTAAAAGTAATTATAAACTCATCAGTTGACATAAATGACTATCTTCCAAGTCAAAATTAAGCTTAAATATTAAGATCTCTTCTCCTCTCTCTCCCTGTCTCTCCCTCTCCCTCCCTCCCTCCCTCCCTCCCTCCTTCCCTCCCTCCCTCCCTATCTCTCTCTCTCTCTCTCGCTCTCGCTCTCTCTCTCTCTCTCTCTCTCTCCCTCTCTTCCCCCCCTCCCCTCCTCTGACTCTGAATATTCTTTTAACCAAATTTTCATTTAGGATTAGTCATTGTGGTACTCTCAAATCCATTCCGTTAAAGAGCTCAGTAATTTCACACCAGAGAGGGGAATAAAGACTGGTATCAGAGCACCTTGCTCAGTTTGTACTCAGCTGCACACTTAAATAAATACCATACATATTTATACATGATGGTTGTTGAGAAGAATATGAGAAGGGTAAACAACATTTGGGGAAACCAACAGCCATTTGTTTCCTTGTACCTGACCAAAAATACGTTCAGCTGGTGTTTGTGCTACTACATAGCTGGGCGCCTACAGGCCATCTGATTCTTCCACTCTCGTCCTCTTTCCTGCACATAGAGGGAGGAGGCAGAGGAATCACAGCTCCGTCCAAGTCCCAGAACACAATGGCTGAACTAGAGAATAATGGAGAAAATCTCCAACACCTCAAGTTGGTTAGCTCCTGCTTTTTGCTTCTATAGGGCTAGAGGCATGGTTCAAGTGGCTGAGCATCCATTTAGCAAGTGTGAAGTCCTGAAATCAAAACCTAGTACCCAAAAGCAAGAAGGAAGGAAGGAAGGGATTTCTGTAAAAGTGAAAATAAAAACAAAAACTAAGTGAACAATTCCACTCTTGGCTTATATTTTCTTTCTTTCTTTTTTTTTTTTTTTTTTGTCAGTCGTGGGGCCTGAACTCTGGGTCTGGGCGCTGTCCCTCAGCTCTTCAGCTCAAGGCGAGCGCTCTACCACTTGGGCCACAGCACCGCTTCCGGTTATATTTTCAACATCAGTTGCTTTATGGTATGTTCCACAGAACAGACAGATACCTCTTGCAGTCTTATTTCTTTCCGGACCTTTTAGGCAAATATAAATTTAACCCATTGCTACTTCCTTGCGGCCAGTTGTGACTTTCCTGCATACTGTGATCTAGTTCAGCAAGCTCATGTGTGTCAGCATTTAGACGGCGTATAGAATTTCTTCAAAAACACAATTTGATAGTGCAAGGTTTCTTAAACTTAACAAATTACCATTTACTGAAATTACCACATCTCTACTCCAGTTTACTGATCACACTAGCAGGGGGATATTTTTGTATTTGGAATTTGCAAATTTTCTAAACATGCTAAGAACCTAAGTGCATTATACAATGAAAATCAAGATGCTACAAGGTATATTTTACTTAACGTATTTATCCTGTATTTGTCCATGGTTTGTTTTTCTTTGGGAGAGTTTTATAACCTCTAGATAAGAGTAATCAACTAAAAGATAAAAGATTAGAAAGAGCATGACTTAGTAGCGATATCACCACCTCAGCCTTGACGATGGTCTCATACATTGTAACTTTGCTCTGTCCCAGGTAAAAATTTGCAAAGAGTTTCAGGTGAACCCTAGGATGACGAGTCCCATTCCACTATTTTCTGTTGATCTGTCATGTTCGCAGCAAGTAGTAGAGAAGAAAGGCTATCACTGAGGATCAGCCTGATACACAAAGCTCCTCACATGCTCTCCCCCTCTCCTCAAATTTTAAATAATGGATTTTATACCAAAAAAGAGAGAGAGTGAATAAAGAACTCTCACACCATAAACCACAGAAAAACATGATGCTTGTGCCAAACACGAGATAGCATTCAATTAGTTTCTTTAAAGGCAATTCTTATCACATCTACTCCTAATATTAGCTTTCTCAATAAACAATAGCCTGCCGAGCGACTGCCAGCCCTGCCCAGCTGAGACCACAATGCACAGTGACAAATGACCAGCGCAGCCCAAAGCCCTCCACATTGCCACAAATGGCACATGCCAGCCCTTCGGTTTTCTTAAATCTTTCTCTGACTTTCACAGGAAGCCAGATTAATATTTATGTGGCGAGAGAGATAAGAAATGCATTGCTCTGCCACAGAAAATAGCTCTCTCTATTTTGTGGGTTCATTTCTTGCTACGCATTTTTACCTCCCACTGAAGTCTGATCTGTTGTAGAAAACACAACAAAATCTTTGGGCTTTCTAGAAAGGCTTCAAAGCTCCTATGGCTTATAGAAGTCCCTAATTTAGACTTTTGGGTTGTGTTTACTTTAAAGGAAGGGAAAGCAAAATAGGAAAAAAATGCAAAAACAAAAATAACTTTTTTCCAATCTATTATAGTAATGGCACTATTTACACTAAATTACATCAGTCTGGTTTTTAATGAATTACTTGGTCACATTAAAGTTTCTGGGTCTAATTAAAGTTGATAAAAAATATGTTATAATCTTTTCTTTCTCCCAGAATACAAAAAGTAAACAACAAATCATTACTTTCATCCATCTACTTATACCCTCCTCCTCCTCATCCTCGTCCTCCTCCTCCTCCTTGTCCTCGTCCTCGTCCTCGTCCTCGTCCTCGTCCTCCTCCTCCTCCTCCTCCTCCTCCTCCTCCTCCTCCTCCTCCTCCTCCTCCTCCTCCTCCTCCTCCTCCTCCTCCTCCTCCTCCTTGTTCTTCTTCTTCTTCCATTTTGGCACATTAGCTAACACAAAGGACTGAACCAATTTACCTTCATAAAGAAACTAAATTTTGTTCATATGCTAAAACTAGTTAAGACACACTGAAATCTTTGTAACATAAGCTTTTTAATCCAAGATGTAAAGCAACTGCTAGTTTATGATAAGTTTCTGAACATTATCCATAAGGCCCGGAAAGGTCTCAATCCCTTCCTCTTTCCCAGTCTCACATAGATTGCTATTCGCAGGATTTCCAGTCAAATCAGCTCCAGTTTCCCACTACCTTAGTGACCACTCTTCAGTCTTCCAATGCGCTTCTTCTTTCTCTGATCAGGCTTCTATTCTGAGCTTTTTATTCTCTTCTATCTTCTCCTTGCCCTGTATGCTCTGAAAAGCTCTTTTTGCATGCACATTCTTCTTAATGATGCTTTTACGAATCTATCTGAGTTACAATACTCAATGTACAGATGTGTACATGGAACCTGGTAACTTGAGGCAATGGGTAGGGTTGAGAGAGGTAGGGAGGAGGATAAAGGGGTGACATTGCTCGAGATGAATTGTATTCACCCACTGAACAGAGACTGCTCTACAACTCCTGGAAGATGAAAAAAATTAAAACCCATAAAATACAGGAAAAAATAGACGAGTAAATCTCAAAGGCAAAGATTCAGCTGAGAGAAAGTACTCTCATTCACATCTGGACTTGGAGTCTAATGGATCTCCTGCAATGTCTGCTTAAATGTGTAGACCTTTCAAATTCCACATGCGTTGAGATCTAAACTTTGGACTTATCTCCAAAACTGCTTCCTCTCACACTTCTCCTCCTTTTTCAACTCAATAATCTCTTCTATTGTTCAGGCAAAGGACATTGGCCATTTATTTTGGTGGTGGTGGTGCTACGGGGACTCGAAGGCAGCAATACCCTGGTGTAAGTGCTCCACTACTGAGCCCTCCAATGTCCCCTGCTGAGCAAGGGGTTCCAGGGCCATTTGCTATGATTTGGTTGAATGTCTTCTTCAAAAGGATGATGGGTTACAGCCTCCAGCCCAGGACTCTCATACTGCATTCACCTCTATTTTTTTCTTGTGTGTGTGTGTGTGTGTGTGTGTGTGTGTGTGTGTGTGTGTGTGCGTGTGTGCGTGTTGCTAGAATGCAAACTCACAGCTGACAACTATGTATACCACAACTATTTCTAGAATGCAGCCTGATATATACCAAAAAGTTGAACGAATCATATGATAAACGATTGTTGGGTGCCATTGGGGGATGTGGCTACTGCACAAACTATTTGTCTCCACTGCCCTAATTCACTGGAAGATTGCCAAGTCTTTACTCTGCTTTGTTCTATTTAGATGCTGCATCTGTGTCGGTCTCTCTTCCAAAATTCGGAGATGTATAGTAATTTAGTCAGTGAAAAAGTTGTTTCCATGGATGCCGGGTAAACGGATTATAATGAAGTTGGCTTTGGGTCCCAGTTTTTAATATGACACTGTGGCATATATTATAATTCTAATTTCTACTCTAAAGTGTTTTTTAGTCGCAGAATGGGTACTTTCCCAGGTCACTATTTTTTTTTCGTACACAACTTAGCTAGAAAGCTCTCTCTGGCATCTGATCACTCACTGTAATCTTCTCAGATGAAAACACAATGTCAGGAAGAAGAAAGGAAAAACCTCCAGCTGAATAGAAGGGAATAATCCCTTGCAAAACTTGCTCTGGATGCTAATGAACCAACCATCAAGGCCCTATTCCGTGACTGTTTTCTGCGATACTGCTCATATTAAGTTTCAGGGATACCAGTGGCAGAATCTCCCTGGAGCTCTGAAACCTCAGTTGGAATAATGGCACACATAAAAGCTCATCCATTTTGCTAATCGTGCAGCCAGTTCAGATCCACAGTGCAAAACTGAGAGCTCAAATTTTGATTGTAGTCTTATTTCAACATTACTGATTACAATATCTATGAGCAGAAACATGTATAGAAGCACCAGACATTCTGAAATACATGCAAATAGATTTCAAGGAGACAATAGAACATTAAAAGTGTGAGGTGTCCCCTCCCTGTGGAGAGGGAGTTCTGGAATAGCAAGACTGATCATGTCTCTATTGAACTTTTGGTTCCCGCATCTAGAATGCTGGAGTCCAGGTACATCAGCAATTTCTCCCAGTGCTACACAGAGACATTTTAGGAATGATGTAGCCAGTAACAAACTGGAACAAAACACTTCATGGATCCATTTTGACTTGCTCGTCAATCTATGGAACTTGGAGTGTTTTGTTTTGTTTTTTTAGTCATTAAGCAGTGTTTGAATAGTGATTCTCTCAATGACTCTCCCAGGATAATATGAATTTTACACCACATGGATCCAGTGCTGTGATTGGAGCATATTCAAAGAATTGGCTTTTAAAAACTCATATCACACACAGATCAACTGATTTCAGAGATGTTAATACACTCAGCCACCAGTTTTAGTATTGGATTTGAAAGAATAGTTTATCAGCCATTCAGCATAAGAAAATAAAGGAAAAGTTTCTCATCCCTGACACAATTACTTGTCACTTGGATAAATAGCAAGCACCAAGTACTTCTAAAGAGTTCGGTTTGTTGGTTTGTTTTGGTTCCTGTGATATATTTCAAATCCTATCTATTGGTCATTTAGCTCCAATACGAATAAAAACATGTACGCATGCTTACGTTTTTTTCATTATCCATATCGGAGGTCTTCCATTTTATTTACTATATATGTGGGGGTAGTTGGATAGAGAGAGGTAAGGGTTGGGGTCTCTCAGACATTCATGCTAAAAGTCAGTTCCAGAAGGATACCACAGGAACCTGTCAGTTACGGCATTAGCTACATTCTAGGCTTCACTGATAAATGGTCTTACTCTAACTCAGTCATTCCTTCATGTGTCTCTACAGTTAATGCATACGAAGTCTGTGCAGTGTTGCCAAAGGAAGGCTTTGTCCCTCCTAGACCTCGTAATGGAGCAGGGGGAGAAACTGAGGACATGGTGAAGAGAACGCGGGCATTGCCAGCCCTTGCAGAGCGCCAGGGGATGACGGTCAGAGCTCACAAAAAGAAACAAGAAACATGAAGAAGAAAGTTACGAGTAAAGTCAGCCATTTTCCTATTGATTTGGCCATTACAAATTTATCTCTGAGAGTCGTCGAAGCCAGGCCTTACTTTTCAGGATGCCGAACTGACAGTCTAATTGGATAAATCTATCACATGCCAGCGCAATCAAAATGCACCTTATGACTTGTCTTCACCAATCTGGTCTTCTTTACTCTCTATATAGTTTATCCTGTGTCTCAAGTACAAAACATCAGACAACTTGACTACCAAAATCACCAAAATCACCAAAATTACCAAAATCCATTCTTGGGCATTTTACCCCAGCAATACCTTTCAAATTAGTCCATGTTTCTCATCTCTACGGCTACCAGAGTTCAAACTACAATTATCAACCACCTTTGCTATGCGTTAATTTAGCACTTAAAAGCCTGCCTAGACTATAATACTAAGTGCTCAATAAATATATTTGAGTTACTGTTATTGACTGAGCTGGGTTCCTTGTATTCCCTCTGTTTATCCTCTTAATTCAGGTTCCAAGATCTTTACAGTTCTCTGAGTCCATAGGAATACCTATTACAAATTCATAGCCAGGCACTGGTGGCTCACACCTATAATCCTAGCTACTAGGAGGCTGAGATCTGAGGATCCTGATTCAAAGCCAGCCTGGGCAGGAAAGTCTTATGAGACTCTTATCTCCAATACACCACCAGAAAACCAGGAGTGGTGCTGTGGCTCAAGTAGTAGAGCACTAGCCTTGAGCTGGAGAGTTGAGGGACAGTGCCCAGGCCCAGAGTTCAAGCCCTACAACTGACAAAAAAAAAAATCATAGTAGTCTCCCCTCCATTTTCAAAGAAATCAAATTAGTAACACTTAGAAGATTCTGCAGAAATGGCTTGGTTAATGGTCTACCTTCTATAAAATTAGGTGAGGAGTATGATTTCATACATTGTAATCTATTATCACTGTAACTTTACAGTTTGCATTTTCTGTGAAAATGGGGTCTTTTGCTTTTTTTTTTTTTGCATTGGTTAAGCCTCAAACTGCTAACCTCCTTATCTGTGCCTCCTGAGTAGCTAGAATTACAGGCATACAACATTGGCTCCTTTTTCCTTTGAATCATTTCATTAATGCACTTCATATATTAGGAAGTTTCGCTTCTTTAACGTGCACCATCCAGAGCACCTTTTAGGATATTCAGAGTTGTGCAATCATCACAATGGAGTTTTAGAACATTTGGAATACTCTCCCCCAAATCCACCCACTAGCAGTCATTCCCAGCTACACATCTTCACTAGTCTTCAACAATCCTTAGCACAAGGTCTATCTATGAATTTTCCCATGTGGACATTTCACATCAATGGAATTTTATGTGTCACCTTCTGTGACCCAGTTCATTCACTTAGCCTATTTTTAGTGTCTAATCATGTTGAATCATACATCAGTATTGCATTTATTGCTGAATAATAGTCCATTACATGTATATTACCTTTAACCAGTTATAAGTCAATGGATGTTACATTATTTTAACTTGAGTTTCTCACAGATAAGCTTTAAAGTGTTTCCTTACATTTCTAGTTTTTATCATGAAGCGTGGTTGCATTTTATCCCTTGATTTTTCTACCTGAGATAATTGTGGTCTTACCTATTCTTCTATCAATATTATTTGTAGTACTGTTTTCATTTTCACTTTTGGTAGAAGATTTTATTGCTCTAGAGAAAGTTTTTTAATAATTTATTATCTATAAGTAGTTGTACAAATGAGTTGGCATTCAACAAACAGTTTATGAATATAGTGCATCTTGATCAAAGTCACCCCTATTAGCATTCTCCCTGATTGATTTTTGTGTGTTAGGTAAATTTTTCATTAATGGGCTAAACCCCACTTGATCATCATATAAAATCTTTCTCTAATTTGTGCTGGATTCACTTTGAAAGTATTTTGCTGAGGGTGTTTTTTTTAACATCCATATGCATAAGGAATATTGGGCTGTAGTTTGATTTCCTTGTGACCTATTTGTTTGGTGTTGGTTAGCAGAGAAGAACTGGGATCAGAGAACAAGTCGAGAATTGTTTACTACAATTGATTTGAAAACAACTATACAACAACAGTAATCAATGTCACGTGACACTGCATGACAAAACACATGTAGATCAATGCAATCAAATTGAGTTTCATAAGAGTTGGTATCAATCTTATATTAATATTTGGTCAAAATCTAATAATAATAATATATTGATATAAATTCTCATATTGATATTTGACAAAAAGCTAATGCTAATATACTGATACAAATTCTTGCAATGATATTTGGCAAAATCTAATAACGAAGGCTTTGTGACAGGAGTTTGCTTTGTGAGAAAGGTTTTCATTACCAGTTCAATCTCACTACTTGTTCTGGACAGTTCCTGTTTTCTATTGCTTTTGTGTCAGCTTCAATACGTTGTGTGTTTCTAGAGACCTGTTCATTTATTTCCGTTAATAACTTCAAAATACATGCTTGTTGGTGGTATTCTCTAACCTTTTATTTCTCTAAAGTCAGTAATGATGGTTACTTGATTCCTGAATTTATCTGTTTGAGTCCCAACCCCCCCACTCACCTCTCTCTCTTTTCCCCTTCCTTCTTTTCTTCTTCTTCTCCCTTTCTCTCTCACTTTTCTCAGCCTAGTGTGTGATTTGCAGCTTTTGTTGATATTTTCGAGGAACCAGTTTTGGGGGAGTTTTTCTCTCTCTTGTTTTTCTATTCTTTAGGTCATTTATTTCCTCTCTAATCTTTATTACTTCATTCTTGGTTATGGTGTAGTTTGTTCTTCTGTGGCTAGATTCTTATGGTAGGGCAGGTAAAGGTTTTGTAATCCTTCCTAACTTTCAGTACATCCATTTAGAGAGCAAATATTTCATCTGCGCTGCTCACTTGCATTTTACAGGTTTCCGTATGCTGCTTTTGTTTCCATTTGTCTTAAGTGAGTTTCAAAAGTTCATTTGATTTCCTCTTTGATTCACTAGCTCCTTAGAAGGCTGTTGTTTATTTTTCCACATACTAGTGTAAATTTCCCAAATTTGCTTGATGCTGATTTCTAGTTTAATTACATCACGGTCCAAGAACATATTTTGTATAATTTCAATATTTGTAAGTTTACCGAGGCGTGTTTTATGGCCTGGCATATGTTGCATCCTGGAGAAGGTTCCATATGTTCTTGAGAAGAATAAGTGCCCTGCCCCACTGGGTTCTTGTGTTCTGGGGATCCTACAATGTTTACTCCCTTCACAGTGTTGTTTACATTCCCCATTTCCTTCCGGATCTTCTGCCTCCTTGTTATGCCCATTACTGAAAATGGTGGATGAAGACTCAGGCTGTCTATTTCTCCTTCTTGCAGAGTAGGGCTCTGCGTATCTACAGCTATATCTTGTAGGTACCTGGCAGGTATTCATCTTGGCAATATTGATAGCTATTGGCTTGTTTTACTAACATAAAAGCAGTGACTCTGAAATGCTGTAAGAGATTCTATCCATGTTTTTTGTTGACCTAGACTACTTTCTACTAATTAAGCAAAATTAATGAGGTTTTATCGCATAACTAAAGCTTCAATTAATCAAAATTAATGAGGTTTTAGTACATGTCTAAAGCTTG
Source organism: Dipodomys merriami (assembly GCF_024711535.1). Classification (NCBI taxonomy): domain Eukaryota; kingdom Metazoa; phylum Chordata; class Mammalia; order Rodentia; family Heteromyidae; genus Dipodomys; species Dipodomys merriami. The sequence continues at coordinate 8,935,200 of NW_027202826.1, forward strand.
TAGTTCTCAGTGAAATAATTCTTGTTGAAAGGATGGTGTAAATAAGCTAATGTCTCAAAAATAGGACATTACAGTTTAATTCAACCTTTATGCTTCAAAAAGGATTCCTTAAAACAATCGATTTGATATATCAATTCAAAATACCACTGCAATCTAAATGAATCCGTGGAGTGCATTGTTGATATATATAAAATAAATAGTAAGGAAAACTATGAAAAATTTAAACAGTTAAGAAGTGATCACAAAATAATTAGCTACCTTAAAGGATACTCATATCTTTTAAAGTGATCATAAGGAAATTAAGTAGGAATAAAAAGTGGATAGTAATGCTCTAAGTAAAGCCAGTGACCCAGGGTTTATTGATAATTTCTGTCATCTCTAACCAATATCCACAGTTGTGAACAGAGGGCAGGATACAACCTAGAGCTAATATTAGGGAAGCAGTCAGAACTACTATTTCCATGTAGTTCATGAAGGTTACAACCCTCACTGAAAGAATAAACTAGAAAAAAAAAAACACCTGCCCATGGAGAAAAGAAATGACACAGAAACATGCCTGACATGATTGGGTAACTAAGCAACACATTTATGAAGCTTCAGTAAGAATATGACTACCTTTGTCTTTACCTTAGAGATTCAAGTTTAGAATGTACACTAGCTCTATGAATCCTCATCAACTAAATTGATAGTTGTCTCATAGTGAGGTGAGAGGGTCTCAGAAACCTGGAAGAAAATGCCACGACTCATTCCTAAAGATTGTGCAAGTTTATAATTCAAAATTAAAACAATACCCCAGGAAACAGGCAGCCATCAGTGAAAGCACATCAGTACAGTGAAGATTTGATTCCATGAGCAAGGAATGAGATTCTGTTAAGATATCAGGTGACATGAAAAAGGACTGCACTTCTAGAGATCAGAAATATCACAAATTAAAGTCTGAACTTTCATTTGACTGAACAGCAAGAAAAATGGTTAAATAAAAATAAGTGAAGTCTAAGCATGAGTTGAACATTCAAAAGTATGTGGCATAGGTAAAAAATGAAAGCTAACTGAAGAAAGAGTAAGTGGTTTATACCTTTTAAATAGAATCGATAGGAGGAGGACTATTCCAAACAACAGTAGGTAACAATTGATAAGAACACACTGAAAATAGAAATTCAAGAATCTGGAATGTCGGGGCTGGGAAGGTGGCTCAGCGGTAGAGTGCTTGTCTAGCATTCATGAGGCCCTGGATTCGATTCCTCAACTACATAAGCAGAAAAAGCCGGAAGTGGCGCTGTGGCTCAAGTGGTAGTGCACTAGCCTTAAGCTGAAGTGCTGAGGGGCAGCGCCCAGACCCAGAGTTCAGGCCCCAGGACAGGAAAAAAAAAAAAAAAAGAATCTGGAATGTCAAACAAGAAACACACACACACACACACACACACACACACACACACACACACACACACACACAAACAGCTTTGATCATCTTTTAATTAAGTTGTAGGGAGCTAATAATAAAATGATTTTTTAAAGGACCAAATGAGATACTTAGGATAAAAAGGCAATGTTTATATGGTACTGAGAAGAGATGACAATAGAACAAGAATTAGATATTATTTAAATCTAGACAAAAAACCATAAAGGTAATTTTAGCCAAAGAACCGAAAGAAATATTTACTTTCAATACTCACTGTAACAATTTGTAAAGGATGTTTTTCTGGGGGGGGAAAAAAGAATGATTACCAAAAGAGAGTGTGAGATATAACTAGTATATGTCTAGAACAAACAGAAAAGATCAAAGCTATGTATATGACCATATAAAATGATACTAAGCAAAATGAACTTCAAGATAAGGACAAAGAGGTTTTATCTTTCTTGCTGTTGTTTTTAATGTATTTAAATTGTACTATGTGATTTTTTTTGTTTCTCTTGTATGTTCTTCCCCGTGTTTTCACTGTATTTGATGTAGGTGTCCTGCATCTTGTATATACATTTTTCTAACTTGGGGAGGGGAAGGGAAATGACAAAATGCTGAAATAAGGATACAGGTTGACCCATTGTAGCAATGAGATGTACAAGACACTGTGTTGAAAATGGACTTTACAACTTTGGGAGTTGGGAAGGGAGGAGTTGGGGAGGTAGGGAGGGAAGGGATGGTAGGGAAAAAACAAAGGAAGTGGTAACAATGCTAGATAGGAAATGGACTCATTACCTTACTTATGTAACTGTAACACCTCTTACAATAAAAATATATATATTAAAAAAAGAAAGAGCAGATAAATCAGTTTAAAAATTCTAAACAACTTTTTTTTTCTTTCTTTTTTGGTCAATTGTGGGGCCTGAACTCTGGGCGTTGGCACTGTCCCTCAGCAGTTCAGCTCAAGGCTAGCACTCTACTACTTGAACTACAATGCCACTTCCGGTTTTCTGGTGGTTTATTGGAGATAAAAGTTTCACGGATTTTCCTGCCTGGGCTGGCTTTGAACCTTGATCCTCAGATCGCAGCCTCCTGAGTAGCTAGGATTACAGGTGTGAGCCATCAGCGCCCAGCTCTAAACAACTTTTGATTGAGAAAAAAATAATCAGAGTGAATACTAAGAAAAAAAAGCTAAACAATAATGTCTATGTCAGGAGGTAGGATCTCAAAGGTATTTCTCTATTGTCTTTTCATCATTGGTAGAACAATTTTTCAGATTAAAAAAAAAACCATTTTCTTTTATATGTTTTGTTTTCCTAGTGTGAGTTTTTGGATGGTACTTTGGTGTGTATCTTTTGACAGCTCCATTAAAGGTCTATTTGTGCAGGAGAGAATTTTTTCACTACTTCTTTGATAATATCATTTGCCTTATTTTCTATCTTCAGTTTTTGAAAATAGCATTTCAGAATTGTACTTTCTAAAGGAGTCGTAGCAATTTGTTCCCTTTTTTTCCATTTGTTTTTGTATTTTATGTGTACTTCATCATTTTCTTTTGGAGTGATTTATCTTGCAAAAGTATTTTTTCAATGTCTGTTTTCTTCTTAGTTTCTCAACACTGCTTTGGTTTTGTTTGTTGTGCTGTGTCTTATTTATTTACCTGCTTGCTGTCTTAGTCACAAGGGCTCTGTGAATACTTGATGGTGCTAGAGCAGTAACTTTGTTTGGTCTTCCTGCAGGTGAGGGCCCACTTGCAAAGGGTTCCTGGGACCTTGGCAGTGTAGGAGTTCTGGCAGTGGGGTGCCAGCCCCTCCTCACACAAATGCAGCTATAACTCATTTGAAAACACAAAGCCCAAAGATCATGGGGTCTGACCTCCACCCTCATAAGCACTTCACAAAGTAGGAAGCATCAATCCAAATGGTTTATCATCAAGAGCTTTGTGAACTAATATTCTTTTGAGAAAGAACTGATTTGAAATTTTTCCTAATTATTCATTCATATATGTCAGAGAAAGGAACTTACACATTTCTAAAGAATTTGCATAATCACCCTGCTTTGGACCATTCCACTGACTTAAGATGAGCTTTTTTTTTTTAATCGTCTTATAATTTTACTGATACAGAAAAAATTTTAGAAGGAAATGCTTACCAACTGAATTCTAGCTGAGGTGATAGTAAGGATATACAGGTCTACAAACGGATAGCTAAAGATACTCCACTGAAATCAAAGAGTGTTAAAGAGGCCAAAAAAATGGGAGAAGATGTCACCTATGTAATACACAGAAACACATCCATAGCTAGTATTTGTTTTGATTATGCGTTCCTCCAGGAAGCACATGATGACTAGGAAGAAAATCCCTTTTTCAGCAATAAAAGACTAACCTGCCTTGGAATCCAAAGAATAAAGGGTAGTGTGTTTGTGTGTGTGTGTGTGTGTGTGCGTGTGTGTGTGTGCACGCACATGCACGTGTGCATGCATGCCGAAGCGCAAGGGCATGTGCATTTGTGTGCATGCATGTGTGTGAGTGTGCGTTAAAACAAAATGGTAGAGATGACCGTTGAAGTAATTGATTACTGTCTATTATAGAAATCACATTTCTGACTATACTGGCAAAAAAAATCGGTATGGGAATTAACAGACCTGAGAGCTAATTAACAAGTGTTCTTTTGAGAATGGTTCCTACATGGGCATTCTTGGTTTTAATGTTTTAGTCACTTTTATATGACCAAAATATTGGGAAATAGAAAAGCATAAACTGAAAGAGATCCCTAGTGGTTACATATCATCTCTCCTTGACCTCTGGAGAATTATTCATACTACCTGTCATGAAGGGATCTGTTTCTCACCAAAGAATGGGAGAAAACCTAAAATTATTCTCAGTAGTTCATTTCAATTACCGACAACCGTGTCTATCAGGAGACAGAAGTATTTTGGGAACAGTAAAATACTATGCAAATGTTAGTTGTTATAATTAATATTAAGACCTGTTTTCAATTCCCAGAAGGGGAAAATGACTAGACATGTTGCATCTTATAAAAACCTTGGTATCTCTGAAAACACATGATATCTTTTCTAGTTTATTTTTATACAAGCAAAACTCAAAAGTTTACTTTTCCCCAATTAGCTTTGCTTCTCAGTCTGATTTCATCCTCCCCCACTGGGCCATTATCAAATTCCCCACCACACATTTACAACAAATAGACAATTAGCACAAAGCATGTTGACCTTTCTCAACTTTTATGTTATTTATAATAATAATGATAAGAAAGACAAGCGTTTCAAGTCAATCATTTCTACTTTGTACATCCAAGTTTTTCCAATCCCTAATAATTAATATTTTTGAAACTGAAATAGGAAGTTGAAGGAATACTAGGGGTTCAATTGAGTTAGTAATTATTAAGTGAATTAAATTGCTGTAGTTCCCTTAATTTCTTAAACTCTAAAGGTGATTATGTCAGTGTCTTATTTATCACTCCATGTTTTGGAAAAATAGGTGTATACACACACAAGGAATGGAAAAGGAAGTGTGAGATATAGTTTCATAAGTTCACTTAAAATGATAGCCTGTTGTTCTTTCAATAAATATCAGAGTATAGTTGATAATTCTCTTTTATTTTGGCGCCAGAACTGAGGGTCTGGGTGTTGTCCCTAAGCTTTTGTGCTCAAGGCTAGCACCCTATCACTTTGAGCCCTAGTACCATTCCCAGCTTTTTAGTAGTTCATTGGAAATAAGAATCTCATGGGCTTTCCTGCCTGGGCTGGCTTTAACCTCCATCTTCAGGTCTTGCTTCCTGAGTTGTTAGGATTACAGGCACAAACCACTGATGCCTAGCTCCCCATTCTTTTGTAAAAATTGTGGTGAGAACACTTAACATGAGCTTTGCCCACTGAATGAAATTTTAAGTGCAGAATGCACTATCACTGACAGCAGGTGCAGCACTGTACAGTATGTATGCAGAGGTTAGAACCCTTGCTTGACTGAAACTTGATGCCAATTAATTCATAACACTTCATTTCCACCTCATCCCTCAACATCACTCTTCTGTTCTATGAATTTGACTGTTTGAGATACCTAGTGTAAGTAGAATCATATAAGTTTTTTGTTTTATTTCACTTAGCATAATGTCCTTCCATTGTATGCTTGTTGCCTTAGGTAGCAGAATTTCCTCAGATATTAAGGCTGAAAAATAGGCCATACTTTGTATAATCAGTATTGTCTCCATTCATTGATCTGTGTGTGGACATTCACCCTGTTTCCAGGCCTTAGCAATTGTGAATACTGCAGCAATTAATGTTAGAATGCTGATTTTGTTTAAATGAGATGTTTCACCAAGTTTTCTCTGATTGGAGTATCCTGCCATCATGCAATTGTTTTAAATAATGTATGGCCTCATTTGTATGATGCTTCCCAATTTCTATAACATTTTCACAAAAAATGTTTTTGATTAATATCATAATTTTTGAGGAGCTTTCTGTGTTTTATAAATGAAGCAACACAGGCTCTTCGTTGAGATCTACCTAGTACACAGATGAGCAACGGTGTTGATCAAGCTCTTCAGCCTGGATTTCCATTTCCACACAGAACCTGCATTCCATGATAGAGGAAATGGACCAGGTTTTACATTCTTCACTTATTAAATAACTTATCATAATCCTAGGATGCCATTCTTATTTGAAAACTCATCAGCATACAATTCACATAAGCATTTTTAAGTGAATGAAATATTTTGATTATCTTAAGCATTTCATTTCTTGAGAATTAGAGCTGGTGTTCAGTTCTCCTTAGGAGAGATATTTATAGATGAAAACTACCTTTTCAGACTACTGGTTTCTTTCCAAGCAAAATTTCTTTTTCCTCCTTTCTACCCCCCTCCACTCCCCCCCCCCAACTCTGGCACAAGTTTCTGCCTGTAACAGCAGGAATACAAATTATAGTCCAAAGCACTTACATAGTTGGCAGAAGTATTTTCTCTTCTGCTATAAATTTATCAAACATTTTCAAAATAGTAAATCCCTGAAAACAAGGGCTGCATTCCAAATAGGTTCCTCCTAGTTTTGCCATTTACAATGTTTTAGTTAAAAGAATCTTCAATTATCCATTGTAAAGATCCTCAATCTGAGAGTAATCACAATTTTCTAAGGGTCTGGATTGGCAGACTAATTTTCAGCCTCAGTAACTCTAGCTCTTGTTGTTTTTTGTTGTTGTTTTTGTCCCACCCACCCCCCCCCTTTGAAACTTTAGGCCAGTTTTTTACTTTGGGAAATAGTGGGAAATTGTGATCTGGTCTTTTATCTCAACCTAGGGCTATGTGTGCCATTGATGAGTGTAATCTCTTCATCAAATACAGATGATAATGATGATGATGGGGCAGATAAAGAGGGAGAGAGCTTCCAGAAGTCAGAAGATAAAATGGAGAGCGGAAACCATCATTTATAATGTCCTTCTGTGTGGGAATTCAATTAGAGGTAAAATATCGATTACGTAAGTTGATGTCACAGATAATATATTATGGGAAAGTAATTAAACATTTTCAATTTTTCATTTTTAAATATTCACAACATTCGAGCAGAATTAAAGATGAGTTATTTAGGAAGTAAATGGTGCTGATGAAGAAAAGAAGTTGAGTTGGGTATGGACAAACAGCCAAATGAGGGGGTTTTGTTTTTTTGTTTGGTTGGTTGGTTTTGGTCTTGGGGCTTGAACTCTGGGCCTGGTTGCTGTCCCTCAGCTCTTCAGCTCAAGGCTAGCACTCTACCACTTGAGCCATAGCACCACTTCCAACTTTCTGGTGGTTAATTGGAGATGAGATTCAGGGACTTTCCTGCCTGGGCTGGCTTCGAACTGTGATCCTCAGCCGTCACCCTCCTGAGTAGCTAGGATTACAGACGTAAGTCACCAGCACCCAGCTCAAATGAGTATTTTAATGTAAGTATTATTCAGCAAGCATTTATTAAGCACCTGATATTTGCTAGGGCACTCTGTTAGTATTTCTATCCCCAAAAAAACTCTCCTTTCTTGATAGCAGGGAAGAGATTTTTGTTCTCTGAAATACTTTGAGCCACTGGTCAAATGCAGAGCTATGAAAATACAACTGCAACATTATTGAGATGTATCTGAGGCTCTCCACCTGTCATATTTCTTTTTTATTTTTTAAAAAATTATTTACTTTTTAATTTTATTGTCAAGGTGAAGTACAGAGGGGTTACAGTTACATGAACAAGGTAGTGAGTACATTACTATTAACACTATTAACATAGAAAACTTGCCAGCATCATAGCGCAAATGGCTACTAGCAAATTCTTTGCGGGGGTGGCGGGAGGGGGAGGCACACTGGAGTTTTGAACTCATAGCCTCACATTTGCTAGGCTGGTGTTCTCACCACTGAGCCATGCCGCCGATCCTATGTTTTGAGATAGGTCTTGCTTTCTGCCTAGACTCAGTCCACATACGAGTCTTCCTGTCCTCGTGTGGATGACAGAGATGTGTCACCAGGCCCAGTTCTTTGTTGAGAAGGGATCTCAGGAATTTTTCTGCCCTGGATAAACTCAAACCACTATCCTCCCAATTTTAGCCTCCCAATTTTAGCCTCCCAAGTAGCTAGGATTACCGGAAGCCACTGACACCTTGCTAAAAGCATGGACTCAGTAAGACCTCTGCAGACTCTGAATGTATAGCATATGACATCTGTTTCTCATTGTACTAGGAAATATTAACCATCTGGAAATTGAACAAAAAGTAACAACAACAAAGGTTTCTGGGGTCTTGACTGTTTATCAAATGAAAAGATACTCTGGGAATTCAAACATAAGTTCAAACAATGCTTGATAAGAAATGTCCTCATTACCTTGCTCATGTGATTTTTAACCCCTCTGTACAGTATTTTCACAGTTAAAAAAAACTTATTTAAAAAAAATAAATTCAAATAAACTTTACTAAAACCACCAGGATACATAGACAGTAGTGAAGGTTTGAAAAGTTCCAATGTGTGAATACAGAAGAAGGGAATGTAAGAAATGCTCCAGGGAGAGCAGAGTCTGCTTCTAGAGGCACAAAATCAAGAAGTCTAGTGGTTGATGCAAGCTAAAGGAAGAAAGACTAATCAGATATGAAAGAAAAGCAGTCTTGTCAGCTATCATCGATAAGAAAGTGTTCGGCGTACCTACAAACATAGTCTCTGTGGGTAAGAAACAAAGAGCAGTAAAGAAAAACACACACAAATATACATAAATATACACAAGGGCTTTCCATAGCCAATTTTATGGGGGAAATATGAATTAACTAATGAACAGCCAAGTGTCCTTCTGTGGAGAAGACAGTGAGATGTATTTCACTGAGAAATGCAGGCGTCCATTCATAGCTTGCAGAGCAAAAGCAATCGGATTACCAAGCGAAGACATCAATTCAGCCTACCTTTGCGATGGAAACACGGGAGAACCAGATGAGGTCTTCTGCTTGGCAGGATCATGATTTTGTTTTATTCATCTATCCTCTCAGTACATCCTGATCATTTATCTCAATGCTTCTTGCTGCCTTTCACACTTTCAACTCCTAAGAAATCGTTACGATGCTTTTCCCCTAAGCCATCTTCCCTCTCCTGTGGTACTATCATTAAGGTGTAACATCACAGATACAGTGCTTATCACATTATGGACTGTGGATCTTGGGAGGAGGGGCTGTTATTTAAATTCCCACCCCCTCAAGACATATAACATGTCCACTGAAAACACATATTCTGTCTTGTCCCTGACAGGGGTATTTAATGATGAAGAAATCCAACTCTGTCCCCCGTGGGATTCAAAACATCATCAAGGAGAGGACAGATTTAGGCTGGACACCATGACAAATGCTGAGACAAATACTGTGCCCATAAAACTGGCTATTCATGCCAATTATGGATAAGGAAAGACTGCCTGGAAAAAGTGACACTGGAAGAGAGAGATGAAAGATGAAGAGAACTATCCAGTAAGGAAGATCATTCAGCGTTGAGAAACGGTATGTAGAAAGGCTCCGTGGCAAGAGGGAACATGGCAAGAGCAAGAGACTTGGGAAGACATGAATACTTAGAGCTACGAGAATGAGTTCTATGTGGAATGAGGCAGACAAAGGGGGCCAGGCGGTCATAGGTCACATTGAAGATTTTCATCTTTATTCCAGGAGCAAGATGAAAAACTAAAGGGGATGTAAACAGACGTCATGATGTGATCAGAATTTTAACCAGGCACTATCTATATTTCAGGCATTGAATTATGTTTAGAGAGGCTCTATGAATGAATTATGTTGGTTTAAAATTCTTCAATGTTTTTCATTCAACGGGTATTTTTTTTAAATCAGTGATTCTAGAGTAGATTTCAATTACCTGGAAAATTAAATTATAATAGCTAATTCTCACTCATGCCAAAATAAAAAGCAGGTCTTTTTTTTCTTCTACTTAAAGTTAAGCCAACTTCTTGTGACATATGGTGTAATTAAGAAAATTAGTAATGAGTATACTCAACAGATAATTACTGCACATAAACAGTGGATGGAGTGTAAATGTGGTTGAGAGACATCTACCAGACTGAAGCCTCTGAGAGATCCCTGTGGGCGCTTACACTGCACCATCCACCCTCAAATGAGCAGTGGAACCATAGTGCAAGTTGTTTCTTTTACCTACGACGCCTGCCTTCCCACCGTGTAAGAAATTCTCCTTGACAAGACCAAGCACCTGGAAGAAACGGCATCCAGCAATGGCTGGCTGTCTCCACTTTGATCCTGTAATGCCAGGGATGGAGTTTTCACTGAGGAATTGGTTGAGATTCAACCGATTTGTTATTTTTATGAATACCTTCCTCCATGGGGGCCTACATAGGTGTGGACACATCTAGCATTGCATTTTAAATTATGGGGAAAATTTTTGTGTATCTTCTATTACTTTTTTAATCTAATTTTTTCAGATGACAGTACAGTAGAGGTAGCATATGGCTTCTGAACTGTCCGGTGCCCCTAATGCTTTCTGACTGCCCAGGAAATAGGTACTAGGAAGCAAACAGCACAGAGAACCAGAGGTTTGGTTTGAACTGTTGAATTCTTTGTGTGCCAAACACGATAAATGTGTCTCTCCAGCTACTTTCAGTTTCCAAATGAAGTGAAGGTATAGCAAGTGATGCAACAACCTTCCAGAACCTTCCAGAAGATGGCAAACATAGTGCCCTGTGACATTCTGGAAAACAAGGTCTTGTTGGAAACCAGCTCTGACAACATTTACCAAAGCAAATGAGAGAAGAAGGTCGCTGAGGAGGAGGCCTGGAAGGCTGTGAGGGGTGAACAGCAGAGTCCAAGGCAAAGTTAGGATGTTGGGAATGGAAGGAAGGAAAGGCTTGGGGGGGGGCAGACAGATGCCCCAGTGTCCCCAAACCCAGCAACCTGGGGCCGGCAGCAGAATGGTCTCCCCTCAGACATCCCACCACGCCTCGCGGCCACTCACTGACTCATAGGATGTTGCAAATCGTCCAGCAATTACCATTCTGGCCTTTCCCGAAGTAAAAGTCCATGGGGTTGCTTTGGTTCTGTGCTTAGTGAGGGCCAAGCTGGCAAGAGACACCACAAAAGGTGGCAGAGGAAACTTGGCTGTTCAGAAAGTGCTCTTCCTGAAATGGGTGTGGCGCCTTAGTGTAACTAACTTTATATTATGTATATATATATATATATATATATATAATATATATATATATATATATATATATGACGAGTGTGCAGAAGGGCTCTTGGAAAGCCCTGAATCCTGCCTCATAATCTAGGGTGCTGAAAATGTTCGGGTTCCTCTCCTGGATCCTCTCTCCTTTTATGAACACCTCCCATCCTTTGCTTCTCAGCAGTGAGGCCACTGCACACAGAGGCCTGGGCCAGGCTGATCAGCTCTGGCTCCTGGCTCCAGCTCCCTGCTCTAGCCTGCCTTCCTCCCTCCACCAGGGTTATTGAGCACAGAGCTGCTGCCTTTCAATCCTGACACAACTAGAGATCGCGACCTTAGGAGCATTTAGGGAACTGTATGTACACAATAAAGCCTGGGGCCCTCAAGTATTGAAGTAAGCTTTCCTTGGTGAAGGATGTTCTCCCTCTTCCTCTCTCTTCCCCCTTTCTCTCCCTCCCTCCCTCTCTACCTATCTGTATTATATGATACATATCATAATATATAGCTTTTGTCTAAGTAATCTTTTCATTGTAAAATTTGTTTGACCACTAGTCTATCACTAAAAATGATAGTTTTTTAATAGGAGAACCTAATACTGAAGATACTCAGTAGCATCCACATGGTGAGTATTTTCTAAGTGGGCAACATTGCTCATGTTACTTTACCTTTAGAAGAGCTATTTTCTATGACAGATTAAAATGAGCAAAATGTCAGACTTCTACCTTTCTATAATGATATATAATAAAGACAAAATTCCATGGCTATTACCGTCTTGAGAAAGTCATCTCTACAGAGCAGCACAGTGCATGCAGATCCAGAATTTATTCCCAATCCCCCAATAGGATGGAATTATCTACTTATTTCACCTCCCTAGATTTTAAGGTTTATATTGAAGCTATGCTTAATACCCTCATGAGCAAATGAGCAAAGGTCCATTTGTTCTTTTTTTAAAATGGTGAATGGAGGGAGACATAAAGAAAATTAATTATCTTTGTTTGTTTCCAAAAGCTAAAGAGTTGTCTTTCCTGTTGCCTGGGGTTTGGGCATCCTGTTTGTAATAACAGCCTTATAAAAAAATGAAGTTCATAAAATCACCTCTTACAAAGTAGTATTTCTATTGCAATATCCCATTACACTTATGAATCTATGTGCCCTCAATATATTTTTCAATATTCTTTCACAGTACCTCCTTCCCACAATGTTTTCAAATGTCATTTTCATAATATTTTAGAGTATTTTAAAACAAGATACAGATTTCTGCTCATTACAGTTCTGCTAGAGAAGGCATAGTTTAATAGTTTAATTAGTTTAATAGTTAAAATATGTTTATATTTTTATACACACGGTGGTCATGGACAAAGTTCTGTAAAAGTTTTTTCTAAAGCAAGTCTATTTTAGCTAGCATATTCTGATGTTTACAATGAGGTAAGTCTTCTTATGTGACTTTTGTATTAGCTAATTTATATTTTGAGATGGAAATTTGTTTGGCAGCTCTAATACGGTAATCATATTATGTAGAAAAATTAACTTATTGATCCAAAATTCCACCGAAAGAGAAGAAAAACAAAGGAATTCCTGAGCTGTTTTTAAAATTAAATGAATGGTACTAGTTTGACTGAAGATCCATTTTATTAAGTGGAAAAGGTAATTATGTTTACTAGGAAGCAAAATAAAAATGACTAAGAATTATTGGGCTTTTTTTTTCCTTTCTGGATGAGAGTTCACTGTGTTGTAAGGGTTGGCATGAAACTTTTGGGTTCAATACAACCTCCTGCCTCTGTTTTCTGAGTGGCTGAGACTACACATGCACACTACTATACCTGGTAATCATTAAACATGTTTCAATTAGGTCCTATGTTGCATTGCTTAAACATTTTTCATTATGTAATCTACACATTACATTTTCAAAATTTTCATTTTACTGATTAAAAAAATTACTAGTGCTAGGGAAAATAAATAATTCGTTTCAAGATGCACAACTCTTAGTAACAGACTTGGCTTTGAGCCAGATTGTTCTGTTGTTCTAGTCCAGAACTGAAGGCCTGCATTTAGCCATATTTGCTTTTATGAATACAGTAGGTCCCTTTATCCATAATTTCACATTCCAAGGTTTTGGTTACCTATGGGCAACCACTGTCCAAAAAGAATGGAAAATTCCAGAAATAAACAATCCATAAAGTTAATTAGACATTGCTCTGAACAGCATCATGAAATCTCCTGGAGGACCTAAGGTTCCAACCCAGGGCGTGAATCATTCCTTAGCTCAGGTATCCAATTTGTATATGCTATGCCTTCCCCCTGCCTCCAACCCTAGTCACTTAGAAGTCATCCTGTGACCTTTAAGACTGCCTTACAGTTCTTGCATTGAGGGTTTGGTGTGGCAATGTCAGGTATTCCGTAGATATCTTAGAATGTATTCCCTGTAGGAAAGGGGTAGGGATGCTTCATGTAATTAAGTTATACTGTGTACTATCATAAATGTCTTCAGATCAACTTTATGTATCTTAATACATACAACAATTACAAAGTTAGCCAACCACCCTTGGCTCATGCCTGTAATTCTAGGCACTTGGGAGATAGAGGTTAGAAGGATCAAGGTTCCATAGTTCAGGGTACACCTGGGCCAAAAGCTCATGAGAACCAAGAGCTGGGTGGGCTGAAAGGTGTCCATCATGTCAACTACACAGGAGGCTGAGATCATGGAGACAGGGGTTCTATGCCAGAGATGTGCAAGAGATTCTCATCTCAGCAGGAAAAGCCACTTGTAGAAATCGGAGGATCATGATCTAGGCTGGTGCAGGTTGAAAGCAAGACACTATCACAAAAATAACCAGATGGTGTGGCTCAAATGGTAGAGCGTGGCTAAATCCCTGAATGCAACCTCAGTACCACCAAAGAGAAAAATGGCATAGTTCATATGGAGCTATGATTCCTCAGTCACCCACTGTCATCTCATAGAATAGAATGGGGAAGCAGTGCAAATGGCCAGATTCGACCGTGAAGAAGCTTGTTTGTTAGTTTTATCTGGGGTTCTGTAGAAAAACAGAAAATAGAAACTTAGATCCTCCTGAGCCTAGGAAATTATTCAAAAGTACAACACAAAAATATGACCAAGAAGGTTTTCTCAATTGGAATATTAAAGTATAATATCTTATTTATTTGTTTTTATATTATTGTTAAAAATTTTTGGTGGTGAAAAAGATGTGTATATTTAGACCACCTTTCCACAAGCATCTGGCTTTTACAGTTGTCTCCTAACACCTTTTTTAAGTTAATGTGCATTTAGGAAACTTAAAGCCTGTATTCATTTGCCGGAGTATCAGACTGAAGCAGCAGTGTCACGTTTCTCATAACCAAGTGTATTAATTGGGAACCTGTAATAGACCTGTATGGGAGCTACTGAAGACACAAAGATGAATTCGGAATAGATCCCATGTTCCAAAGCTAATGAAAAACACAGGGGGCTGTTGTGTATAGATCTAGAGTATAATTTAAAAATTGAAGAACCAGGGGAACGCAGAGGATGTGTTTATGCATTTCCTACAGTGGAGCCATTAGACGTAGTCCCTGGATGTGAAAGCCTCTTACTCAATGAAGAAGGTGGGATTTTTCTGAAAGAGGGACATGTTCAGACATGTCCAGTGCAAGTTAAAAGTTAAAAGTTAAAAGAAACGAAGTGACAGAGAGAAGGAAAAAGTGGCGAGGTCACACTGTGAAAGGGCCTTGAACTTGATTCTCAAAACCAGAGGTTCTAACATCTCCTTTTGTACATTTCCATTAGCAAGAGCACCCATGCCCTGAGTTTACATGTATTTAAGTGTAGGTGAGCACAAGTACACATTATAAAATGCACTAAAAGTACAAACTTCAAACTATGAGATAAAAGATAACAGCCAGTAGAGGTGCTAAGATTTTTCTCCTCCTGCTCTTGGCTTATGAGTATCTGTTTTAGAAATTACTTAATGGTGAGCTGAAAGAGATGTGCAAACTGGGAATACTGCAATCCATTTTGCTTTTTGTTAGAAGACTAACTCTGGGTTGATAAACCAGAATAAGAATGCAAATGACAAGACTCTGACATTCTACCTACCCATCAGACATGGCTACCCAGTCACTGTTCCTAGGGGCAGCTTACCATTTCTAAGTGCAGTCGCTCTTTAAGGCAAGTGAAACCTGCAAATGATTAAAAATTACGAGCAGTATATCAACCACATAGTAAGCATTTTATGTGGGCCATGAACAGGTGTTCCATTAATTTAGCCTCCCCATCTCTCTACATTTGTGAAATATTTAAAAGTAAGAATATAGCTTACTTTCATGCTCATATTGTTAAATCAACATCATGAGCTAATAGAAGATTTTGATGTCTATAATTATTAAACATTAAATTCCCCTTACAGCAACTGAGCAGTTTCGTTCAATTTGGTGAGTTGTTGACATGTGAGAAATTTTTACCTTAAAATGACTAAACATTTCATACATCTGCAGATAGGTGCAAACTTTCTATCAGCTCTCCTCTTCTGTTACAAAATTAATGAGTTTTCCGTGAAGCTATAACAAAGAATTTTCCTCCAGGCACGTTATAAAAACATTTCTAGCTCTCTTATGAATGCAATGTCTTGCTTGAGAGCCAATGATTTGAAATATGCACATTTTTTTTGAAGACGGCAAATGCCACACAAAAGGACTCTTTTGATTTTTCTCATTTTTTAAAACCCTGATTTTATCCCTGCCTATCTGATCATGTCTTCCTAAGGGAAAAACAGAGCACCAATTAATGATTAAATTCTGAGTAGTGTGCTGACTTTATCTGACTCCTGAAGAATATGGAGTCCCAATATATCCTGAATATCACTAAAGGACTCAATCGATGCTACTGTATCTTCTTCATAAAGGATGATTTTATCTAAAATGGATTCCTCAAATTATACTGGAAGTGAAGGATTTGCTTCTACTATGACAGCTTTCCGATAGATAATCATGCTGAAGTCTGAATTTCAGGCTCTGATTCACGGTACATTCATCTTAGTTTCACTATAGGAAAAAGCCATTTTGGAAAGGTGAGCTATGAGCCTGTGACAATGCAGAGAGCCATATATTCATGAAATAAATAATCAGTGATGCATTCGGAGCTTGACTATTATGTTCCTTATGATGCTTTCATTTTTACCTTTCCCATTTCCCTTGCTAAGAGCCGCCATGAGAATGTTCTATCTTTTATAGCTACCTTCCCATAGTATATCTACTTGTGTCATTAATCTCTGTAAATGAAACACATAACAATCCAAAAGAAGAGATGCTTTCAAAAACTAAAGACTATTTCTCAATCATCCTCCTTAAGAATTTTGAATCTCATATGCATAGAACAACAGTCAGAAAAATTTAAATGAAACAAATGGAGCTCACAGGACAATGAGAAACACGGAGGGAATGAAAGTAGCATAATTAATTATGGGAGCGAGAATCAAAACTCTGATTTGTAGATTCCTGGAAGGAAATGTTCATTAGGGCTTATATGCAAAACGACCCCTTGAAACCCTCGCTGTGTGGAAGGCTGGGTCCATACCTGGTGGTACTATTGGGAGGTGATGGAAACATTGGGACATGAGTCCAGTTGGAGACAGAGGTTCATGGCAGAATCCCCTCCAGGAAAGCAATTGATTTGTCTCTGCTTCCTGGTAGCCAGGAGATGAACTGGTTCACCACCAATTCTGCACCATGATGTTCAGCCTCACCATGGGCCCAGAAATATGGAGCCAGGTAACCACAGACTAGAACCTCTGAACCTCAGACCTCCCCACCCCCAAAAATCCCCCCTCCATTCAGTCATTTATCTTAGATATTTTGTGACAGTGACAAAACAGAAACCCCAAACTGATAGAATAATGGGCATCAAATCTAATAAAAACTGTATTCGGGGCTGGGGTTGTAACTCAATGGCAGAGACCTTGCTTAGAATGCGCCAAAGCCCTGGACTGGATCCTCAAAATTGGGGGTGGGGGTAAAGAGTGTATTATACTACAGCTTCAACTATCTGTATATTTCCTTTCCTATTTCTTATTTTTTCTGCTTAGATTTTCCATGTAGTGTTTGTAGTTGAAAATAAATTCCCTTCATGTGACTGCTAAGGTGTCGATTATGGGGTAAAAGAAATGGATAATCTGATTTAAAATGCCATCATGTTACATTTTCATATTTTAAAATGTGCAGAGAGAAGGAGAGCCTTGAACATTTGAAGTTTCGAGGCTACCAAGAAAAATTACATCCCAATCATTGGCTTGTGAAGAGAATTCAATCACCATTTCTTGCTCATCAGTCTTTGTAATTGATGATACCACTGGATTAAAGTGTCTACCAGGACCTGACTGGAATTTTGAACAAGACTTAGGGACATAATTCTTTAAACCTCAGGTTCAACTGCTCAAAGAGAAAAATAAAAGGCCAATCTTTATCTAGTTATCTGTTCATGAGCTCATTATTTCTGTCACTATCATTATCATGGGCACTATCTTTTTTAATTCTTTGCATAATTCACAAAATAAATGCAAATATTCACAAAGAAGACAGCAGAAGCTTGAGGTCCAACCATACCAGTTGTTTGTCATTTGGCTTTGTGGGTTTTGCATTTTTAGTGTTTTTCTAATTTTCCAGTGTAACTACAATATCTACAAGCAAGTATAATATAAAGATTATAGGGGCATATTTTCATAAATTCATCTATTTAGGTTTGAAGAGCCAGGTAGTAAGATTAATACAAAACTCCATTTCAGTCTAAAAAAGGCTGGACTAGGTAAAAGCTTGCTAATCCTGGACAAGATAAAATCTTCCTAATCAGATGACTGGATTCATACACACGTGATTGATACCAGACAGCTGTCTTCTCTCTGTTTCTATCTCTGTCTCTCTGGTCTGCTTTTTTATAAGGCACACATTTAATGACCTATTTAAAATATTTTGAAATAATGGGTTGAGAAACCAGCATTTTAAGTCTGCTGCCTCTTTACGATTTACTGTTCTCAAGGGACCTGGCCGTACCCATTTCTAAGAGGGTTAAATAAGATTACCTAAGTAAATGCAGGTAAACAATTTGTCACAGTGCTTTGCAGAGAATCACTCAACACAATAAGTTGTAAAATGGTTTTTCCAAAACAAATCTGTGGTCACTAACCAGATGTCGATTTGCTTTAGCTTTAAAGAATTATAAATTGAAGCCAAGGGCCAGTGACTCACGTTTGTAATCCTAGCTACTCAGGAAGTTGAGATTTGAGATTTGAGGATCAAAGTTTAAAGCCATTCTGGGCAGTAAAGTCCATGAGACTCGTCTCTCAAATTAACCACCAAAAATTTTTAAAAAAAATCTGGAGTGAAGCCTTGGCTCAAGTGGCAGAGAAGAAGCCTTGGGCAAAAAAACTCTAGGACAATGCCCAGGCCCTGAATTCAAGCCCAGGATTTGGCATGCACACAAAAAAAGTTAAACTCAAACTCTATTCACCAGGTCATTTTTGAATAATATGCTGCAGAACAGGTCTAAGTATGTTCTAACAATGGTTGTTACTACTGTGGCATGCAAGTTGTACTTTAGGCAGCAATTCATTTAAAAATAGAATAGTTGTCTTTGCTTCTCCTTTACCCATGACACTGCAGAAATGTCTAGCTGCTAGTATAAAATTCTTCTCCCGTCCAGCTCTTTCCATATTTTCTTTACATGTTCACAATCTTTTTTTGTCCATGCTGGGGCTTGAACTCAGAGCTTGGGCACTGTCCCTGAGCATTTTTGCTTAAGGCTAGCATTCTACCACTTTGAGCCACAGCACCACTTTTGGTGTTCTGGTGGTTAATTGGAGATAAGAGTCTCATGGATTTTCCTGCCCTGGCTGGCTTTGAACTGTGATCCTCAGATCTCAGCCTCCAGAGTAGCTAGTATTACAGGCGAGAGCCATGGATACCCGGCTTGTTCACAATCTTTAATATGTCTCCACTAAACAGACAGTCAGATGGATGAAAAAATATATTATCATGAACATTACCAGTATCAGATAGTACCAAAATAGTATATGTATGGCATATTTTAAATTCACCCATCCTGAGAGTCCCATTACATTGTGACTAGACAGAAATCCACTCCTCAATAGACAGTTGATATATTTGGTTCTTTTTCATCTCTACTTTCTTTCAGGTCCTTGCTACTTTCTGCCATATTGTGCTTGCTCTATCTCAATTTTCCCTTAAGGAAGCTGAGGTGGAATAGGTTATGTTTTGCTCAGACTGCTCTGCCAAGTGATACTGAAAAAAAAGGAAGCATCTCAGACTACCAAACAAAAACAAAAGGCCAGTAGAAAACTGGATACCTGGATATGGATGTATGAAAACAAGTGTGCGATGATGATGTTCATGTAAATGTTCCAATCCATGAGGAAAGAAAACAAGGCTAAAACCTTTGGAGGAGCTCTATTGTTTGCATCAAGATACAAAGGTAGATTTTTAAAAATAATGTATGTTGTACAAGCTGCTGTCAATGCATTGATTAAATAACACCCATAACCCAGGTGTTGGCTTATTAAATGAAATCTGGAAGCCAATACATTTTAAAAAAATAAATTCATTACATTATATTCTCCCAATAAACAACAATAAGAGCTAAATAAATCATAATATGGTTGATTTTAAGTCTAAAAGTATAGGCTTCTAGAAAAAAATAGCTATTCTTCAAATTTTAAGAGCTTGAAGGAAATAAGACCACTGTGGTTTGAATACAAGATCTACTTCTTTAAACTAGTATTAATTTTAAAGGAATTTAAAATCTTCTATGCCCTCTAGGTATACTTATTTAACAGGATAATTTATTCTTATATTATATAATCAAAACAGGATTCAAGCAAACTATATTTGAACTGAGATTAACATAATGACATACCTTTAATAGAAAAATCTTATCATCTCCCTACAATTATCAAATGTTCTAATTTAACTGACAGTCAGACAATACAGAGGACAATTATAAAAACTCCATGGTATTGTGAAAACATTCTTACTTGATTATGCTGTAATATTGGGGGAGGGGGAGTCCCCCATTATATGCTAAGGATATTAAATTCAGAGTACACAAAGTTAGGTTGCTCCAGCCCAAGACACCTCCACTTTCAACGGAGAGGAATGAGGGTAGGACACTGGTGGCTCACACCTGTAATCCTGGCTACTCAGGTAGCTAAGATCTGAGGACTGGTGTTCAAGGCCAGCCATAGCAGACAAACCTGAGAGACTCTGATCTCCAAAGAACTAGCAAAAAGCGAGAAATGTAAGTGTGGTTCAAGCCGTAGAGTGCCCGCCTCCGTGCAAAAGCTAAGTGAATCTGCAAGGTACTGGCATGCACGCGCGCGTGCGCACACACACACACACACACACACACACACACACACACACACAGAATAGTCAAAGGATAAAACCAAGAGCCAATTTTAAGCTTGCAGAAATTAAAAATAAAGGCTAGTACACATAAACAAACATGCTACTTTGTACTTTGTCCAGAGAAATTAGTTTGAATAAACAGGTAGGATGGTTGAGGAAAGGGTATAAATAGGTGAAGAGGACCTGAACTGGAATCCTCTTTCACAGTTATCATTAACTGAGCAAATGAACCCTCAGATCTTCCATTAGAATGATAGTTTACTATCATGTCTTCTAAAAATAAAAAGTGTCATTTAATATCACTTCCAAATCCTAAGTCTTCCATAGCTGTGAATAGTTTCCTAAAATGCTAGAAGAAAACATGGCAAAAAAATAAGCACTTAACTTAGAGAGAATGAATCTCCAGGTAATAATTTTCTTATTTTCCAATTATACTTATTTTCTTTTTCTTTTTTCCTTTCTTGTGTTAGTCCTGAAGCTTGAACTTGGCTCTTAGGCATTCCCTTAGCTTTTTGATCAAGTCTGATGCTCTGCCACTTGAGTCACACCTCCACTTCCAGCTTTTTGCTGATTCATCAGCAATGAGTCTCACAAACTTTCCTGTCCAGCCAGCTTCTAACTACGATCCTCAGATCTCAAGTCCTCTGAGTAAAGGATTACAGGTTTGAGCCACCAGTGTTTGGCTGTACAAATTCTCTCAATCCACCTTTGTATTAGATTTATGTATGAAAATTCTAATGAATTGATCACCGTAATGATCACCATACAATGAAGTCAGGCCTAACTCCTTACTAAACAAATACACTATTGTTAACTATGATCATTATAATGGAAGAGGCTTTGCCACGCCTACTCTGAATGTGTGAAGAGGGAATGAATTAAAGATACCCTGCCTGGTGAAGATCTCTATACCTGGACACCTGCCCCTCTCTAAAACACTTACTTGCCCTTCTACTCAACACTGCTCAGTAGAGCACTCAATGTGCTACCGTCACATGACTCCTCACTTTATCTTTCATTGTAGTTAATTATGTATAGGCATTTATTTCTCCAGCTGAAATCAAAGCCATGTGAGCCAGACGATATTTTATTTACTTTTTCTTCTTCATGTCTGTCACAGCTTATTGAACACAAGACACTCAATGAATATTTAACAAGTGAATAAACAATACTCCTGTCTCATTTTGGATTTTTGTCTCCATAATGGTGAACTTATATTTTATTTATCAAATTAAGCATCAAATGCTAAAGAGTTGTGCTATAATCTGATATGAGCTACATTGTATTAGAGTTCTCTGAGTTTGGAGAAATTCCGGCACAGTAAACAAAAATAATGCTAATGCATTAATGATAAAGTATTTACAATAGAGTGGCTTAACTGCTATAGTGATAATTCAGAGTTTTTTATATAACAAATAGTTAATGTATAAGTACTATGCACTGAGAATTGTACTGGTAAACAAAAGTGATTAAAATTTATATATTTTCCAAGAGGCTGTAAAACTATCAGAGAAAGAAAATTTTCAAATACATTTTTCTGTCTATAATGCAATTTTAAGTGCACAACCATTTTACATGTTGTTGAAAATGAAATTATAAAAATGTCTCTTCTTATTTCTCTTCATTGGAAATGCTATATTTAATTTTCATATGAAGAATAGTTTTTACTATGACTTCATACATCAGAATATTTATGTCATTAAGGTAAATTCATCAAAAAAGAATATAAAATATAGGTTCAATTTCAAAATTCATAACACAATAGTCAATTATATTATTCAGTTTATATTTATATGTTGAATTTACATTAATATAACATTTCTGTTATAACTGACTACATGTACATATATATTACAGAAAAATACACACAGTCAGAATTACATCTCAAGTCCCTATCTTTTATGGTTAAATTAGAAATACACATAAAAGTAGTTATAATCTTTTTTTAATTGAAGGCAGGGAACTAGCAGACAAGTCAATGAGATTATTATCTCCAATTAACCAGCAGGAGCATTATAACTCAAGAGGTAGAGCATCAGCCTTGAGCAAAAAAGCCAAGCACCAGCATGAAGCTCTGAGTTCAAGCCCCATGACCAGTACATGCTGTGTGTGCATGCACACACACACACACACACTAATATACACACACATATAACACACACATGCATACACAGATATACACACCCCAAAAAGAAAAATATGAAAATTGAGCCACACAAAGATAGTAAATAAAATTCACCTTTATCACATAATAGAGACTTGCGTTGAATGCTCTTGTGCTGATTAATGTAACTATGTGGATATATTGTACAGACTGTGCTAGTCTGTAATTTACTCATGAGTAATATTTTTCATATTTTCTTATGAGTGCCATTTCATTTATGAATCCTTATCTAACAGTGTAAATTTGCATTGTTTCACTATTACTGTAACTAAAATACTGTGATTACCATCCTTATAGAAAATATATTTGTATAATTATGTTACTGCAAATCATACTGGTTTCTGAATTCTGAACAAATGAAAAATAATTTAATACTGCCTTGGTGACTCAAGATTGTCTCTACAAAAATACATCCCCATATTCCTTGCAGATTAAAATAGTAACTTTTTGGTCCAAGGTCCAATGTCTGAGCTGAAATCCTGGTTGTGTGGCTCAAGCAGTAGAACACCAGCCATAAGTTTAAAAGACAAACAAGAGTTCAAGGTCCTGAGTTCAAGCACCAATGCTAGCAAGAAAACAAAAAGAAAGAAGTCCAAAAATATAGTAGAACCAGTAATATCTATGTCAGATTCATCCAACATCTATTGGACTTATCCTGTTTTATTCCAAGCTCCATCACTTAAAAGAAATGAGAGAATCTGAAAAAAATCTTTTAGAGAGAAGTTCTAAAGCTACCGCAAATTGTAAGGACAGTGTCTATGGAACATTTTCAATGGTCCATTTTAGAAAAGAGCAATAGTAATCCACATGTAGTTTTAATTTTGTGACTTTTGAAACAGTTACACCTGCAAGAAAGGATATATAAGAAAGCTATATGCTTTACTTCTGTTGCCAGGCAGGAAATTCACAGAAGATCACACACACACACAAAAACCCCACACCTGACTGTCAAGGACAGTTTTGTCTTTTAAAGGCAGACTCAAATCTCTTCTGGCTAATACTCATCAAACTTTGCCTAAAAGTCAGTGAAACATAAAGATACTTTATACTTGTAAAGTGAGTAACAAAGTAGTGATTAGGCCAGGAAATCAGTGATTACATCATTTAAGTAACCATATGTTACTTAAATGGTATTTATTATTATAACGAGTGTTGTGATATATGGGAAAGAAGTCAGAGAACTAGAAGTCTTTTCTCATTACTTGGGATCTGAACTAATTAGAAATCTTACAGTAATACAATAATATCATTTCAGTTGAAGTGGACTATTGGTTTGAGAAGGTAATTTAATCATTTATTCATATTCCCTAAATGATTTTCTTGAAAGATAATGGCTAACCTAACCCTTCAAGGTATCTCCATTAGAATCCCAAGAGTTCTAGGGCTAAACAGCTTCCTTTGCATACATGGCAGTTTCCAGGTTGAAAATTCAACAAGGTCACAAAAGCTTAATGAAATATAGAAAGAAGGTCAGCAGTTTGGGGATAGACCTCAGGGCTATCCTAGGAGTTTGAGGTCAGATGATTGATAGAGAAAAAGAAACCAAAGATTTGCCTTCTGAACACGAGTTTCACAAGGTATATCTCTGGAAAAATATTTGGGTATAATTATTTTGATCTAAGATTTTGACATTACTACGTAAGAGAACTTCTTTATGTTCAGTAAGTCAGTTGAATTTATAACGCATGAGACATTCCAGTTGCATTCAAACCATGGCTCTAGGAGCACAGAATGCAAAAGTGTGGATCTACCAGGAGAAATTTGAGAGAATACATAGACCTAGGATTAGATAATTTGGTCACCACCCCCAGCATTACAGACCATTCATAAGTCTAACTACTGCTCAGTTTGTGCTGATGAAACATCTCTGCAGCCATAGAGTGAAATCAATAAACAAGACTGCTTACATTGTGGAATATTAATATTGCCGCATATAAATTCTTAGAGTTATCTTCCCTAAACTGCTAATAGTAAAGGAGTTAGTTTCAATAAGCAATTCTATAATAAATTCCTTTTTTTTTCAAGGCAAATACTTCACCTCTCTTGTCCATCAATATCATAACAATTATAATTCAAAAAGATGCCAGCTCTGGCCAGTTACCCAACAAAGGTGGTAAGATCAGCTTTCAGAGTCTGAGAGCAGAATCCTCATGTTATGACATAATGACAACAGAATATTTCTTTTTTTAAATTTGTTTTACCCTAACAAAGTATTTGCAAATAGAGAATAAAAAACAAATCTAAATCTTTAGAATGAAATAGATCTTGTTCTGGGACTCTGTTTTTCCAAACTTGATCTGCATGTAACAATGGGCTAATTTGCATTTTCTATAATTTCATACGAAAGGAATCACACAGGAGGTAGTGTCTTTTGCCTTGTTTCTTTCTCTTGGAATAATGGTCCATGTTGTTGGATGTATCAAACAATATCAATTTCCTTTCCTTTCACGTTGTTAAAGATTTGACATGAATGTATCAAGGTATATTTTTATTCATTTATGTGTAGATGGTCATTTGAACTGTTTCTAGTTTGGGTCTGTTCTAAGAAAAGTGATTCTATAAATAGGCACAAGCAAACTTTAAATGGGCACATGCTTTCTTTTCTCTTGGATAGATAACAGTGGGATGGCTGCATTTATATGATAGATGTAAGTTTAACTTTTTAAGAAGGGTCAATTCTTTAGCAAAGTATACCTAATACATATATAAGTATGCATTAAATATAACACTATAGCATATATAATTAGATTAATTAAAGTCAGATTATGTTCAGCATTAATGAAGCTGTGGAGCACATGTAACTCTTACCTTTGCCGGTGGAGAACCTGGAATGTTGGGATCACTTTAGAAAACAGGATAGCCAAAAGAAATGCAAGCCTGTATTTATGCATAGATCTGTGCATGAATGCAGTGTGTTAGATGCAATAATCCTACTGTGGAAACAGCATAAAAGCCCACAGACAGGTAAATGAATACTCTCTGCTTCCACTCTCACCATGAAAGCATCACAATATGAAATAGCCACTCTTACAGCTGTACATGTAAGACTTAAGAAGTCAAAGAAACACTCCCTTCAGGGAGGGTAAATACATAACTCCTCACAATCTAAGTATAATTTCATCTTTGCACCACAGAACTGAAGTCTAGCATCTTACCTATGTACTTGTAGCCTTCCTCTCCATCTACGATGGGTCTGAGCCAAGTTGACTTAAGTTGTACGTTTTGACGTACATGAGCCCCAAGAGGAGGGTAGAGTGTAAATAGCATTTCAATTACTTGGGACTTCTGGATTATTTCAGAATGTTTCCTTGACTTATCTGTGAACAGAAAAAAAGAAGGAGCATTTGAAAATGTTAAGTTCCAGATAATTTACAGATTGTTTTACTGTTTTTAAAGAGTTAACTTAAAAGCAAACTAACGATTTGAATACTGAGCATTATTAAGCACGAATTTTCTTTCATTGGTTATTTTAGTCAAGGATCTTTATTGGACACATAATTCCTTGCAAAAATGAAGGAGTCAGAGCTTTCCTGGCATCATCTTTCAGTACTGTTATTTGAAAATGACGTTTATGAAATCTATAGAAAAAATGAAAACAATCAATGAACAGAAGTCATGCCATCTACCCTATAAAGAGCAGCATATATTCACATTTTATAGTCTATATTCTTAATTATCATTAAACAATGGAAGCAGATTAATGACAAAACATGTTGAGTAAATGTAAAGTGTTTTAAATAGAAACCACTGAAAGAATGAATATTCATAGGCTAATTCTTTAATGTAAAAAAATGCCAGAAGTAACTTTTTAAATTTGTCAAATATTTACAAAACAGTTATTAGGAGCAAATATTACACTAGATGCTTTAAAATGTTATCATTTAATTTCCATAACACATATACGAGATAAATCCTGTTATTATTTATTTTATCTGAAGAAACGAAGACTGAAGAAATTAAGGAACTTGCCTAAATCTCAGTTTGTCAATGAAGCAGGTCAGATTCAGTTCAGCTTGGTTGTAAACAGAACTTTGTCAGTTGAACCTAAGTCACATTAACTAGTAGATGAGAAAACTGGAATCTAAAAAAGGATCTAAAGATTGGAAAACTAAAATGTCTATGTGTGACTGCTGGCCCACCAGTTTGTAATTACAGTTTCAGGTTGAGGTGTGTCCTAAAACTTCCTACAACAATCTCCTGAACTACAAAGTAAGTCTATGTAGAAAATTCAAAAAGGGAGATGCTAAAATAACCTCTGCTCAACACCTTGGTGTATTTTTCTTCCTTCCTTTCTTTTTTTTTTTCTTTTTGACGATTTTTATTGTTAAGTTACATGAGCAAGGTAATGAGCACATTTTCTATTGAACATTGTTGCCTTCATTTTCTTAAACATCATGTTTTTTTTTTCCTGGTAAAGTAAGTACAAGGATGTTTTAACACAGTATCTGTTGGTGCCAGTAAGCCAACTATCAATCTGTAATCCAACAGTAAAAGACATTCTTCGCAGTCCTGTTTTGAAGATGAGAAACTTTCATCCTTTGTTCCCTGACACAGCGTTCAGTATTAAACACAGAGGGCAATGGAGACAGTCAGAGCAGAAGAGGTGTCTTCCTGCCTCCAGAACTTCTTCCCATGGGTTCCTGCAGTACATGTTACCAGCCATGTTGGGTTGTTTGCCTAACAACAATGGGGCAACCTCCTCTTCTGGTCACTGGGTTGTTTCTGGACAAATCATTGGTGTACCACCAACAATCTCAATCTCTACAAGATTTTTTAAAAATCTAAAAATGTCTAAATTTCTACAATTTCTAAATTTCTACAAAAACGTCCTTGCTCAGTCCCACAGTGTGATATCTCTCTGTGGACAGTCTTCCACCAGAGCCCCCAAAAGCGGATGCCCGTGAGATCCACTCGTGTGCCTCCTCAGTAAACTCCTGGGTCATTTGCTGGACCCCAGAGCTCACCTTCTCCTAGGTCATGCGGGCACCAGGGTGGGGTGAGCGGCCATTGCTACTCATCCGAGTCTGCGCTTCTCAATTCCTCACAGATCTCTTCCCTCTTGAGTAGATAATCACAGCTATTCCACTCCCTGTGATAGTTCATAATTCTTCAACTTAAGACTCTTCTTGTTCAAATTCAAATTACTTTGTACTTTCTGCTAATTGGACTCTAATTCATATGGACAGGTTTGAATCCTAATGCTTGAACCACTTTTAATAAGCTTTGAAACATTAAACAAATCAACTTATCTCTAAGTGATCACAATGACTTATTGTTAAGATTAACGGATATAAGACACATAAAATACTTTACATAGCACCACGCCTTTATATAAGTACTAGATAAGGAAATTACTACTTTTCATTGAGTATTAATAATAACTATAAATGTTGGGGACAAATATGTTATTGTATATAGAAAATTGAATACTACATCCTATTAAAAGTTACATCCAATTTAACAGTGATATTCATAAGACACTATATTGAAAATGAACTTTACAATTTTTAGGAGGGTGGGAATCGGAGGGAGGGAAAGTAGGAGAAAAACGAGAGAAGAGGTAACAATGCTAAACAATAAATGTACCGATTACCTTACTTATGTGACTGTAACCCCTCTGTACATCACCATGACACCAAAATAAAATTAAAAATAATAAAATAAATAAAGGCTACATAACAAAAAATTCCCCAAACAAAACCATCCTCACATGTCAGTTATGCAGGTATTACATGTATCACCATTCTATCATTATAAATCTTCCTCTCTTGTACGCCAGCAGGAAGGAAGAAAGTAAGGATTGCTGCAAAGCTGGGGTAAGCTACACTGCACTTCACTCTTGGCCCCAGTCAGACTTCTTCAAGGAACTGACCAGCAAAGCTCCTTGGGGTTGGACAACTCTCCCGGTTGTAAAGGAAACCAGGACTAGAGATTGCATCACAAGAACGCACGCGGCAAACCAACACAGTACCCCAGATCGGCACAAAGAGCAGACCAGAAGCTTCTCTTTGAAATCACAGGAAAAACCATGAATCGTTCCAGCTGCTTACAATGAAAGCATGGGATAGCACAGGGAGCTTCTCTCCTCCCTGGAGCTTGAATTTTCCTAGTTCCTTTAGCTTAAACGTGATGTTTGGTAACTTTAGCTGATAGGATTATGCTTATTAGTTTCAATAGACTATTTCATTTTCCATCTAGGAAAATGCTTCAATTACAGGCAAATAAAAATACTTTCACTAAAATCTAAGTTATAGTGAATGTACAATTGCCACTTATATTTTACTGGTTTTCTCTCACTGGCTAAATTTAATCATATCCAGGGGTGCATACATATATTCCTAATAGTGTATGTGTGTGTGCGTGTGTGCGTGTGTGTGTGTGCGCGTGTGTGTGTGTGTGTGTGTGTGTGTGTGTGTGTGTGTGTGTGTGTGTGTGTGTGTGCACAGGCATGCATGCACTATCATGGGCTAAAAACAAGGGCAATACAATTTAATTCCCTGTGTCATCTCCTAAATAAGATAGGGCAATGACTTTTTAGTTCTCATAGTAGGTAGGGCTCAGAATTTCAGCTCAGAAGCAGCCATACAAAACACACTGCAGACACTCACTTCCCCTTGTAACCATTTACATCTCTCACTTGGTTTGCTATGCGTGAAGAACAGAATTTAAACCCTGTTGGGGTACAGGTCCTCTTTATCGATAGACAGTTGAAGCCTAAGAATAAGTTTCCCCTGATCTCAAAATGCAATAATGGGACAGGTACAAGCTATTATTTGGACATTTCTATTTATAAGCTACTTCAGAGCTTAGCTAGGCACAGTCTGTTAAGTTTTCAAGGGCTAGAAATCACTCTGGTTTTAATTCTGCCTTCGATATCATCACCCTTCATTCATGAAAAGTTATCCACAGTGCTGCAGTGAAGTAGTCTTAAAAGTCTGCTTTCTGCCTCTATTCTTTGAATATCGAGTGCCTTTAAAAAGAAATTCATACTGGGATCTTCCTCTTCACGTTGGCCATCCTGCAGAATGAAGTTCTCAGGAATCACGTGCATCCCCGTTGCTCACCAGTAAAGTCATTCCATGTGATTAGAGGCCACTGCACAGACCCCCAGGAGCAGCCAGGCCGCAGCCCCTCCTTCCACTTCCATGACTACGCCACACACTCCTTCGTTCACACAGTTTCTTTCACACGGGGTCATTTTTCTCAGGGAGATGAATTAGCAAAAAAAAAATTTCCACTTTCCCAGATTTCCTTTGAAAGCAGGCTTCCCCACCAATAAATCTCTCTACAGCTGCATCCGTCATAATCTTGAGGCACTGCACGTTTCCCAAATCATCTAATCCTTTTCCTTTTTGTCTTTATAGTGCTCTCAAATACAGGCCTTCCCTGCTACTTAATCTAAGCAGTGAAAACAAATCATGCCATACTTTCCAGTCTTTGCTTAGAAATCTCCTTAAACTAAATGCCAAGGGTTCTAGTCAACAAGTTATACTTCTCATTTGATTGCCACTAGCTAACACTACATGTGCCTTTCTGGTTCCCAAAAGCACATTTCCTCATTTCCTTTTGAGCCTCTAATAGCATCACCTTGAACGTCTACACTTCCCCCAGCAGACTATGTACTTCAGTGCAGTTGATGTTTCCTCTTTAGTTCCCTTCTGAGTCTTCATTAGCAAAGTCATTGGCATCCATATCTGTACTGATCACTGTTCTGGGTAACCTGGCCTTTTCTGTGAAGAGTCCTCAACATTCTCAACACTGTCCAACTACACAACCGTAGACAATCAGTATCAGTGCATGTTCAGCTGATAGAAAGTCAGTAAGAGAAACCCATTACAAGATACACTAAAAGAAATGGGCCCACTGATTTAAGGAGGAGGAGGAACAACTAGGGCTGCCCTAAAGCTCATCAGGAAAAAAAAAAAAACGGTTGGCATTCTTATAGACACTGAAGTTAATGTCCTCAGACATAATTTCCTCTAGAGAAGTCTTGGGTTTAAGAGCCTTTCAACTGATTGTACCAAATTACCTAGGATAATCTGTGGTGTAAGTGTGTGTGTGTGTGTGTGTGTGTGTGTGTGTGTGTGTGTGTGTGTGTGTGTACTTGAGTGTTTCTGTGTGCATGTACACATGCTATACATTCAACCCAGTTCTTTAAACTTTCTAGGCAAGTGCTCTATAACTGGATTTCAGTGATAGCCCCAAGATATTCTGCTTTATTTAAGGTCAGTAATGATATATCTAGATTAGTGTTTTATTGAATAACTAGAAATCATGGCCTAATCAAGTCTGTACATGAAAAATAGTCTTGAGCTTAAGGACAAAGCTTAATAAATAACATAAAGGTATAGAAAAAAACCCTTGGAAAGATATAGAAAAAAAACCCTTGGGTACTCAAGACACTTCCAACAATAACTCCAGGGTCTCCAGAATCACATCTAATGCAAATCCTACAAGGATCTTAGAAAATTGTGTGATTCAAGAGTTATTAGAGTTCTTGATTATAGCCATTCTAACTGGGGTGAGGTGGTATCTCAATGTTGTTTTGATTTGCATTTCTTTTATGGCTAGGAAGGTTGAGCATTTCTTCATGTGTCTATTGGCCATCCTTCTTTCCTCTTCAGAGAAGTTTCTCTTTAAGTCTTTAGCCCACTTATTTATTGGACAGTTGTTTCTTTGAAGATTTGTTTTTTGGGGATTTAATTTTTTAAGTTCCAGGTATATTTTAGATATGAGACCCTTGTCTGTTGTATGGCTAGTGAAGATCTTCTCCCAATTCGTGGGCTTTCTATTGATCTTGCTAGCGCAGAAGCTCTGCAATTTCATGCAATCCCATTTGTCCAACCTTTCTTTGATTTCTTGTGTTTCTGGGTCTCTATTAAGAAAATTTCGGCCTGAGCCAAGGAGACCTAGGGTTTATCCTATTCCATCCTGTAATGCTTTGACTCTGAGGTCTTTGATCCATTTGGAGTTGATTCTGGTGCAGGGTGATAGATAAGGAACTAGCCACCTCACCCCAGTTAGAATGGCTATATCAAGAACTCTAATAACAACAGATGCTGGAGGGGATGTGGACAGAAGGGAACCTTACTACATTGTTGGTGGGAGTGTAAACTTGTTCAACCACTTTGGAAAGCAGTATGGAGGTTCCTCAAAAGACTCCACATAGAGCTTCCCTATGACCCAGCAATCCCACTTTTGGGCATTTACCCAAATGATCACAAACAAGGCCATACTAAAGCTACCAGCACGACTATGTTTATTGCAGCATTATTTACCATAGCTAAGATATGGAACCAATCCAGATGCCCTTCAGTAAATGAATGGATCAAGAAAATTTGGTATATATATACAATGGAATTCTATGCCTCCATCAGAAAGAATGACATTGCCTTATTTGTTAGGAAATGGAAAGACTTGGAAAAAATTATTTTAAGCCAGGCCCAAAGAAACATAGGTCCCATGGTTTCCCTTATTTGCAATAACTAGTATATGTCTGAGACAAGCAGAAAAGGTCAGGTAAGTTGATGTTGGGAGAATGAACCCCAAGATAAGTATTCAATTTTTTTTTCCTTTCATGCAATTGTTTCTAACATATTTATAAGATGATTTCTATGTTTCTTTATATTTCCCTCCCCCATGGCATAACCCATGCTTTCACTGTATTTGATGTTGTTATAATTTGTGGAGGGGAAGGGAAAAAACAAATCGTTTTACTAGGGATACAGATGGACCCATTGCAACAATGAGATGTACAAGTCGTTATGTTGAAAAACTAATTTTACAACTTTGGGGGGGGAGGATTGGGTGGGAGGATAGGGGGAGTATGGGAAGGGATGGGAAGGGGAAACAAAGAGGAGGCAACAATGCTTGATAAGAAATGTACTCGTTGTGGCGCTTGGCTCAAGTGGTAGAGGGATAGCCCAAGAGCTGAAGGATAGCACCCAGACCCAGAGTTCAGGCCCCACGACCAACAAAAACAAAGAAAGAAAGAAAAAGAAATGTACTCGTCATCTTGCCAATGTAATTGTAACTCCTCTGTACAGTATTCTCACAATAAAAAAAAAATAAAAAAAAGAATTTTATATGAAGACAAAGATAAAGATACACAGAGTCATACCCAACTTCAGGAAATACAAATATATTTTGCTAAAATATAGTTGACAAGGTTGAATCAACATCTAAAAAATTTAAAGATTGAAGATGCTGATAAGCAAACATAAGGAAGGAAGACAAAGAATAAAAGGAGAGAGAAAGGGAAGGAAGAAGAGAAATGGGTTAGCATTTAGCTCAGATAATCACAAGGCCAAATAGCTGTGTGGTGTATAGAAAAAGTACAAATGGTAAACGAAATCTTGAGAATATATTTATTTAGATCATGAAATATTTTTTTTGGTCATGGGGCTAGAACTCTGGGCTTGGGCACTGTCCCTCAGCTCTTCAGCTCAAGGTGAGTGCTCTACCACTTGAGCCACAGCACCACGTGTGGTTTCCTGGTGGTTTATTGGAGATAAGAGTCTCATTGACTTTCCTGCCTGGGTTGGCTTTGAACTGCAATCCTCAGATCACAGCCTCTTGAGTAGCTAGGATTATAGGCATGAGCCACTTGGGCCGGCATGAAATATTTTTAGTTGGTGAAAATGTTTGGGAGAAATTTTATTAATAGGATCTTAGAAGAGGATTTTGATAAATGGAGAAACTGTTCAGGTTTTCTACAAGCATTCTTTAAAAGGACTGAAAACAATACAGACTAATCCCTGACAAAGTTAAACTTGCAAATGAGTGACACTGTACTTTAGCTAGATATACTGCTGTGTCCAACAATTTAGAGGTTTGGTAACCAATAAAAATGGGAAAGGTTATATGTATATGTATATATTTATATTATCTTCTTCAGATGAAGTAGACATTGGGAACTAATTTAAATATTATGCCATGAACTTTAAGTATTTATTAACATGTAGGTAGCACATAAGTAAACATTTATCAATCATGCTATCCAACAATTGGCAAGTAGGAGAAAAGCAACATTTGAGTGGTATACTGCGTTCATGATAAGGTAAGCAGCAGAACTTCAGTGTTTTATGTGTTGGTTCTTGGAAACATTAAGAAGCTCAGGTTATTTCTTCTTGGTGTTTTTTTCCCCAAAAGAGCAAGATTAATTGCTCAAATAAAGATAGGCTTACATAATTTATAAATGTGTATGTGGTCCACTGGGCTGCATTTAATTTCTTTCATAGGATAACGAGCTTAAAGGATAAAGAAACTTAGAGAGCTGTTATCTCTCCTTTTTTAATGGAGCTTTAAAGATTTTCTTTTAAAAAATTATTCAAAAACTAAAGAAAAAGAGATTATCAAAAACTAGGATAAAGTAAGTTGGCAGGAATAATAAACAGATTGTTTTAAGTGGTCCATGGCAAATTGACAGAAGCTATTAGTTAAATTGATAACAAATATGAGCTCAACATATTGTATTATCTTGAGGAATTAGGGGAAAAGTTCACATAATGTTATTCACTGAGAAACTCCTCAAAACCAGTACAAAATACAGATAGATTTGTCTAGATCAGAATAAAGAACTTGAGAGCTGGGATGTGGCTCAGTACTAGAGCATGTGCTTAGGTAGGCAAGGTCTTGGGTTCCCTCACATAAACAGGGGAGAGAGACTGAGAGAGAGGCTAACAGAGACAGAGAGTCACAGAAACAGAGACATCGAACTCAAACGAGACAGAAGAAAAGACAGCAAGAGATAGAGATAGACAAAAAGACAAAGGGAGACAGAGATACAGAAAATGAGCATATTACTGTTTATTAAGTGATTTTCTTCTTCCTTTCTTTTTTGAGTTAGAAATGCGTGTTGTAATTGTCCATCCACAACCAACTCTGATATATTCATTTGCTCCTAGTTACCATGATTTGTTTTCCTTTGACACTGAAACATAGCTGAGGCATATTGGGTTGGTAACCAGCTTCCTGGGAATGATAAAAACCTGTAGTCAAGCCTTCAAAGAACTTTTGTTCCCTGCACTTGGATGTGGCATTCTTGGTTCAAAAATTAGCATTAAAGTAGCTGAAAGAATGGTGACCAATGGTCAACATCATTATCAAAACTGGATAAATCTGGTTCTCTGTTCACTCATAGAGTTGCATTGTGTGTGTGGTGTATGTATTTATGTGAATCTCTGAGTTTTTGACACAGGACTTCTAACATAAGCTATTATGCCTTTCAGCCTACATGCATTTGAAACTTCAGATATATAATTGAGAAATTATGATTGAAGTCAACATTATAAACCTCAGCCACCTATGATTTAAAAGAAAATGATGAGGTTCTTATTTTCAGGTAAAAATGATAACTTCCAGCCAGTGCAATAGTTCTGTATTGCTTAGGATAACTGATACCTTCCCTGGATAGTGACACAAAAGGTCTCATGAGTTCAATATTCTTATCTGTATTATTACTCTATGCACCTCAGCTGTTTCTCTAGTGGTTCCACCCAAAAATCTGGGGGTTTTCATCATCATACTTTGAAAGGGAGGTTTGTGTTTCAGGCTGCATCAATATGTTTTATTTAGGACTCCAGTTGGAGATAAAAGAAAATACCTTCTCTTCCATGACA
This sequence comes from Dipodomys merriami, assembly GCF_024711535.1. Taxonomy (NCBI): domain Eukaryota; kingdom Metazoa; phylum Chordata; class Mammalia; order Rodentia; family Heteromyidae; genus Dipodomys; species Dipodomys merriami. The sequence continues at coordinate 8,970,459 of NW_027202826.1, forward strand.
AATACAGCTGACTATTCATTATGTTGTCATACGATCTTCTACTGATCTGGTTAAAAAAATAAACCCTATGCTCATTTCCATGAGATTTCCATCAGTGTCACAAACTGAAGATATCTTCTATTATTCCAGAATAATGTTAGCATGTGAGCATTCTTGCTCAAAACTTTTGACACTATTTCAGAGAAATCATCAAGGAATAAGAACAAACATGTGAGAGTTATTACATTCTGACAGATAATATTTTGAATAAAATTATCATGTTATTGTCTTAAAATACCAAAAATATTTTAAAAGTTTTTCTTTTATTAGTTGTCATGCAAAATGTGAGAGAACAGTTCACATTCTTACTAGTGCAACTTAGGAACCTTGAGATTAAATACATCAATAAATATAATAAATAAATATATACATATACATATGTGGATATACGAATATATATATATATATATATTCATATTATCACATAAACTACCAGCACCCAGTCTGAAACTTAGAATCTTCTTACATGGAACTAAAATCTTAACTTTAATCATCTCTGGAAATTGTTAGGAGTTAACAGGACTTATATTTCCTCAATGGCCAACTCCATAATTATATATTAGCTTCATGTCAAAAATTTGAATTAAAAACATGTTATTTCAAGCCAGGTGCTGGTGGCTCATACCTGTAATCCCAGCTACTCAGGAGTCTGAGATCTTGAAGAGGCTGGAAATGGCACTGTGGCTCAAGTGGTACAGTGCTTGCCTTGGGCAAAAGAAGCTCTGGGCCATCACCCAGACTGAGTTCAAGCCCTAGGGACAAAGTGAGAACCTATGCAACAGCGATACTCACAAGACAATTTGCTGGAAATGATCTGTACAACTTGGTGGGGGGCCGGGGGCGGATGGAGGGGAGAGGGAGAAAAATGAGGGAAGGGGCAACAAGTTAGACAAGAAATGTAATTAACACCTTATCATGTAACTGTAACCCCTCTGTATATCACCTTGGTACCCTGCATCTTGTATATACATTTATCTAACTTGGGGAGGGGAAGGGGGATAACAAAATGTGGAAACAACGACACAGGATGACCCATTGCAATGATGATCCTCTCGAGATACTATGTTGGAAATGATCTTTACAACTTCAGCGGTGGGGTGGGGGAGAAGAGGCGGAGGGAAGGGATAGTAGGAAAAAACAAAGGAGGGAGTAACAGTGTTCAACAAGAAATGTACTCATTACCTTACTCATGTAACTGTAACCCCTCTGTACAGCATCTTTACAAAAAGATTTTTTTAAAGAAAGAAAAAAGAAAATTTTATTTCCATGAAGAATTCATTTAGTAGAACATTTCATAAAGAAATTCCAAATAAATGCTTTAAAATTTTCACTTAAAATAAGATCAAGACAGCCAGCAATAATTCTATAAAATCAAGAGATGGGAAATCATGAAGGCAGCTTATATTAATTAAAAGAAGTTTTGAGATGCTCAAGAACATCAGTGCCCACCCTGAAACAAAATATTATTCATGAGGTTAAAATAGAAAAGTATATAACTATTTGTTTATTGAGCATAAATTATGTGCTGGCTATTGTGGGAGGTGATGGTGTTTTGGAGGGTTTTTTGGAGGGAGTTAATTTTTTTTTGTCAGTAGTGGGGCTTGAACTCAAGGCCTGGGTCCTGTCCTTGAGTTTTTTAGCTCAAGGCTTGCACTCTACCACTTGGAGCCACAGTGCTATTTTTTTCTGGTGGTTAATTGGAGATAAGAGTCACATGGACTTTCCTGCCCAGGCTGGCTTTGAACTGTGATCTTCATATCTCGGTCTTCTGAGTGGCTAGGATGACAGGCGTGAAGGACCAGCACCCCGCATAGCTGCTAGTGTTAGAAGATGTGAGACAGATAACACAGCAGTCCATGAACACACAAAGGAAAAGGATGGTGATGTGAGCAGAAATAAGTATTTTGTCAGGGAGGAGAAGAATGAACTCTGTTTCGGTTAGCATGGTCAGTAAGAAATTTCTCTCACAAGGACTGAAAGCACAGGGTATTTATTGGGATATAAATATTAGATATCAGAAAGTGCAAGTTCACTGTGTTTGACATCCATTACAAATTACCCGCCATGCAAGGAAACAGTAAGATATAACCTATATCAGAAGAAGAGGTAACCAATCTAAATAGACTCACAAATAATCCCAACGATAGAAATAACTAATGATGACACTAAAATGGGTTATTTTAACCATATTTTAAGAAGTTGAAGGAAAGAATAAACATGCCAGGTACACAGTGAGAAGGAACTAGTAAAAACTAATCAAACATCTAGAAATAAAAAATAAAAGTCATAACACTAAAAAGACACTCAGTAAGACTTAATGGCAGATTTTACATTGCATAGCAATCAAAACTATGAAAAATGAAAGCGAAGAGCGAAAAGTAGAGTGTCAGGAGCTGTGAAACCAATGTCCAATAGGCTACTGTGGATAAAACTTAAGTCCCCAAAGTGAATGGGGGCCAGGGGGAGCGATGGGGTAGTAGCCAAATTCCCACAAAAACTATAAGCTAACAGAGCTAATAAAATCAGTTATTAAGACATGATTGACACTTTACCCAGATGTATCATCAAGTTTATAAAAGAAGTGATACCCTCTGTATAGTATTTTCACAATAAAAAAAGAAAAACAGAGAAATAGTGCCAAAATAAATATGCAACATTTTGAAAAAAAAAAGAAGTGATAAAGAAATCATCTTTAAGGTACTCAAAGCAAAAGAAAGGAGACAGTATAAACAGAGGAATAAAGGTAAGAATTAGAAACAGTGGTATTCAATATTATTCCTAAAACAATGGACAGAATGGAAAACTAGTAGCAAAAAAAAATTTAGACTACCAGCAACTCACCTAAATATTTGCACCAACTTCAAATTTTCAAATTCTTATTTCAAATTCATAATTTATATTTCAAACTGTTCATATGAAACATTTTCTATAACCAGTTAATATATTTTTCAATACAAATCTAAACAAATTTCAACAATTCAAATCATATACAATATTCTAGGACTTCAAAGAAAGTAAAAAATCAGAGACAGATCTCTAGAAAATCCTCAGATCCTAGAAAATAGCATAAAAGTGTTTCTGAAGAACTCTAGGATCAAAAAGGAAGTCAGAAAATGTGAGTTGAATGAGAATAATAAAATGGAATTATTAAAATTGGTGGGCTGTTACCAAAATAACATTTTTGAAATCCATAATATTGTTTCTAGATTACAGAGCAAACACTTTTTGAATCAAAGAGCCAACCTTGAGAAAATGAATCATATGGAACTGCAAAGCTACAGAATAAAGGGGAAAAAATTAGAAGAAAACAGTGAATATAAAACAAATAGAGAATAATCAACACAGCAAAAGTTGATTCTGTGAAGATCAACAGAATCAGATAATTTCAACTAAGAGAGAAGACAAAAACATTTAATATCAGGAATGCTACCTGTGACTTCATTACAATAATTATAGTTATGATACAAAAGGATGATTGGGGAAATATTACAAATAAATTCATGCCAACAAATTCAAAACTGTAATTAAGTTGACAAACTTACTTGAAGACACAAATTAGCAACATTCCTTATAAAAGAAAGTAAATACATAACTATAAAATCCACTGACTGCTATGGACTTAGGGATGAACTGTACTTAATATTGAAGAGAAGTAACCTCAAAAATAACATTCAGATATTTGAATAGAAAAAAAAAGATTCATAGGATGGTACATAACTAACCATTTTTCCAATATCAAAAAAACAAAGACATTAAAAAGACAACTACAGAAAATTATTACCCGTGAAGACAGCAGTAGACATTTATAAAGTTTCAGCAAACTAAATTCCAGAACAAATGAAAAGAATAAAACGTTAATAAAGAGGATTCATTCCAGAGTTTCTGATTCCATTTAACATTTCAAATTAAGAGTCTAGAAAAGGAGAATCGTCGTGGAAAAAAGTCCAGTACATTTCCCTATATCAGTAAGATGCCAATTGAAGAATCACAATGTTCTCCTCTTCCACATACATAGAAAATAAGAAAACACAAGCACATTTCTACCAAAACAATGAAATAACCACCCTGGACAGAAGATAAGGGACAAAAATCCTGTAGCTCACAGGAGATAGATGGTCACCCAGAGAGAGGAGGAAGACAACTTGCTTCTGCCAGCTAATTGCCCCCATTGCGATGAGCCATGAAGAACTCCTTCCAGAGAGCAATGCAAACAGGACACTCCCTGCAACCTCCATCCTCATAAAGACACTGACAGTCTTCTCTACTGGAGAACCTCCAAGCCCTCCCAGGCCCTGGGCACAGCTCAGGAAGCTCCCTCAAGCCTGCATTCTGAGACTCCTGCATAAGAGCTGAGGCTGCGTCACCTCTCCCCCTGCTCCCTCTTGCTTCTGCTTTGGCATGCCATTTGGAACTAGCCACAGATAAAGTCTGCCCTTGGGGATGCAGACATCTGTATCTTCATTCCTGAGGGAGGCTCAGGTGCCATGATGTGATGTCCACCCATTGCCTACCATTCCTGAGCAAAGGCTGGCTGGACTTTACCCTTAGAGCCAAGCTGGAATGGAAATGCCACATTCCCCACTGCAGGCCCAGGCCATGCCTTCCCCCCAGAGCCCAGCCAAATGGTCCTGGCACTGTCTCCCAGGAGATCTCCGCCACAAAACCCAGGTTTGTGGTGACTGCCATTTCAGGATTTCTTTTTTAAAGGCCCGCACAGATTCTATTTTCCAAAGGCCTTCACAACTCTACATGGAGCTGTGGTTCCAAATGTCATTTTGTTCCTATGCCAAACTTTGATTAAATTCACCCCTCTCTTACATGTTCTTACTTTTACATGTTAATGCCTTTTAGAGTGACCATGCTTCTTCAAAAAAGAAGCCAAGCATGGTAATGAAGAAAAAGCCTTCCATCGATTTGCAAATAAATATGTATGTATGTTCATAAAATTTACTTACTGGTCATATATACATATATGTATATAGAAAATATGTAAAATTATATGTGTAAAACTTATTTGCTGGGCATATCTATATATTATGTACTGTACAAAAGTGTGCATATGTGTGTATGTACATGCATGTATACACACAGTCACGTATATACACACAGAGTAAATTTAGGAGCAAGATAAATGGAAAACAATAAGAAATGAGTAGAATTACTGAGAGCACTTAATCTCCAAAGTTTAAGTTTTTCTCTAATCCCTTTATTTTTTTTTTATGTTTCTTAAATGGTGGACTTTAAAAATGAAATCATCCTGCTGTGTGGTAGATTTTAATTTGTTAATATCTAGTTTGCAAGACACACACACACACACACACACACACACACAAAAAGAACTGAGGAGTCAATTTTCTCTGGAAAAAAAAGATATGAAGAGATTCAAATGCTTTTATCCAATGTTCTTCTTACAAATTAGTGAAGTGCCTTAAATATTTTGAAAGCTAAATCAGAATTTAATATTTTAGTAGCAAAGACTTTTCTCTATGTGGTGAGGAACAGAGGAATTTAATAATTGATTTATAAGTTCCAAACAGACAAATCCAACCTATAAAAGCCATTTAGTTTCCATTACCTTGTATAAAATCCAGGGCTGGCGGATTATGCCTTACCACAGATTAAATAGTTTATCTTTCTCATGCCCTAGGCAGCCATCCAGTCTAGTAAAGGCTAGCGTCAGTCATAACAATAAAGCTAGATGGAGGGTTTCTGCTTTTGTGAGTCTGCTCTCAGCACCACTAGATTATAATGCCCCAGGAGTGTGAATCTCTGCCTAATGCCTTCTAAATGTTCCCATATGTTTCATTGCCTGCCTTTGACTATGCAGAAACAGAAAAGTACTAAATACCTAAAGAAACATTTGACTCCCTCTTCTAAAAGACTAAATTATGATCACACACTCAAGATGCATATAAAATAACAGTTGCTTCTCTGCTTCCAAATGGGACCAGGCACAGGACAGAAGCAGAGGAGGCTCTGAGCCATTCAATGCTGTCTTGCCACTGTCTGGCACTTAGTAGGCACCCACTAAGTGTTGGCTGCTAGGTGAGCTGAAAAGAGGACTATGAAGAACTATAAAACGGAACTTGAAAACGCCATTTCTCCAATGTTTTGTGGTAAGCTACATCTAAGGTAAAATTGACTGCTTTCTCTAGCTTAGTGTTCAGTGCATGAGTGTTAATTACATTCACAATATTGTGCCACCATTGCCTTTCTTTCCATTTTTGGAAAACAGAAATTCACTAAACAGGAGTTCTCATTCCTTCCTCCCCCAGCCCTTGGCAACCTCCATTCTACGTGCTGCCTTTGTTGTTTACACCTACTCCGTGTGCATCCTATAAAGGGAATCCTAGTGTTTGTGGGGTGGTTTCCTTTAGCAGCTGGATTCATTCATTTAGCATAATGTCTTCACAGTTTATCTACTTTTGATCATATGTCACAATTTCCTTCATTTTTTCGGGCTGAGTAATATTCTCTTCGAGGTATAGACCACAGTTCTGTTATCTTTTTCATCCAACCATCCATGTGTGGGCTGCTTCTGTGTTTTCATTCCCATGAATGATGCTGTGTGAACATGGAGCTGTGCAAATAACTCTGCAGGACCTAGTCTTCATTCTTGGGAACATGTCTGCAGAAGTAGAGCTGCTCAATCACATGATGTCAATTCTGTTTATGATCTCAGGAGCCACCATACTGTTTTCCACAGCATCATTGTCATTTTACATCCCCACCAACAGTGCAGAAGGCAGGCAGTTTCTACTGGTCCTGCTGCTGGTTATCTTCCGTGTGTTTTAGACAGCAGTCATCCTAAATGGGAATGGAGTGGTGTTTTATTGTAGTTTTCTGTAGTTTTAATTTGTATTGAATAATGAGTAGTGTTCGTCATCGTTTCAGTGCTTATTAGCTTTTTGTATATCTTCTATTCCTCTGCCCATTTTTAATGGTAGTGTGTGTGTGTGTGTTCTCTCATTAGTCAGTTTTAGGAGTTCTCTACATGTTTTAGATATAAATTCTGTGAAAGATATGTCATTTGCAAATACTTTACTCATTATGCAGGATGCCATTTTATGCTGTTGAGTCTCCTGGGTTTTTTAAAATAATAAATATTTTATAACAAACCTAATTTTAACTAGGTTTCAAGGTTTTGGAAATGGATGTGAACATACTGTATAAAATGTTCACTCTGGAGGTCTCAAGCAAATGCTTGTATTATCCTGTTATCCTGGGAAACATGTTGGCTCAGATTAAAATTAATTCTGAAATCACAGTGACTTGGTTGGAACTAGATGAAAGAGTGTCCATAAGCAGATCAATAGTAACATGTGACAGGAAGAAGAAAGGGCAAACAGGGAAGGGAGAGGGGGAGGAAAAGAGGGAGAAATGGAAGGAGAGAGAAGGGAATATAGCAAGAAGGGAGGGAGGAAGAGAGTGGGGAGGGAGGGAGGGAGGAAAGGGAGGGAGGGAGAGAGGGAGGGAGGAAGGGAGGGAGGGAAGCAATCAAGTGTCCACTAAGAGAAGGGGAGGAAGAGAGAGGAAGGAAGGGTCAAATGACTGTGTAGATAAGTAAGTAGACACAGAGATTTTAATGCTGTTTAACTCCTACCTTTGCCACACAGACCAAAATTATTGGACAATATTTATTTCTAATGGAGTAAATTTTATAAAAGCTTGATTTTAAAAAACATTGCCGGCTCCAAAATATTAGTGTTTCATACTTTAAATATTTTTTGTATTAAAGATAACATTCATGTGAAAATATGTCACTATGGTAACATTCAACTCCAAACAAATAACAGGTCATGTGGAATGATACTGTTCGTGGCACAGTAATGCTAAGAAGCACTTTTTGTCATGTGATGGCAAGAATTATTTCCCATTTAAAGTAATAAAAAATACCCATTATGCTTATGAACATCTGTCTTTGTTTACATCAGTCTAGATTAGAAAATGTCAGAGAAAAGAAACATAAGAAAATACTTACAATTTTATTTTCAGTGCTGAAATTAATGGGAAAAAGAAGGAAGAAAGAGTCTAGCATGACAAGTTTATATCAATAGCAACACGAAGCCAATCAAACGGAAGAAATGGTCTCCACACATCCCTCCAGAAAGTTGTGCCGGGCAGTGTGGATCCCATTAGCACAAACTGAATTTGATCCAAATTTGCATTCCTCTCAATGGAAATACCTTGTCTTCCTTCATCCTATGAGGTTTCTTAATGTACTGTCAAAGGAAACCAGTGATGCAAGACTGAAGACTGAAGAGGCTTCAGAAGAACCATATGCTGGGAATACAAAGGGTCAAACTAGCTTGGGTTGTAGAAAAGAAAACTTCCCTACGAAGCAAGCAAAGAAAACCGGAAGCCTGACAACACTTCCTCAAACTCCTGCTCCTCAGAGCCTTTTAGGAAAACTAAAGTATTAGAAAACGTGAAAGTTAACAGTCCTACCTTGTTAAACAAAAATAAAACAACAAAAATAAGACCAAGTGGGTGTTTTTATCAGCTCCATCTATTATGTATTATGTCCTTTTTTAGGAAAACTACCTAAAAATCTATGAGGTATTTGAAGATCCTGTTAATGGTAATACCTTATAATCTATATGTATTATATATGTACTATGTATTATAAGACCTTATATGATGTATATGTTGTCTACATGCAGGTCATGAGGTGGCCCGGTCTAACCCTGGCACAGGTGACCACAAAGCGGCTAATACCAAGGCACGCTAATGGACAGTTTCTCAGTTTCTATGGGGTCACTGCAAGTGACAGGCCAAAAGCAAGTAGACAGCACTTCTTCAGAGAAAAGAAGTCACTAAAGTGTAATGTTGACAAATAACCATACAGAACTGTCACACTGCCCAAGTGTTTCCTCTGCCCTCTGTAAGGCAGTAGACAGGCAGTAGACAGAGTATGAAAGGGAGGAAGGCAGGAAAAACTGACATGTGGCCCATCTCTACCCCGGCCCCAGCTACCTATGAACACTGAGCAGAAGTTAATTTTCAATAAAGCAACAGGAATGTTTCCCGCTGCTTGCATTTCTGCCTTCCCCTGTTTATCTTTCCTTCTTTTCTTCTTTATTCTTTGCCCCCACGTGAAGCCCATGAGTTATCATGGAAACAATGATGAGCGAGAGTGAGCACGGAGACTTAAGTATTTTCAACGGAGGCGACGTGCCCACAAATGGCATTCAATTCTGGGAGCTGGGTTTACACCACAGTTGGGGAGCAGCCACATTAACTCAGAAATGAGAGCTGAGGAATGATTCTGGAGTCTGCTCTAGAAGGCAGGCTGCTGGTGTCGGCAAGAGAACATAGGAATCTGAGCTGCAGAGGCCTGATTAGGCCATGAACACCACACTGGGAGAAAATAGTTTCGTAGGAGGAAGGGATAAATAAAAGTTCTCCTCCATCTTTCTTTGTTTTTATTTTTTCTATAGATTTCAAACATCCCTTCAGCATGAGGTACTGCGATTACTGCTTTGAAAGAGTGTTCGTAAGAACTTAAGGAAACAGCACAGTTTCCCATGGTTTAGAAAACAGCTTCTTATGGGGGGAAAAGCAGAAAGACACCCACGTTACATAAGAATTCCCTTTAGATCCACGGGCGAGAGGAAAGCTATTAAGCTGAACCTCAAGTCATGGAGACAAATGGATAATCAAGCCGAGCACGTTCAAATGAACTGGTGTAGACAACAGGAGTACAAGCTGACTGCTGCTATTAGCCATAATTGGGTTTGGGGAGAAAACAGAAGCCGAGTGTAATTAAAGAACACGCTTTTGTTAACACTCACAATCAAGAGGTTGTGATTTTACCGACTTTGAGTGAATGCATTATGGTGCTCTGAAATTTGCCTGTTTTTAAACAGGTAGTGCATTTCTCTTCCTCTAACTCGAAAACATAATCTCAGCTAACAGACATGCTAGTTTTCTGTTCAAACTATCTAATTATCCATTTTAGAAGAGCATTTAAAAAATCCAGAATTACTGTAGACACCATGTACTTAATCCCCATGGACTGGAGGACAATTGGTTATGGTTATGGTTACACTACTGTAACCTCTGTTCAAATCAAAGTGTTCGGGTTTTATTTTGTTTCCCTTTAAAAAGGGAAACAAATCTTTATGGGCATCTTTTGAAGATGCCCATAAAGCCTTGATTAGGTAACTTGAAGCAAATATCGCATTTCAAAATATAATAGCTGAGAATCAGAGTTAAAATATGAATGAATATAAATGAAGGATTACAATGGTCATACCACATGTTCAGCAGTTCTGGAGAAATAGACTTTAGCATTAAAAAAAAGTAACAATAAAGCATGAAAATAACACCAGGAGATGGTGTAAGTACAGCCATTGTGGGAAGCTCATAGTTACATTGCTTTGAAAAGGAGCTAAACTCGCAAAGAAGAAGCTCTTCAGATTGGATGTCTGAATAAATGGTCCACTTCTTTCCAGGTAGGAAGGCAGAATTATAAAGTCCTGGATTCATCTTTTCTTTTACTTTTCCCATCAGCCTCATCCTGAGATTGCTCTCCCATTTTTATTAGCTGGACTCTATAAGGGTATACACAAATGTCAATCTCTACAGTAAATTCACTGTAAGGACAAGAGCTTCCCTGTCTACTGGACTGAACTCCTATCGTACATATAGAGAAACTTGTCTATGTCTTGTCCCATTTTGGATCAGATGCACTGATCTGGCCAGAGCTCCTGTAACCAGCCATCAGCCCCTAACACCTTGTTCTTGCTCAATTGACCCAATGTTGCTGCTTCCACTCACAGTGGAGGATATGCCAGGGGAAGTGCTGTGTGGGGAAGAAGGAGAGGGATATACAGGTGCCTTTGAAGGGGGATTTACAGTATGGGGGAGATTCTAGCAGGAAGGCACTAACTGGTGTCTCATTGCCTGGGCTCCTATACCAGACTCTGTACTTGCACATCTGTGACCTGGGACAAAGTATCTTTAAGCATGAGTCTCTGTTTACCGATCTGTAAGATGATAAAAATGGTAATAATACTGAGCTCACAGGCCTGTTTTGGATGATTCAACCTGGATGAGTTGCTTAGAACAGTGCCTGAGATATTATAGGCAGTGTACAGTGTTCATACTGTAGTTGGGGGATGGGGCCTAGTAGCCACAAGACCTGACTTTCTTGTCTGGATAAAGGTAGATACAGACTGGCAGTCTAGCCCTATTCCCGAGTCTGGAATCAGAATGGCTGGACTCCTGGTAGAGAAGGGGGCTCAGGACGTGAGGTTACGTGGTCCACAGCCTAGGCAGCCTAGGTGCAAAGTGATGGGGATGGAGAGGGGCCTGGTGAAGTTGCCATTCACCATCTCTGTGGGCCTGTAAGGCCTGGGAAGAACCTGACATCTGGATTGCTGTAGTCTGACCACCAGGAGACTCCCTCCAACAACATAGACAGGAGAGGCACAGGACTATGCGGTGGTCCTGAAACCCTCAGAGCCCCAAGGACCCAGGAGGTGCAAGGGAATGTATGATTCTCTTCTAGACACACCTAGGAAAATGGGGATGGTGCTGAGCTCCTGTAGTCAGCGGTGCTGGTTACAACCAAGGGCATTCACATCCTCATTGTTACAGGAGCTGAGCAGCTCCTACAGCCTCAGACCTCAGCTCCCGGCACAAGCTGGAGGAGGCTGGGTCTGGGGAAGGGAGTTGGGAGAGTGCCCTCAAGGAGTAAGGACACTCCCTTCCTCACCCTTCCTCCTCCCTCTAACCTCTTCCTCCTTTCCTCCCCCCCTCCTTCCTTCCTCTTCCCTCCTCCTTTCCTTCCTCCTCCTGTCTGCTCCCTCCTATTTCCTCCCTCCTCTCACCTTCCTCCTCCCTCCCCTCTTTACTGCCTTCTTCCACCTCCACCTCCTCCTCCTTTATCCTCTCCTTCCTTCTCCTTTCCTCCCTCCTCTCCTCCCTGTTCCCCATCCTGCTCTCCTCCTTCCTCAACTCCCTCCTCCTCTCCTTCCTCCCTCCTTTCCTCCCTCCTTTCCTCCCTCTTCTCCTCCCTCCTCACCTCCTCCTTCTTTCTCTATTCCTTCCTCCTTCTTGTCCTCCCTCCTCCTCTCCTCACTCCTCTCCTCCTTCCTCCTCCCTCCCTCCTGTCTTTCTTCCTCCTCTCCTCCCTCCCCTCGTCTCCCTCCTCCCTCCTCCCTCCTCTCAGACTGTGCAGCATGCTGCATCCTGCATGAAGCCATGGCTACATCCCAGGACAGGGCTGAAGAGACTTCTCAGAAGTCAGTATCACACAGTGTCCAAATAACCTCCACAGACGGCCTGAGATGAAAGTATGAAAGGGAAAGAGAAAGTCACCAATGTGGACAGTTCAAGCTATCACATCTGCAACCTAAGTCCACTGTCAGACACTTGAGGAGGACCTTCATACAACCCCAATATGTAAAATCCTGGTGTTCCCTCATCTTCATCATGGTTATTATGCCACGGGTGGATCCATCTTTAGGCTCTGCGATGCAACAATTGTGGACTTTGAAAACAATATTTAAATGGATATAAAATACTTTAAAAGATTTTTTCATGCTTAATTCCTTTTGTATATGCCTCGCATTGGTGCATTGTTGTTGGTTATGCTGTTAACACTGGCAAGTGAAAACTACATGGTTATCATGCAATGTTGATCTACTGCAAGGAAAAGTATAAATACCTAGATTTGTCTTACAGATAGTTACCAATAAATCAACTACAACAAGGAATACACTGATTACAAAACAGATTTTAAAACAGTTATGCTAAAATGTGCACACTAATTTCAAGATCATAAAAGTCACTCTGAAAGCATGATTCATTTTCTGAAAGTATATTTGGGATAGACTACAAATTTGAAAAATCAAAGTTGAAACTTCAAAGTTGATTTTCATGTAAATTTCATTTCATAACATGAGTATATTTATCAAAATGTGTTCATATTATCTTTCTAGGTATATCATTGACATTACAAATGTTATATTCCTAGTTTGATGTTGAAAAATGTAAAAAAATTAACTATTTTCCTCTTAGAAATTTAAAGGATCTAGATATAGATATACTCCAAATGGCTTTATTTTACACTTTAGCTACTGAGAGGCTGAGGTCTGAGGATCATGAATCAAAGCTAGCCAATGATTTAAAAATGTCTTTGAGACACCAAATAAAACAGCAAAAATAAAGGCTGGAGCCATGACTCAAGTGGTTGAGCACCAGCGGTAAGGAAGGAAGACAAGCATGAGTCTGAGCTCCAGGAGCAGAAAGAAGGAGCAAAAAGAGGCTACACTAGGAAGTATTGAGTGTAGAGATCTGAAACATGGATGGCCTTTTTCAGAACAATGATAATATCCTTCTTCTGGTTCCATGGTTATACAAACAAAGCAGCAATCAAAAACATGTTTACTAAGGCTATAGAGAGAGAAATCAGCAAACACAGATCAACAAATTTTAGTGATTTATAATGAATCACCCATAATACCATCTATGATCAAGCCCCCTCTTGACAACATTTGGAATGAGGATCTAACTGAATGTTCTATTAGATGCTGGGCTTTGGAAAACACCAAATGGGTATGATAACATAATTCCACAAGCAAATGAATAACGGGTTGGAATTAAACAAAGGAAAACAGACACCCACAAAGGTGAATTTAGCGTTGGAGGACTTCAATGTGATTTTTTTTTTCAAATTCTGAATTAAACACCAAGTGTCCAGCTTAGTTGTCCCAGCAAGTACATTATTTGTTGGAAGGCAGAGCACTGGCTCCATGCATTCTGATTCCTTATTTTGTTACATAATAATATGCTTAAAAAGCAACACATTGTGAGCTTGGGAGCTGTTAGGCATTTATTTACCATGGTGGGGTAATCTCATTCAGTGAGGTATAGAAACTCAATAATGACTGCTACAGTATATAAGCTAATTGCTAGGATAAAACCAAATGAATAATTACTTAACTCCAGAATGAGGCCTGCGGGAATTTTTCTTTAATAAAGGTTTAATTCACCAGTGATAATGAATGCAATCTCACATACTACTGAATAACACCATTAGCATAATGGCTGTGATACAAAAACTATAATTAGAACTAAACAGAAACGTTAATTACAACCACCAAGGTACTGAATGAAAGACTGTTGTTTAAGAAATTGACCTGCTTTGCTGTCATGCTTTCTGAGCTCAAGGGTAGCATGGTAATTAAATCTATATATATGTATAAATATATATGCCTATATCGAAGCATATATTAAAACAGCTTTTTTCATTTTACTGAAATCCTCTAAAGTATAATGACTATATTAATAAGGAATGTCTAGAATATGAAATATAAACTTAACATAAAAATGATTAAAACTTCTGTTTTTATCTTGGCTAAATACAAACATCAATATTTGTATTTAAAAAACCTAATATTAGAGAGTAGGTGTCTCCAGTTTTGCATTTTACTGGTGCTCAGTCTATGAGCATTAGAAGCACTTATTGAAAATGAACAAATTAATGAAGTGTGAAATATGACCATAATAAGTTGGAAAATAAGTTTCATAATCAATAAAGTCTAAATATTAAACTAATGGTTCTAAAAAGTCTTAACTTACCACTCTTAAAGATTTTTGAATTTTGCATGTACATTATGTATAAATAAAATATTTAATGGCACATAGAATAAATTTATGTATGCAGGTATATACTTGTCAAACACGTGGAAACCACTTGTGACACTCTAGTCAATATCTGAAATAATGACAATAACTGTACAACTCTCCATTAATATAGTATTTCAATGGACTATGCTTGCACGTATTTTCTAAAGCTACCTCATACCATGTACCTCACATTGGTTTACTGCCCACATTGATGGTACTGAGTTTCCACAATAAAATAAACATTGAGCTGGACACCGATGGCTCAAGCCTGTAATCCTAGCTACTCAGGAGGCTGAGATTTGAGGATCATGGTTCAAAGCTAGCCCAGGCAAGGAAAATCTGTGAGACTCTTATCTCCAATAACACCAGAAAACCAGAAGGGGCACTTTGGCGCAAGTGGTAGAGTGCTAGCCATGAGCTTAAGAGCTGAGTGACAGTGCCCAGGCCCAAAGTTCAAGCCCCCTGACTGGCAAGAAAAGGTAGGTAGAACTCCGTCAAAAACATTCTGTGAGCCAAACCTATGGAGATCAGAAAAATGTCCTTGAATCATATTCATAATTTATCTTTGGCTGCTCTGTATCTATGTACCCCCTTACCCAGTTTCAATTGAATAAATGTATTTTCCATCTTTATAATTCAAACCATTACATTTTCCCAGTAGCCCAACATGATTTTTGAAGACACATTTGTGTATCATCAGATAGAATGCACCTGCTAACACCTCCTCTTACTATCAGCTACCAGGGCAGCTTCATTCTCGAATGAAATAATGTTTTCTTGTAATAACACACACGAAAGGTATAATTACCTTCGTAATACTTATTACAATTTTTAGTGGTGAGAAGGATGGTTATTAACCCCAGGTAGACTGCTGACCATAGTGTCTATCCTTACAAGTCCGTAAGGAAATAGAAGAAAGACACAGAGAAGAGAGAGATTTACTTGCCATAAAACCTTCTCTACTATCTTACATGAACACAGACAAGAGGAGAGCTCTGTGCTTCTACTCTGCACTTCTCTGATGAATTGAGATTTGGAGCATTTTTCTATATACCCGTGGACAATATGTAGGATTTCTTTTGGGAAATATTTGCTCAGATCCTTGGAACAACAATCACTAAACAACATGGAAAAACAACTATTAAATTCTGTGAATTCCTTGTATGTTTTTTGATATTAACCTTTTATTACATGTATGGCTAGCAAATAGTCTCTCCTTGTTTCAAAGATGACATCTTTGTAGACTATAACTCTTAAAAAGATCTTTGTTCCAAGACCATGTCAGTCGTATCAGAGAAGGTCATCCTTCTACACAACTATTCATGGGTTATAGTTTGGAGAGTTGACATAGAGATGAAATGGGTAAAGTTAGAGATGTCAAGTAAACTTTAGCACTAACAATAAACAACGACCCTCATTACTTACAGAAACATATGTAACTGCCTATCAAGCATGGCCAACAGAATAATCTACAAACTAACCCCAGTTTGGAGTTGACCTACACAATCTTCCTCTCGTGTTCTCTTAATCAACAGTAAAATCACTTCAATCATAAGAGGTATATCATAGTGTGTGTGTGTGTGTGTGTGTGTGTGTGTGTGTGTGTGTGTGTCTGTGTGTGTGTCTGGGTGTGTGTGTTCGAGGAGGAAAGTTTCCAATCCTGGCCCTGGGGACTGCAAGATCTCTCTGATAATAGAACATAAACGTTTGGCTTTCTATGGACCAAGGCCACCACTGGCAC
Organism: Dipodomys merriami; assembly: GCF_024711535.1. Lineage (NCBI taxonomy): Eukaryota > Metazoa > Chordata > Mammalia > Rodentia > Heteromyidae > Dipodomys > Dipodomys merriami. Next base: position 8,986,879 of record NW_027202826.1, read on the forward strand.
AGATGTACCTTTCATGAACCTGCAAACAAATCCTATTTTCCCTCCCTTTAGGAAAGGAACGTCAGGGAACTGGCTGCTGGGGGGTTTGAACTCAGGTGTACTGCTCACTTAGCTCACTTGCTTGGCTGCTGGGATTGAACCATGCCCCAAGCTGTCTAACTTCTTGTGTAGAAGGAAGAATTTTGCCAAACCCAGAATGGTTTCTGGAGAACAAAGACTTCTGGATCAGCTCTTCATCTGATCCCTGATTACATGGGGCTCAGCTCACCAGCCTTCTCCCACTGTCCACCTTAGAACAGTGTGCCCAGAGTAATTCACTGAAGTGTTGGACAGTGTCTAAGATTCATCTCTGAATTTAACTACAGAGGAAAAAAGTTATCCCTGAGGAATCTGTTCAGTCAACACTACCCAACAGGTCTGAGCCCCCTAATTCATCAGGCAGGACTTCCAGAATGTTCTCCACTACCTCCTATGTCATGAGACAAAGACATGTAAACATTCTGGAAAGGCTTCCTTTTCCATGTCATTCTCCATTGTCTTATATGTTCCTCTCGTTGAGGAGAGGGCCACAGGAAAGAAAATAATTTTCCTATCACGAAAACTTGAGTGAGCTTTAATTTACCTTAAAAGAACTATTTTAGGCAAATTAAAAGAACAAAAATGAAGATTTTTTAAAAAATAAAAACAAGAATACTTTAATTTGGACAACAGAATTTTACCATTCTTGGAAAAATTTCTCAGTAGCTTATTACCACAAATGTTAATAAGTACTATTAGCTTATCCAAGCAGGTATAGAAACGCCTGTTATTACATGTTAACTCGTCATATACACACATATTTTGAAAAGCTCCTAGGACTTTTCTGTTCTGTCTCTGTCACTCTGTCTTTCTAGATAGACAGACAGACAGATAGACAGACAGACAGACAGACAGACAGACAGACAGACAGACAGACAGACAGACAGACAGACAGACAGATAGATAGATAGATAGATAGATAGATAGATAGATAGATAGATAGATAGATAGATAGATAGATAGATAGATAGATAGATCTGAAGAGGAATGGGGATGCTAATGGCTCCCCGCCATTTGTCCTTTTACCCTTGGGTGATCGCAAACAGCTTAGTGTAGATGTGTATATAGGCTGAGAAAATTTCACTTTCCTATGAACCTTGAACCATTCTGCAAACACAGACATCTAAATGAAATTAATTCAAGTGTTGCTGCTACCCTTCCCTAGAGGAGGAAACACAAGGTGGATACAGGAATAGAGGAGCACCGTAAGGAACGAAATTTGCAAATAGCACTCAGATTTACTTGCTGCCTAGCACTTGCTGGCATATACTTTTCTGAAAAGGAAACTCATAAGTACAAACTATTTAAATTGAGATATAAAAAAAATAGCAACCATGGGTTCAAGCATGTGACTCTATTCAGATTCAATGCTTTTCTTTTTTCTTTGTGTTGGTTTGGCTTTTCTTGTTGCACTTTCCACTTCAACATATACAAAAACTCCTGTCCAAACAGAGCCTGCTACTGCACCCACAGTAAGATTCAGCCTCCTCTGTATTTTTAATTAACGTAGGCCCAGCAGTCGTTTTTTTTTTAACAGCTAACATTTTGTGTGAGTTACAGTATGCACACTGCTGAGACATAAATGTGAAGTAATCAGTCTAATAAGTAGATATAAACATTTACAACAATTGCAACAAGTCTCAGCAACAAATAAAGAGAATATAAAGAAAAATAACCAGCCGCAAGCCAGAAAAAAAATGTCTCAATACAACTGCATGGGTATGTCATTCAAACCTCTGATCTTTTATTGCCTTTAGTCATTTCAATACCCCAAAGTGACTAATGAGCTTGTACCTTCAATGCCAAAAAAAGTGAGAATGCTGATTAAGAAACAAAAACAAAAACCAAGACTTCAATTTTCATGTTTGTGCCAAAGACACCAACAGAGGAGTCAGGCTCTTGGGTGCTGGTGTCATTTGCATAACAGAGAGAAATTACAGTACCTCAGCCCAGAACCAGTGGGGCTGGAGGAGCTGCAGCATTCCACTCATAAACTATAGACTTCAAGTGGAAAGAAACTTGACAGGTATGAAGAGTGAAGGCCACCGGTTGTGGCAAAGTGATCAGGGAAGAGTGGCACAAGATGAGGTCAAAGATGCAGGAAGTATGGAAAGCTTGGTGGGTCAGGATAAGGGGAATGAACGTTAATGTGAACACATGAAGTCATGGGAAGGCCCTAAAAGGTAGTACTGTGAACTGACCATGTGGCTTGATGGTTATAGAATGGATGTTTGGAGCCTGAGTGAGAAGAAGAAATTCACCCATGGACTATTATACTGGGAGCTTTGATCTTTATGGGTAGACTGAGAGATAAGGGCAAAATAGATAGAGAGGTCAAGTAACAGATAGTGAAAGGCATCTTGGTTGGAGAACACAAGGAAAACGTTAGAAATGACTTTTTGGACATCATTTGGGTTGTCAACCTATTAGACAGGTGGTAGAGAGGTTTGCCTCATTCATTTCAGTAATGGGGAGACTCTGATAACTCATTACTCTAATGAGTCCTGAGTAGTACTTGCTTCACAACCCTGAAAAAGGAGAGATCTGTGGAGGCTGTGGGTGATAACCTAGCTGGGGTGGTTTACAACTACCCACCCTTTTTACTAGCAGGAAGACGTGAAGAACTCCTCAGATGAAGTTAAGTGAAGGGTTTTGAACTTGGAGGATCATCTAGGGTTATCTGGATGGATGGAGCCAATGTAATCAAGGTCTTTGTTGGAGGAGGCAAGAAAATCAAAGAGAGAGACAGGGAGTGAAGATGTTCCAGATGAATCAGGAAATACTGAAAGAGAGGTCTGAGGCTGACTTTAAAGGAAAAGAGGTCATAGAGTTCCAGGGGGTCCAGGAGGGCAGAGGGAGGGGGGACAGGACAGCAGAGCGGGGAAGGGCCAGTTCTGCTACAACAGGAGGTGATGTTTGAAAAGACTTCTTAGATGGATTTTTTTTCTCTTTGTGTCTCCTTTCCCCCCCTTTTAAAAAGTATTTTCGAAAACATAATTTCATTGTGTTAGCAGGAAAAAAAAAACAGACTAAGTTCTTTTCTTAGAACAAAAGTTCCTGCGGTATGTTTTGTTTTTTGTTTTCTGTGAGAACAATGATAAAATTGAGTTGGGATGATGTAGGAGTTCATCCTCCCCAGTCAGTCTTTAGAGACTAGAACGTCAAGGGTTAACACTGTGAGTGACAGCAGCTCCTCCTCCTGGCAGCACCCTGAGCTTCCTTCTGGGGTGGGGCCAGGGAGCCTTACAGGGGGCGTGGCTTGAGGAGTTCTCTCAGGTCCAACAATAGCAAAGTCACTGAATATTGACACACCTTCCTGTTCAGTAAATGAACTCCAAGAAATGGAAGCAAGAGGCTTTTTATTGTACTGTTTGAAGTTCTATATATCCTTTGCTTTGCTGTTTTCCTTTATTTTGTTTATTCTTTTCTGTTCCTGTTTTTGATTTCTGTATGCTTTGTCTTGTACGTAAGTTTATCTGAAATAGGGAGGGGGAGGGGAAGCACAGAAATGGCGGGACAAAGGGTGAACTCACTCAGCAGTGATACTCACTAGACACTATGTTGGAAATGAACTATGCAACTTGGGGAGAGGGCAGTTGGGAGGGGGGAAACTCATTAGCTAATGAGGGAAGAGGTAACATTGTTAAAAAGGAAATTTACTCATTACCTGACTTATGGAACTGTAACCTCTCTGTACAACACCTTTACAATAAAATTAAACAAACAAATAAATCCTCCATTTCCTTCCCAGAGATGTAGATATTAGAGGAAACATCACATGCCTCTGAATATTTATCAAGGTCTAAAAATAATGCTCAAATCTTATTTCACTTTTCAAAAAGAAAATAATGCTCCAATTTTATTTTACCTCTTAAAAGAGGAAAGCGACTACCAAAAACAAAGTGTGTGTGTGGTGTATGTATATGCTGATTTGCCATTGTCTTAATTATTTTTTGTTTTTACTTTACAATCCAGCATCATTCTCACAAGCTATTTTTTGTTTTGTTGTCACCAGTTGGTCCCCAAGTTGACCTATCAAAAGACAGTCCTATTCTAAAGACAGAGCCATATACATCCTTAGCAAAGTTTCTAAGGGATATCATCACAGTTATCCCCAAACTGGTGGAGCTACCCGTACCCCATACTTAGTCCATATCTACCCTGTTTAAACAGAACTATAGAAATGTGAAATCAAACATCCGAAGCAGCAAGAGGAATGGGCTAAGGGGAAAGTATTTTTTTCTTTTTCCTCCCCACCAAGAAGAGAGACCTGTCTTCCATCCACACCACCCCCCAGCCCATACATAACCAAACAATGCACCCACAAAAGCAGAGGCTGCAGGAAGGTGAGAACAGCATTCTATCTCTGTGAACGTAGCATGTGCTCGCTGTGACTTTGGAACCACTGGGAAAGGCTTAAGCTTTTATTGCAAAGAGAAAAAAAAAGTTGTTTTTTTCTAAAATCTCTAAAACATAAAGAAAATTTCTGGCTCCTAAGAAGCAAAACAAGGGATGGGAAAGTGTTACACAGATCAGAATTGTCAGGGGCAAATGCCAATCTCAGCATTACATATTGCTCAACTATGTTTATTGCAGCATTATTTAGCATAGCTAAGATATGGAACCAACCCAGATGCCCTTCAGTAGATAAATGGATCAAGAAAATGTGGTATATATACACAATGGAATTCTATGCCTCCATCAGAAAGAATGGCATTGCCCCATTTGTTAGGAAATGGAAAGACTTGGAAAAAATTATATTAAGTAAAGTAAGCCAGGCCCAAAGAAACATAGGTCCCATGGTTTCCCTTATTTGTAATAACTAGTATATGTCTGAGTCAAGCAGAAAAGGTCAGATAAATTGATGTTAGGTGAAATGAACCCCAAGATAAGTATTCAAATGTTTTTTTTCTTTCTTGTGATTGTTTCTAACATATTTATAAGATGATTTCTTTGTTGCTTTGTATGTCCCTCCCCCACGATATAACCCCTGCTTTCACTGTATTTGATGTTGGTATACTTTGTGGAGGGGAAGGGAAAAAACAAATCATTTAAATAGGGATACAGGCAGATCCATTGCAACAATGAGATGTACAAGTTGTTATGTTGAAAAATGAACTATACAACTTTTGCCTGGGGTGGGAGAGTGGGGGGTGGGGAGATGGGAAGGGATGGGAACGGGAAACAAAGGAGGAGGCAACAATGCTTGATAAGAAATGTACTCATTACCTTGCCCATGTAATTATAACCCCTCTGTATGGTATTTTCACAAATAAAAACAAAAATTCCCACACAAAAACAATGCATTCAGGCACATCTGCTATTTTTCTAGAAACAACCAAAATACCAACACCACTAGGTTTTTTTAAATGCATCTTGGTTTTACTTAAGGAAACTTTTTTCCCCCAACAAATTAATAGGAAAAAATAATTTGCTTTAATAAAGGTAGATGTAAACTTAGTAACTAATTTTGAAAGATACCCAACTTCTATTTATTGGTTAATCAAATATATTGTAAAACCAGCAAGACAGAGCAATATTTAGAAGCTGGCTCATTACCCTTGTAAGGCAAATGATGAACAGTTTACCTCAGCAGAGCAAAAATTGCTACCAGAGATATTTTTTCATAAAAAAATGATTGCTATTTATTACTAAGAAAGACAACAGCTGGATACCAAATAGGCAAGAAATAAAAGCTTCCAAAGGGAAGATTTTAAAAATCCAAACTTTAGGTTTTATAATAGGATGCTAATTAGAGCTGTAACTTAGAAATAAATGCAAGTGTCAACTCTCCACAGTAATGAAAATAGGAAGTATAGGTTGACCAAAATAGTGAATAGTGAGTTAGTTATATTTACTGTAGCATGTCATTTTTATTCCAATAGTAGAGCCAGTAGAATTTATTCCAATAGTTGAGCCAGAAATTGCCTCTAGACTATGCAATGTCTTCTGTTGAACCCATCCTGACTCAGCAACTTTAACTTATCCTCCATCTTAGAAAATCCAAGTTGAGCAAGTCTACCAACCCTTGCTGGGAAAATGTAGCTTAAATGAACCACCAATACATAAGCCTCTGATTTGTCCCAATGCAGTTTGGTTAAAAAGTTTTGTTTCAATAACTTTTCCTTGGTAAAGAGAAAACAATGAGGAAAGATTAAATGAGAAATGTTTCAGCTCATCAATAGAGAGAGCAACTTTGTCGAGTGAACACTTTATTTTTTTCCCCAGGTAGAAGTTGGGATCATGATTTATTCATCACTCTGTGATGATTTATTCACAATTCCAAGAAAATCATGTCATTTAAGACCCCAAAAGGCTAAATGAATGGCAGGTTTAAGTTCTTTTAGGTAAGCTAAAGTCTCTGCACTCATCTCGGAAACAGTAAAGTATCTCTATTAGATGTAGTGAAATAAGCTTAAGACAACTGAGAAAATACTGAACAGTTAAGGAATAGTGGTGTCAATGTGAAGAAATATGAGATGAGTAAAAGCACAAACAGATGTGAGCACCCGCCATCTTGAATTTCAGTAGTCTACCATATCTGAAATTTTTGTTTTCTGTGCTTCCAGTTGTCCATGGTCAAAATTCTTTCTCTAACACATTTGCTGTTCTAAGTAACTTGACAAACTCTCAAGCTGTCTCTGGTCCAATGTGCCTCACACATGACTCATCAGCTAGCCAGTTATCCACACAGTATCCTCTACACACCCCTTAAGACACTCAGCTATGAGAGTAGAAATAAACACCGCCTTGTGTCCTTAATAATGGCTCCAAACTGCAGGAGTCCCAGTGCTGCGAATCCAAATATGCCAAAGAGAATGCTTTCCGGTAAACAAGCTCCTGAAATGCTTTCTTTAAGTGAAAATGTAAAACACCAGCAAAAAAAAAAAGTGTCTTTGACTTAATAAGGAAAGAAAAAAATTATCACATACTGAGGTTGTATGATCTCTGGTAGGAATACATCTTCGATGAATGAAATGGTGAAGAAGCAAAAGGAAACTTGTGAAATCCCAACCTGCAGCTGTGCTGCACAATGCGCGTTCAGTTCAAAGGGAACACGGATTGCACCTGTGGGTGGAAGGCGCTGTCCATCGCTGATGGACAATGATGGCTGTGCCTGAATGCCCTGAGCCTATAGCAAGACTCCAGCAACAGATCCCGAGGAGCAAGCCATTTATGGCACACCGTGGACGTCTGTGCGGACACAGGAATAGGTCCAGACTGAAAATAGACAATGACTGGCATAGTCAGGTCTGCTGAAACGGAAGCAGATGCCACATTTCTGGTAAAGGTGAAGAAGCTAATTAGAGACAAAGGCTAGGACATCAGTGGAAAGCGAGTCTGCAGTTGTAAAGAAGTTGGGATCTATAGGAAGAAGACAGACCATAGAACCTTCCTTCACACAAGTGCACAAAGGGGCCAGATGTGTTAGCCTATACCCAGTAATCCCAGCTTCTTGGGAGGCAAAAACAGGGGGATCACAATTTGAGACCAACCCAGAGAAAAAAGGTCAATATCTCAAAACCAAGCTAGACTGGCAATGTGACTGAGATAGAAGAGTGCTTTGCTAGCAAGTACAAGGCCTTTAATTCAGACTCCAATACCATCAAAGATAGAATCTAGCAGAGAAGAAAAGAGAAAGAAAAGGAAAAAAGAAAAGAATGCAGGCGTGTTGGCCTGGTAGCGCATGCCTGTAATCCTAGCTACTTGAGCAGTAAAGGTCGGAGAATTTATCCGAGGTCAGCTCAGGAAAAAAAAAAATCTGAGACCCTATTTTTTAAAATACAAAAAGCAAAGGTCCTAGAGGTGTGATTCAAGTGGTAGAGTGCCTAGCAAGCTATTCAATACACACTGCCTCACACACACACACACACACACACACACACACACACACACACACACACACACACACACACACACACACACGTAAAGGCAGAACTAGATCGTAAAAAGTAGAAAGACAGACCCATTCTGGCTCTCGGTGACAATGCTGCAAGGCTCAGAATAAAGCCAGGCATAGTATACAGAACAAAGAACCTACATTCTCTCTCACAAAAGATGACAAAAGTCATCTGCTGTATTCTGGCCACAGAAAGTGTTTACAGACTGATTGCAGAAGCTGAGAAAGACTTCAAGTTTAAAGTCCTAATAATAGCCAATGAACCTGACCCTCCTAAATCTGTCCACAATGAAAGTGAGCACATCAAGGCTGTGTTTTTATTTCCAAATGCTGCTTTATTGCCTCAGCCTCTCGTTCAGGGCATCTTTGGTGTTGAAAGGCCGCACGCTCCCCCGTGTGTGGGTGCATGTGACCAGCAGTTGGTCCAGATTCTGCTCTGGACACAATGTGGTATTAGAGATTATTATCATGTTATGAATACTGACACAACAACACTCATCAAAGCTTAACAGAAGCTCCCAGAGACCCCTGGAAGAACTTATAGGGTCAACTGTAACAATTTTAAAGGTTTCCTAGAGATAAATGGAAAACTTAAGTAATGAATTCATGGAGCCAAGCCAGGTGGAGAGAAGGATTTGCTGTCTCACTTGATGAAGAACCAAAGAACACATTGAAGGCCAGCAGGACGTCTTAAGACAAAGATGAGGACAAAGAAGAAACTGGAGCAGAACCAGCAACAAGGACATTACCAGAACTTTCCAACGTGTTTCAAATTGCACAGACAGTCCAGCAAGTTTGGCCTGCCATGCTCAGCTGGAACATAGCGTGAAGGTGATGCACTGTAACACTTCAACGCTTCTTTAAAAGACACAACTTCCACATGCAATAGTTTTTCATAGTTCTTAGAGAGAGAAAAAGTCAACCACTGAATTATTGAAGAACCTTGACCATCATCATTATCTGCTCCTGACATCGTCCAACTGCTGACCTCCTCTACAAGCAGTGGTCCAGGATCTCCTGAAAGTTGCTAGTAGCAACCTAGCACTGCGTCTCAATGCCTACATCATCATGTTGCTAATAGCAACTTAGCACCATGTCATAATGCCTACATCACCTGCTGCTTCTCTTCTCATCACACAGATAACACATCATCCTGGATTATCACAAAGGATGAGCACAGAATAATTTCATATGGGGAAAGAGACCATATTCCCCTAGCTTTTATTATGCTACAATTCTCTACTGGTTTCTGAGGGGTTTTTCTTCCAGGCCTCCCTGTCTACTGCAGTTACAAAAATTTGTAGATGTTCAGCTCCCTTACATAAACTAATGTAGTTTTTGAATATAACCTAAAATACCCTCTTGAGTACTTTAAATCATAGCTGGGCTTACTTGGAATACTAAACATAATGTAAATATCTCATTTATATATGATGGAAGTGCGAATTAGATTGTTAAGAAGAATAAGAAAAAAAATCTGTCCATGCTTACTAAAGATGGAAATGCTTTGGATCCATGGTTGGTCAAATTCATGACTATGATACCTTGACTATAACCAATCATTTTGATTGCTACAGCTGTTCTATCTTATTATCCGCTATGGTTGCTAGCCTCTTGCTAGGTCTAATCTATACACTTAACTTTATCACAAGTGTGCATATACAAGAAAATAACTAGCATATATAGGGATTGGTGTTATTTACATTTATCAGCTTGCTTTTTCACCATTTTAGCTATTCACTGAGAGTCTCAGACATATTCTCCACAGATGAGGGGAACCACAGTAACATTTAGAAGCCATACAAACTTGAAAAGGTACCAAAAGACAAAGATAGACAAAGGTGCCTTATCCCTTTTGTTTTAACTTTGAGCTCCAGAAACCATAGAAACGTTGACATCAATCTCAAGAGAAAAATCTGGGACAGGTTTTTTAGCAGATGGCTTGTATATATTTAGGGAAAAAGGGTGGAAATCAAAGGAACCCAACTAAGGTCAGGAAGAAAACTCAAATCACATCAATACGTCTGTGTGAAACCGCTCCTCTATTAGGGCACATAAACATAGCCAAGGTACACAAGGCTCCAAATGCCATTAAAATATTCAACCAAGTCACAAGATCCTTCCTGGGCTCTTTCATTTGGCAGTATTGCTTCTCAGTGACTTGAAGGAAGATAGAGAAGTCATGATTATCCCGCGTTTGGAAGACAAAAATTCATTTTGATTTATTTAGCGTGAAATACTTGAAGTTTTTTAAACTCTCATATTTTGGCTTCTGTACATGTTGTTACTTCTCCTTCAATGACTTTTCCCTGCCTTCCCTGATTTGTCCAACAGAAAAAAAGCCACTCATGTCTTCATGGACTCAATTTGCCTTATAATTACTCCTCTCAGATGACTGTCTTAAGGAGCTACAGGAATATTTTTCCCAATGCTGAATGGTTCAACTACTCCCCTCCCCATGCTGTTAATGAGTTGTTTACTTGCTGTTCAGCCATCTACACCACAATTGTCTTGAAGAATGCATTTTTTCCCTCTTGGATCCTGAGTGTCTGAGACATAGTAAATATTCTCTATCTGGTGAGTAAAATCAATATGCATGACTGCAGATGAGATTCACCAGGCTGGGAGGGAGACCCTGCAAAAGCTGTGGCTCCCAAGATAACAGAAAAAAATCCTGGCTCATGAAAGACCTTCACTCGCCATTGCTCCAGATTCTTATTAAAATGACTCAGAGAATATTGCAAAATAGAACTGTGAGTAACTATAAGAAGGACCACCAACATCGCAATAGTTCTTGGTAAAATGAGAAAAAAATAATGCAGATTGTCCTAAGGCAGAAGATGAAGGGAATGAGAAAATTCAGTGCCTCCAGGGAGGAAAAATCTGGGCCGTACCTTGTGGCACTTCCTAATTTGGGAGAAAGCCTTGAGGTGGGGGGAGAGGTGGTGTCACCGACACCTGTGGTAAGTGCCCATTTAGATCCCTGACCACCTGACCATCGCTAGGCAATTGGATGGTGGGAGGTAAGGGGAGTGGCTACAGTAGAACAGGGTGGGTAAGGCAAGAGCTAAACAAGATGTCTGGAGGCCAGTTCCCAATATTACAGCTTTATGAATAAAGGAGAAAATTCTCTAAAAGGAGACTTGGTCCTGGTCTCCTCAACTTCTTTTATAATTTGAACTACCTCTCTGGTCACTTTAGGCTACTGGATCACTAATTATGCAAATTTATGTCCATCAACAATCTCAAGATATGACTGAGGATTTCTATGACAATGAGAATCCATCTAAACACTTATGGTCCAATCAATAACCCATTCAACGAGTACCATATAATGTATAGACATACATGTACATGTATTCAAAACCAGCCATGCATATACAAGTATACACATCCCTAGAACATATTTGTGTACACACAGTTGTATGCAGATATATGCAGGTGCATATATAACAAATATATATACAACTATATACCTACATGCATATGTGTGTAGATACATACACACATAATATGCATGTGTATGTATACAATTCTACACATACATGCACACACATATACACACACATAGGTATGTAGACAGCGATACTATCACAAACAAAGGAAAAACTGAAAACATATTGTGTTCACAATGAAAATTCAAGGGAAAAATGGGTTCTGAGAAATCTGGCTATTGAATAGCAGTGGCATTTTTAAAACCTTTTATTAGAGATATTTATTAGCTTGAGAGAATTCACAAATATAAATTTTAATGGAGAGCTCTTGACCTTTTATATTAGGTTTAATATTTCTCTTTTAAGTTGAGGATTTTCATTTCATTCCATGTTGTCAATTGAACCATTCCACTAACTTGGAGGTAAAGCGAACAATTATGAAATCTAAGCATACTCATGACTTATGACCCAACTATCTTATATTACTGCTGACTGGGTGATCCTCAGACCTCCTAAAATATTAATTGTGTCATTTCCGCTGAGGCCTTTGCCACTTCTCATAAATATGTGTTCCCTCAAAATGAAGTCACTTTTATCTCATAAAGCTGAGCCGGAATGTTTGTAATAAAGACCTCAGCTTACCTCCAGCATGATTGCTTAGATTGCTATGTGAATATACCAAGAGAGACTTAATCTAAGTTTAAAATATCTCATGTAAGTTTCTATTTCCTGGTCCATAAAATACCTCCAGTTAATTTCAGTTACATAAATACCTCAGCCTCGCAGTAGCTGCAATTCCTATACCAGGCAAATGCAAACTAATGAACCCAGGCCAACTCACAGTGAGTCACAAAGTCCTAAGTTAGAAAAGAGAGTAAACCTTGTGTCTTTCTTACAAAGAGGATTTAAAATATAATATCCCATCTTGTATTTTGCTTCAAAGGGCATCGAATAATTTAAATCTAGGACAACCTTCTCCATGAGATTAAAAAACTGGATACTTCTTAATATCATGAGACAATTCCTGAAAAGTGAAACTTCTACAGTTAAGTAAATAGTTAAGTATAGCATCCAAAACATTCTTATGTTCCTGTCAGTGTAACATTAGGAGTTACTGCTCCTTTAAAAACACACAAACAGAGCCAGGCCCTGGTGGCTCATACCTGTAAGCCTAATTACTCAGGAGACTGAGATCTGAGGATCACGGTTCAAAGTCCACCCAGAAAGGAAAGTCCATGAGACTCTAATCTTTAATTAATCACTCTCCCCCCAAAAAGCCAGAAGTAGAGATGTGGTTCAAGTGGTAGAACATTAGGCTGAACAACAGAAATTCAAGGACAGTGCCGAGGACCCTGAGTTCAAGCCCTAGACCCAACCAAAAACTAAAACAAAAAAAAAATCAAAACAAACAAAAAAAACATGAACACAAGAAATTAATATTCTCTCTCAAAAAGTAATTCTGAAATGACAAGAAACAAGAGAGGGACTACATTTACCCATTTGTTTTAATAAATAATGCAAGCCTTCCAAATGGAAGTACCGCAATAATTAAACTGATTTTCCAAAATCATTTTAGTGTATTCAATTATGGGTTTTAATTATTTTAGAGAAGCAACTCATGGTGTTAATGAGAGAGACAGAAGTAAAAATCATGGTAGAGTTATGTTCCATGTTTCTGCATTCTATAAGCTTTATTAGACAATGTTGATCAAATATTTGATGAATACTAAGAGCCTTTTGGGATAGTAAAATGAATATTTTCCTCGTGGATCTGAGAACCAGGCTGAAGTACAATCACCATCAGTTAAGGTAAGTGGATTTCACGGGCAGAGGGAACATTGGTTATTGAAAAGAGGCCTCCAGAGAACTGTCTGGAATTAAATAGAAATAATACCAAAATTAAAATTAAAGTGTGCTGAGCTTATGACATAAGCTCCTAGAAACCCAAAATACTGGAATAATGTTGTTCTTCAGTCTTTGAAACATGATGAAGAAATGATTCCACATAAGACAGTCTGTATCATCTCGTATGTGTCTCCCACCTGTATCTTATTCTTTTCTCTCTATAGCATCTTACAAAAGGAAAAAAGAAAACAAAAATGGAAGAAAATAACACTCGTGTGGTTTTTTTAATACCTGCATCCTATCCAAGTGGAAATAATAGCTAAAAAGGTAAACTTCCTGCTCTATAACCTAAATCAAATGATTTCTTAGGGCTCCAGCCAGGGCTTTGTTCTTCAAAGGATCTGCTCAGGACATCTCAGTCATATCAAAACTGCAATCATTAAGTAAAAAGAAATGTTCAATATCTGATCATTACAATTCCTTCTTTTCCCTCTAACAATGACTACCACAACCTTTATAAAGTATAAAAATTCACTTTTGTCTTCTTAATGACTATCGCATCTTTGGCTTATTGGAAGTGAAAAAAGATATCTTTTTTGTAAGATTATTATTTATTATTATGAAAATATGGTACAGACCATGGTTTCCCTTATTTGCAATATCTAGTATAGGTATGAGTCAAGCGGAAAAGGTCAGATAATGTGATGTTAGGAAAATGAACCCTTAAATATGTATTTTAATGTTTTCGTTTCTTTCATGCATGTGTTTCTAACGCATTTATAAGATTATTTCTTTGTTGCTTTGTATGTCCCTCCCCCACAGTGTAACCCCCGCTTTCACTATATTTGATGTCAGTATAACATGTGGAGGAGATGGGGACAAACAAGTCATTTAAGGATTCAGGTGGACCTGTTGCAACAATGAGAAGTACAAAATGTCATGTCAAAACCAGCTTTACAATGTCGGTGTGTGGGGGGGAGGGGGGTATGATTGGGTGGGAGGTAGGGGGGAGGCTGGGAAGGGAGGTGAAGGGTAAACAAAGGAGGAGGCTGCAATGCTTGGTAAGAAATGTATGCATTATCCTGCCCATGTAATTGTAACCCCTCTGTACAGTATGTTCTCAAATAAAATAAAATAAAATAAAATAAAATAAAAAAAGAAATAAAAGAAAATATGGTACAGAAGAGTTATAATTACATGGGTAAGATGATGAGTACATTTCTTATCAAGCATTGTTGTCTCCTCCTTTGTTTCCCTTTCCTATCCTTTCCCATCTCCCCCCATATCTTATAGATACTTAGACCTGACATCTATCCTAGGACATCACAATGTATCAGGCATATCATGAGAAGCCTTTCTTTTCCTAATGTGTTTATCATAATAAACATAGAGTTAGTTCATGAGACTCAGCTTGGAATCAGAGGGTCCAGGAATTGCTTATCCAGACAGTTAAAACCTGCAGGTTGCTCTGCAGCCTGCTGCAATCCCTTATCTGCAAGTGACACTGACAGCCATGGTACCAGCATAGATTGGGCCAACCACACAATCACATCTCAATGGGTATCCCATTCACTGATATCTCATTGGTCAAAGCAAGTCACATGGTCAATTCCAAAATCAGAAAGGGGAATTCATGTCCTCCTCCCCACCACCACCATAAGGCATAATTAGTCACATGGCCAAGCCCATCCTCAAGAGTGTAGGAAACATATTCCTCCTAAAGAGACTGTAGGGATGGAGTGACTATTTCACATGCACAAAAAGTAGAGTATAACCTCTGCTCTGCTGGTGTTGACTGGGGGGATTAGGGTCCTCAGTGCACCCAATGGTACATAAGGTGAGGATCCTCTAGAGTAACTTTACCTTTACAAAAAGGAGGGAATACTAAGCCAGAACATATGCAGTAGGGTTTTATGCCTTTTTCTCACATGAGAGAACATTTAGTGGGCAGATTCAGTATCATATGTATAAACTATGTCAATTAGATATAAAGTAGCTACAAGCTGCACGCCAGTGGCTCATACCTGTAATCCTAGCTACTCAGGAAACTGAGATCTGAGGATCATGATTCCAAGCCAGCCCAGGCAGGAAAGTCCTTAAGATTCTTTTTTCCAATAAACCACCAGAAAACCACAAGTGGTGCTGTGGCTCAAGTGGTAGAGCACTAGCCTTGAGCTGAAGAGCTGAGAGACAGCGCCCAGGCCCAGAGTTCAGGCCCCACAACTGACAAAAAAAGTAGCTGCAGTGCTGAGCTCAGTGGCTCAGACCTGTTATCCTAGCTACTCAGGAGGCAGAGATGTGGGAGGATTGAGATTAAATGCCAGTGTAGTAAGACTTTATTTTTTGTAGGTTTTTTATTGTAAAAATGTTGTACATGAGCAAGGTAATGAGTACATTTCCCATAGAGCATTGTTGCCTCCTCTTTGTTTTCCCCTATGAGACTTTGTTTCAAAGAGCAAGCTGGATGTGTTGATGCACACCTGTAATTCCAACTATATGGGAAAGAGAGAATGATGATCCAAGTCCAGCTCTAGACAAAAGCATGAGATCCTATCTGAAAATCATGATGGAAATAAGGCACGGAAAATAATCAATGTGAAAATAGAACTCAGCTAAAGAACAGACAGAGGGAGAGAGAGAGAATGAGAGAGAGAAGTGAGAGTTGGGCAAGGTGCTGCTGAAGCATCTAAGACAGGCACGAGGAACAGCAGAGCAGGCTTGAGAGTGGAGCTAGACCACACACACACACACACACACACACACACACACACACACACACACACACACACACACACACACACACCATCTAAAGTTGGCTGAAGACAATAAGTAGCAGATAACAAATCCTATCATTTCATCCAGAGGGTCTATAGACAGATGATTGATAGGTAAGTAGCTGTTAGAAATAGATCAGATAGATACGTGATAAATAGATCAAAGAGATAGATACATAGATGGATAGATCATGAGATAGTCAGGTAGGTAGATGCAGCTTGATGCTATCTTTCAAATAGAGAAAGCATGATACAAACTTGAAATCTGTTTTCTATAGTTGGTAATTATTAGACTTTGGATTATCATTTTGAAAAATCATTCTAATTGTTTGGCTTGCAAAAAGTGATGTTTCCTGTGGTTCAATCAGATCACACACTAGGAAGAAATTTTACTCTGTAAAAATGTGAGGTTTGATATATACCATGCCTCTAAAACTCTGACAAGAGGTGGACAGCAAAGAAACAATACATAGTGAGCTTAGCATGGGTGTGTCGGCCACCACCTATGGTTATTACAGTGTGACCATAATGGCTACCATTTTAGAAATACTAAGCTACACGTCATGCGTGCTCTTCAATGTGCTTTCTATATCTTTCCTTGTTTATTCCCTACAGCAACATTGTCTTCTTCAGGTGAGAACATCCAGACACTGGGAGTTAACACAAGGTAACCAGACTGCCGTAAAATGTCACACCTTAAACCCACGAGATCTGATTACAGAGCTGGACTGGGAACGTGGATGGCCTCTTCACCAGGGAGGCTGGCAGTTTTGTCTGTTACCTCAGTGTAATTACTGGGGGCACGTCCTTTCAGATGATAAACGTGGTGATTCGCTTACCCAGAGCCTAAAGCCTCATGAACCATGCAGTGCTGCCTCTGGCGAAAAGCTAGCAGTGCTGAGGAAACAAAAGAGGAAAGAAAGAACTGTTTCTAGGCATGGTGGGCAGATGGCAGTACAAACGTGCTGTGGTGTGGTGCCATGTTCTCTCCTTACACACACAAACAGAATGCCCCTGCGGTTGCCACAGTCCAACTGGCTACAAATGAACAACTTCTACTAGCTCTTAACTTGATCCAAATGATTCCAGGGCAGCACAAAATCTCTGACTATCTGAAGGCATCCAAAGACATTACATTTACATACTTGTAAACCATTCATTCATTCACACTCTTCTACCTGGCTGCTTCCCGGTGAGCCTGTCCTCCTGCTTGGAAGCCTCTTCTATCCCCTATGCCCTGTAAGAACAGCTCACTCCCAAGACCCCAGACTGTCCTGTTGCTCTGCTGGTCAGCAACCATCTGCTGGTGGCTACTGGGCAGCTCCCAATCTCCCCAAGCTCTGTAAGGAAGCAGAACTCAGGGGACACCAGTTGTCTAACCACTGTAGGGCTGTGATTTCTCACCTGAGGCCAAGAATCCATTTTATCCATTCATTAGGTATCCTGTGAAACTAGGAAAATTGAGGGGAGGAGTCGGGTTGGGAAGGATGAGGGAGAGGGATAAAGAAGGTGAGTGGTGAAAAGAAGTGATACCTTTCAGGATGCATTGCATCCCTAAACTGGGTTGTTGAATGGTAACCCCATTGTACTCAAAGATAATAAAAAAAAAACAGTATAATAATAGGGCTGGAAAGGTGGCTCAGTGGTAGAATGCTTGCCTTTTATGCATGAGACCCTGGGTTCGATTCCTCAGCACCACATAAGCAGAAAAAGCCAGAAGTGGCGCTGTGGCTCAAGTGGGAGAGTGCTAGCCTTGAACTGAAGAACCGAGGGACAGTGCAGGCCCAGAATTCAGGCCCCACAACTGATAATAATAATAATAATAAATCAATGTTTCCCAAGTTCTCACCAAGTTAATCATGAATATTCTTCCTCACCACTCTCTAGATTGCTTCAGCTGAAAGTTACCAGCAGTTGGGACCTGGCCACCAAGAAAGATCTAAAGAATCACAAGTATGCAAAGGGAAAGAATCCCGTACTCCAGACACCTAAGAGAAGAAATAAAACTTCTAAACAGATGGTTCCTAATGGCATACACAAGGGAGACAGAAATCTTTCAACCAAATGAAGTAAGACAATATATTAAACTTAAAGACTTGCTGCAACATGAAAAAAACATCATTTTCTACTGATATCATTCACTGAATATAGTGGGGGGAAAGAATAAACATTGCCGAATCATGATTTAAGACCTAGAAGATATATGGGAGGAAATAATTTAAGAGGAAATAATTTAAGCTCAATACCTCTAGAGAAAAGCTAAGCTACCCATCAACATTTCCCAAAAGGGTAATGTGGAAATCAACATTTTATAAGAATAAAGCAATTGTGAAAAGGGAAGGGAATTAATCAAACAACAGAAGTTAGTTTTGATTGAACTAGTTTTATATACAAGTTCAAAAGGTTTCCAAACTTCCAGAGTTTCCATTGGGACTAGAGGAAATGATGTAAAAAAATAGGCATATTCTGGAAAAAAAATTAAAGAAAAATTCTTGCACAAATCCACAACGAAAAAGAGGAATGACTTATATCATCTCAGGCTGTATGAAAATATCACAGATTGGGTAGATTCAGCAACATTCAATATGGCGCGGGTAGAAGGCCCAGGAGCAAGCACTGCAGACCCAGGACACGCTGACTGCTGGTAGTCTGCTCCCTGGCTGGTAGCCAGATGCCTGGAGGATGTATCATCACTTGACAGCAGAAGAGCAGGAAGTAAGCCCTTTCCTATTTCCTCATAAAGGCATGGATCCTGCCACAAGAGCTCTATTTCTCAGTGCATTCTCCTTCCAAAGAATGTATCCCCAGACACCAGCACACCACGGAGGGAACGGGTAGGGCTCCAACATAGGAATTTTGAAGAGACACAAATGTTCATCCCATCCCATGAAATTAACTTACAAAGGGAAAAGAAACAGACAAGGTACTGGACTTCTCACATCGATAGAAAGTTAGAAGACAGTATACTAGGTTTTAAAGGATTAAATCAGCTTGGATTTTTTTCTAAGTTTTCTTTTCTTAAAAAATGGCAACGGTGTTTTATACGTCTTCTGAACATGATCGGATTACATTAGGTATTAAAAATATAAAGTGAGTTAGAATACATACTTGGAAATTAAAAGCACATATTTAAATGAATCCCTAGATTGATCCACAATTCTATTCCTAAATATATGTTCCCCAAGTCAGAGTGTGTATGCCCACCAAAAACTATGTTCATGACAGCTCTTATAATATCATTCTAAATAGGAAAGAAACCAAACATCCAACCAACAGGAGAATAAATAATTCATGAAAGACACAAAATGGGAATCTAAACAGTGATTTCAAATAAAATACCATTACACATGATATAGATAATTCCCACAGATACTTAAAGGAAGCCAGATGCAAAACAATGCACATACTTGATAAAGTTGCATGAATCTACACTAGTTGATGGGCATAAATGTCAGGCTGCTGCTCACCTCTTGGGTTGGGGATTGGCTGAGAAGGGCATAGGGGAATCTTTTCAGAGTTTAAGGACATATTCCAGACGTTGATCTGCAATTCATGTAGCCTTACACCTAAGATCTGTGAACCTCGGAGTGGTTGTTACACTTCACTAAATAGTTTACACATTAAATATATATATATTATATATATGCATGTGTGTGAGTGTATATATATATATAATATAATATATATATATATATATATATATATATATATATATATATATATATATATAATGGCTGGCTACTAGGAAGAAGTGAATAAACTGCCTTCTCCTGACAGAATTAACCCAATTCAAGGTTTACTTAGATCATATTTATGACATTGTGTGTCTTCACTGCAACAAGAGAACAACTAAAAATAAAGAAACTTGCTATATGAGAGCTAGAGATCAGGAAGAGAATGGTTTGAGGCCAACCTAAAAGAAAGTAAAGCTAACAAGACTCAGCTCAACCAAAAGCTGGGCACAGTGGTACATTTCTGTAATCTAAGCTACACAGGAGGCTAAGTGAGAAGATTGTGGTTCAGGATGGACCATGGAAAAGCTCAACCTATCTAAGAAAATAAGTAAAGTAAAAAGGGCTATGAATGATTCAAGTGACAAGAGCGCACTGGGACCGCTGAGCACTGATGTTCAAAACATTAGTCCCACCCATTTTTTAATGGAGGAAAATTCATACACATCTTTAATACAAGGAAAAAGGTAAAATCATTCATAACAAATGCTGAAAACAGTACACAGATAAACAATATGGTAAAAGTATACATCTAAATTCCCGTAAAATTTGAAAATGACTAATAGCAGAAAATCTTTGCAATCATTCAAAGCAAAAGATCTGACGTATAAGACTGAGAAAATGACCTAACTGTTTGGAGAGAAAATATTAAGAGCAATGATTAAAATTCTGATTATAAATCACTTACAAATCTAAAGACATCAATGTTTTCCTAAAACTAATATCCTAACATTATTAATTCAAAAAAAAATGAGAAATCTAAATTGAAGCAGTTACTCTAATGTCAACTCAAACAGCGATCCATGGGACTCCTCAAAGAGGAACTCGGACTAAATGTTCCAAGGTTTTACCTAACTTCTAAAGAACAAATAAATCCAATATTTTAATTAAACCTCCCTGAACTACAGAACATAATAGAAAAGTCTTCATTTATAAAAAACAACGCAGAGTTTTTTGAAGCCGTTCCTTCTACAGACTTCCTGAAAATAATTGAAATATTCCAAGTAAAGTATTACACATAGAATCCAACAACATCCAAACAAAATACACTTAATTTAGAAAAGTCTACAATGCCAATAGATTGCTCAATAAAATGGACTGAATCAAAATATCAAACCAAGATGTGTGATCACATGGAAGGAGGAAGGGAGAGAAAAATGCAATCATTATGTTCAATATACATTATGTAAAAATTGAACTACATAACTTGAGGGTAGGGAAAGGAGGGGAAAACACGGGGAAGAATAAAGGAAAGAGTAACATGGATCAAGATGTATTGTGCTCATACCCAGCCTTACAGAAATATAATCTCTTCATACAGCTACTTAATTTTTAAATGTGATCAATAAATGTTAAATTTGAAAGAGAAGCAAAATGAAATTGAGCAACTACTGCTAACAAAAACTTTAATGTAATAGACTCACACATCGATATATCAGCAGTAAGGGTCCTTAGGGAGACCTATGTATCTCAGCACGTATGAGAATTTAGCACAGTGCTGAATCACTTAACAATGGGAATAAGCCTCGAAAATTGTCATTATCTGTTTCATCCTTGCATGAACATTACCCAAATCTAGATGATGTTGCTTTCTTGCCTGACCTGACCTCTCAAAGTGGTAGAATTGTGGTGGCTAAAACTGATTCCAAGGTAAACCATGGTACCCTCTTCCACAGAAAACTTCAATCATATAGTTAAGACTACATGATAAACCATGATCAATAGTATGCAACACACCTGCGCCAGGAACATGGTCACTACAATTGTTACTCATTGTAGATGAGTTTATGGCCTATGATTTTATAAGCCTCATGTCACAGAACGCAGGATCATACCTGACACATAAGTGATCCATTTTGCTACAACTTGGCACTGGATGACTTATACTGTCAGTCGTACTCAGAATTTTTCAGCTTATCAATGGTTAATACAAAGGCATTGCATGACACATGACTCTGTACTAAAAAGCACAACCCATTGTGTATGAGTATAAGCAACACAGTAAAAAAAAAACCTTAAAAATGATACAACAGAATACCAAAAACATGGACAACAATGATAAAATATGAATAGGTAATTCATAGAAGAGCCACAGAAATATGAAGAGTAGCCAGAAAAAAATTAAATTAAGTTTAAATCACTTCATACTCCTCACACTGACAAATATACTGGGAATTTAGAAAAAAGGATATAACCACATTTTGCTTGTAAAACTTAAATTCTTCCAGTCTTTATTGTTCAGTACACATGCAATATATAAAATTCCTCTCCCTTATTGTTTGTGCCTGTCATCGTTGACCTCCATTCATTCATTTGTTGAAAACCGAACCCCACATCAGGTGGTAAAGAAGATGCAACACTCACGAGATCTCCAGTGAAGAGATCAGAGCCCTTAAAAGACCTGGCAGAGACTAGTGCTCTCTCTCTCTACCACATGTAGAAAAGCAGCTGGCATCTCTCTGCAAGCCAGGAAGCGTGTCCTCATCAGGGGGTATTTGCTGGTCCCCCATAGACTCCTGACTTCAGAACTATGAGAAATGGCTACTGTTGATAGCACGCAGCCTATGCAGTTTGCTAAAGCCTGAGATGATTAAGGTCTGCATAGGTGTTTTTCAAGTCTATAAAGACACTAGTAAAACTCAAAAAGAGAAGTGGTGCAAGATTTGCTCAGGGATGGAATACAGGGCCTTACAAAGTTAAGGCAAACACAGGCCCAGCCTCGTCCAAAGAGCTAGAGTGCCAGACTTGGGCAAAAAGCTAAGGAACAGTGCCCAGGCCCTGAGTTCAAGCCCCAGTGTTGGTGCCTGTGCGCACGCACACACACACTCACACACACACAAATAGCCTAGAGAAAGAAACAAACATCTGTGTACTCAGTACTCTAAGAAACAAACAAACAAAAAAAGATCTGAATCTCCTTCATACTCACACAGGAACAACAACAAAAATAATATGGTACTTAGAAACAAAACAATTATGAACTCCTATGGGAGGAGAAGTAAAGAAACACTTATTAAAATATAAAAAGAAACTTCAATAGATAGCCTATTAATAAGCACAATGATTTAACATAAAAAATAAATCAACTCCCTACAAATTATCTGCAGATTAAGTTGCATTCTTAATGGAAATGGAAAGACTAATTTTTACATTTGTATAGAAGTAAGAAGGCCTAAGAAGTTCATTATATCAAGCAGAGCGATTTCCATTTTTTTCTTTTCATATTCCAATGAGTGAGAATGATATTATAGAGAATATCTTTTAATAGATTCAACTTTATTTCTTACTGAAAAAAAACCTGGGAATATTAACTTTCTTACAACTAAATTATTGATTTCTCCGTTTAAAACTTATTTGATACATTAATATATTATGAAACTTTGGTTAAAATTCTCTACTTATTATTTGATCTTAAACATAAATCAGTGTGCTAGAAAATATTCACATTAAATTATAGATACACACTCAACTTTTGAACCTTTTCTAATTAGTTCTATGAATGGAATTCCACACACACAAAAAAAGCAAAGATTCACACATCTGCCGTTGTTATACACAACCATCAGTGCTGATGGTTTTTGCAGTAATAACACACATATTATGCAAATAGACTTATCTGGGCACATCTGTATTTACTGCCACAGAAGACAGATGCAGGAAGAAGAATATGAAAATTTAGTCCTCTATATCCAAACTAGTGAAAAACATCAGCTGAAAGCGAGTCCTACTAAAGACCAAGAACAACACTTTCATAGTAAGACCATGAAACATTTATATGAAATGCCTGGAGAAACACAAACAAACTATGCCCCAAAGAAGTTGACTCTAGAAACATCTCTTTGGACTGGCCAGCATGACTTCTAAACCATACTGTTACCCAATGATACTCACACAGTGATTTTCAAGTGAACATAGTCAGTTGTCAATCGTGAAAATCAGTAGGCCCAAATGAAACCTTTCACCTTAATAACAGCAACTTCCAGCAAGAGATTTGGTTTTTACAAACTGAAGTTCTCCTTTCAACCCCACTAATAATTTATTATTATTCGCCTCAGTTCCTTGGAGGACAAGGCTGTCTTATTGAGCAAAGCAAAAACTTCTTTACAAAGTGTCAGTGAGAAAAGCTAGAACACATTCATTACTTAAGACAACTTAAGAAATGGACTGAGTGAGAAATACAAACGTTCTATGTGACTGTAACAAGGTAGAAACTACTTTAAAATCCTCTGGAAGTTCTTTTTCCCCCCTGGACTGTCAGAAATAACAGAATTTGGCTCAAGAAATGTCAGAGAAAAAAAAAGGCAGCGTTTAATGTTATATTTATAATGTGGAAATAACCATGCTATATTAAAATCTTGCATTTCGTAAGAAGTTATGAGAATATTTTTATATCCATGTGCCTTTCACTCATCAGATCATTGCATTGTCTCTCATCAGGGAGTTCATCCTCCTGGTATTATTGGAATTTAATCATATAAAACAAAGACTTGCCGATGCTTCTCTCACCTCAGGAGTACTGGATGTGGGACCTTAATAAACAGCGATCTAACAAAAGGAGCCTAAAGCCTTGCTCTCTAACAGACTTATGAAAGTAATTATACCTTTATTGAAGCTACACCATTCCCCAACTCCTGCTGCTCCACTGTTTCTTAAAGTTGGTTATTTTCTACTTATGCAAACAGACAAGACTTTCGAAGAATCACTAGTAAATTAATATTACACAACTTAATCAGCTTCTCTGTGCTGCTTGTATAACAATGAGACAAATATTTCAACCCCAAAAATAGAAGACTCAAAGGTTTTGAAAATCAATGCAGACCAGCTAATTAGGGTAGGTTACTAATTGAGCAACAATTCACCTGACTATATGACAGGAAAAGAGGGAAATGGAAAAATCTTTCTCAAAGTCGTGACCACTCCCAGGGGTGTTTGGAGCCTTGAACAGCCAGCACTGGGGTGTATGGAGGGATTAACAGAGTGAAATGATGTAAGATGTCTCAAAAAGATCAGGGGAAAGAAGAGGGAGAGCTGCGGCTTGGATTAGCAGGGGATGATCTTTTAGGGTTGATCTATGCCCTGGGGTTTGCTCTCTACTTTATTCAGAGCTAACTATACAAAAACAATGCTGACTTGTGCATGACATCTAGTTTGAAAACATCTACTTCCAATAAACAGATGATAAGAAAATAGGGATTCAAGGTGCCATTTATATATTTAAAAATTGTTTTTAACAAAACCAAAAAGCAGCAGCACCACTCAAGAGTACTTGCCGTCACGGTTGAGTTTTGCAAACATTTTAATTTCATTTTAATTTCAGAAAGTAAACTTAAAAAAAAGTTCTATTTAATGTTGTAAAACTCCTGGAAAGCTTTAACATCCAAGCATCTAACAATTAGATATGTGAATAAATGATATAGAACCACTGGGTAGCATTTTCATTATTTTTAACCTGCGTATTTCTATTGTTATTAGTTTTAACTTCTCTGGGATTTAAGTGGACAGCCAGTGAAGATCTTTCCTGCTTTCATTATCTTCAGCTTTTCAGATCAGTCTCTAAGTACAAGCCCAAGTTACTTCCTTCTCCCAAAGGAAGACTTTCAGACAAAAATCATGTTCTCAGTCACAAAATTTTTGTTACCATAGTGACAAGAATACAGAATTTTAAAAAATGAAGCTAAAAATACCCAAGGACACACAGAGTTTTAGGGATTTGACCTACTTGGTGCCATACACTGAAGAAATTAATCAATTGAATTAACTACACTTGCATTAGGTGAAACAGTCTATTGGATGAGAATATGTGTGGGTTGCATATCTAGATCTATGATCTACAATCAAAGAAGTCAGTATGAATGAAGATGACTGACAGACTTAAATGCATACAATCTGGTTCTCTGAAAAGTGGAATGTGTATATGTGTGTGTGTGTGTGTATGTGTGTGTGTGTGTGTGTGTGTGTCAGTAGGAATGAAAAATCCATTACTTTTGCTTCTTTTCCCATAATTTTTTCTATTTCTTTAGAATATTTCTTCCATTTTGAATTGAAGTTTTGTATGCACCATAATTGTTTTTAAATGGTAGAGCCGGACATTAGACCTATAATTGAAATTATATATATGAAAGAATCTTAGACATTATAATAAAAGCAATCTGTCTTTTAAATGAAGTTTTATTTTGAGAATCCTAGTTAGTAAGATTTTGACATTGATCGACATGCATTGTATTCATAACCTGCTCTGTTGAACGGCAACTCTGTGTACAACTACTTAAAGATAATAGTAAAAAAATTAAAAACAAGAATTTTAACAGATTCAGTCATCTACAGATGTCTACTATTCTGCAAAGCATGAAGCTAGCCTATAAAAGATAAACAAAACACATTGTGCAGTCTAAGGTGTTTTGCTGTTTGGTTGTTTTCACATAGTTCTAGGGAGTAAATCCAGAAGCTATACATGATGGACAAGCAGTCAACCATTGAGCCACATTCCCATTCCAGTATTTCTATCATTCATGTAATTTTATTTTTAGAAGCTAATATTTAAAGTATGTCCACATAACCAAATGAGAAAAACACTAATCTTGCGATGAAAACCTGGGATTTTTTTTCACGTTTATCAATGTGCTTTAAAAGTCTATCTCTAGGAAGTGACTTAAATGGTACAGTGCTCACCTTGAGCAAAAGAAGCTCAGAGTACAAGCCCCAGGATCTGCAAAAAAGCAAAGAAGTCTATTTCTTCTTGGGAGCTAGCGGCCCACGCCTATATTCCTGGCTACTCAGGAAGCTGAGATCTGAGGACTGCGGTTCAAAGCCAACCCAGGCAGAAAAGTCTGTCAGACTTTTATCCAATTAACCACCAGAAAACCAGAAGTGGAGCTGTGGTTCAAAGTAATAGAGCGCTAGTCTTAAGCAAAAAAGCAAAGGGGGACTGGGAAGGTGGCTCAGTGGTCGAGTGCTTGACTCAGATGCATGAGGCTCTGGGTTCGATTCCTCAGCACCATATAAGCAGAAAAAGCCAGAAGTGGACCTGTGGCCCAAGTGGTAGAGTGCTAGCCTTGAGCTGAACAGCTGACAGACAGTGCCCAGGCCTAGAGTCCAGGCCTCATGACTGACAAAAAAAAAAGGAAAAAAAAAGCTAAGGGATAATGCCCTGGGGAGTTCAAGCTCCAAAACTGATAAAATAAATAAATAATTCATCTATAATTACTGTCAATATTTAGTCATTTCAAACATAAGAAATAACTTTCCAAATATAAGAATGTGAATATGAATATTAAAGAGAAGGATATTCATAATAATAGCAAATATTTGTTGTGTACTTATAGGACACCTATTTTACATGAATGATTTCATTTATGACTTACAACAATCCAATGACTTAGATATTATCTGCCTTTTATTGTGGAGAAGAAAAAGGGATAGGAAAGAGAAAACCTTATCCAAGGACTGTAGTTAATCAGGTACAGCCAGGAAATATTCCAGCAAGCTAAATGCTCTAAATTTAATCCATTATAATACACTCCAAATTAACCAGTGGAGGGAATAATCCCTATGAAGCTATTAACTTGAAAGAAGTCTTATATTTTAAAGTCTTATATTTTAGACACAGTAGTAACCTGTGTCTAAAATATTCATTATACTTGGCTGCATTTAACTGTTAAAATGCTATTATTTATGATAAAGAAAACTAAAAATAAGAAATATCTGACAGTCCTAGAGTATTCATACAAAATATTATTCTTTCATAAATAATACTGTAAAATATATTTATGCTAAGAAATGTAAGTATTTTGAAGCAAAAAATACATGGTCAAACAATATGTAGAAAATACAGATTTTTTTTCCCATAGTCAGTATTTTGTCACTAAGGAAAAAGTTGAGGGTGAGGCTGATTGGAATATAGTATAAACATGAAAATGGAAAAAGAAAACCAGTGCAGCAATGAAATCCTTTCCTGTGTAACTAAGATGTGGCAATAAAAAGGAAAAATATAAATAAATAATTTTGAATTCAATCAACTATCACAACCACAGAAAATGTAGTGACTTAGGTTTCTTTATCTGTGCTAATATAGGGGTATAATGGTGGCTAATGTTCATAGATAGAGGTGGGTTCATCTGCACCATCAACAAAGGGAAGAAACTTCAAAACCAATCTTTGATCTGGTCATTTTGACGCTACTTAACCTTCCATTCTCCCATTTCTCACAAAAGACCTTGCTGAGAGGAAGAGTTAAAGCTTATAATTCTATCAGTAGATGGGCAAATAAACTGAATATTTATGAAATGCAAAAGTACAAATAGTCAATCAATTCATGAACACCTTTAAGCCATCAGGAAAATACATATGGAAACCACACTGATATTACACCTCAGCTCTGTCAGAATGATTATCAAGAAAAAAACAAATAAAATGCTGGTGAGGATAGGGGAGAAAAGAAGTCCTATTCACTGCTGATGTGAATGTCAATTAGTGCAGCTACTGTGGATCAGTATGGAAGCTCATAACAAAATTAAGAATAGAAGTCTCAAACGATGTAGTCATTTCCAGGAATACACAAAAAAGAATTAAAGGCAGTTCACTACCATCATGGTTGTGGCTCTGTTCAGAACAGCTGTATTTTGGAATCAGCTTAGATAGCCACTGATGGATGAACAAAAATGTGGTATAGATACATCATGGAGTTTTACTCAGCCATAAAGAAAAATGAAATCATGTTGTTTCCAGGAACACGGCTAGAACTAGAAATCACCATGTTAGGAGAAATAAGTCAGTCTCATAAAGATGAGCACTGTGTGCTTTCTCCAATCTGTGGAAGTTAGAGGAAAACAAGACACAGGCTACTGGAAAGATGGCAGGGGAAGGGAAAGGTGAGGTTGAGGAGAGGGGTAATAACAAATGCAACTGAAGGGGCAAATATGATCAGTAAACGTTATGCACATTATGACGATGTAATGATGAAACCTTTTACTATGTACAATTTAATATATGCCAATAAGATAGAGCCAAAATCCCACATCTGAGTATTTATCCAAGAGAAGTATAATGAGTATGTCAAAGAAATACCTGCACTTTCATGTTCATTGGAATACTCTTCATAGAAGTAACCAAGAAAGCGGAATCAAGTTAGGTGTCTATGAAAGGATGAACAGATTTAAATGTCTGTTGACAGATGAATAGATTTAAAACTATAGTTCCTATACACAATGAAATACTCTCTTCAGCCTGAAAGAGAAGGAAATTCTGTCATTCATGACAAAAATAAATCTAGATAACATCGTGCTAAATAAAATAAACCAGACACAGAATGACAAACACCGAATGGCATCAATTATTCGAATATGACAACGGGAACTCAGAAGAGCTCAGTGGAGAATGGTGCTAGCAAGAGCAGAGTGTTTGGTGAAATGGGAAATGTTGGTTATGGTGGTCAAATTTTACTTCCCTTGTTAATGAGTTATGGGGCTATAATTACTGTACAGCGTTCTCAAAGCAAGTTTAAAGAGGAGGAAAGAAATAATAATTCTGTACTGTTTACTTGAAATTTGCTAAGTACATTTTAAGTGAACTCACACCATGCACAGATCTACAGAGAGAAGGGTAACTTGGTGGTAACTGATGCACTACTTAACTTGGTGCATCTGTATATCAAATCATCACATTATGCACCTTGAATACTTCTTTATTATTCATATTTCAGTAAATCTTGGAAATGAAAGAAAAGCTGAAAAGAAGGAATTGAGGGGTGTACATTAGGGTTGCTTATTTACAGCTTACTGCAGCTCTGCCTCCTTACTCATCTTTAGGAAGAGAGAAACCGTTATCCTTTTACTTATTTACTATCCAGAGAAGAAATTGTTTTCTAACTATAAAATCCTTCTATTCTAAAATAGCTTACAATTCTTGTACCTTTGCACTGGACTCTGTGACAAATTTGAATATGCAAAGTCCCCCAGAGGATGCTCACTGAAGATTTGGTCTCCGGTTGGGTGCACTAGTTCAGAATGTTCTAGAAACTGCAATGTTGGACCCTAGGTAGAGGAAGCAGATCTCTGGAAGGGGAGTGGAGGGGGGAGTTGTTTGGAGGTAAGTCTTATCCTCAGGGTCTCTGTCTCTTCCTGTTCCTGTCCTCCAGGAAGTGAGCAGGCTCTGACACAGACACATGCCACCCTAGATCCAGAAACACCAAAGCCAAGGACCTCATAGATCCTACTTAAGTTGGTGAGGCCAGGACTGAAACCCCCCAAAGCGGAAGCCCAACACAATGACTCCTCTAGGTTGTTTTTTTCTCAGGTTCACGTCCCACCAACAGGAAAAGCATCTAAGACTCTCAGATGGAAACAAGTTATATTATACTGAAGTATACACTTAAAGAACCAGGGACCAATGAGGAGGGAGGAGAGGGGGAGGCAGGAAGAAGAGAAGAGGAAAAGGTGAATGGTTCAATACTCGCCTTTGATGAACTGCTCCCAGTAATCATCAATTTGTTTCTGGGTTGGGAAATGGCCACACTCATTAAAGTACTTAAGTAGCTCACTCTTTTGCAATCCTTTCCAGTCTTCTCTCTTGGCAAACATGGTTTCATAGACTAAAAGTCCAGGAAGATAAAGAAAATATTTACTTTATAAGTAACACACCACATATAAGTCAGCTAAATGCAACTTCACTTTCACATCTACAGCTACGTCTCAGGATTACAGAAGCACTGTCTCCGCCTGTGGGCAAAGGGTAGATGGCGGGGCTTCTCCCTCCCGCCCAGACAGCCCATTCCACCCCAGGAAAACCCAGACCGGGTTCTCCTACTACACTGGGCTCTTCCATATTGCATGGCAATTGATCAGAGATCTGACATAAATCAACACTCAATCCAAAAGCTATAGATATTATACAATATATATATATGGAATACATATATTATATTGTATTATAATGTATATAACATATACATAGTACCTATGGAATATATATATATTATATAGGATATATACAATGGTTAAAAATACATTCAGTGTTCAAAAAGAAATGTATTCATTACGGGACTTGTGTAACTGCAAACCCCTCTGTCCATCACCTTTTCAACAAAAATAAAAATTTTAAGTTAAAAACAACCCCAAATCCTTGGTGATAGATACCACACAGCTAGAAAAAGAAGAAAAAATTAAAAACAAATAAAAATATCCTTTTGGGTTGGAGGCATGGCTCAAATGGTAGAGTGCAAGCCTCTGAGCTAAAGTAATCAAGCAGTGAGTTTGAGTCTCAGTCTTGGGGGGAAAAAAGAAAAAGAAAAATATATTCAGTATACATATTTTTTTGGTTTTTTGTATATATCCTGCATATAAGTATATATACATATATATCCTAATGCCTATTAGGATAGATATCCTATAGATATATTTACAATGGTTAAACAACTAATTCCAACCTTAGAGTCAAATCAAAAATATAGCCTCACTTACATTTCTTCCTGTCCATCCATTCCTCTAGCTCTATCAAGTTCATGACTTGTCGCGTCTTCCAAAGGCCAAGCCGATGTCTCACACGGTAGATCAGTCTCCGATACATGTCCATAACTGATCTCAAATCCCGTCCGTGATACAAGGCCTATAGCACAATAAAGTAAACAGTAAAGCTCTTTGCCTGACTTACTCCTTTTCAGCTGTTTCTGTGGCTGTGTTTGGTGGCAGTGTGTAGTATTTCCTGCCCGTGGTGGTGACGAGGTGACATTGTGGAGTAACGGGAACCCCCCAGCGGCCCTGTGCATTGCTCTCTCATCACATCTTACCCCCTGTAGAGTAAAGGTTTTGACAATGGCCCTTCCTAGGTTCACGTGCAGATGTTTCTGTTTTGTAGCATGTTAAATCAGAAAGACGAAAAGTCTATTGAAGTGTTATTGTGACTTGGTTTTGTAACAGATGCATACCTAAGTTATTCACTGTAGTAGCTTCTGTTTCCTTTGATAATTATACAGTCATGTCTTATTTTTCACTGGGCTTTTTCAGCCACAGACAAAACATGAAATCCTTCCTAAAAATTAACTAAAGCAACCAGATGTTGGTGGCTCACACCTGTAATCCTACCTACTCAGGAGGCTGAGATATGAGAATCATGGTCTGGGCAGAAAAGTCCCTGTGAGAAGATTATCTCCAATGAACCACTCAGAAGCTGAAGTGGCACTGTGGCTCAAGTGGTAGAGTGCTATCTTTGCACAAAGAGCTCAGGGACAGGGCCCAGGCCCTACGTTCAAGCCCTGTGACCACCAACAACAAACTAAAGCAAATAGGTTTGGAACATAGATAAAGTGGTAGAACTCTTACATAGCAAGCACAAGACTCTAGATTGAATCTTCTTCTCACTAGAGTACTATTGAATAAATAAATGTTGTCTTCCAGGTACCTGGGGCCAAAACATTTGTGTAATAAAACTCTTGTGTCTAACTTACATCGCTTACACCATAGGGTCCATAAGTACACTACAGGATTTGGTTGCTGCACCTTTCTGGTGTCTGGTGTTTTTTTTTTTTTAAGATAAAGGGTGAGCCACATGCTATTGAATTTCCAAAACATTAAAGACTGACATATGGGATATTGCTATGTCAACCTTAAAACTCCCAATTTCTAATAATGCTCCAGTTCTACGTACTCAGCAAAAATTATTCAATGCCTTACTTCAACCTCCAGCTGCTCAAATGTTTCAGAATTTCAGTGTCTTTGTCCAACAGCAACTGAAATTCTACGCATGTACGTATTGAAATCAATGCAACATAGACACAACCCACTGAGGAAATTACTCTGCTGTTGTGTCATTATGATTTTTTAGGACCATTGCTACTGATTCCAAACCAACAACAGACACAAAACAAAAGGGCATTATGGATGTTGACAAATATGGTCATACCTAAATGATCTCGTGGTTGTGTGACAAGATACTCAATACTGCTTCAGTATTTCCAAATACACTGAAGCTGGGAGCATTTAACATGAAATGGTGTCAACTGCACAGTCCCTTGAGCATTCTTTTTTTAATTAATAACTTTTTTATTGTAAAAATACTGTACAGAGTGGTTACAATTACATGAGCAAGGTAAGGAGTACATTTCTTATCAAGCATTGTTACCTCCTCCTTTGTTTCCCCTTCCCATCCCTGCCCTCCCATCTCCCCCGCCACACCTCCCCCAGCCACCAAAGTTGTAAGTTCATTTTTCGACATAACATCTTGTACATCTCATTGGTGCAATGGGTCCCCCTGTATCCCTATTTAAATGATTTGTTTTTTCCCTTCCCCTCCACAAATTATACCAACATCAAATACAGTGAAAGCAGGGGTTACACCATGGGGGAAGGACACACAAAGCAACAAAGAAATCATCTTATAAATATGTTAGAACAATAGCAAGAAAGAAAAACCATTTGAGTCCTTATCTTGGGGTTCATTTCACCTAACATCAACTCATCTGACTGTTTCTGCTTGTCTTAGACATATACTATTAAAGTAGCATCACAGCATACGCCGTCCACCGCACAAAACTTAGAAGAGGCAGCCAGGCAGCCTGGCTTTGGAAGACTCCCAGCTCAGGAAAGGCCCAGAGTGCTGACAGTTTCCCAGTGATTTGCAGTACAGCCTACAGAGCAGAAAGTCTATCAAGAATTCCCTCAACAGCAACCCTTCGCATGGGTACAGTCCTGGAAATGCAATTTATTACATTATACGCCTGTCCCTCTAGCATTCTGATAGTAGGCTCAACAACTTTATCCATACCAACAAAGCAGCCATCCAACAGCTAAAGCACCATGCCAATGATGCAATAAAAAAAATCAATGACCATAACGAATTTTATCACCAAATAAAAGTCAACAATCTAGTAGATATTGACTCTGATCCTTTAAAAGTACTTCCCATTCTTTTCATCTCTAATTCCACTGCCACTTAAAAATTTAACATTTTTTCTCATCTGTCTTTCTTTTCCAACCATATCTTGCACACATTCTTGCTCTTATGTATTTTAGACTCAATTTTTGTCCCAGAAATGAGAGACTGTAGTTCTTTTTCATAGCAAGAAATGTGATAAGTAAGCAAGTGGCATTTATCAAAAGCATGTAGACAGACTTTAAGGATACATTAGAACAGTATGATAAACTTCTATATTTTGATGAATCAATTTATCCATTTCATAGGCATCTGTTGGACATCTAGCCTCTGTAAAGCATTAGTGAAAATAATGGCCAACAAGAGAGATTCTTGTCCTCAGACAATTGACAGTCTTACCAAATAAAGCATATAAACACACACAAATGAGAAGATAAGAAAACTTGTGGGTAAAATGTGAGATAGATAGATAGATAGATAGATAGATAGATAGATAGATAGATAGATAGATAGATAGATAGATAGACAGATAGATAGATAGATAGATAGATATAGATAGATAGATATAGATATAGGTAATGGAATTCTATGCTTCCATCAGAAAGAATGATACCACCTCATTTGTAAGAAAATGGAAGGACTTGGAAAAAATCATATTAAGTGACATAAGCCAGACCCAAAGAAACATAGGTTCTATGGTTTCCCTTATTTGTAATAATTAGTATTCATCTAGGATAATCTTAGCAGATGAGCAGAATAACTCAGTAGCTATGTACATATGACCTTATAAGATGATGCTAAACAAAATGAACTCCAAGACATGGACACAAGAGGTTTTTCCTTTGTTGTTGTTCTTAATGATTTCTTGTGTGTCTGTGTCTGTGTCTGTGTCTGTGTCTGTGTGTTTCCCTCTATGGTTTATCCCCTGTTGTCACTGTATTCTATTTGGTACCCTGGGTACTGTATATACATTTATCTGAACTAGGGAAGGGAAAGGGAACAAAAAGGTGAGACAATGGAGAAAGTGGGAATCTATGCAACAGTGATACTCACAACATGTTGGAAATAATCTGTACAACTTGGGAGGGAGTTGGGGGTGGGAAAAAGGGAGAAAAATGATAGAGAGGGTAACAAGTTAGACAAGAAATGTAATCACTATTTTATGTAATGTTAACCCCTCTGTACCTTGACAATAAAATAAATGTATATAGTTAATAAGACAGAGATTGCACATTATATGTGAGACAGTAGATAGTTCTGTGAATATAAAAATTAAGAGTACTCCCAAATGTGTCACATAAATTCTAATTCCTGGGCCAGACATGCCAACAGAAGACCATGATGAAGTATACGGGACACC
This sequence comes from Dipodomys merriami, assembly GCF_024711535.1. Lineage (NCBI taxonomy): Eukaryota > Metazoa > Chordata > Mammalia > Rodentia > Heteromyidae > Dipodomys > Dipodomys merriami. The sequence continues at coordinate 9,021,861 of NW_027202826.1, forward strand.
ATAGTGACTAGAAAAATGGAGATAACCACTGTGCTTGACAGACCAGAAAGAATGTTTACATGAACAGATTTCAGGGTCTTCTTGAAAATTATATGGCAATTACAAAAAGATGAGAAGATGAGGAAGAGTATTACCAGCTGAGGCCACAGAATAAAAACCGTAAGATAACAGGATGCAGTCATGGCTTGGAGTTTGCAAAGGTGCAGAAAGTATGTGAAGGAATGTCATGAGATGGAGCCTGGACAGAGGACAAGAGCAAAAACAAGGAGGTCAAATGTATTCCAGTAGAAAATTCACAGTGTGTGCGATCATTGAGATAGGCCCCATCAAATGATTCTAAGAAATGGAAAGATGTAATCCAAATGAAATTATAAGTATGGCAGCTAGTAGAAGATTAGGTGAGAATAGACCTGTAATTCAGGAGATCCATTTAAGGGCAGATAAAGGAAAACCCCACAAAAAAAAGTACAGAGAAGAAGAGGACATAAAAATGTCCCCAAGATTATAACCAACCAGTATGGGAATAAAGAAGTTTAAGCAACAGAAGAGAGAATTCCCAACATGCAATTCCAGGCAAAAGAAACAGGTGATATTTGTACAAGTAAGGAAGTGCTTTGGGAAGTAAAGACATGAGTTTATGTAAGACTATATAGAGTGTGATTTCTCTGTAGGTATTTCAAGTGGGTAGCTTAATACCTGGGTCTGGAGCTGTAGAGAAAAGTATAAGATTTGCTTTAAGTTAGATTTGGGAGCAACCAGCCATTACTAATGTAGTTCCAGAAAGTAGTAAGATATGTAGATTAGCATAATCTGGAGTCAGAAAGATACCGATTAGAATTCACATTCTATCATTTGCTGGTTCTTTGGTTTTCAATGATTTAAGTTCTCTGAGCTTCTATTTCTGCAACTTCTAAAATAGACACAAAAACAATCTCAGAAAATGACTGACCTGTAAGAGAGAATATTTACCTTTTACCTGTGTTAAATCACTCGGGATGAATTTGTATCCAGAGATAAGAGGATGGAGTAGTTCTAACAGCTATCACTGTGTTCTGGGAACAAATATGTTCAGAGTGCCTTCTGGCAAGTCCATTCTAGAGGGATTCACTCAGAAGAAGACCAAATTCAAGAATTCGCATAATTCTGATTTAGTTTTCTTGTCATCATTGCTCTGGATAACTTCTAGTCCTAAACATTTTTATTCTTTCATAAGTTTGCCAGTATCCATCCATTCAGATTCATCTGCATTTGCCCAGCCAAAATGGTTCTTCATGATTTCTTTTGAAAGTCACATGGCTAATTACAAAAGTCATTCTGGTGAACACCAATTGAGTGGAGTATAGATCATTTCCAGTAGAATATTTTGTGCATTTCCAGGTTCCCAGGAGAGGAGGAAGTGGAGGAGAGATGCTTTAAAGATATGTCAAGATGTAGCAAAGAAACGACTTCAGTGCAATGCAGCACGTTCTGGTTTAAGAATAAATGTCCCAGAACAGTGTCTAAAGAACCTCTCCTTATCAGAACAGTTCATTTATAATATTTCTTAATCAAAAGCATAAAGACACAACTTAGAAACAACTTGTTGACCAGCTGGGAATTAAGATTTCTACTTAATCAGCTCCCTCTAAGCCACTTTAAGACATTATCACCCTGATACATATTTTACCTTGGTTGATACTCTTTCAAGTCTTTTGCGTTCAAGCCACCCTCTCACAACTGCTTGTGTATGGACGATCATTTTAACTACTTTCTTGGTCATTAATGATTTATTATTTCCTCCGAAGACTTGGAAGATGTCTATGTGTGGTCCAATTCTTTTAACTTTACTGTCCAATTTATCACTACTCTTTGCAAGGGTTTTCAGTCTAAAAATCAACATTTAAAAAGAACAAGAACAAAATCAATACTTCTAAAATCATAAGTGATTTCAATGATTGATATATTGACATAGGAAAGGTACTATGATTTATACATATAATTCAAGTCATGATGTCAATCTGATTTACTTTCTTCCAGATTTCTTAAAGGGGTGGTTTGTCCAAGTAAATTTCTGACTCCTGACACTATTTTAAACTAATAAGAGAAAAAGCCAGACACACACAGAAAGAATCAAATTCCTTACTCTGGGTAAAGATTGTATTAATATGAGTGATTAGGACTGTGTTAAGTAAAGGAATTAATGTAGATATAGAAACATTTACCAACTGGTGTATACCTTTTGTCTATTTTTATTAACAAAAAAAGAAAAGAAGCCATAAACATATAGAATTTGATCAGTAGTACATTTTTAAATAATTGGAAACTGAGTTTCTGGAATAATCTATAGATGGCTTAGTAGAAAGTGAGCTGTATTTATGGGGAATGAGTTTGAAGCTATGAAATGTTGACAATGGTGAATTCTGATGATCATAAAATAAGCAAATATCTGTGAATCAGTGAGTGTAAAATATAGGATGGATATCCAAACAAAAGTGAAAAATAAAATTACTTTGCTACACTGGTTTTTGTGTACATTGTCTACTCTTGATTTGACATAAGGAAAACCATCCAGTCATTATTATATTTTGCCTATCTAAGGAAACATGTTTCCCACCTAGCTAGAAATACACACCTGACTTACTTGTTGGAGATGGTGTTTCATTTTATGCTCTGGCCAGAGTATCTGGGATTATAGGCATGGTCCAAAACTGTACCTGGATGTGATTTACTTAATTTACAAAATTTGATAATATTTAATATTACTTAGATCTTGGTTACTTGTTTTACTTTGGAGATACCTGTACATCTGTGGGATACTATGCCCCATCCCCATAAATCATTAAAAAGTTGAAAAACCAGGGCTTGACTGGTTGAATTTGACTTTTTTCAAGTTTGAGAAATCTGTGATCAAAGTATCAAATTAAATAGCTTTCAGAGGAAGAAGTCATTAAGCCCAATTACATGTGAGAAAAGATACACTAAGTTAATTAGTAAGTTAATCATGTCTACACATTAAACTCTGAGCTTGGCAAACATTTGAAAAGGGAATTTCCTTTCAACTACTAATGCTTATAGGATAATATATATTAAACACTAAATCAGTTTTAGAGTTTAGTTCAGATATTGCCACTAATTAGTTTTGGCTGATGCTGAAGATATTTTGTATGCTCCATTTATAAAAGCACGCTTTGCCCATCTGTTCATAGGTTGAACATGTTTAAAGGACACTTATTTTGGCTGTTGTAAAAAGCAAACACTTTGAAAGCTGGAGATTTGTGACAAAAACCAGCCCAGGTTGCCAAGATCAGAGATATATTAAAAATGATTTGTGCTGTTTTCCTTCTCCATATTCCTCTTCCAACCTGCAGTATGGGAAAGTAATGATCAGCCCTTTCCTGATTAGATTAGTGTGCCCGCCTTGTCCAAATGCTGTGCAATTTAGTGATAATTTTCACAATTTACTCTGATTTGGAACTTTCTCTGTGAAGCTATGTGGAGGGCTTTCGCCTCTTGTACAGGCAGCCTTAAAGCAGAAATGTGACAGGCCTTCATGCCTTCAATGCTGGATTTGAAGCCACTGGGCTAATGAATGAAACTAGTTCGTGGCCTTCTTCAGTCCTCTAAACTTAAGTCTATTCAGTTTGAAAGCACTGTACTACATTCACTATGGGTGATAAAGAATTTTAAGAAAAGGAATGTAATCCATTTTTTAAGAAATTCCACTCATGCCTTCCATCTTGTTTTACTATTTCTTTTGCAAATCTTCCCAAAGGTTTAGTACTTTATTGCTAGCAACAACCAGAAGAAAAAGGAGGAGGAGGAGGAGGAGGACGGACGGACGGACAAGGACGAGGACGAGAAGAGGAGGAGGAGGAGGAGGAAGAGGAGGAGGAGGGGAGAGGAGGAGGAGGAGGAGGAGGGGGAGGAGGAGGAGGAGGAGGAGGAGGAGGAGGAGGAGGAGGAAGAGGAGGAGGAGGAGGAGGAGGAGGAAGAAGAAGAAGAAGAAGAAGAAGAAGAAGAAGAAGAAGAAGAAGAAGAAGAAGAAGAAGAAGAAGAAGAAGAAGAAGAAGAAGAAGAAGAAGAAAAAGAGGAGGAGGAGGAGGAGGAGAAGAGGGAGGAGGAGGAGGAGGAGGAGAAGGAGGAGGAGGAGGAGGTGGTGGCTGGTCATAAATCCCCAGCAATCTGTTTAATCTCCCTATTAAGGGGCAGAGGCTGAAATCCTATGTAAATCTCTAAGGGCATCTCAGGCACTAAAATGTTTAAGGGAATCAATATGAGAGAAGAAAGGCAGATATGGAGCCATTTCCATGTGGGAGGAAAGGCGGGTTGTTCCTGTTTACTCTCCACGTGGCCAGTCCTTCCTCCTAACAGTAGAGCAAGTTCTAAATACCCAATTCAGTTAAATAATAAAGCCCACCATGACTTCTTCTCATTTGTTATAGATAATGTTCTGAGGACGCATGGCTTAGGAATTAAATAGAAACAATCTTTTTACTTCATACAGAAAGTCAACACTATTTCTGTTCATGCTAAGTTGATTCTGACTTTGTGATCAAGCTCTCCCTGGTAATGGTCTGCAACATCTGACATGTTCTCTTATGGTTCCTAGATGTCTACACACAGAACATTCCAGAAAATAGTCCTTAAAGGACAACTGAAATGCCAAAAGTCAAAATAGCCAGGTGATCACGTTACCAATTTTTCACAAGCTCATCTGCACAAGAACAAAACAAATTGAATTCTTCCTCCTCCTCCTGCTCCTGCTCCTCCTCCTCTTCCTCTTCTTCCTTCTTCCTTCCTCCTCCTTCCTCTGATTCTTCTTTTCCTTCCTCTTGTTCCTCCTCCCTCTTCCTCTCTCCCTCCTTCTCTTTTCCTCCTTGCTCTGACTCTTCCTCCTCCCAGTGCTAATAATTTATTTCTCTTGGGTTAACGCTTTGCTCCCAACCCCAGCTTCAGTCACTTGCATCCATCTCTCTGATCTCTGCTCAAAAAGAATGGAATGAAGAAAAGATTGGTACTTACTACAGATCCCTTGCCCTCTAAATAAGGACTTTAGTCACAGAGTTTCACATAACAAAATAAATTCCCTTACTAACAAAGCTAACTTGCATCCAATTTTGTCTGTACTTCCTATGTTGTTCACATAGGTGGTTAGGAACTATCATTTCTAGTGGATCAAGGAGCAGGCACGGAAGTAGGCAGCCAAAAACAGGCCAAGGCCTGTTAGAAAAGCAGTAAATGTGGACTGTGACAGGGCAGAACCCTGAGAAGTTCAGTGCTTCTGCCTTCCTATTAGCCCTCTTTGTGAGCTCCTCCAAGAAAAAGAAATCACAAATCTGCTTTTCCCTGCTTGAAACATCATTTATGCTCATTTTACTACTGAGCTACTGTGCTTTAAAGAGAACGTTGGTATGTGCTTTCTCTCATTGTTCTGCTTGCCCCTCCTTGGATGATTTCCTTTGATTTCATGCGGGATTAAATTCACTCTGGGACCTACTCTCTGCCCCAGGTGCAGCCATCCTTTTCTCTCTCCCTGCTGTACCCTGCAGCAGACTCGATTGGAATTACCTCTAGGCCATGTGTACAGGTAGACTCAAGATTAGAAATCAAAATGTCTCTATTGCAAGGGAAGAAATAGAAAAATCCCAACTCAGTCTGTTGTTAAGGACAAGAGGCCCTACCTCCGCCCTAGATAAAGCTATCATGGGAAACAAGATGGTGTTGACATGGTGCTCTCTGGTGAATCTCACTAGTATAAGGACTCTGGCTACGTGCAACACTCTGGGAATTTCAATTGCTATTTGAGAATCATTTTTTGAGAATCAAATGATTTCTTTTGAACACATACCAGCACTCACCACCATCTTCATATATCTATTTTATATGTTTTACTTAAGAACCACATGTAATTACTAAATGAAAGTATTTTCATTGAATAAGAACACACAGGTATGAATGTTTCCTTTCCAGAAACATCTTGGGTTATTTCCTATAATCTCTTCTCTTGTCTCACCCTCTAATCTATATCACAAGATCATTAGGTTTCAGGTGTTCATCAACGGACTTGATACATAAAGTAAAAGCAATCTAAGCAGTCCTAATAAGGCCATTGGAAGGAGAACTGTGCATGGTGCACAGATAATAAATAACAACAAAACAGCTGAAATGTGCACAGAAATGTTTACACCCATAAGGTTTAGATTACACACACACACACACACACACACACACACACACACAAACACACACACACACATACACACACAACACTTCAACCTGTGTAGTGACTGATAAAATTAACTGAAAACAAAATTCTCTTTGCCTCAGTGTCATGGAGAGAAAAAAAGCAACCATCAATGGCAACAATAAAAAGATATCTAAAAATGCATCTCTTTAGAATTAGTAATGTCCGCAATTACATCAACAATATTAAAAACAATGACATTAACTGACACTTTGCTGCTTTCATGTAAACAATATACCTATCTGGCTTTGGTTCTGGCTGGATGGGTTGAAGTTTTTTTCTCCTTAAGGCTCTCTAGAATAAAAGGAAAAACAGTTGATATAAGAAGAGAAACAATTTTGTTGTCTGAAAAAAATTAATTCCACTGATACTATTATAAAAAGACAAAAGAGTCAGTCTGTTATAATACGCATCCCATATGCATATAATATGCATCCCATAAACATTCACATAAAATGGTTAGTATACTCAGAGAAGTGAAATTGTTTGACCTTCTCCAGCCTTTTTGGTAACCAAGAATAATTCCTTCCAATCATTTCAGTAAGCAGATACCCTTTTTGAGGAGAATTTAACCAACTGATTGATTGATTTGTTTGCTTCCTTACAAAAAATGATTTAACAGTTTACCAAAAAATAACAGTATCTGTGAAAATAAGAAAATTAGTTGAGGGAAACTTACTGGTAGAAAAATGATGTAAGACATTTTCTAGTACTGATTGCTGTGTTAAGCAGATTTGGTAAATTCCTAGCTACCCAATCATTACAGTTAATACATCACTATAACCTCAGATCCCATATCAAAGTCCAAATCACTAATGCCTCTGTGTTTGCCCTTCACAGAGTGTGAGATCCTCCAGGAGAGATGTAAGAGGATCATTTATGTGTCTTTCAGCAATTTCCTTGTATGAACAGAAAGAGACACTGGAGTTAAAGCTATGAGGGCAAGGCATTCATCTTCAAGTCAATGAGAGAGGCTTCAGGAAAAATACATTGCTTGGTACCTTGATCTTAAACTTGTAGAAAATTAATTCCTGTTGGCACCTACATTTTTATATTTTTGTAATGGGATTCCTAAAAACACCTACTGTTTCAATCATCACAATGCCAATAAAGAGAAACCAGGAGCTTTCGGTGAAATGTATTTCCTATAGGTCATTCAAAACAACCTGGTAGAAAGTACCAGCATCATTCTCAATAATTACACAAGTACTTACTATGGATTTTTCTCATATAATCATTCAGTACTGATCAATATGAGAATACTTGAAGGAAGAAAACCCTACAAAATCTCAGAGTTAACTAGACCGTTGCCTCTCTAGCTATTTGGTATTTTTTTTAAAAAATGCAATTAAGAATTGCACCAGTGGATTGTATACCCACTTCATAATCTTCCATATGAATTATTTGTACAAACTACCTTTGAAAAAAGAAGGAAGTGGTGTATGGAGTGATCTTCACAGATGAGGTAAAGATCAGGAGATTTGTGGGTTGTGTTCCCTCATTTCTCACAGACTTAGTAAGAAATCAGTGACAGGCCATTTCTGAGCTTTTGATAATATCGTGTACACTTGGTACCACAGGGACATTTTTATCTGCATGGTGCATTTTAAGTTTTAAATGTGTATTTGACAAGTGAAGTCAAAATCATCTCTTACATAAACTCTCAGGAAACACAAAGGTCAATGTATAGATATATATAGTTGTGTGTGAATTGAAAAGGATTCTGTATTTAAACCTAGTCTTTCCATCCATTGAGCTTCCTTCTGTCCCATATTCTTTCTCAGATGCAGTCTTAGTTGTTTGCCTTCATCTGCCTTCATTACATTAATTTCTTAAGATGTCAGATTGTTTTTCTTCATTTCCAGTTAGAACACAAGTAAACTGCATCATCTCTCATGGATGTTCCTTTTGAAAGTATTACTTATGGTTCACACATACTTTTTCAAAGTAAGCAATCATCCTCAAGAATATGAGTATAGCTTTTAAAACTTCTATATAACACATAGGTAATAGTAAACTATAACAAAGGACCTTTAATTTTATTTTTTTGTGCTTGTACTGATAACTTTTTCATTCAGAGTTGGTGTTCTACTCCTTGAGCCACACTTCCACTTCTGTTTTTGCTGGTACATTGGAGTCAAGAGTCTCATGGCCTTTCCTGCCCAGGCTGGTTTGGAACCAAGATCCTCAGGTCACAGCCTCCTGAGTAGCTAGGATTACAGGCGTGAGCCACCAGTGGCCCTTGGCTAAGACCTTTAACTGCTACTCTCAAAACATTTCATGATATTGTCCTATAGCTACAAAACTACGAGTAGTTTACAAAAAATTAATTTCTAATCTTCATATTCCATACTCCAACTCAATGTGTTTGGCTTGGAGCAACCTGTTCCTGTGTGCTACTGCTCTTTATACTTGCCAACTCCACGTCTGTCAGTGGCTTCCTTCTTGGACTGGATGTTCTCCATGATGAAGAGTGTCAAATGGGAAGGCCACAGAGAACTTGCCCCCCACCCGCAGATATGCACCGAGGGCAGTCTCAATACTGTATTGCCTAACAGCCTTCCGTTCTTCTTGTTTCTTCCTATCTAACATAACTGGAATGGGCTACAAGGGTTCCCGTTTTCTTTTGTTTATTGGTTGGTCTTTCTTCATTTTCCAAAGGTGCATTTGTTTCCAAGTCTTAGTTTTCTACATACTCATATAATCCTGTCTCCAGCCCACTCTGCCTTTCTAGTTCAACTTCCTTCTCTCTTACAAGCTTTTTCTTCTATTTGCACAGCAGTTAAGATCTTTTCAGTTGTTTTTTGTTTTTTTGTGTGTGAAAATACCCTGCAGAGGGGTTATAATTACATGGGCAATATAACGAGTACATTTCTTATCAAGCATTGCTGGCTCCTCCTTGTTTCCCCTTTCCATCCCTTCCCATATTCCCCACACCTCCCCTCATCCAGTCCTCCCACCACCACCAAGTTGTAAAGTTCGTTTTTTGACATAACATCTTGTACATCTCATTGGTGCAATGGGTCCACCTGTATCCCTATTTAAACAATTTGTTTTTTCCCTTCCCCTCCCCAAATTATACCAACATCAAATACAGTAAAAACAGGGGTTATACTCTGGGGGAGGGACATACAAAGCAATAAAGAAATATCTTATAAAGATGTTAGAAACAATAGCAAGAAAGAAAAACCATTTCAGTCCTTATCTTGGGGTTCATTTCACCTAACATCTGATGTCCCCTGTCCCACCGACCAAAGGGCAATGCAAGTCTGATTGAGGACCTACGTCATTAATAAAACCCTTCTGGTATATTTTTCAAAATTTTGTAGCAATGTGAATAAATTTATCCCAAATCACTTTTCAAAGTCTTTTCCCCACATATTTTCTCCAACTCCAGAATTAATTAGTGCCAAGACTTCCTTCTGATAATTTATACAATATTATTACACCTCAGCTTCTTTTTTAGAAAAACAGTGTCTAATCTATCAATTACTACTCTTTTTCCAAACCTTGACTGGATTTTTAAAAAATCTTTTTGACAATTCTCTCATAGTATAATAATTAAACTCTAGACTGATTAAACATAGATCTTTATCTAGCTTTCATTTTGCAGCGTGATGCTAGACATAGACTTATTTTACTCCTTTTGCTGGGAAATTCTGGAATGTGTTTGCTAGAGAAAGGTGAAAATTTGTCATTTGTATTCTATTCCCCAACACTTATCCCCCAAATGTAGCTAAAGGGTGTTTTTCTAAGTAAAAAAGAACTTTCAGCCAGACACTGGTAGCTCATGCCTGTAATCCTAGCTACTCAGAAAGGTTGAATGAGATCTGAGGATCACAGTTCAAAGCCAGTCAAAGCAGGAAAAGTCCTTGAGACTCATCTCCAATTAACCATCAGAAAACTGGAAGTGGAGCTTTGGCTCAAAGTGGTAGAGAGCTAGCCTTGAGGGAATAAATCTCAGACACAGCACTCGGGCCCTAAGTTCAAGCTACAGGACTGACCACAAAAAGAGAAAGAAAGAAAGAAAGAAGAGAAAAGAAAAGAATTTTCATAGTTTTCAACAGCTTTATGACCCTACAAGAAGCATATATAACACATGATATATAAACACATCCTCCGAGGTAAAAACAACGGTTGGTTTTAAAAATAGGTCACTGTGAAAAGAGAAATCGTCGCTAGCACATACATAATAAAACTATAAATTGCACATTAAAACATGTGAAATCAACTGCAAAGCTTTTTCTGCCAGGCTGGACTCTGAACGGCGTTCTCTGCGCCTTCTGTGAAGAGTGAGAAGTGCAGATCTCACCCCACCACTCCCAGTGTGAGAAATGGCCCACACAGAAAAAAAAATATAATAATCATCCTGTCAATCACTGGCACGCAGGCAGAACCAGAAGGCACCAGACACATTTCCTCCTGGGTCTTTTCACAAGTCAGTCTCTCCGCATTCTTGAATTTCAGAGCTTCCAAGAAGGGTTTTGAAGCCATGCAACCACCCCTAGGAAGCATTGGTATTCCTGAGAAATGAATCCATTTTGTAAATCTGCACATGCAGCCAAACCAGATCCCACATGTGAATTTCTTCAACCTCCACACATACAAAAGAAATCAAAACTACCAGAATTGTTTTTTCTCTTAGTCGTAGGATTTAAGCATAGCTTAGGAGACAACACAAAGGCTGAATAGAAAGAAGGGTAAAATTGCATCCTGGTATAAATCGCCCTGAAGGACTTATGTATTTGTCAGAGGACTGCTGTTTCTAGGAAATGTCCATAGTAACAAATCATAGATGGCACAAAAATAAATTCTAAGAAGACTTACTAAAAAAAAGAACAATTTTCATGCATGGTTGAACTGGGAAAGCAACAGTATTCCACTGTAGCTCAAAACAAGGAAATGTTGAATTTGTTGTTTTATGGACTTTGCCATCATTTGATTAAATAAGAATTCTCCAAAGCCTAGAGCCTGGGATTCCTGTTTTGTTCTGTTCTTAATCTCTTTGCATTATTATTTTTCATTTAAAATTATTTCTAACTGATACATAAAAATATAAAACTGCCTATTTCTGGAGTACCAAGTGATGTGAATTCAGTGCATATATTTGTGTAATGTTTACACTAGGACATCTGTCTCTTCAAACATTTACCATTTCTTTACTCATATTCAGTGTTCATAAGTAAATGTGATCCTAACCCACCAGACATCTAAATTTATCAGAGAATATATATATATTACAAGTATTTGTTGAGAGAAAATAAACTATCTCATTATTACTACTTATCAAGAGTTCATTTAAAAGCAATAATATCATAAGGAGTTAGCTCAAATAATGTTTCTTAGACTTCAACATGCTTTTAAATCATAGCTGATCTTCTAGTTCAATAGACTTGGAGCAATGTGAGATTATTTATTTTCTAACAAGATTCCAGGAGGTAATTGTACTATTAACCCCTGTTCATACACAGAGTGTGTGGTCACACAGAAAGGTCCAAGGGAGAATTTCCCAGAGCGATTTCCTTTTGTGAATCTCCATCACAACCATCTATATTCCCAACCCCCTCCCCTCAAAAATGTTCTCACCAATGTGTGCTTTTGTCTTATGATGACAATATATTCCATTTCCATAATGGCAGGATTTTGAGTCTATCTATCTATCTATCTACCTATCTATACAAATAGTAAGAAATTGTGTATTTTATCTATCTGTATAGATTGAAAGCTAGTAAGAAATTGTGTATTTTATCTATCTGTATAGATTGAAAGCTAGTAAGAAATTGTGTATTTTATCTATCTCTCTGTATAGAGAGATAGATAAAATACACAATTTCTTACTATTATGGAAACCCTCTGAATCGTAATAGCTTCTTTTATTAGCTCCCAAATTCCTGGCCTATTTATCACAAATGATTAACATGCCAAATTAGGACTCTGTATATTTAATGAAATTGTAAACTTTGTCTTTTCTATAATCCATGATGTCTTTACTTATATATTCCATGTTGCTTATACTTTTATAAGTCATCATAAATTCTTCATGAATGATTGAATGAACCTTTTTACAATTTAATAAAGTTAATAACAGCTATAATTCATTAAGCCCCTACTGCATTCCAGTCACCTCTTTCATATATGAAAATTTACTCTTAATCGGTGATTTGTTCTTGCTTATTTGCACATATTTGATTTTGAGAAGCAGTAAAATTTTCAAAAAAAATCCTAAACTAATACTTCTTCGAAGAAAAAAACAAAGGAAAAGAGCAATTTAAGAATACCTACAAAACTTAACTACAACTATTATATACTATATTCTCTTTTTTTTGCCAGTCCTGGGACTTGAACTCTGGGACTGGGCACTATCCCCAAGCTTGTTTTTGATCAAGGCTATCACTCTACCACTTGAATCACAGCTCTACTCTCTAGTGGTTTATTGTCCAGGTTGGTTTCAAACTGCAATCCTCTTATCTCAGCCTCCAGAGTAGCTAGGATTACAGACATGAGCCATCGTGGCTTCATCTGATATATTCTATTAAAAATGTCCAATTACCAAAATATCTTAAGTGAAAGCCTGTTGCCAATCGTTTAGTAGTAGAGAAAACTAATTAATTAATAGGAAAAAGTATTCAGAAAGTTTTTGGTTTTGCAGTGCTGAGGAATCAAACCCAGGGCCTTGCACTGTGCTCTGTCATTTGAGTCACATTCCAGCACTTTATCTCCTTTCCTTTCTACTCCTTTCCTGATTCCTTCTTCCTGCCTTTCTTTCTTTTCTTTCTTTCTTTCCTTCTTTCTTTCCTTCTTTCTTTCTTTCTTTCTTTCTTTCTTTCTTTCTTTCTTTCTTTCTTTCTTTCTCTTTCTCTTTCTCTTTCTCTCTTTCATTCTTTCTTCTTGCTTGCTTCTTTCTTTGTTTCCTTTCTTTCCCTCCCTCCCTTCTTCTCTCCCTCCCTCCCTCCCTCCCTCCCTCCTTCCTTCCTTCCTTCCTTCCCCCCCTGTCTTTCTGTGTCCCAAATTTATGACCTTCCTACTCCTGCTTCCCAAATAGCTGGGATTCCAGGTATGTGTCATCATGCCCAGTTCAGAAATACTTTTTGAAAAATAATCAGGCCACAATAATTCAGAATAATCACTTTTCAAAACCTCTATATTTAAGCTACATATTAAACAAAATAAATGTTTCTGTGAATTAAAAACTAAGGCTGTCATAAAAGAAATGCAAATCAAAACAACATTGAGATACCACCTCATCCTAGTTAGAATGGCTATAATCAAGAACTCTAATAACAACAGATGCTGGAGGGGATGTGGACAGAAGGGAACCTTACTGCATTGTTGGTGGGTGTGTAAACTTGTTCAGCCACTTTGGAAAGCAGTATGGAGGTTCCTCAAAAGACTCCACATAGAGCTCCCCTATGACCCAGCAATCCTACTTTTGGGCATTTACCCAAATGATCACCAACAGGACCACACTAAAGCTACCAGCACAACTATGTTTATTGCAGCACTATTTACTATAGCTAAGATATGGAACCAACCCAGATGCCCCTCAGTAGATGAATGGATCAAGAAAATGTGGTATATATACACAATGGCATTCTATGCCTCCATCAGAAAGAATGACATTGCCCCATTTGTTAGGAAACAGAAAAACTTGGAAAAGATTATATTAAGTAAAGTAAGCCAGGTCCAAAGAAACATAGGTCCCATGGTTTCCCTTATTTGCAATAACTAGTATATGTCTGAGTCAAGCAGAAAAGGTCAGATAAGGACTCAAATGTTTTTTTTTTTTCATGCAATTGTTTCTAACATATTTATAAGATGATTTCTATGTTGCTTTGTATGTCCCTCCCCCACGGCATAACCCCTGCTTTTACTGTATTTGATGTTGGTATAATTTGTAGAGGGGAAGGACAAAAACAAATTATTTAACTAGGGATACAGATGGACCCATTGCAACAATGAGATGTACAAGTCATTATGTCGAAAAACGAACTTTACAACTTTGGTGGGGGGGGGGGAAATCGGGTGTGGGGGAGGTGGGGGGGAGGCTGGGAAGGGATGAGAAGGGGAAACAAGGAGGAGGCAGCAATGCTTGATAAGAAATGAACTCGTTATCTTGCCCATGTAATTGTAACTCCTCTGTACAGTATTTTCACAATTAAAAAAAACTAAGGCTATAAAATAATACTATAATAAATATAGTTGTTTTCTCTCCTTAGGTTATATCCTTTGAATTTCCTTCAAAATACATGTACTGCAAGTAGAGGAGAAACAGATAAGACTATAAAAACCTGAAGCAATTTGGATTTAAAAGTTATCCAACATTGGTTCAAGAATAAAACTAGGGTCACATTAGGAATCAATTGCTGAAGACTCAAGTGCAGGATCATGAGGTATTTTGTCACTGACATAAGCACCATTGTTTGAAACTATTCTATCTCAACAACCAGGTGTAGCTTCTCACCATTTGGGGCCTACTCTAGATGTAAGACTTAAGACTCCATGTCTTGGGTTTGTGCCCTAGGTATGAATTTGGTCTTTCCAACAATCTACTGTAGCAATCCTCACCTACGAAACAGAAGAAGACTTTCTGAGTGTTGGAGATGTTGAAAAGGATAATCAGGAAGAGCTTCTGGCCATAGTCTTCACAGAAGGGATAGGGAATCAACTATTCCAGAAGAAAGAGATGAAGCATTCTGCACATCTTTTTACAGGAAAAAATAAAGTGTATAGAAAACAAAACTATGGCAAAATGACCCCAACATCCTTAAATCAGTATTCTCTTCTTTCCTCGTCATGGTTATGCATTTGACTACTTTTTGCTTTCCCTTTCCCTCTTTCTCCCCCTCTCCCCCCACCCCGTTCTTCCCACACCCCTCCCCCCACCTTCTCTCTCTCCTCCTGTATGTTACCTGTTTGTCTTTAATTTCTCCATCCTCCTCCATCAATTTCTGCTACTATGATTAATTCTATTACTACTACCATGGTAAGTCTATAATTCCTTATCTCAGCTTCTAGCATTTATAAAAGCTTGAAAAACTAACACTTTTTTTGCATAACACACATGAAGGCAAAACTCAGTTCATCCGATCTTTGATGGCAAAAGCTGGATTGAATGAACATGAGGCCCTTATTGACAGCGGCCTTTCTCTTTCACTTCATGAGAATCCTCATACGCTGTAATGAAAATGTGAGCATGTTCCGTCATAGCCTTGCTTGTCAAATGACTTACCTCTTCTCACCCTTGTAAAACATTTTGAACTCCTGGCAAAAAATGTTGTTTCCCTATGAGTTTTAAATAAAAGGATATAAATCCTGTGAGTCAAAGCTACTACTGTTGCTGCTGCTGCTTGTAATTAGAAGAGCAACTCCACATTTGTTATTCCAAAGCACAACATATCAACAGAAAGTCATGTGAGCAAAGAGAAAAAGCCTTTAAAAAACAAAAGTCTTTTGCCTAATCCACTCATTGTTCAATAAATACACAAAACTCTTCAAATATTTTTCTTTGCATTGTTCAGTATAGCCAAGCGAATCAATACAATATTAGCAGTCACAGGATCCAAACTGGTGGCCATCACCCTGGCTCAGAACTCAGTATACACTTAGTACTACTATTGACGCAGTTCATTCATATTCAACATCCATGCCTGCTACATTTTGTTTGATGAAAACAAGCTAATTAGCGCTAAACCTTCCCCAGTTCATAAATTTATTCCTAAGAACATTAAAAGGAAGTCAAGTGAGACATGTTCAGTAACAGATGTTTGCCTTTTTTTGGCTGCCTTTTTTACAGTTTGTTCTCTTTCATTACTTTTTAAGAAATTTGGTTAATGTTCCCTTTACTAGAGAACAAGTGTACCTAGCTTCCTAGGAGGGGGTGGAGGGGGGTAGGGATTCCCCAGGGCCTGCACAGTCTGTTCCTTCCCTTCACCCAATGTCTGCTCGAGGCGCTCGACACTCAACTAGCCAGGCTTTCATCTGCCTCTATAAACAGTCACATTATAGCTTATCTCTAAAAGGAATATATATGTTATCTGGCAACCATAACACTAGCATTATTGCCAGCACTACCATTAAGGCATTCTTCCTACACACACACACACAGACACAGACACAGACACAGACACAGACACACACACACACACACACACACACACACACACACACACACACACACACACACACACACACACACACACACACACACTTCTTTCAATTCCTCAGCTGGATGCCCATCCTTGGGCAACCACAGCTGGTTTTTCCACAACTGGAAATGTCCCTGCCCTCCAGCCCTCAGCCTGGGAGCCTCCCTGCCACAGCCTTCAGGGACATTTTGTCTGCAACACCTCATCCTCATGCTAAGGGGTCACCAAATGGCCCAGGTCCTCTATGGACCATAAATCAGCCACTCAACTGACGGAATGACTTTCCTGATAGACAACCAATGAGTGTGTCATTTCACTTTCTAAATACATAGAAATTTCTAGAAACTGCTTATCCCAACTTCTTAAAGCATTCATTTTAATCCTAGCTATTTTTAAGAACATGATATATAAGCCTAGGAATTTTATATCTCAGAATAGTGACAAATGCCAAAGGCTTTTTTTAGATGTCATGATGGTATCCTCAGGTTGAATTCGCTGACGTTGTGTCATATATTATCAGAAAGTTAACAAACCACTTACAGAGTTCTGACACAGGAATCCAGCCAGAAATTTGGAGGTGATGGCTTTTCTATCTGGTTGCAATGTAATAGTCCATTTTTATATGGCATGAGGAATTACATTCACAGATCTCTCTTACCTTAGACAAATATTATCTCTCAAGATAATTAAAGCTATAAATATCTCAGTACTTCAAGAAAAAGTAACACCAGTAATTGTTTCTTCAGAATGCGGTACATTTTTAAATATATATATATAGAGAGAGAGAAGTTATAAGAACCTATGTGCTGTTGCTTAAAATAATCAGAAATTTTAGTACATATATGATACAAATAAACAAGTGGTTTCAGAAATGAAAATTAAAGCACAAAGATATACCAGGGAACTAAAAACATACAAGGATACAAAATATATTTCTAAAGAATATTTCAGGCTTAAAAGGGCCAGTATTCTCTTGGCCTAATCCACAGGGCTATCCACAAGGCTTTTTATATTTGAGAAAATTAAGGTTTGATAAGAATAGTCAGGCTGTACAGAGTGCTTCAGGGCAAAGTGTGTTATATTCATCTCTCTATCAAATCATAGATAAGCTTTCTTTAACTCCTGTCTTCACTCCTCCTCCACAATGCAGTATCCTTTATTTTTGGTTTCCTCCGTTTTTGTCTTCTGAACTGATGGAACTCATTCACAGCAAGTTGATTTAGTCCTTGACGCCCATTAAAATGTAAAATACCAGATAATATAGTACATGGTAGTGAGGATATGAGGAATTTGAACCCTTGTGCATTGCTAGAGAAGATATAAAATGGTACAACCGTTTGCGGAAAACCAATATAATAATTTCTCAAAGAATTAAACAGAAACATACAATAATAAGGACAAAGCAACTCCAGTTTAAGGTGAAATCAGAAACTAAAATCTGGCTGATGTATCCATGTTCTTAACAGGAATATTCAATATATCTGAAGTGGAAGCAACCTGATTATTCATTAATAACAGAATAAACAAAGTACAGGATGCAATAGCATACTATTCCGTTTTTTTAAAAGGAAGGAAATTTTGATACATGCTATGACTTGGATCAATCTAAGAAAGTATGCTATGTAAAGAAAGACAGTTACAAAAGAAAAACTACTGTATGGTTTTGCTTATTTGCTTATTTATCCCTAGAGTAGCTAAATTCATAGAGACAGAAAATAGAATGGTAACCTCAATGGGGAACTAGCTTAGGAATGAAATAGGCCCATGGTAAGAAAATTGCATGTGCTTTGATCATAATTAACCCAATAATTCATTAGAAAAAAATAAGAAGTCATGTCTATGTCCGGTGTTACAAATACTTACCATACAATAATCCCGAAATATTTCTGATGACACAGCGAGTTTCTGATCTTCATGCAAGTGGAAAGACCTCACTGACATAACTCCTCTCCAATCATGTACTACTCTCTCTGTTAGAAATAAAGGTAGGTTAAAATAATCTTTATCCAGGAAAAATATGTCCCAATCATATTGCTTAATGTTACACAGGGGAAGGAAGGTAAATCATCTTTATGGCTCACTGTTGTGTATTAAAATCACACCCTGTCATCTAGTTGGAGAGATGAAGAAGTGGTACTGAACAAGCACAGAGTGAAACTTTAATTGACTTCATCACACAGAAAGGCTCTTATGCTTTCAATGCATAGAGTGTGACCAGCAGAAATCTAGTAGATTTATTCTTACACTGTCTTCAAGAGAATTGTCTTCTTTTCTCAAAGGAAGTTTCAAGCTAAATTGTATTTGGGAATAGTCTTTATAAAGATCAAAGGAAGACTTCTCCGATAAGTATTTTATTAAAAAATGATCAGAATTACAATGAAGGCACAAGTTTTAAAATGGCAAAAGCAAATGAAATTATTAAGATGATATTATCAAAAGCAAATGAAATTATCAAGATAAATAGGCCAGTGAAGCAAAAGATTATTGGTAATATTTCTTCTTTCTTATAGCAGTTTTTTCATGGGACTTCTCAAGAAAGTTTGTTAGTTTAGACAAGAGTCTTACTACATAAGCTAGGCTAACCTGGAACTCATGACATCATCATACTTGCTTGGAATTCATCATCTTTCTTCTTCATCCTTGCTGTGATGACAGGCCTGGGCCACCAAGGCTAGCTACTTTTTTTTTTAATGGAAGGGAGAATTTAATATTTTCCGGGGCATGGTGACACATGCTTATAATACCAGCATTCTGGAGTCTGAGGCAGGAAGACCTGAGACGCAATGTCAAAAAGTGCAAAATGGGGCCAGGTGCCAGTGGCTCACGCCTGTAATCCTAGTTACTCAGGAGGCTGAGATCTGAGGATCACGGTTCAAAGCCAGCCGGGGCAGGAAAGTCTGTGAGACTCTTACCTCCAATAAACCACCACAAAACCGGAAATGGCGCTGTGGGTCAAGGGGTAGGGTGCTAGCCTTGAGCTGAAGAGCTGAGGGACAGCGCCCAGGCCCAGGGTTCAAGCCCCATGATTGACAAAAAAAAAAAAAAAGCAAAATGGAAGGAGGGACAGGAACTTAAGTCAGTCCTTCTGTCCAGGTCAATGGAACTATTCTACCTTCCATTTTTCTAATAATTATTCATAGGCATATATTCTTTCATAAATTAGTTTTTACATTAAATTGCCTTTGTGTATTCATGGTATTGTAAGTTGAGTGCTTTACAAAGAAGCAAAGATATCACATAAAACAATAAATAAATAAATGTAAGCTCAGAAACCTCTTAATAAATACATGTACATCTACCACACTTCAATGCTATATGTATTTTTTAATTCAGTCTCTGCCCTTTATTAAAAAGGTAAAATCTCTAGAAAAGGCAGTATGATATGCTTCAATCACAGCTCAATGTGAATACATAAATTTCTTTAAGGGAAGCCAATTTGATAACAGGAAGCCTGCAGAGAACTGAAAATATTAGCACCTGAAAAACTGTTAACAAGTGAAAAGCCATATATTCTATCCTTTAATTGTTGACTTTCATAAGTCCAGGAGGATATAAAAGATAACATCATAGCTGTGAGAGGTACGGAAGGCCCACAGCTCTGGTGAAACTTTATTGGCTCATTCAAAGCATTCTCCAAGTTCCATTTATCACCTGCTCACACTTCCCTTTTTAAAATGATCTTTAAATAGTTGTAGGAAGAAGTTGCCATTCAACAAAGCCGTTCATGACATCTTGAATGATGTCACCCCTTTCATCGTTCTCCACATCCCTTCTAGCCCCACCCCCTCTCTCAATTTCCTTCATTTGATAGGCTCTGCATTGAATCTTATGACTGCATTCTTCTCTCTCCCTCTCCTTATTCCTCAATTGCCCTCCCCCTTGATCTTACTCCTCCTTTGAGTACCTGTTTCTTGGTGTTTTATTCTGGTAGACTGTAAGATAACATTTCAAAAGAATTACTCCATATGTGTTCTCCCCTGAAACTACCGTATTTTGGTTACCACGTTTATGTACACGTGGCTACCACGATGAAGTGTATACTTACATATTTATAAATTAATTCTAGGCTCCACATATACAACCCTAGTCTCTCTGGGCCTGACTTTGGTCACTTAACATAATTTCTTCCAGTTCCTTCCATTTCTTTGCAAATGGTGCAATGTCATTCTTTCTAATAAATGAGTAAAATTCCATTGCACATATATACCAGCTTTTCTTGATCCATTTGTCCACTGAGGGCATCTGGGGTGATTCTCTTCCTTAGCTATGGTGAATAGTGCTACAATAAACATGTTATGCAGGTGGCTTTACTGTATCCTGGGTTGTAATCTTTTGGATAACTGGAATTGCTGGGTCATAGGATAGTTCTACGTTTTATTTGTTTTTGTTTTGTTTTGTTTTGAGGAATCTCCACACTGCTTTCCAGAGTGGCTGCACCAGTTTACGTTCCCATTAACATTGTACTAGAGTTCCTTCTTGCCCAGATTTGCACCAGCATCTGTTATTGTTTGTGTTCTTGGATGATGAGCATTCTAACTGGGGTGAGTTGGAATGAGCACCGTTTTGATTTGCATTTCCTCTATGTCCAAGATGTTGAGGTACACTTCTCTTAATGCACATGAATGGTGAGTATTCTCAGGGATGGGAGACAACCATGCCTCTCTTTCTAATCCCTCCTCTTCTGTGATAATGCCAATGTCTTGTTTGCAGTGGTCCTTGCTTGCAATGTTTGATTTATGAGGACTGAGGATAAAGGAGCTTTGTGAACACTGATGAGTAAGAATTGATCCAAAAATGTTTTGAGCAAATTAAGCCAGACCCAAACGAACAGGTTATATGGTTTTCCTCAATTGTTGTAACTAGAATGTCCCTATAAATCCACCAGTAAACACAATGGATGGGAAAAGACAAAAAAAATACACTTAACTATGTTTATTGCAGCATTATTTACCATAGCTAAGTTATGGAACCAACCCAGATGCCCCTCAGTAGATGAATGGATCAAGAAAATGTGGTATATATACACAATGGAATTCTATGCCTCCATCAGAAAGAATAACATTTCCCCATTTGTTAGGAAATGGAAAGGTTTGGAAAAAATTATATTAAGTGAAGTAAGCCAGGCCCAAAGAAGCATAGGTCCCATGGTTTCCCTTATTTGCAATATATAGTATAGGTATGAGTCAAGCGGAAAAGGTCAGATAATGTGATGTTAGGAAAATGAACCCTTAAATATATATTTTAATGTTTTCGTTTCTTTCATGCATGTGTTTCTAACGCATTTATAAGATTATTTCTTTGTTGCTTTGTATGTCCCTCCCCCACAGTGTAACCCCCGCTTTCACTATATTTGATGTCAGTATAACATGTGGAGGAGATGGGGACAAACAAGTCGTTTAAGGATTCAGGTGGACCTGTTGCAACAATGAGAAGTGCAAAATGTCATGTCAAAACCAGCTTTACAATGTCGGAGTGGGGGGGGAGGGGGGTATAATTGGGTGGGGGGAGGGGGGAGGCGGGGAAGGGATGTGAAGGGTAAACAAAGGAGGAGGCTGCAATGCTTGGTAAGAAATGTATGCATTATCCTGCCCATGTAATTGTAGCCCCTCTGTACAGTATGTTCTCAAATAAAATAAAATAAAATTAAAAAAAAAATACACTTGGACATGAGACCAAAGGAGGATATTCTTAGGAGAGGATCACAAAGGCTATGTGCATATAATCATATAAAATGATACTTTTCAAAATAAACTCCAAGAAAATGGAAGCAAGAGGTTTTCTGTTATTTTGCTCTTTGTTTGGGGGTTTTTTCTTCTTTGTCATTGCTTTTGGTGTTTTTTGTACCTTCTGTCTTGTATGTTAGTTTATCTGTTTGGGGGAGGACAAGGGGAAACACAGAAATGTTGGGACAGAGGGTGAATAAATGCAGCTGTGGTACTCACTAGACACTATGTTGAAAATGAACTATACAACTTGTAGGTGGGCGTGAGAGGGAAAACACGGAGAAAACAAGGAAAGAAGCAACATGGTTCAAAAAGAAATGTACTCATTACCTGATGTATGTAACTGTAAATCCTTTGCAATACATTACCTTTGCAATAACAATTGAAAGAAAAAAAAGACAATCTCAAGACATAAATCTCATAGGCAAAAAAGGCATCTTCCTAATCACTGAAGCACCCAGCCCAATGAAACACCTAGCTCTCCATCCCATCTTTACTGGTGAGTCCACAGCATCTTCAAATATTTTATCTTGTTTACACACAAAGCAGACACCAGCAGTCATAAGGCCAGACATTATTATCCCCAAGATATTGGTATCACTCTAGAAAAGATAGCCATAACTTTTCCACTTCAGGAAGCAGTAAAACCTCTCCTAAAATCCTCAAGGTAATCATTCGCACACTGATGTATGCCAATGCCTCTTCTTCAGAAGCCACGCACACAACACACAATGATTGGCACTCTACGCCACAGCATCAGCCAAAGTTCTAAGTGGATGGCAGTAGAAAAGTTATACATCACACTAAATCTTCAAAGTCTCTCCAGTTAATGTTTAAAAAAATGAAAATTCTAAAGTGGTATGTGTGTGTATGTCTGTGTGTGTGTCTGTGTGTGTATATATATTCACTTATGCACATGAGCAGGTGCATACTGATAGATAGAAATATTAAAAATCTTATCAGTAATCCCAGATCATTCCTCAGGACAGAGTGCATACTCTGAGATTTCACTCAGTGGGGAAAATGCCATCCCACGATCTGGAAAGAAACCAGAAATGGTTACATCAGTTTAACAAGAAGTTAGCTAAATAGCAGCTATTCTTGAACATTAAAAAAATTATCAAATAACTACTCATATGGCTGTCTTCCTGACTTTGCACTTCCTCAATACTTATTTTAGACTCTTAATAAAAAGTATTATTATAAAACAACTTCACGTTATTTTTGCTGTCTTCTGCATATCTCATCACCATATCTAGACTTAATTAAAAGTCTTTCATTGCGCTATTGCTCTTCATAAAACAGAATATAATACTGTGCTTGAGCATGGCGGGGGGGGGGGGGGTGCTACAGGATGGAACAAAGCAAAGAAGTCCAACACGACTGTGAGAATGAAAGCCCCACACCATAAACAAGAGAGCATGAAAGCCTAAAATATATATATTCAAATTCTATTTTTTAGGGTCAATTTGTGGGGTGGGGGGGAAGAAGGAAGGAAAGAGAGAGATAGAAAGAGAGAGAGGGGGAGGGAGGGAGAGAGGGAGGGAAGAAGGAAGGAAGGAAGGAAGGAAGGAAGGAAGGAAGGAAGGAAGGAAGGAAGGAAGGAAGGAAGGAAGGAAGGAAGGAAGGAAGGAAGGAAGGAAGGAAAAAACATTTTTAGCTAGTTGACCTCTCTATAATGTCCTCCTCATTGCACATGACAGTTGTGTTCGGTTCACCTGGATAGCCGCAAAAAAAATCAACAGTGATTCAAACTTCAGTCACACTGCTCAGTGAGCCAAAAATCGAAGGGCTCTTAAGTACTTGATATAACTGTCT
Source organism: Dipodomys merriami (assembly GCF_024711535.1). Classification (NCBI taxonomy): domain Eukaryota; kingdom Metazoa; phylum Chordata; class Mammalia; order Rodentia; family Heteromyidae; genus Dipodomys; species Dipodomys merriami. The sequence goes on from NW_027202826.1 coordinate 9,045,770, forward strand.
CTCCAATGAAGACACATGGGCCTCTGTTAGAACACAGCAGACCCAGAGCCCTCTAGGTTCACTGGGCTCCCGTCCCCAGAGCTTCCTCTATGCCAAACTCATTTTGCTTCCCTTTTTATCAATCCCTTTGTATCAATTAATTCTTGGGAGTTAATTGTACATACAGTTTTAATCTGTAGGTAATTACAAACAATTAATAGTTAGGAGATAGAATTAGCAGTTTTTTAGTCTGATTATCTATATAATTAAGATGGGCTGGTAAACAATAGAGTTGACAAATAGCATCTTAATCATTTGAATAATCAAACCTCAGAAGTGTTCTTGGGTAGTTGAAATCCATGTGCTGTATTAGCTTAAATTTCAAAGGAAAAATGACTGGAATCAATTTATAGAGGTTCACTGGTAGCATAAAAATGAATAAGATAGGTATCCTAAAGTTACTTAAACAACATTCTTTTGATTGTCTATAAAAGGCTTTGTGCAAAAGGAATTGACCAAAGTAAAGACTTTTAGCAGAGAGAAAGTAATAGTGCTTCTTCAATATGAAATAGCAGGGTTTCATGAAAGGGTCATAAAATAGACACCAATTAATAAGTGAAAAACAAGCGTATTCATCAAAATATTATCTGACCTATGAGTCTTTAGAAATAAATACTCAAAGATTCAAGGGAAACGCATGCGTTCTATGTTTAGGTCTGATAAATAGTGATGTATACATATGATTAGACCATGGTGTAATGGCTTGATGCTGATAAGCTGGAAATAGCTTAGCAAGAACTGGGTTTTGTTGTTGTTGTTGTTGTTGTTATTGTTGTTGTTTTCCTTGGCATCCAAATATGAACAGAACTGTGATAAGGTTGTCTAAAGGGTAGGTATTCGAGGTGAGTGACCTTCTGAGATTTGATAGCTTGCTTCAAGGAGAGGAATTCTAGTTCCTGTGACTTGCTTAAGGCAAGACGGAAGCAGAGGAAGGCCAGACGGACACCTTTCTGTCTATATAGCCCTCCGAATCTCTTCAGCCAAAAATACTCCACACATTAAGGTACCATACTTTGAGGGGATCATGTTCTGAGCCTTACTGGATTCATCAGACTAATGTGTGTGTACTTACTAAATACCAGTGAATAATCATGTCTCTTCCATGCTATAAAACTTCTACGAATTACAGATAAGTTTTTGTACTGCTTCATTGCACACTTTTATTTAAGCGTGTGCAGAGAGATTCCAAGTAAGACACCTTTCATCTTCTTTTGGCAGTCTGGAAGGACCAGTGGTTTGTGGGTAGAGAGAGAATACTATGATACAGGATAAGGTTAGTATGAACTTGGAAAATATATGGGAACATCTCATCATTTTGATTAGAAAGGACTATAATATTCAGCAGTGAAGCCACTGCTGAATATCGTTCTGAACTGCCAGGCATTCGAACAAATCTGGCAGATTGTTGAAAGCTAATCATGAGCAATAAAGGGTTCAAGAATAATAATGATTTCTGTTCCAATATAGCTTCCACTGTGAATGAAGCACCCTTCTATACACTGCTACAGTGATCAATTCAAAGTCACGATAAATTCATTCTAATCATTCACCCATTTGAAGAAAAAAAATCCTTTAATTAAGGTAATGAAAGTGAGTCAAGGAAAGCCATCCGTGATCTTTGCATAGTGTTTTCACCCTACTCACCATCTTGAAAAGTGGTGCTAAGAGACTGGATATCTCACAAGGAAAAAGAAAAGTAGAAAAAAATAATAAAAGCCATGACTTTACAATGTGGAATGCTGCCTTTGATGCTCTCTCTATCTTTCTCTATCACAATCTACCAGGACACCACAACTCCAGGGCAACAGTCCTAGCTCAGCCAACGAGCTCAGTGCACAGGCAGGCCTGGCTGGTCTTGATGGGACAGGAGTTTTTAACAGTTCATGTGCTTAATAGCTAGTGATGGCAGAGAATGAGGGGAATCTGCAATCCCAAAAATGTGAAAGTCCCCTCTCCCACCTCTCTAGGTAACAGGTGCCTGAATTCCTCCAAACAGGCCACACATTGCCCAACCTTGCCCTGCTCAGTGGTTTTGCACAGCAGTCTCGTGTCTCCAGACTCTCCTCAGGTCACCACGGGGTCCCCCTTCAACTCTCCATTAAAACGGATCTGGTCTGTTGAGGCCGTTTTCTGCTCTTTCTATATTCTAATACACTGTGACTCAGTTTCCTAACAGAGAATGGAAGAGGGGAATAGGAAAGGTCCTCTGTGGCAGAGGGAAAGACCTCCCTGTGGATTCAGTACAAAAAGCATGATGTGTGTTCTTCAAGTACAGACCTAGAAAAGGAACTATACCAAATTTAAACCTAGAAAAGAAAATATACCCAAGTAAACAGAGCAGAACTAAGAGAACCCATACATCCTGTCCTTCATTTCTAATCCCTTAGTTTGCGAAGAGTGAGTTCTCCCCTAGGACAGACCAGACTCTCTCCAGCAATCCTGGTGCTGCTAGTTAACACAAACTTGAAAGGTCAGATTACCAATCACTGTAACACACATCTGCTGATCCAATCAGCAGAGAGAACCTGAGAGGTGAGTACTGAGCTTCCTCCCTTTTACAAAGAGAAAACAAATGAAAGCAGTGGCTCAAGTCCAGACAGGGGTATATGGGTGTGGGTCAAACTGGGTTCTCTGCTGTCCTGTTATGAGAGAGAGAACATCTCTGCTTGGCTGGCCAAGCTGTGACTCCAAAGACATCCTCTCCAGGAACCTGTAAATGTTCCCTTCCATGTCAAAAGAGACTCTTCTAATATGGTTAAAATAAACATCCTGAGAGAGGAGGATGATCTGGGATTGTGGTGAAGGGCCCCATTATTTAATCACCACTGTTCTTAGCTGGAGACTTGAATACAGAAGAGCAGGAAGTGTGGTATTGGAAGCAAGGAATTCCAGTGGTGGAGGAAGGGCCTGGCCCACGAACCCTGGAATACAAGCAGGATCCGGAAACCAAAGGAGGCAAGGACACAGATTCTTCCATGTAGTACACACATTATGATGGTGTGGGCGTGTGCACGCGCGTGTACATGCACACGTGTGTATGTGTGTGTGTGTGAGAGAGAGAGAGAGAGAGAAAGTGTAAAGCTAATTTCATACATGTGGCCTCTATCAAGAGATTCAATTATGAGAGAAAAGGTTTAAGTTGACACAGGCAGAAAAGAATGAGGAAGAAAAGAATCAAAACGAAGGAGACGGCTACAATGCTTGATAAGAAATGTGCTCTTTCCCTTGCTCATGTAACTGTAACTCCTCTGTACAGTATTTTCACAATAAAAAAGTATTAAAAAATAAAAAAGAATGAACATAACCAAGCCTGAGACTACTATGTTGAATTTCATGTAAACTGGATGCTGCATGCAGTTACACATGTATGGTACTCTGTTATAGCAACCACTGGAAGCCAATATAACCTGCAAGTGTAAAAATGCAGTGAAAGAATGTAGTCTAAAAACATTCTATTAGCCCCAGAGAAAAATTTTAGGAAAATGTTTGATATTCTCACAAGCCAGGAACAATAATGAGAAACACAAACATTAAAGAAACACTAAGAGTTTTAAAGTAAGTATAATAGGAATGAACATCACTTTTTTAAGGCAAAAAATACAAAAATGTAAGGGCAGAATAAGAACGTACTTCCAGAGTATAGGGTGTACAAATGGCAGAGTAGAATACCAATGACTGGATTTGGCACAGAATCCTAGAATAGAAAAGAAAAGCATTCAAAGATGAAAATTATAAGACAGAAGATTATAGATTAAAGAGGACAAAAAAATAAGTGCCAAAGGAATCACACACATTGCTGGGGATGAAATCAGAACAATTAGAAATGAAAGAAACAGATGCAATAATTTCCCAAGATAAAAAAAATGAGTTTTCTAGCTATAGGGTGTATTAAATTTGTGGGGAGATAATTAAGGAGATTTTGTATGGAACTATATTCTATCAAATAATAGGAATAAAAGATTAAATTATAAGATTGAAGGGTATTTCTGACATATTCAAGGAGAAAAACAAATCTGCAAAGGTATCAAACTCTGGCGTTCTCAAATTTCTTCTGTGAAAAAGAAAAATAAAGAACCAATAAACTAAATAGGAGATTACCAGAAAGAAAATTAAGAAGAAAAGTAGTAAAAAAAAATTTTGTGCCAAAGCATCTTTAACATGTAAAGGCCAAGAGAAATATACCAATGCTCTGAAATCTGCTCAGAAAATTGAATGAACAGAAGCTTAACTGAAGACCAACTCACAACTCAACATCAAGCCTAGTAAACAAAATCCAGTCTTCTTCCTGTGAACTCTCTTCCTGTATTTTCACCCAAAGTCTTAGAGATTCTGAAACTTGGACTTAAGACCTGGTCCTACAAAGTTCTAGCTCCGTTTTTCTCTGTATTTCACTTTCCCAGGAACCAAACCATTTAATCCCAAGATTATAACCTTGAACTCACTAACAGTAAAAGTGAAATTAACCTTTTTTTTGGTCAGTCATGGGAGCTGAACTCTGACCTGGGTACTGTCCCTCAGCTCTTCAGCTAAAGGCTAGTGCTCTACCACTTGAGCCACAGTGCCACTTCTGGCTTTTTTCTGTTTATGTGGTGCTGAGGAATTGAACCTAGGGTCTCATGCATGTGAGGCGAGCACTGTACCACTGAGCCAACTTCCCAGCCCTGAAATTAATGGAATCTTGTTCCATGATTACAAATGAAAGCAAGAGAAAGAAGAGAGAGTGTATTCTGTCATGCAAAGACAGTAGCTAGACACTTTATTTGGTTTGTAATATGTACCCACAGAAATAACAAAGAACAACAAATGGCTATTTTTGTTCCCATAAAACTTAAAAATTACATTTCTTTATAACAACTCATATGGATAACTCAAAATATGATGTTATCCTTTAAAATTCCTCATTTTGTTATGGGAACACCGTTTGAGTGCTCCTATATTGTTATATGGTGTAACAAAGAGAGAAAATATACCTGGAAATTTAAGTGATTGTTACTAGGTAGTGCAATACTAGATGACTATCATCGTGTGTGTGTGTGTGTGTGTGTGTGTGTGTGTGTACGTGTGTGTACGTGTGTGTTCTATATTTTCCAGATTTTCTACAACCATTCATAACTAATCACAATTCTAAAGTCATTACATTAAAATAAATCCAGCTAATCTGGAGTAAAAAATATAGGCAAAATTAAGTTAAAATTGTGAACTAAGGCAAACTGGAGAAAGTGTCACGGAACTTTAGCAATACCTGTCTGTACAAAGCCTTTACATGAAGAGTTAAACTTCATTCCTTTTCTTTTCCTAAGGAGAACAGTTTGTACTAGAAAAGAGGAAAATACATTTTGAAAAGGCACTTTAACAAATATTCAAAAAATAACCTTTCTTTATATTCTCCTTCAATGACACAACCAAGTTTTGTTCAAAAGGAGTCAGAAGTCATAGTTCTTCCTAAGGACTAAACAAAAATATACCAGTATGTTCAAGTGATACAATCTATTACGTTCTCTTGTTCTGGATGGGCTGACAGTAGGGCAGATGAAACCTTAAATCTCACATTCTGCCATCTTTTGAGAAAAGTTACCATGATTCCCTCATACCAGGGCATGGAAGATTAAACCATGGCTGACTTATGAAACTAGACTTGCAACTTGAGTGTAAAGAGAACTAAGTTAGGGAACCTTCCATGAGCCTGAGCTCAAACAAGAATTGGACATAAGAGGGTTAACACATCTATCATGCTGGGTCTCCAACTCTGCCCAGTTGGGGCTCAACAGAGAAACAATCCTATAAAATCAAATATGGTGGTCTCAACTGTTTAATGTTCAGGGAGTCAACAGGGGCAGGCTATGTTTATGTTAGCAGAAGGGTTAAGTAGCCTGTTCGTTTCTCTCTCAAGCTGATTGATAAACCCAGAGTTGGGATCTCTAAAACGTGGAAGGACTGTGATGTACCGAGATGACTTTGCACAAAACTTTCCCATATGGGCTCCATCGGTAAAAGGAATTTGTATGCATTTTATCTGGAACAGGACCTGAACACTTGGCTTCGTGAAGAAGTATTTCTTTTATTATGTGAAGGGATGATGAAGCTTTAGAACACAAACACTTTCAAGTAAAACTTTACTTGCAAACCTCTGGTATTCTATTTATTCACAGGTTATGCTCGAAATAGATCTATTGTGAAAAATTCTGGAATGAGCTGGTCTTTTTTAGAAAATTAATAATCTAATCTCCTAAAAAGAATAAAAAGTGTTATTTCCATCTGTCTTTGGTGATTGGCTTGTCAGAAGCCTCAAGTTCATTCATGTATCATTATCTTCACAAAAACTCATTAGAGCAATACATTTAACTGAAGAAAAAACATCAGTTACTGAACCAAAATGATAATTACAGCACAAGAATATGATCCCTGCTTATAATTGTATGTTCCTCCCAAATGTTTCGCTCTTTTTTCTTTTATTCTCATACTCATGACTAGAAGGGCACCAGCTTGCTGCCTTCATGGTGTAGACTGCACACACTCAATAGAGGGCTAACTGAACTATAGGTGTACTACTGCGATACATTTAATTTAAAAATTACGGCAGTACAAGGAAGCTGTCAAAATCCAAGACTATAAAGTTATAGCAAATATCACACATACATGAAACAAATGAGATTAGTGAAATGCACTAAAGCAAGAACTTTATTATGAACAACCTGTATAATTATTTGGATTAAACATTAGGTAATTTCCTGTCTTTAACCCCATTTTATTAGACAGGAAAGAAGTTGAAACATAAGAACTGACATTTGTTATAAATAAGAGTAGAAGGCTAAAGGCTGAATGCATGATGGGAGTTCTACATATTAATGCTTTAGATGTTATCTACTGAGCGCAGATAGCCATGTGGATCCTGTTTCCATTATTACTGATAACTGAACATTGACTGTACTAATAAAATACACCACAGATGCTCTGTCTTCTCCCTCCTACACACCAACAGATCCAATTCAACAAAATTTGGAGCTTTAGAAAAACAGAATATGAATTATTTTAGTAGGAATTTTAAGAATAATTGAGGATAAAATTAATTTTTCAATCTATCTTACTAGTCCTATTAACTACTATGTCTATATAAGAACATCTACTTCTTCTCTAGTCAATGCTCTATCTGCCTAGGATGCATCTCCACTTATGGGCTTCTCACATTGTCCTCCCTAACATACCTACTACCTGATAGTCACTTCCCCAAAGTACAGCCCACTTTCAAGGTCAAATTGTGGCACTATCATCGTGTTCTCTGTTTCATTAAAAAAAAAAAAAAAAACACATTGGAATTTGTACGATTGCATGGTTTCACATGATCACGCAAGCATGAATGGAAAAAGGAGGCAGAAAACTACCAGACTCCACCACTGAAACAGAACACTAACCATTGCCTTTTCCCACAAGTCCTGGCTCGTGTCTAAATTTATTTGTATGCTGATGGGCCTAGCTCAGTCTTTGGAAAGGTCAGTGTTTTTAAAGACTGAATAAAAAGGTATTTGATTAACCTTTTGCCTTCAAAATTCAGGTATCTTCACTTCCATTATAATAAAGAAAATTGGCATTGTCTGATTATTTTCTGTCGGGATCATCACACAGTTTGTATTATTCAGGCAATGGTGCCAATTAAATTTTGAGTCTGCATCCTGGAAAGTCAGAATCTCTTCCCAAATAGCTCAAAGGTACTTGCCTAATTAAAAGCTCACCTTCAAAATAAAAAATTCACCAAATAAACTGAAGCCTTACAAAATGTAAGTAGCCAAGTCGATTTTTCTGGAAGTAAACTCTTGTTCTTTTTAAAATCAGTCTTAAAATGTTGCAGGTAGGTACCTTTTCAAAATAACTGTTAAGGAAAATCAAAACTCCTGCAATTTTTGTATGAGATTCCATTTACTTTAGAATTTTACAACAGTATCACATTAATATCATCTTCAATAATTGGCAAAGTCCAGCATTTAATGTGTAAAATGGAGCACCACTATACTCGTTCTGAGAGGTGCACCCAGTGAAACTTAGTGTTTGACAATTTTATGTAACTATGTCATGCAGCAATATCTTCATCTATTCTCAAAATCATCATGAGAGGTCAAAGAGCTCAAAATGTACCCCTCCCCAGTTGATAAAATAAAACTGCTATTCTATCATCTCATACTCTTTCCCTTTATCTTGATCCAAAGGCAATTTAATGGAGCCAAAAATATATTAAAAGTTTTTAAACAACTAAGGATCCTGAATGTGCCCCTCAGAAAATACTTGTTCTCATTTTCATTGATGCCCAAGTGTGAACTCTGGTGAAACAAAACAGAAAAATAAGAAAGAATTATAACTGAAGGGAATAAGGCAACTTTAATGCTACTTAGCCATTTTACTTTTTTTTCCTCTGTATCTTTTTAATTCTAATGAAAATTGGTTTTAAAAGACTTGTGATAGTACAATCACACACAAATGCCTTATTTATTTTTAACTAGGCACTATTTCTGAAACATCGAGTATTGAAGCAAAATTATGAACACCACTTTTAAAAATCATCTGTCCTATGGATGAATTGTGGGAAAACACTTCTATTTCTACACTGTTAGCTGAAAATGATTAAGGGGCACTTAAGACTATGAACAACATAGTATTATGTGCATTTTCCCTTTTTCTGTAAGAGGAACTAAAAGGACTCATGTTTTAAACAACAAGAAAGAAGTCATGAGGAATTTATTTTTTGGTATGTGTCCCTAAACATCCTTCCCTACAAGAGAATTTAAGCCCAAATTAAAAAAAAAAAAAAAAAAAAAAAAAAAAAAAAAACAGAAAAAGAAAACTTCATTATATTGCAATTATTCTAATTTCTATGCTTTGACTAGAAGTCAGATAAGCTTAAAAATATTATATGACACCGTTATAATTTACAATGGTCATAAATTATTAATTCCAATTTTTAAAACTTGTGCCCAAGAAGCTACCTTGAATAAAAGAGGGATCATAAATCAGTTCAGGAAGTTTCCATTTTTTAGTGTGATTTAAGGAATATGATTTTGCTTTTACATAGTCTCAAAACTGGTTTAGTCACATCACAAAATTTAAATTAAACCAATAAAATAAATTAATGTAATGTTCTGTCTGGAGACAATGTTTAATCCTCTGTATGGATTCTGAAGAAGTATTCCAGAAAGTGAACAGAGAAAAAGATAAATCAGAAAATACCTGCACAGAAATTTGCATTGCACAACTGATGGCACCAATAATTAATATGAAATTTAATAAGTGGTATTTTGATGATGACCTGCTATGTCCCTAAAAACCTTTAAATCAACCACCTTAGTTCTTTTTTTCCTTTGGAGTAATACAATTATAGCATATTTCTCCAGCACAGTCCCACTTTCTTGTGTTTAAAGATTCATATGTATGAAATGCTTGAAAGAAACATCATTTGTACATCCAGTCTGTTTCCCAGCAGGCACAGCTTAGCACAAACCGATAAAAAAAAATGAGGGGTCATAAAATACAAAATTCATTTTCATACCCATTGGTGTGTAATTGAATGCATTCTTTGAATAGTGACTATAAATTAATTCCAAGTTAAAAGCAGTGAAATATTCTACCTCTTGCCAAGGAGTCAGGAATGACACAAAACATTTTTCCTCCTTCAGCAAAGAAGGGATAACAGTGATCTCAAAAGTTATTGCCTTCATCTATCTGAACTATAAGCTCACCTCACTGACTGTACAGGAAAATTTGGAGCTCCTTCAAAGCTCAGCCATCCAAAGACATCAGAGATTCACATTGGTTTAAAGTACATCTTAAAACACTAGAATATTGTTCCAGGATATTAAATTCAAAGAATGACTGACTTTTGTTTCCCTGTGAGTTAGGACACAATAGTGAAAAGTTCTGCTTCAAACACAGAGATTGATTCAAAAATTTTTGAAGACACCTATGTCTACCAGTCTATAACATTGGTATCACCCTTTAACATATGTATTAGAAAATGAAAACATATCAGGTATTTTTCTTTATAGGAATATTCAATGTGACAGAACTCACAAGTCTCAAAGTGACTCGTGTGCTAAGAAAAATATTAATATTCAAAAATGTATCAGTAGAAGCCTGGCTCTGGTGGCTCACACCTGTAATCCTAGCTATCAGAGGAGCAGAGATCTGTTCAAAGGCAGCTCAGACAGGAAAGTCTGTGAAACTCTTATCTCTCCAATAAACCACCAAAAAGCTGGAAGTAGAGTTGTGGCTCCAGTGGAAGACCAGCCTTGGGTAAAAAATATAACAGAGAAAACAGCATAAAACTCTATGTACACAGTTTTTACCAAGCCCTCGGGGACTTAGTTACAAAAACATGACATTAGAATCTTATTTCCCAAGCAAAACATTATCCCCCAAACGAATCACTTTCTTAACTCTTATAAGCACTTCTCTACTTTTCATACAACTTTCCTGTTATTAGCTGAACTTCAGAAGATCATGTAAGAGGTTACAACTGAACATGTCCATCCGAGTGTCAAGTGCTTCCCCTGTCCCATCTGTCCCCACCCCTCAGACTCATTTCATATTTCCATCTTTCCATATGTACATTGTGTTTTCTGTTCATCTGTCTTTTTAAAAAGAAATTTGCCAATGCTGTTGGGCTATAAAAAGTGAGTTTTACTTTTATGTTCGGAACTTGGGCTACCAAAATACTTTCATGTTTCCCCTTCATTGTTTGACTTTATCATTATAAAACAGATCTGTGTTTTTGCAAGTAGAGGTAGATTAGTCCCCTTTCTGCGATGCATGCTTCCCATAGGTGAAACACAAATTTCTTGAATGAAAATGGACGATGCCCACAACCCGGAAACACATGATCAAGGTAAACAAAGGCCTCCTGTTAGAACTTTGCTGGAGTAGCCTAAGAACTAAAGAGGAACCGTCCACAATGCCAGGCCTCAAGCAGAGCAGAGAATAGCTCTTGTGCCCAAACAGCCACATCTTGAGAAAGAAATCCACTTGGGAAGATGGAGCTCATATTGAACACCAGCAGACACACCTGGGTGACATTCTCACCAGGCTACAAGAAGCTGGGGAGGTTGAGCTTAATGAGGAGTCTCACAGCTTGCTCCTATGCCTCAGAACTTGACCTCCAGGTGAGGCAGAGGCAAGGAGAGCTACTCCACCACATGGCTGCTCCATGGTGCCTGAATCAAACAACTAGGAATAATCAAGGCTGAACGAACTCATGCACCTGCACAATCCTCCATTAGACTGTCAGGAACCTGGACACTATCCGGATACTCACCCACAAGCCTTCTGCAAACACTGGAACAAGAAGCAGTGATCACACTCAAAGACAGGCATAACGAAAAGTGAACTCATGTGCAAGGTTTATGAAATACTGAGCACAAAAAAATAGAGGGGAATGAACGAAATAGGAGAAATTTTGACCAACCATGTTGTCTAACAAGTTTTCTAAGGGAAAACACAACCATTATGAAAAGATGCAAAAATATTTATTGTGTGTATTATAACATATAAAATATATGTTATATACAAACCTATACAATATATAATTATAAAATCATATATATATGTCTTATACATAATAATATAGTATATAAATTATATAATATAACATGTTGATTATTATATATTATGTATATTATATGGTATATATGGCATATATTATACAAATATATATTTGTATATATAATATATTTGTATATCTAAGACATATTATAAAATGTATATTATACAAATACATATATATGTATTATATAAATTATAAGTTCTTCTATGTTATATATGCCTATATTGTCTTCCACCAGCATTTATATGTATACATACATATATACACATAATATATATAAATATATATATACATATAAATGCTGAAGGAAGACAAGGAAACATCAGAAAAAATAGACTGAGCCACAGTTCAAAAAGTAGAGGGGAAAAATCAGGAAGGGCCACTGAAATAGGCCGGATAGCTGTGGATAACACCAAGCACAAAGTTAAAGGAATTCTGAGAAAAATTTCAGACCCAATATACAGAAAAAAAGAATAGAACAGAACGTAAGAGACTTGGTGAAGAAAGACTCACTGAAATGGAAGGATGCTCGTCAATGGAAGCACACACCTTTCCTCAGAGGAAAAATCGTCACGGTATCTACCCACTAAAACATATCTCAGAAATATTACTAAAATTCTGACAGAACCTTTGAATAACCAGGAAAAGAGAACCATCTATACATACCAACCCATCAAAATAATTAACAACAACAACAATAATAATAATGATGATAAAGCAAAGCCCAAAGCATCTGTGCTGGATACTGATGGTTCAATCTATCATCATAGCTATTCTGAAGGCAGAGACTGGGCACCCTGGTCAGCTCAGGCAAAATTTCTCATCTCAACAGGAAAAGTTGGGTATCTGGTTGCATTACATCTACTGCAGGAAGCATAAATAGCAGGATCATAGTTCACGTTGACCCAGGTAATACACCTCCCTCCCCGTAAAAAAAAAAACCCACAAAATAACAATTTAAAAACTTCAAAAAATTCAAAGGAATGACTGGGGCTGGCAGAGTATTTGCCTTTCAGAAGCAAGGCACTGAGTTCAATTCCCAGTACCAAAACACCAGCATTCCAAATAATCCCTATCAATTTATAAGTGAGTGTAACAGTTGCAAGAGCTAATGATGTGGTGGGAAGGGCTTCTCTGAACGTGTGTGCATGAATTACTCCCAACTTTGGAAGACAGTTTGGCAATATTGAGAAGTTGAAGATAAATAAAACCCAGAATCACAAAAGAATCTAAGAATTACAAAAGAATCTAAAGAATCCTCTCCATATACCAGCCACAAGAGGGTCATCACTCCTAACTTTCCTAAAGTCCATCAGAGCAAACTAAAGACTACAACCATTTTCTTACAGACGTGAGAACCAAATAAGCCTGCAAGCAGGGTTGAGGAAAAGCACCGACAACTCATGGAATACATCTTAAATTGTGTTGAAGACAAAAATAGTTATTACCACTCAGGGTGATAAAAACTAGAAAGAAAACAGAGAAACTATTATCACAAAACTAAAGCCAGGTGCGAGGGGCTCATGTCTCTAATCCCAACTACTCAGGAAGCTGAGATGTGAGGATCCAAACCAGCCCAGGCAGGAAAACCTGTGAGACTTTTATCTCCAAAAACCTACACAGAAAAAGCCAGAGTGGAGCTATGGCTCAAGTGGTCCAATGCTAGCCTTGAGAAAATAATTCAGGGACAGCATCCAGGCCCTTGGTTCAATCGCCAGGACTACAACGACAATAACAAAAACTAAAGCCAGTGGTCTCTTGCACACTTCTGCATGTGTGTGTGTGTGTGTTGTGTGTGATGTGAGCATAGATCAAGGAAGAACACAACTCATCCTTCTATTCTTCCCTAAGGCATGGGTCAGGCTTGAGCAGGAGAGCTATAGTGATTTGGAGCAGTGATATTTAAGTTTTAAATTGGATATCAGAGTGATACTTATTTACCAAAACTGTTCATGTATTTAAATGTGGACCTGCACATTTAGAGGCTGTTTTATAAATTAAGTATTTATAATTAAGAGCATGGGCAATTAATTCCACAGCATGCTGAGCAATTGAACATAATTGTCCTTGGCTAGCGTCTTCATGCCAGGAGCTCCTCCTCCTCTCAGTCTAATATCTTTCCACTCCGTTGTAACTTAAAAAAAAAAAAGTACTATATTTGGTGGAGCAGTTTCTAGAAACTAATAAAGATGAATATAAATGGGGTAAATCACCCAATAGATGACTTATTTCAGACTGCAGAAAGAAAACGGAACAAAGGAAACCAAGAAGATGTACTATACTCACCCAGATCCTACACAGTAATGATGAAAGGCAGCTAATTTTTCTCCATTCCTAGGAACAACCTAGGTGGTTGAGAATAAGTACCCTGGCTTAGGGTTCTTATTCTAGGGCATGGTTTGTCATCTCATCCCTCTGGAATATTCCATTGCTTCCTTTTCCTATTAGCCTTCCTTGCCCAAATATTTGCTGTGCGTTTGCTCTACTCCAAGCATTGCAATAGGTTATATAAATACAGAAATGTGATTGTGGTCTTTGAAGCACAAAGTCCCAAGCTGACAGATCACTATGGAAACCATGAATGATCCATGTCTGTGAACACTTAAAGTGTGACCATGAAATACTGAGATGGGTAAGCTACACTACAACAAAGACTCAATAGGACAAAAAGGTTTAAAAAAATGCCATGCGTTATTTCAGATAGATGTTTCTATAATCTACCTCTAGACAACATTGATATTTATCAGCTATATATTGTCTCTCTTAAAGTTTCAGATTAGTCTCATAGAAATTAGCTAATCCCTGTTAACAAGGATTTCTTCTTCTTGACAAGCATACAGTACCTAAAGAGTGATCTCTGTTAAGACATATGTTACTATATGATGACAACTGTTTGTCTCGCATCTTACAAAGTCTCTTTTAGAGATGTGATGGGCATTATTAATATCATAGCACTTATCTCTCCCAGCCTGAAAGAAAGTTGATTGAGCCCATTAAAAATATTTTTCATATTTTCCTAAAGATGAGGCAAGAAGCGCTTTCAGATAATAAAATTCTTACATTTTTATGAACTATCTATTAATGGGAACAGTAGAGAACCCTAGAGAACCCTACAAGAAAGGTATCTTTCCTATTAAATTTTCACCTACTGAAAAAGCAATACAAGCTAATTTATAACTGAGCATCAAAGCTAACACATCAATGTTGCCTAACATGCAATAATCATATTGGTAAAATCTGTAAGACTGAGTGAAAATGTAATTGTAAATAACATGCAAAGTAGTGAGGAACCATATTTAGACAGAGGGCATGGACCAAAAATGTCAAAATACATGCAAATTTATACTACCCTGTAGTTCTTAATATTATGTCTACCATCGAACGCACTATAGAAGCCTTTCCAACATTAAATCATTTTGTTTTGCTTTAAAATATTCTAATTTTATGATAATAAAGGACACAGTGCCATAAATGCATACTATGCACAGGCTTTCTTATGCTTCCTGACTTGAGCTTTCCTGGTAGCTCTATCGGGTTTTTTAAGTTATCTTTTACTATTTAACCCATAATTTTAGGTCTTCTGCATGTAGAAGCAAAATTCCACAGCTATTTTCTTTTCTAGTATTTTTTCATTCAAAATAAAAAATGGCATATTTGAGTTCTGATTACTTTCTTCACTAAACTAGAAACATTTGATGCTTGATATAATTTATTTTCACCCCAATTGTTTAAAAGCCATGGCATCTTTGTTCATCTAAGCCCTTCCCAAGTGTCAGATATTATTTCAAGTCTAAGTGATTTAATACTGAATGACTCAGTTAAAATGACCTGCCTTCACAGAGATTACATTATGGAAGGTCCGACCTATGAAAACCAGAAAAATGGAATCTGCACAAGGTCCTAATGTCTTAGGGCAGTTGGGCTTGGAGAAGTGGGTTCAGTTATAACAGGTGCTCAGGGATGACCTGGTTGATGAAGAGGGGTTTGGGCAAAGCCTGTGATGTTGGAGGTGTACTCTCTGTAACATTGTAGGTAAAGAACTTCGAGACAGAGCACACAGGCAGCGCACACAGCTCCTGAGCTGAATACAGCATGTATGAATTCACTCAGCAGGTGAAAATCTGGGTGAGCAGTTGAATGTAAGCTGAGGTCAAGGAGAATAAACAGACTAGTAAATAAATATAGTCATGGAACGGATAAAATGACCAAGGGAAAAAGTGTAGCCAATGGTTCCCACCTGTAATCATAGCTACTCAGGAGGCTGAGATTTGAGGATCATGGTTCAAAGCCAACCAGGGCAGGAAATTCCATGCTACTTTTTCCTCCAATGAACCAGAAAACTGGCTCAAAAAGCTCAAGGACAGTGCCCAGGCCCTGAGTTCAAGCCCTATAACAACAACAACAACAACAACAACAACAACAACAACAACAACAACAAAAGAGTTGTTCCAACTATCGAAGAATAATTCAGCAGAAAACAAACATCAAAGTCTTGATTAAATACTTTTTCTTATTTAATTAGAGATACAATTCCTTTTTTTTTTCTTTTTTCAGATTTTTTTGTATCAGTATTAGGGCTTAAACTCAGGGCCTTTCCATTTCACTTGGCTTTTTAGCTCAAGGTAAATTCTCTACCACCTGAGCCACAACTCCACTTCAACTTTTTGGTGGTTAATTGGACATGAGACTCTCACAAGCCTTTTATGCTCTGGCTGGCTTCAAACCATGATCCTCAGATCTCAGCCTCCTGAATAGCTAGGATTATAGGCATGAACCACCAGCACCCAGCACAATGCCTTTTAAAGGCAAAAGGAAAAGCAAACCAATAGCCTTTAGAAATGATGGATTTTTGCAATTGTTTACACTTCCAGGATATTCCACCTTACCTGCTGACTCCCAATGAATACTATGAATAGTAAGAGACCAGTAATATAGTATAAAAACTGATCAACAATTTGGTTTTAAAGAATGTAGACAGCACAATACTTTACTTAGATTGATGACACCCTCTCTCTTCTGTCTAGATATAACCAATATTTTTTAAACCTAAAAAAAGTAGTATTTTTTCTTTCCCAATTTTTTTGCTTGTGTCAGTTATAGAGGTTTAGTTATGTGGAGAGAGACATACAAATGTGCTCTAAAGAATGCTCCAATTGTTAAGCTTCTTTTAATTTGCATCCATCCATTCATTTAGTACTAATTCATCCTAAACACTGTGATGCAGAGTTTCCTCCATTTTATGAAGCTGTGATTCCATAACTATAAATAAATATTCCAGACCTTTACTTTTTGCATGAGTAGAACCATTAGCAAATCTTAAAATCTGTCACACAAGTGCAAGCAATTCTGGGCCTTCCACTAAATTTCATAAGAATATGAGATTGGAGCTGGGATTCTCTCAAAACCACTTTTAGAAAGGTTTTCTATCGTTTATTAGCACTAATAAAACAATCAACCTCCTGTATATGTAAGATTTTAAAATAATTTCAGCATTTAAACTAAAGCCATGACTCCTTCAATGAGCACAGGATTCTTCTGCAAGAAGACAGGCATGATTTATCTGACACGGAGATTATTCAGAGATGGACATTTTCATCGACCTTGATGTGATTTCTCAATGTACTCTAAATACTGCACAGAATTAATAGAACTTTAGCTTATGGTAGTTAAGTACTCTAGGCCTCAACCTTCAAGCTTATTATCGACTTCAAGATTTCAAGATCCTTATCTGTTATAACTGTTCACATTCTTCACTCCCTACATCCTATGTGAATATGTACCATCGTTTACTTTCACCTTGAGTCTAGCTATTCAGTTTAATTGATACCCACCATTATTCCTTAACTCCAGGGCCTCAGACTGTGTGGCCAAAACCTTAAAATAACCTTAGCTATAGGTTAATTTAAAAACAAAAATTTTAAATAGACTTAAGGTATATCATCAAGATTCTGGGTTCTATTGTGAATAATTGTGAATTCTGGAGGGATTAATGAAAATGTGTCTCATAGAACTTAACTTGGGACCCATGAGCTTTTACTTGGTGCTTGAATTTCTTGTATGAATATCCAAACACATGGAAGATGGCAAAATTGACTGGAGCTAAAGAGCACTTCATACAATAGTGCCTTGAGAGCCTATAGGAGTTTATTCTGAAGACTTGAATTCATCTTTTCCCAAATCAATCCAAGTCCCACCCTACAGGATGCGTTTTCTCTTAATGACACCCTGAAGCTCAAGAACATGAGAACAAGTTTAAAAGGGACAAAAAAAACTGTGAAATGTTTCTTTGAATCAATAGGCCCCTGGGTCTTGAAATAATCTCCAACTTCCAGAGTTTTTCAGTCAGACTTAATGGATTTTAAAGAGTCATATATAATATTCTTCTGGAGAATTTTATGTACTTTTAAGAGAATAGTAATTACATGATAGGGAAGCCTTCCAAAGTGTGATAATTTCTTTTTTTAATTTCCTCTCACCTTCCACTAGTAGTTATTTCAAAAATGTCTTCATTTATTTATCTAGTTGCCTATCTATTTAGTTTGTACTGGTACTAAAGCCTGAACTCAAAGCCTGTGTGTTGTTCCTTAAGCTTTTTCCATTCAAGGCTGGTACTTTGAACCACAGCTCCACTTCTGGCTTTTTGCTGGTTAACTGGAGATAAGAGTCTCATGGACTTTCCTGCCTATACTGGTGGCTTGCATCTGAGATCCTCAGATCTCAGGCTTCTGGATTGCTAAGATTGTAGGTTTGAGCCACTAGTACCCAACTTCTGTTTCTCTTTTGACATAGTATTCAAAACAAGACATAAAAGAAATAAATGTTCGATTCTTGCTCTTTGATTTTGTGTTTTCAATGAACATAAAATCATCAAAAGTAATATTCTGCTACTAGGATTGACAAAATGAAACTTACCAGTTTCTCTCTGAGTTCCCTCGGTCGAGGTCACACGCTGTAAAAGCACACTAGGATAGGCAGCAATGGCATGTGAGGATCCCAATGCTCTGTTTCCAAAATAGAAAGTTCTATCATTGAGTGACTTCACAGTTCACATTTGTGATATGAACACTCCAAGACTAATGTTACACAATTAAATACTAGGCTCAGATACTCAATTCAACAGGACTATACCTGCTGTACCCTGAGGACGCTGAAGAATACATGTTTATCAACAAATTTTGCAAATTCTAAGCAAGAGTAACAAATAGAGACATCTGCTTTCTGAAGAACCTCCATTGAACATCAGGAAAATGCAGACGCATTAAATGTTGTTGTATTATTTGTTGCATTATTATTTTTTAAATAACGATGACTTCCTTAGTATAAAATCTTAGAATTGATATTCCTGGTTCAAATATCATAAGCTATAAAAGTTTTTAATTTGTAAGCCAATTGCTAACCATAAAACTAGGGTTTATGAGGGATCAGACTGCTTAGAGTTTTATATTTAGGATGAAGTCGGCACTCAATAGACAGGAAATGAATAACTTAGAAGGCCCATTCATTTCAGTTTCACTCATATGGCATACCCATAGATTTGGCCATATGACTGAAGTAGCCCTTAAACTATGTCAAGAGAAAATATGAAATATTTGAGAGTGTAGGCAATTTGGTAAAATTCTATTTAAAATTCTAGAATTTATTGATCTGCTACCAAAAATAGGCCAAAGAGACTCTGATCATCCATAGTTGCTTTTGCTTTGTATTATATAGTCCAGGATGAAGTATTATGCAATCATCAAATCAGAACAAATGGTAAATATGTGTGTGTGTATTTGTGCCAACCCTAGGGCTTGAATTTAGGGTCTGGGTGCTGTCCCTGAGCTTTTTTGCTCCAAGTTAGAACTCTATCACTTGAGCCACAGCTCTACTTCTGGCTTTTTAGGGATTAAAGAGTCTCAAGGTCTTTCATGCCCAGGCTGGCTTTAAGCTGTGATTCTCAGATCTCAGTCTCTTGATTAGTGAGAATTACAGGCATGAGCCACCAGTGCCTGGCCACAAATGGCATTTTTGTCAGTACTTCTGTATTCAATCTAATAGAATCTAATAGACCCATACAACCAATCAACTTAAGAAAAATAGTTAAAATCATTAAGAGCAGAGTTGTTTCAATACAACAGAGAGGGTGGCGGGCATAGTGGCACATACCTGTAATCCCAGCACTTGGGAGGTAGTCCCAAGGTAGTTTGGGTTACATAGAGAAACTATTGTCTCAAGATTTTTTTTAAAGATCATCAAAATCAGAAATGCCATTTACTTACTACCTTACAATTTGACCAGAATAACCTAAGCACACCTTACCATGTAAAACACAGGAAATCCTCACTGACCACAAAACTAGGCTTATTTGCCTGAGTTATAAAATCCACTTACAGAAATGCAGTGCAATCCTTTCAAACGCACCAGATAATATTGAGTGAAAAGTCGGCACTATTCAATTTTTATGGAAATATTAACATTTGCAATGCACATCTACATCTACCACTATGGTCCTTTAAAAAAGAAAGTTTTAATGAGTAATAATCTTTGAATTTTGAATACAAAGGTACATTTCCTAACCTTAAATGTGAAAAATGAAGACGTATTCTATTTTGTTTTCTCTCTGCAGATCAAAAGTAGAAAAAGGTGGAAAGGAAAAGCATGTGTTTAGAAGATTCTTTCCTATTTCTTCATACTCGGGTCTAGGAAATTTCTTTGGTTGAGCCATTATTTTCTTATAGTTGCCTGAAATTATTGGGTCACCTTAGCAATTTGTGTTTCCCAAGGTGTCGTTAGGAGGGCTTTAAGTAGATTACACATAAAACCTGCCTCACATCTGTCACAGGAATCTATGTGAATTGAGCAGAAACCTTTGCACAGTCTCACAAAGAACTGGGTAATTCAGGCTAATTAGTCCAGGAGCCTAATTGTCAACAATTCTCTACCTAATTTTCTAATTGATTCTGCTCTCCTTCTGTTGTTTTAATTCTCATTGCTAAGCTTTCCTATCTGCATCATGCAGAGAACGAGATTTCAATTTTTAAAAAAAAATTCAGTCTGATGATTTTTTTTTCTTTTTGTCTATTTAAGCCCAGGTTTTCAAAGAATCTGAGTCACCATGTCCCAGAACACGCATTTCTGTATTTATGTCTCTTTCAGCATTCCCATCTCACCCCTAACATTAATGAAATGGAGCTAACTGCTAAGGTAGGAAACAAGTTACCACCATGAACTAGCTATAAATAAAGACAAGGCAGCTCAGTTGGGTTGAAGTTCAGGCTTTATGTGCCCCGGGCTGTCACTGAAGTACCTGTACTTGTTCTTAATTTCAAAGGGTGTTGATCTTCCTCATTAAGCAGGACATGTTTTCATTAAAAATGGGAACTTGGGGGTATTAAGAGACCTTGCTCTTCCACCAGCTGCTGGAGAAAACATTCTCTTGAGAAAGACATTATACTGAAAGATATTATACCCAATCAGATTTTTTACTAATGAGTCTTCTACTTACCCCTAAATCATTATTATTGTTTCTCAGATGATAGGTCTCATCTAAATATATTGAAATGATTTTCAAAGGAGCGCAAGTTAACTTCTCTAGTTATTAAAGGCTGACTTGAAATGCTAAACTATTTGGGTAAATCTGTTCATTAGTGGTACTCTGTTAGATGAACCTGGACCTTGAGAGTTAAATTGGGTAAAGACAGAAAGGAAAAGGTCCAAGAACTTTAATTGCCAATACAATAATTTCTTCTCCTTGGTAATTTGTATCTTTCCTTCATCACAGATAAAACAAAATCGCTGGCACTGAAACCACGCCTTTTCCATTCCTTCCAAATTTGGGTATCATACTACATAAGCCAAGCAAATGATTCCTGATCTAAGACATAGGATATTCTTGATAGCCAAGACTATGCTTTCTCCGATGTCTATTATATGCAGGATGTGCCAGTTACCCCCTATTTCTGATAATGTCATATTGATGAATTAATGTCAAACAAGCCGAGGGAGAAGCAGAACAAAAAAACTAGACCGATAGGAAGAGGCAGTGGAGGGGCAGAGACCATCACCCCTTTTCCTCCTGGAAAACAGAGATAGCGGCCCTGGCAGAGAGCAACACCCTGACAGCCCTCGAACAAACATGCACAGAGGACGGCTGCCCTTTCCTCAGGGATTAAGCTGGATAGTGATCCATCCAGATGTGAGAACA
This sequence comes from Dipodomys merriami, assembly GCF_024711535.1. Classification (NCBI taxonomy): domain Eukaryota; kingdom Metazoa; phylum Chordata; class Mammalia; order Rodentia; family Heteromyidae; genus Dipodomys; species Dipodomys merriami. The sequence goes on from NW_027202826.1 coordinate 9,067,573, forward strand.
TCCGAGACTGGCCTTAAAGGGATACCAAAGGCTGACCCCCACGTGCTGCAAGGAGCTACTGATTTCCAGGTTCCCTTCTTGCTCTCTTGTCTTGAAACATCTCCTCTTCCTTTTCTCCCGCTTTACCCAGGAAACAGGTGGGCAGAACCTCCTATGGCACCAGTGGCCCTTCCCATTGGAAGTCTTAGTTGGGGGTTGTACCAACCCACAAGTAGCCAAGAGGCCATCCACCCCTTTCCTGATGCCTTTCTCTTACTTTCTAGTAAGGTTGCCTCTGCCTCACTTTTCCTGCTTCATCATTCCTTATTAAATGAGGAAACAAAAGGATCCAAGACCCCTAGACAGTAGCCAAGCTGTTAGAATGCATTTTAGCAAGACAGTGTTGATAGGCCACATGTTTCTGAAAAAAAAAATTAACTGAAGAGGTGTGCAGAGGTTTTGTCTGTGGTCTTAGGGCCAACAATTGTGTTTCAAAGGTCCATTGAGAGCAGTAATATAATCATGCAGAATAATTTCAGGAAAGTAACTGACCTATCTCCAGCTACTTTTGGAAAGAAGCAATGCTCAAAATTCCTGCATTCCAACTATGTTCTGTGCAAGCAGCTTTCACCTTCTGTTAGGAAAAGACTAACCTTTCATTATTAGATTTTTTAAAAGAAAATTACAACTCACTCTGCTCTATAATTGCTACAGCAGAGTTATTAAAATTCCAAACTTATGTAATATTATCATAAAATATGGCATTTTTTTCTCAAGAAAGACACAAATTGGATTTGAGCTTATGCACTGTAAAACCCAGATGGTTTGCTAAACTACTCAGACATCCTCCAGTTCAAAAGTTAATTGAACTGAAAACTAAAATTTTTTGATAATTGATATGCTTTGAGGGACTTGGGCAGAATGATAAATTAGTCTCAAGCAGGAGGCGTTAAAAAGAAACCATGGCAATTGGTCAGTGAATATTGGCAAAAAAGGATAGGTAGGCAGGTAGGTAGGTAGGTAGGTGGTTAGGTAGGTAGGTGGGTATGTGGGTAGGTGGCTAGGTAGATTGGTAGATAGTTAGATACATAGATGCATAGATAGTATGACAGGTAAATGAAACATTACCTGGGCTTCCCAGGGTAAAGTTGTTTTTCTTTCTCCATTTTTTTACTCACAGGTATAATATCAGTTATTATTTTACTCAGTTTAACTTGTTCTAGAATACAAAATAAAAGTTTCAATTGTACATTACTATTAGTTTTCAAGTTCTAAATGTGTTTTTCAAATTAAAACAGAAATCACAGACTTTTTAGAGTTACGATCTTCAAAAAAAATTACTGTCACAAAGATATTCAAGAAACACACTTGAGTGGATTTTTTTCAGCCATGCTACTCAGAAGTTTTGGAATTTCTAGAATTTAAGACTGAAAAAGCATAGTGTAAATGAACCATATATATCAAAGGAGCTCTCCCAGAAAAATGCCTACACCAGCATAGCATACACCAATACAAATGGCCTCATTCATAAGTATTAGCATTCTTATCTTATCATGATAAAGCTTAGCTCATAAAAGAGAGCCTCCTATTTTCAAATAATTCTTTTTAATAAGTTTTTATTGTGAGAATACTGTACAGAGGAGGGGTTACAGTTACATGAGCAAGGTAATGAGTGCATTTCTTATCAAGCATTGTTGTCTCCTCTTTAATCATTAATGTAAATAGGAAGGAACATGGAGTGTTCAAAAAAATCTGGTTCTTAGCATCTAAAGAGAAGTTTATATAAGCTTTTTTTAAAAATGTGCATTGCTAGGGATTGAACTCTGGGCCTTTCTTATGCTAAGTAAGCACTCTACCCTACATACATATATTATCACCCCTCATAAACATTTTTGAAAATCTCCTCGCATTTCCTATTTCTTACAGATAATAGACTACTCAGTAGTCTAGAACCTTATAACAAATACACCATGTTGGGATAGCTGTGTATCTTCTAACTTATAACTTGGAGGAATGCAAAGATAGATATGGGAGGACTTTTGCTTCTGAAAAACTTACAAACTACTTGGGGTCCCAAGCAAAAAAAGCACATTCTTCTAAATTATAAGATGTAAATTCATTTTAAATTTATAATAAATAGGATAAAATTTTGAGAGGAATGGAAAAACCAAGCATTAATGTTTATTGACTGCATTATTAGAGATTTACCAGTTAGCACTCTCTCTGAATCATCTCATGGGAACCTCAACACAGTGATTGTTTGTTTGTTTGCAAAGTTATGTGTTCACAATGAGGAGAGGCAGCTTGATGGAGACCTTTGGAGATGCAAAGCCAGAACTTATCCCATGCAAGCACTTCATCACAAAAGAGGATAATTTCTCCTCACTTACTTCAGAGTATGATCCTAAAGTTTACACTTTCATAAATAGACACATGGGGTAGGCTGAGGACTAGTATTAATATGTTGAAGTAGAATTCCAGAGACAATATTTTAAGTTTGTCTTCAGATAGACTATTATTTATCATATGCTAACTGTGCTAATTGCTCCATATGAACTGTCATATTTTACCCTCCTACCCACCTCACAAATTAAGAACTGGTATTACTTCTGAAGTAGAGCAGCAGTGGTGAGTTTTCCAAGGATATATAACCAGTAGCAGGTAGAGGAACAGACACAGATAGGCAGTCTCAATCACAGAACCTGCACCCTAAGCCGCAGTGATACTCACCATGCATGTTTGTTTGTTTATGACATATCTGCTTAGTGAATATTGTTATGCTAACCCTTTGGGCAGTACAGGGTTTCAACTCAGGGCCTTGTACTCCCTGGGCAGGTACTCTACCCTTGAGCCACCACCACCACCCCCAGGCCTTACTCTAACTCTTGACAGATGTCATAAAGAGGCACTTCCGCTCTCAGTGCACAGCACAACTAACAGTGAAATCCACTGTAGCAAAGTGAAGGAGAACAAGAGGAGAAGGCCATGAAAAGTGCAATCGGTTTTCCATTGATGCTGAAAGAAGTGAGGCTGCGATAAAAGGCATGATTGAAGCAGACAAAACCCTCAGGATCCGCTAGGATGTTTCTATTCTCTCGTTTTCGAGATGGTGTGGAGATGGTTGGGAAGAAAGCAATGCAGATCTGGAGAGCGGAGTCACAGGAAACGGGAGGCAGGAGGCAGATTCACTGCTTATCCCCGTAGGATATGGTGAGGGTCACAAGTGGAGGCAATATTTAAGGATTATATCTTCTCAGAAAAAAAAAAGTATTACGAAAAGACATTTTCATCTCAGAATGATGATAACTATACTTATATGTATTGGTGTATTTGCAAATGCACATGGGGAAAATATGGAAGAATGCATACTCTGACACAGATGCTTAGAATCCAACAAATTACCCATGCATTCCCAGACCTCCTTACAAGCAGTTGAAGACACATGCGATATTAGATTCTGGCCAGTCAGGCCTAAGTAGGGATATGATAGGCCGGGCCTTACATTGCACCCACCCACTCCTTCCCTGCTACCACCTCCTGGGAGCCCTGAACCATGCCAGCCAGCAGAGGTAGAGGTGAGACTGTCACACTGTCAGATGGTAGCAGAAAGGGCAGAAAGAAATCTTTATTCAATGTGAAGCAAGCCATTGAGAATCTGGTGTTTATTGTCCACAGATCGAACCATACTGTCTAATATCTAACTTCACACTAAAAATATTCAACTGTCCCTATCTCTGGAGAGAAGAAGGTTAAAGTTATTAATTGTGTATATGTCTGCATTTCTTAAAGATGTATAATGAGCAGTCCTATGATAATTAATAAAGCAAAAGGTATACTAGTTTTGGAAAAAATAACTGTTAAAAAAATTGGGGTATAATACATTTAAGTGCTAAACTGAAAGGCCTCTGCAGTACCATTTGACTAAATCATGTTAAGGCTGTATGCAAAATGCGAAAGAAAAGCAGTTCTTGCCCCTAAATAGCAGTGCCAAATTAAAGGAGAGGTCTCTATGAAGGCAATTAAGACATAAAAATCCCACACTGCTTCTAATTAACTCAGCCTTAAAACGAGAAACTAGATGCATCGTGTGACTCTTGAGTTCGCAACAGTTCCTTTCATGTAAAATCTAGTCTCCATGCCAATTTTACAAAATTGGGATTTTATCTCTGGAATGTGAATTTTAAAGCACTTCTGATTAGAATAATTACTACGAGAGAGATAGACAAAGGAGACTGGAAAAGAAAATGCAGGTGAATTGGGGAATACCCAAGGAACTGCCAAGCAAAGAATTCAAGTCCTAACAGCGTTTACCCCGCTCTCTCCTCAGAATCATTCCTTCACCTGAAAACCAATCACTCATTCAACCCTCTGCCTTTCTGACTTCTCACCCTCCTCCTTTGGGGTTCATGTGGCTTTGACCACCTGCAGCTGGTGTGCAGGCCCACAGCTCTTTCTTACACGCACATCCTAGCCTTCAATAGAGTGAGCTGGTCCAAAATAGGCATATTTATTCCCTAAATATGCCTAGATCACACATCTATGCATCTTACACCATTCACGAGCTCAATTTAATAACTATCCCTGTCTCAATCAACAGGACCCCTCTCACCATTAATACCACCACTTTCCATCCCTAAGCCTGAAATCCACACTCGCTCCCAATGCCCTCTAATAATTCAACGTCACATCCATTCTTCTCATTTATTATGCCTACACAGATCTTTATCATCTCTCATCTGGAACATTAACAGTTTTTTTCAACCAGATTTATTCTGTGGCCATAACAGTATTATCTCTCTAGCCTTCATGCTTGAAATAGATAATATTTTATTTCCAAACCATGGAATTTTCAATCATCACTGTTGTGTTATTCCTAACTAGAGAGCAAGTTTTGTATAATTCCAACTCCCTGAAGTGTTTGCCATATAGACCAGTATATTCCCACAATATTCCACATTAGCCTTAAAATAACACAGAACCTCTACTTATCAGGAGAATTTTTCTCTTCCATAGTTGCCTGGGAAAGGAATCTCACTGATTTGTTTGTTCAATCAAATACTTTATACTCCCACTGATTCATTTTTTTTGGAGAACCATGTGAAAGTAAGTAAATGTAATATTATCTGTATAACTTGTTACATAATTATCCTCAAAATATCCTTTAAGATGTTTCTTTTTACTTAATCTACAACCTAGATAAAAGATTATATATATAAACATAGAAACATACATTTATGTTTATATAAACATATATTTATGTATATAAGCATATATAAATGTGTTTATATAGTTTATATATACATGTTTATATAGTATATATATACATATATACTGATATATATGGTACCAAGAGGTACCCAAGAGCTATAACTACTATGTGCTTAATATGGCTACTCTAGATGAAGATGAGTAGTCAATGTAAAATACAGCCAAGTTTCTAAGATTTTATTATAGAGATAAGCTATATAATTAATAATTTTATGTTAGTTATATGTTTAAATATTTTGATATTAGATTAAATAAAATGCATCACTGAAATTTATTTCACTTATTTTTTCTCTATGAATTTTAAATATGGCTGCCAGAGCTTTCATATTTCTGCTGTTACTATAACTATAACTATAACTATATATATATATATATATATATATATATATATATATATATAGTTTGTATCTACTTCCTGTAAGTAGTTGAGGGCATTTTCAATTCATGATAATTTCTCACTTGAGGGATTTTTTTCAGATATCAGTAACATGAATTGTGACTCGGTCAGTCCCTGGTGTCCTTGCCAGTGGCCAGCAATTACAATAGAAAATGTTTACTCTCTCCTCTGTTAGCAAAGACTGAGCTCTTAGCCAGGCACCAGTGACTCATGCCTGTAAGCCTATCTACTCAGGAGGCTGAGGTCTAAGGATCACTCGATAAAGCCAGCCCATGCAGGAAAGTCCATGAGACACTTATTTCCAATTAACCAACAAAAAAGACAGAAGTAGAGCTGTGGCTCTACTGTGGTAAAACACTGGCCTTGAGCTCAGGCACCAGTAGCCAGGCCCTGAGTTCAAGCCCCGGACTGTCACAAAAAAAAAATACAGATCTTAAAAATTTGGGGCATAGTTCAGATCTTAAAAATTTGCCTGACTAGCCAAGTACAAGGCACTAACAGTAAAACACATACACATATATGTGAAGAAGATTGGGCCTGTGGGATACTGGAAACCGATTTTTCTAAAATTTAGAGTTTAATTTAGAAACTGAACTGTGCTCTCCATCACAGGTGTATATTGGTAAAGACTGACCAGGAACTTTCTGGAAACATCAGAGAGAGGATTGTCTTCTGGCTGTCTTATAAGAACAAATCTTCTCTACATAAATACTTAACCACACTATAAAAGTTCTTCATATCACTTAACTCCTGCTCGTCTACATTCAAAAAAGAAGATGAGATTTTTGTATACAGAGTGATTATAATATGGGTTTTTTCCCCTTTCTCTCTTTGTAAGACCCACTATTTAAATTGCATTCCATTTCATATAAGGGATGATGATAATAAAATTGTAACTTAAAATGTTGGAAATTTTAGACAGATTCATTAGTCAAGAATGACAGATTGCGATTTCCTGACATTTCACATTCTCGTGTGTGGGCTGAATGGATGTCACATGGTTTGCTACTGTTAGAACTTCCCGCACACGTGTGTCTTACTCAATACCAAGTCCTGGCTGGGCTGTGGACTCCTGAGTGGATTATTCAGGACAAGGTCTAACATTCTATACAACCCCAATTCACTCAACATATATTTTCTGAATGCCTGCAACATGACAGATAGTCTTAAAGACACTACGACAGCAAAAAAAACTAACCTGGGGTTTATAAAGCAATGTTCTGGGGAATGAAATTAACTCCAAATACTTGAGTAACTCCAAAGGTACTCTGGAATTCATACCTTTGGAATATATTCATAAATTTATTACTATTTATGAATACTCATGAGTACTTATTTATGATAATACTATTCATATTCACATTTAAATTATGAATATTATTCATAAATAATATTCTATTATTACGTGAATTCCAGATACAGACTGTTTTGTAACTGGGGTACCAGTTATCCCCTTTGGAGGTGGCAAAATCTTTACTAAGTCCAGATCATAGTCAGGCTTAATGAGATGGCTGGGATGCAATGTGTGTCCACTGTCTTCCCAGGCCTCCCTCCTCAACAGCCTCCAAGCTGTAAGAAGTGAAGTATGACTGCTCCAAATTGCGGCTTTGCTGAGGCTTGCTGGAGAACCCTTGATGAGACCCCCATTTGCTGTGGTAAATAAAATTAAAATAGATGTCAGGAGGTGATTCTCTGCATTTGCACCTAGAGAACGGCAGCCTCTAGAATAAAAGATGCTTGAATGAGGGTTAGGGGTATAGCTCAGTGGTACTGTTTGCCTGCTATGTAAAAGGCCCTGGGTACAAATCCCTAGTACAACACCCCCCCCCAAGTTACAATAATAAACGAGTTATGAGAGTCAAAGACAGATACCTCAAGAGAGAATTAGAAGAACCTTCCAAGGCCATGATTTACCTTTCAAATAACGAAAGTATGGTAGTTCAAGCCTGTTATCCCACACACGATCCTTTTACTGAGGGGGAGAAATAATCTAGATTTCCATACTAGCTTAGCTACTTGAGACTGTGTGTCTCCAAAAACAAAAAACAAACAAACAAACAAGTAAAAGACTTCGGTGCCTTTAAGCCTCAACTTCACCTCCTCTCTCCAGACAGGCTTTAGTTACATTCAGGAAGCATTCCCTCCCCTCCCGCCCTCCCCCCCCCGACTCCACATGTTCCATTGAGAAGGGGTAAACATGCCAGATGCCATGACCCACTTCTGACATTCAGAACGTCGGCATTCCTTTCCATGATGTGAATGAGTGCGTGGTCTCAAAGAGAACGGAGGTGTGGGGAAACAGAGTCAAGATTTCCCAAATGATTTGAAGCCTGTCTCTAATCCAAGAAACTATTCTTCCTCTCAGAATAGACAGGGCCAGAGACCCTCTCACAAAAAGCTCACAAACCCCCTCCTTCATAAACCCCCCATGAGGAATTGAGAACTGACTTCCCCATGTTTACACCTAACTCACCTGGGCCCTTGGAACAGCAAAGCTGAAATGTCTTCTGTGGCAGTTCAAGCCCAGCTCTGTCAGGCCATCCCTGCGCCAGCCCCATGCCCCCTGCACCTGTCTGGAAGGAAGATGTCCCTGTGCCTTTGGGGCTGCAGTGAAATTCCTCAGCTTTGACCTCTTTTTTAGGTCACAGCTCCTAAGTACCATCCTGTTATGCACGTCATTCAGAGCAAGTTTTGGAAAACAAATTCATTCTGTCCAGAAGTGAATCAAACCATGATGGAAGAGGCAGTGGGTCTCTCTGAGCTGCAGTTTCAATTTCCTTCCTAGAACTGGTGAGTGGCACCTCAGAGCCGGAGTCAGTGAGGTTGTGGTATGAGGAGAAAGTTACACACCAAATGCATCTCAGGCGCTGGGCACGTGAGCACACTGCAAGCAGAGGATCCTCGCAGCTGTTGCTAATTCTTTGATTGTCTCTGATTTATTAGCTAAGAAGACACCACATCACTACACTGGGGTCATTTGCCAGGACTCTTGTGTATTTGCGAAGGACAAGTCTTAGCTTGGATGCCCTACAGGAGTTCCCAGTTCTGAATTTGGGAAAAGAGGAGACTTACTCCCCATGCCAAGCCCCTCTTAACATGCTTCCCCAAAATAAAGCCTCACACTGAACTTGGTAAATAGATAAATACACAGGAGCACTCGCTGAGCAATCAGATCTGAGGCAGTCAAAGAACTCAGGTGACTCTAGTCAGAATATTCTCTGAAGAAACCTGGGAAGAGAGCAAACATCAGGGGGGAAGTGGGGGAGGAAAAAAAGTAATTATTGAAACTAATTATATATATGCATGTGCTTTGGGTGTAGGGAAAGTACCAGCATTCAAAGAGAAGCCAAAAATATCGCCATCCTTTATCATAACCACTTAGTAACCTTGACAGGGCAGGCAAGAGGGCTATTTTTAATTCCATACCTCACAACAGGTATTCAGGGGGAGAAAAGTGTAATTACCAGGACAGGGCTGCTAAACATAGAAAGAGGGAACTTCACGGCATTAGGGATAGTTGGCAAGTGAAGGTTGTCTTTAATTACTTAATTTCTGCAGCATTAATCATGCCACGTTGGGCCACAGTGTCACCAATCCTGCATGCACACCATGCACTGCCCAGGGTGTGGCGCCCTGCAGCTCACACGCTGAGGGGCACCTTCATTTCATACTTTCCTTCACCACTTCAGTGTCACGTTGAGGTTTGCAAGGTTTCATAGTTTTGGATGTGTGTGTGTGTGTGTGTGTGTGTGTGTATACGCATATATATATATATATATGCACACACACACACACACATATATATGGGGGGCAACATGTACTACAACAACAACAAAAGCAAGCCTACATCTCTAAAAATGATCATGGGAGAAGAGAAAGTAGAAGAGTTCTAATTGGGTTTTATTTTTATCCCATTAGCACTCAGAACTTTGTGAAGAATCAATGCACACTCATGTGTAATTCTAGGACTAGTGTCCTCAAACAGTAACATTCCTTGGGCCATGGTAAAGGACTATGCTACTAACAAAATATTATTGGGCCAGGTGCCAGTGGCTCACGCCTATAATCCTAACTACTCAGGAGGCTGAGATGTGAGGATCGTGATTCAAAGCCAGCCTGGACAGGAAAGTCCCTGAGACTCTAATCTCCAATTAACCACCAGAAAACCGGAAGCGGTGCTGTGGCTCAAGTGGTAAAGTTCTCACCTTGAAATGAAGAGAGCAGAGACAACGGCCAGCCCAAGTTCAAGCCCCATGACTGACCAAAAAAAAAAAATTATTGGCATAGAGAGAGTTATAAGCTTCAAATCACTAATTCTCTCTCCCTCTTCCTGTCTCCTCTCATCTCCCCTCCCCCCCCCCCCGTGCCACTCTAGCTGAAGTTCTATTACATTTAAAGTCAGTATCAAAGACCTTAACTTTGGTAATTACTACTTTTATAGTCCGCCAGTATAAGGACAGAAACATAAAACAGGCTTCATATATCTTTGCACATCCCATGTCACGTCGCAAGGCCCTTTAGTAACCTATTCAATGATTCATTCTTGATCTGTTCCTAGGAAGTTACATACAAAGTGTTTTGCTACAAGTCCAATACAGGTTTCCCTTTGTTTTTCACTAGAAAATAGACTATGCTATTTTTAAAATGTTTTAAGACAAAGTAAAAAGTACAGAAAACCAGGAGCGTGGAGCTCTGCTCCGGTCACAGTAGATGTGAGAAGCCATCTTTGAGAAGGTCACCCCATCTCCTTTCTTTTCTTTTCAGCATAATGAATGGTTAGTATACTTGACAACTGATACCCCACTTAGCTCCAGAAGCCTATGTGACAAAATCATACTTAAAGACCCAACAAATATTTTAAATTACACTTTATGCAAGTCAGATATTCAAACATGGCAGCAGGAGAGCCAAAATTAGAGGCCGACGTGGCTCATGAGTCACAGCCATATCTGGAAATATGTGGACTCAATTTCTCTAGGTGGCTGTGCTCTCTCTAGCTTGCTATGAAGTCTGTCCCTCCCTTTGATCCAGGAGCTATTTCACACATTCTTATTGCCTGACCTCAGTAAAGTATTTGGGTTTGTGCCCACCCCTGATTTAAAGGGGGAAAATCCAGTGTGTATCTTAGAAAATGAAGAAGAGTGAGGGAGGGGGTGACGTAGGGGCAGGACAGTTGAGAATGGTGAACAGGTGACATTGATCAAGATATAATAATGTATTTGGACTGGGAAGGTGGCTCAGTGGTAGAGTGCTTGCCTGGCATGCATGAAGCCCTGGGTTCGATTCCTCAGTACCACATAAACAGAAAAAGCTGCAAGTGGCACTGTGGCTCAAGTGGTAGAGTGCTAGCCTTGAGCAAAAGAAGCTCAGGGACAGTGCCCAGGCCCTGAGTTCAAGTCCCAGGACTGGCAAAAAAAAATTAAAAGAGATAATGTATTCATAAACTGCTTTGTTAAATGGCAACTCCTTTGTACAACTACATAAAGGTAATAAAAATCACAAAAAAATTAAAGGAATAACAATTGTTATCATTTTGATAGCTATATTATTATCCTATACACAGAGGAACTACTGTTAGCCAATGGAACTTCAAAAACACATTAATGTTAAAATACTAAACTTCTACCAATATCCTGGATTTGTTTTTCTTTCAGAATGCAATATAGTGCAGCCACAAGATCACTGAATTTCATATACAAAAAAGAAAAAGAAAAAAAAAATAACCCACATGGGTTCTGGTCTTGTTTACCGTTAATAAGACCCATGGCCTTGAGTGGCAATCCATGGAGAGCCTCTGACTGTGCTTTCTTATTAGTAAAATGCTGGTGGGCTGGTTAGACTACACTATGCCTAATACACATTTTTATCTGTACAATTGGAATTCTAAGACAACGGATAATTTCATTTTCTGACCTGATTTCCTAGAACTTTGTGAAAACAACAGACCTTGAGAAATAAACAAGATTTTTTTTGTCTCCACTGAAGGGAGAAAACAATTTGTAGAGAAACAGTAACTGATAGAATCAAAATGTACTATTACACGAGCAAGGAGTTATTTCCTAAAATATAAAGACAATAATGGAAAAAGCCCTCCCTAGAACCAACGTGGCCTGAAGATTATCAGCAATGCAAACCAATGCAAAACCATGAGATTAATGGTGATAACATTACAACACTGGGTTATGGAGCCTGCTGAACTACTTAACTATGATTTTAGCCTCTTATTTAACCACAATAAGCCTAACATTTGCTACTAACACACTCATTCCTTCATTTGCTAAACAAAAAAAGAAAAGAGAAAACAGAGGAGGTGATAATGCTATGAAACTGCAAACATTTTTGCATAGAGATGATGGCTAAGAAATTTTTCTTTGGTGCCTGAATGCCAGAAAAGGCTGTCCAGGGGTATTCCTAAGCATCATGCTGCATTTGCCAAGGATGAGAGGCTCTGATTGCTCTTTTCTCTTCAGCCGAATCACTTCTCAGGGTTTGTATTTGTACTATGAACTTTGGGGAATGAGGTAACATCTCTCTTTGGGACAAAAGCAAGAACAAATTTACTCCCAAGACAGTATGATTTTGCTCAAGCTCAGGCCTCTCACATACTGCCCCCAGGAGACCCGGGGCAGGGCAGCGGATGGTGGCGGCTGATATAACAAAATTCACCATGAAGCTCGGCCTTTATGCCATGCTCCGAGTAACAAGGTCCTTGCCTCCGACAAACGCCTTCTGCCTGCCTGCCCAAAACTGTGACCAGGCATCCTGGCTTGTAAATAAGGAGAAATCTCAGTCCCTTCCCAGACCCCATGAGGATGTGTAGTAAACTTATGATTATTACAAGCTGGGCCATCTCAGAAGTATAGCATTATTACCTTTGCTTGGTAAATCATAGACCAATATTTATTACCTAGGGCCAAGAAGATTATTTGTGATATTTGTGATCTTCTTTCCTCCTGGTCTCACAAACAGACCCCTACCTACCATGCCAACCATTCTTGATGACAAATACATTACCTCATCACCTTTCTTCTCTACTACAATAGTCAAACTCAAAACTAAGATGACACAGCCTCATGACTCAGGTTCTGATCCAGAAACTATCTCAGACCTGCCATACTAACTATAAAGCAAGTTATCTTCATGCTATCTAGCAACCAAATTGAAAATACAGCCAGGCAACTGTGTCTCACCTCTGTAACCCTAGCTACTCAGGAAGCTGAGATCTGAGTATCAAGGTTCAAAGCCAGCCAGGGCAAGAAAACCCCTGAGACACTTATCTACAATTAACCACCAGAAAACTGGAAGTGGCACTGTGGCTCAAGTGGTAGAGTGCTAGCCTTGAGCTGAAAAGCTGAGGAATAGTGCCCAAGCCCAGAGTTCAAGCCCCATAACCAACAAAAAGAAAAAAAAAATTGAAAATACAGTATTTTTTTGGTCACAATTTCACAGAGTTATGTTTTTATGCCTTCAGGAAACTGGAAGTTGCTACAGAAAATAGATAGAGTCTAAAAGACCATAAAATTCCTTAAGATTGTAGATAGAAATTTGGAGATTTAAATGCTTCCTTACTGTATTTTGTTACAACGTAAATGTAATGCTAGGTATTTAGAAGAAAAAGAAGAGAGACAAACATACTGATTAAAAAATCTAACATGTTGAACACCAAAAGGCTATAATACTTCTATTATAAGCCATTTTATGTGATAATTGCTTTTTGAGAAATAGAGATATGGATATTATCACTAACAGAAAGGTTTAACGCCTTAAAGGAAATGCAAATTCCTGATTAGAATCATCTTCAGGTAAACAGCTATGTGTTCATGATTATGTCTTTGTCTGACTTCTCACCCTGTCTTAGCTTTCCTTACATCTTATTCCATGTTTTGTTTCAGGGGAAAATATCTCGAGTACCTGAACATACTTTCTCACCTTGCATTAGGAGTTATATTTCTCGGTGCCTAAAACTAACTCTACACAGAAGAATCAAGGACGCTGCCAAAGCACGATCTGTTGTTTGTCCTCAGATGGATTTGGCACCCTTATTGTTGTTTATTAATACAGACTTGCCAGTGGTATTAACTACCAGACACTCCGGCAAGCGGACTCATTTGCGGGCCATCGCAAAGCTCTAGGCTGTAAAGCTGACCGGTTTCGTGGCTTATTATTGAAGCCAAGGTGAAATCAGAATGGTATTGGACCCATTCCCAATGAAGACACTCCTGCTGAAAATCCTATTTTTGTCACAGTTGTTCTCTGAGCAGGTTACTAAGAGTTTTGTTTTATTAACTCTTAAGCCACAAGACACACCAAACTGTTAAACCAAAGGCTATACTTGAGAATCAGTACAGTCTGAACATGGTTACACAACACGAGAACATTTGCAGAGCACCCGTATCTCACACTTGTAATCCTAGCTACTGAGGACTGTGGTTCAAAGCCAACCACAAAGCTGGAATTGGAGTTGTGGATCAAGGGGTAGAGGACCAGTCTTAAGCAAAATAGCTACGGGACAGTGCCCAGGCCCTGTGTTCAAGCCCCAGTATTGGCACCAAAACACCAAACCAAACCAAACAAAAAATCAAAAAACAAAACCTCTAGGATACTCGTTTTAACATACATGCAGGTAAATGAATCATACTAAGCTTTAGAATTTCTGCCAGGTGTAATGTTTAAATAGAATCCGTTGGCTGAAGGGAAATCAGAGCACATGCAGTCCATGTGTTTTTCCAAGGAAATTCTTTTTTACAGAAGCACTATATGTCTGTGGCTTTACGTGGATACAGGGCTACTAGCTTTGGACACACACGAGGTGCTCTTGGAGTCCTTCACCATGCCAACAATAATATGTCTCAGGGTTTATAGATTGCATTAGAATTGTACACAGATCTTATTTGATCCTTGAAGCAAAATAGTCACTTAACAAAATATAAAACTGAGCATCCAATGTATTAAATCATTTGGCCAGAATCATCCAGAAAAAGAAACATATATTAACAGTTGATCTTTGGTCTCTAAACCCCAGATTCTTTCCAAACAGATGCAGAGAGTTTATAAAGTGTAGCACATTTAATTAGACTCTGATTATCACCCATAAGCAGACAACCATTCTGGACCATGTTCATGGTACAGAGGCACAAGTTCAAGGGCTGCTTGCTACTCATCCCTGGCCATAGAAGCCACTCCTTTCGGAAAAATATTTTCTCCTGGGAAGAATGCTTATTTCAGGGTGAAAAACTAGGTTGTCACAAAGCAGATCTGAAAATCACTCCAAGATTCAAGAAAATGAAACTTTTATAAGAACGAAGTACAAATCCTCCTAACTCTGAAAATCAAACACTTTGAGAACAAGCACAATCAGTTTCTAATGATCTGGACCATTAACATGTCTATAGGAAATAAATGACTAGAAATGTTATATACTCATTTGATTTTCACCTTTGATATCATAAAACTCTTCTAAATATAATTATAACAAAAAGGAAATAAAATCAGTTACAGAAGGTAGATTGGAACAAATTAGGAGCTTTGAATTTTTTTTCCTAAACAAGACAAAAGCATTAGGAATCAATTAAAATAATCTTTGCTTAAAATTAGGGAGAGGAAAAAATGCTTTGGGTATTATAAATCAGAGTCCAGCTCTGAATCCTAGAATTTTAAAACATATAGTATGTGCTAAGTTCTAATGACTCACAGAATAATTTTTTGTCTTTATGTGCAGTCCTGGGGCTTGAACTCAGGACTTAGGTGCTATCCTTGAGGATTGTTTTCTCAAGGCTAGAACTAGAACTCCACTTCTAGCTTTTTGCTGGTTAATTAGAGATAACAGTCTCACAGACTTTCCTGCCTTGGATAGCTTCAAACTGTGATCTTGATATCTCAGTCTCCTGAGTTCACCTGGGATTACAGCAGTGCCCAGCTCACAGAACAATGTTATCTAAGAGACTGTTCAGGAACACCAAACAATCTTTTAACAGTGGACACTTCATGCGTTGGCTCAGCAATGTAGTCATGTTACCAATCATCACCTCTTTTTGAAAAATGAACTACCCCTTATTCTTAACTTTTTTTTGCCAGTCCTGGGGGTTTGAACTCTCCTCTTGCTCAAGGCTAGCACTCTACCACCTGAGCCACAGCACCATTTCCTGCTTTTTCTGATTATGTGGTACTGAGGAATGGAACCCAGGGCTTCATGCATGCTAGGCAAGCACTCTACCACTGAGCCCCATTCCCAGCCCTACCCCTTATTCTTGATGCAGGTGTCACTCAGAAAACCTTGTTCCCATTCATAAAAGTAGTGATGTCAGAAAGAACTCTCCAGGCAGACATAGAACACCTCATCATGTTCACAATTTAAAAAAAAAAGAAAGAAAGAAAGAACAAAGTTCACTCCAAAGCCAATATTCCAACCTTAAAACATCAATATCATATCGGCACTTTTGCTCCTTTTTACTAGATAAACATAATATCTGTTTTCTGGGATTTCTTCAGTTCTCCATGCAGAGCTCCAAGCCCCATGGAATGTCGCTCCTCTTCTGGGGACGTTCATAGTGGATCCGGCTTTTGGAGCTTTGATCAGACAGGAATATTCCACTCTGACCTGAGTATGCGATCAGTGCTAAATGACTCACGTCTCGTCTCTTCCTGCCACCCCTCTCCCTCCACAGACTGCCTTCTGAAAGCTCCTAGTTCTTTATACATTTTTTTAAAAAACGACAGCTTCCAAAGAAGCAAGGATTTAATCAATTTTATGAGACAAAGAGAAGAAAAGCAACTTGCTCGAGGTCAGGCAATGATTTAGGAAAAAGTCTTATTATTTCTTCCATACTGCCAAAGCACTTGGGAGTCCCCCATTCCAAGCCCCGGAGCCCATTCAACCTCACCAAAAGAAGACACAGCAGCACACGTTACATGAGCATCCAGAACTCAAGCTTTGAATTTGAGAGACTTCAAATCCTGGCTCTATCATTGACTCTGGGTGTCAGCTTGGACACACATCTCTCTGAGCCTGAGTAACTACTTGCCTGTGTATTTTGAAGGATGATGACAAAGCAGTTTAATACAGTGACACTGAACATGTATTAACCACTTTTTAAATGTTCGGGTCTAGTCTCTAGACTAATTGGTTTCTAATGATACTGTAGAAGCATTGTGATTATTTGAAAACCAAAACTCACTTGGCAGTTGTATCAATATATGTTCACAGATAAATAAAAAGGTAAAGGCCATTCATCTATAGAGCTTAAAACCAGGTGTTTTGGTCTTTGGCAGGGGGGGAGGGAGGGGCAGGGTCATGGGCCTGGGCGCTGTCCCTCAGCTCTTCAGCTCAAGGCTAGTGCCCTGCCACATGAGCCACAGCACCACTTCTGGCTTTTTTCAGTTTATGTGGTGCTGAGGAATCGAACCCAGGGCCTCAGGCATGCAAGGCAAGCACTCTACACTGAGCCACCTTCCCAGCCCCTATTTTTTAATGCTGTTTAAACTCTGCATGGGGGTTGGGAAGGTGGCTCAGTGGTAGAGCGCTTGCCTTGCATACCTGAGGCCCTGGGTTCGTTTGCTCAACACACATAAGCAAAAAGAAAAAAGCTGGAAGTGGCGCTGTGGCTCAAGTGGTAGAGCGCTAGCCTTGAGCTGAAGAGCTGAGGGACAGCGCCCAGGCCCACTGCTCAGGCCCCACAATCGGACCCCAAAAAAAAAAGAAAGATAAAAATGTGAAACTATAAAAAAAAACTCTGCATGGTTTAGAATATCTGGAAACCAGTAACTCTGGTAGAAATGTAATCCCGTCAGAAGGACTTAGCAATGCCTCTCAAACGTGAGAACAGCACATAGCATGTCTCCTTAAGGCCTTTACATTGTCTTTCTACGATGCTTTCCTCACCCGTCATCACTGATACTCTCGAAGTACTCTGGTCTCCTGAAACAGTTAAAAATGTGAAGTGTTTCTAAAATAATGTTTTGATTCATTAAGTGCAGCAGGATCAAAACCAGATGGATTTGGCAGTGGGCTTGTTCCCCTGGTTCTCGGGCTGCTTCTGAACAGTGCCAGCTCAGAAAAAGGATGATCAATGTCTCACATTCCACACTTCAGGCACTAATAGATCCTTGGCTCCAGGTTCCCCAGTGTTCAGAGGAAATGCCAGGAAACACATGCTGTGGCAGAGGCATTTTTGGAAGCATCCATCCATGCAGACCAGAGAAATGAATAACTACCTTGGCCTCTGAATAGCTTAGGCAACAGCTGCTTTACACCGGACAGTGATCTCTGGATGCTTCCCTTTATCCTGTGTGGTAACTATCATGGTATTAATGTTCAGTACACACACTCATGCATGCTCACACACAGAAGTATATTCTGTGTGATGGGTGATCTTAACTGTCAGTGTTAATGTACTAAGAAGATGAGATACTTAAAAGTGATTGCTTAATCAGTGGCTCTAGTACAAAGCATTATTAAGAAGTTTTTTTTTAATTTTCAAAATATTTGGCCAGAAAAAAATAACTAACCTTAGTATGTACTGTATAAGTCAAGGTATAAATAAATAACCTCATCAAAAGGAAATGGAAAGAAGTTTGTGAACATACTACCAACCAAGGCTTTCATATGAAAACTATTAATTTCACATAGGGTTATTTTTTAACTGAATCTCTACTACAAGATAAAATCTAGAGGCTAAAACACACATTTTTAAGACACAGAGTAATTATATATATATATTATATATATAATATATATTTTATATATATATAGACACCGAGTAATTATATATATTATATTATTATAATATTATATATATTATATATTATTATATATTATTATATATAATATATACATAATTACTCGGTGTCTATATATATATATATATATATATATAAAATAGATTCTGTTTGTTTCATGTCTAATCCCCTTTCTCACAAAATGCTGACTTGTTTTCCTATCCCATGAAACTTCTTCCCCCCAACCTAGTATTCTTGTCTATAGGCACTGTTGAATGGCTATGGTGACTGCTAACTTATCTCTACCATTTTTTTGCTAATCATGGCTTTGGGATTACCTGCTAGGAAGACCTTTGTTGCTTAGAGGCCACAGAAACATTCTGTCTTTTGAAGTGGAAACATGCTTTGATTTTTCCTCTCTGAACTGCATATTGAAACTAGTGGGGGGAAAACAGACCAACTGGTTTAGCCTCTGTTAATTTTTTTCATGTAAACATACAAATCTCACCAGAGTAGTATCCATAAGGACACCCAACATCTTCATAAATTAAAAAACTCAGTTAACTTTCTTTGACTTACTAATTAGTATCTAATGATCAGATCTGTGCCTGAAAATAAAAAGGTTAGAGAAATACAAAGGTTAATGGGGAAGGCTGACCACATTCTACATGGCCGGGCAGAAATAATGATGACTTTCATGTCTACACATAAATCACTGCGAGGAGGAAGCATTTCTACACAGTACATTTTTTTATTTACCAAAGAGCCCTAACATTGCTAGAAGAAAAGTTATAAGCCATTCAGTAAAATATTTAATTAACTTAATAATTAGTATATGGCTGTTCCTTTCCCAAACCCTCCAAATAGTTATATAAACCTGGGGCTATAGGCATATCCTCAATGCCGGAAATTACCTGCATGGTGGCCATTAGGAATTTATCCCACCTGGAGTGTATGCATACTTTCTTTTAGTTCTGAGATACAGAAGAGAAGAGAGTTGCCCTCCCCCACCTGCAGCAAAAGTTCATGGTTCTGGTTAATAATGCTAAAGCCCATCCTGACTACAACTGGGAGGGGCTTGAGCCTGTATCCAAAGCCATACTTCCCTCAGCTTTCTTCATAATAAAACAAACTGATCTTTCAGGTGGTTCCTATGTCTTCAGTTGATTCGTTTCAAACGCTGATCCTCACCTCTTCCAAAAACTCCTTCACTGTCTAAAAAGGAAAAAGGATTTCCTTCTGATAACCTGAAGTTTTTGTAAAGGCAAGGTTCCTGGCACACAGTAATGGATTAAAGTGGGAGCCCTCAATACAGGTATTGAACAAGAATATGAATGAGAAAACAAAAGTCAAAACAGTTGTCCTATGAGTTATATATAATATATAATTAATTATATATGAATTAGCATAACTAATTATATAATTATATATTACACAATTAATTATACTAATCTTAACAGGAAAAAATTTTAGATAAAACAATCATGTCTAGAATTGAAACTTACTTTTGGAAGTACACTAGATTCATTTTTATGCCTCTTAAACAAACTACCAGAATCTTCATGGCTTAAAACAATAATAAACAGCAAAAAGTGGTTACTCAAAAAGGACAGGATAGGGTCAAGGGCAAAGGATTGGATGAACAAAGAGAAGAGTGGGAGAATGCAATCAAGAATCCAATGTAGTTTACTCAAATGACCACAAACCAGCTGGCACTAAAGATACCAGTACAACCATGTTCATTGCAGTATAATTTTACCATAGCTAAGATATAGAATCAACCCAGATGTCCCTCTGTAGATGAATGGATCAAGAAAATGTGGTGTATATATGCACAATGGAATTCTATGCTTCCATCAGAAAGAATGCCCTAAGGAAATGAAGACTTGGAAAAAAATTATATTAAGCTAAGTAAGCCAGACCCAAAGAAACACCAGCTTCATGTTTTCCCTCACTTGTATTAACTAGAATACGTCTATGATATTCTTAGGAGAGGACTACATATGACTATATAAAATGATGTTTATCAAAAGAACTCCAAGAAATGGAAGCAAGAGGGGTTTATTTTGTTGTCCTGTTCGCAGTTACATCTCTTTTTCCCCCCTTTGGTTTATTCTCTGATATCACTGTTTTGTACTTCTGTACCCCTTGTCTTCATATAAGTCTAACTGATTTGAGGAAGGGAAAGGGAATCACAGAAATTTTGGGACTAAGGGGGAACGGATGCAACAATTACTAACTAGACACTATGTTGGAAATGAACTTTACAACTTGGTAGGGAGAGGGATCAGGAGGGGAAAAGTGGAAGAAAGTGAGGGAAAGGATAACACTGTTCAAAAAGAAATGTACTCATTACCTGACATATAACTGCAACCCCTCTATATATCACTTTGCAATAAAATTTAAATTAAAAAAAAGAAGGAGTGAGTTGGGAAGGATGGGTGAGGATGTTGACAGGGGCAACATTGAGCAAGACATATTGTCTTCACAAACTGCTTTGTTAAACGGCAACTCATTTGTACACCTACTCAAAGATAATAAGAAAAAGAAAATAAACAATAGGAACTTCATTCTTTCATGACTCTGGAGGCCCTCAAGCCAAACTCAAGGAGGTGATCAGACTGCTTTCCTGTAGAGGCTCCAAGATCAATCCAGCCCTCCTGCTCCCAGCCACTGGAGACTCCCTGAAGTCCTTGGCTTATGGCAACCTCACACTGATCCTTCCTTCATGTATTAATAGACTCTTGCCTTCTGTGCAGGACAATTATGATATATTTAAGGCCTACCTTGATAGTCCAGGAAAATCTCCACACCTCAAATATCCAAAAAAAATGTACTTGGATGAGACCTTTTTCACAATAAAGGAACATGATAGATTCTAGAAATTAGAATCTGATATCTTTGGGTAGACACTTCTGGCTTGCTACACATATCTCAAGAGAAATTTTCCCCTATAATAATTGGATAGAAATGTGATTCCACTGCAACTCTAATAACAACCAACACACAAAATTATCTTAAGTGCAGAAAAGAAATGACCAAGTGGCAAAGCTGGGATTTGAACCTATGCAGTTAGATCCTCTGTTTTGAGCTGGTTCTACTGTTTCCTCAAAGGGAGCAATTCACTGATTCACATACATTCAGGTAATGTCTTCAGCAGTCCTTGGTGAAAAAGCTTCAACAACACCATCAGAGCAGGTGTGAGGAGCTTGTGCTACGTAGCAAGGCCTTGCCTCAGGAAGGAAGCTCATCACCTTCAGTGTACTCAGGAAAGATTTAGAATTTCAAAACCAAAGAACCCATATACTCACCTGCACAATTACACACACACACACACACACACACACACACACACACACACACACACACATCTTTTCCCTCCCTTCTTTTCTCTTTTTCTCAGATACTTTCTCTTTCTCCCCTTTTCTCTCCTTCTTCATCTCTCCCTCCCTCCTTCTTTCCAGGAAAGACTCAATATCAGCCTGAAAGAGATGTATGTAACCCTGGATATCATGAAATCTAAAGTCTGTTTTTGAAGCAAAAAGTAAATATTTCCATTTCCAAGATAATATATAAATAGATGAATTCTATATAAGCACAAGCTAATGTTTAATAAAAATTGATTTTGACATGATTTTTAATTTCAAACACGATAGATTTGATAATGTAATAATTCCAAGTTCTAATAACATTCAGTAATCCAGAATGGCAAGCAAGTCTGGTGAATCAGATCTGTAAAGAAGCTCAGAGCTCAAAGCAGAGCTCCGAGCTCAAGGTCACAACTAGGAAATCATTTCCTGTTTTTCTTCATTTCACACTATAAGTAAAAGAAGCAAGCATGAAGAACATAAGTGCTAAGGATTTAATTGTTACAGTATATTTTAAAATTGAGATCCTTGGATCAAATTCAAGAAGATAGTTAACCAGCCTCCACATAAGATACTCATTGTACACAAGAAAATGCAAACGCATTTGGCCAGCCTCAGTGGAGAGCACTCATGCTAGCAATGCAGGATAGACTTTGCTTTCTAATCTTGCAAACTTTAATTAAGTCCTACAATGCATGTCACTGATATCCTAGACCATGCTTCTATTCAACCTGAATATTGAAAATGTGCTTAAGGAATAGATCTAAGGTACAGATCTAATGCATGAGGTGTGAGATAAGAACTTGGAGAAATGAATTGCAGATTTAATTCATGTATGAACTTCCCAGCTCTGTGGTAGGCTTCTCAAGTCTCTGACCTGAGCAGAGATACAACCGGATTTCTGAGGAGTCCCACTGTCTTGGAGCTCTTGCTGCATTTTTTCACTCCCTCCTCACATACCATGTTCCATTACAAAATGCTGAAGCAACAACCCCGCCATTATAAATACTTCCTCCTCTTCTATAAGAGACCTTCAGAAAACTGACCTTGCCACTCCTCTTGCTGTTTATATCCATCTCTGTGGATCCATTGGCTTCCACGTTTCCCTATATCACTTCTCAAATCTTTCGCTGTGCCCTAAATCACTCAAGACCTTTCTTACCAGCTAAACCAATATTCTTACTATAGTCTTTCTACACCAACCTGCCACCTCCATCCCCACATCTTCCTATTCTAACAATTCTTATTTCCCTAAGGACACAGATTTTTTTCAGCATTTCCCATATGGATTGACTTGTTCTTTTTGTTTGTTTGTTTTTGTGGTCATGAGCTTGCACTCAGGGCCTGGGTCCTATCCTTGAGCTCTTTTTGCTCAAGATTAGTGTTCTACCAGTTAGTGCTACAGCTCCACTTTCTACCCCTTCATATGATTTGTGCTTTAAGGGTAAGTTTTAGTGGCTATCTGACTTAAATATCTTGTATCTCTGTGCACCCTTTCATTTTACATTGCCAATTAGCCAGAACTTCTCTTAGTACAATTCTTCTTCTTTTTTTAATCACAACTTCCTAAAGGCCACCAGGGACCACCAACATTTTGTTTGAATCCTAATTTCAAACGTCCTCCCCCAAATCTCATAACCCAGTGCTGGATATGATCCACAGTGCAATTTGCTCCTTGCAGCCATTATACCATTGTGCAAGATGCATCTCCATCCTCGTGAACTGGTGTGTGTATTTCATACATACACGGCTCTGTGCCTCCCCATCCATGCTAGGCAGGTGCTCTGTCCAGAGACTGCCCCTCAGGCCTTTCTTTGCTTTAGTTATTTCTCAGACTGTCTCCTGTTTTGCCTCAGGTTGGCCTCCGACTGTGATTCTCGCAATCTATGACTCCTTAGTAGTTGAGACTACAATCGTGCCCCACCATACCAGTCCTCTTTCCTGCTTCTTAGGCTCTACCTTGTTGTTGGACAAATCTAGATGACTGCCTCTCTGCTGTCTGTCGATCTTTTCTCTCAGTTCTAGCCCTAGTGCAACTGCCTGAATTTAAGTCCTCCTTCGTTAGGCGAATTAATGTCTCCTTACTGGTCTCTGTTTATCCAGAGATTTTCACAGATTATCACACCAGTCTCTACCACCCGGAAACAGGAGAAAATGTAACTGTGATCATTGCAACTTTTCTTGAAGATATTGGTATAACTGTTATCCTCTTTTAGGTGAAAAGTCAAAATTTATCAATACCTGCTTTCTTATCTCTAATCAATCCCAAATCCTCATGCTTCAGTTATATAAAATCATTTTAAACATACCATACCTCAAACATACCAGAATTCTACACACAGGTGTGTATGCTGGGCCCTCTGACTAGATAAGATATCCTTTTTTTGCACTAACATTTATTCAGCCTTCTAATTTTATTAAAAGCATTAAATTTCCTGGGATTCCATTCCTGACTGATAAATCTGATGAGGTCTGCTCCTGTTAACATCAGAGCAGAAGAGCTGGCTGGACCATCCACTATTCTAATGATCACAGCATAGAGAATAATAATAATAATAATAATAACAATAATAACAATGAGCTACAGATGTCATCTCCATTGCTCTGAGTCTTTTAGTGTTTATTTCTTCAGTTCTGAACATAGTACCCAGCACAGAGTACACACTCTTGTTGAATGAAAAAAAGAATGACTAAATAAACATAACCAAGAGATAATTAAGATAAAGTTTTAAAATCTGTAACTAAAAATGTGTCATCAGACATAATTTATACCACCACTACTCTGAGAAAAACCATACCACTTTGTCTAAATAGACCTCTCTTTCACCTTACTAAGTTGCTAACAGAGAATATACCTTTACCATAAACTGTCTTCAGGGGAAATCCTCAAGTGCTCAAAAATCCTTTTAGAGATTTTGAGAAACAAGTTACAAATAGTTCGCCTGCCCTTCCTACCCCATTCAGCAATGGAACTCAGGCCTATATACTCAAGACTGCTCTGGCTAATGAGAAATAAGTGGTGTCTGAGCATCTCTACTGCAAAGAATATCCCAGCTGGAGGACACACAAGCCAGTTTGGGTCCCCTACGTTCCCCTTTCCCTGTTGCACACCCTTGGTTTGGATGCTCTGGTCATGATGACACCCTGGCCTTGTCAGTTTGGAGGCTCCCAAAGCCCAGAAGCCTTACTATCATGCCTCCTTATTTCTCATTGCTAGACTTTAAAGTTTGGGGTACTATAGAAACAAGGAAATCCTACTAGAGATAAACAAAACAGTTTTACTGTTAATTACTGCATCTCTTGGATGTCTCTCAAAACTGACCTTTTGTGAAAAGATTTACCGTCGGGTACCTTTCCTTTATATTAAAGACAGATGGCTTCTTAAAATGTCCCTCTGGGGGAAGGATCTGGGGAAAACAAATACTTCGGAGTACTGCCTTGTGTTCTTGGACCACATCAGGTGTTTTGGTCTTTTTAATCTTCGAAGGTACATATCTGACAAAATGTGATTTGGGATATTTATTTTTGAAAACATCTATCGAAGTGCCTGGAACTTCATTCTATGAATAAAATGAAAGTATTTTAAGTTTAGTATTCATGACTTAATGAAAGCCACCTCACATTGTCAATAAATCAATAAGATTACCTAGAAAATTTTATCAAGATAAAATTGCACCTTCACTAATTACATGAACCAAAGCACCTTGTGGTAGAAGACATAGTGCAAAGAGCACTTGAGAGTGAGCAGCAGAACCCAACGCTATTCTATGCAACTCTGCAAAGCCCTTCACAAGCATGAAATTCACAGTCTACTTCAAAAGAAATATTCATTTTAAAACAACTCTCTCTTTTAATGTGATGTGTTTAAACACAGGTTCACAGTTGATTTTTAAAACAGTAAGTTTGCAACCAGACGTAGACGAATTCAATTATTTTTCAGACATCATTGAAGAACTTTTCAATGTCTATAAAATGCTAATAATTTCCCCCAGAGAAAGGTCTCAGCCAGCCTGCAAGAAAGTGAAGGTTTATGGAGGGAGCGTCTGCAGATCATCTCCTGCACGAGGATATGCTTTTCAAATCCTCTCACTCCCTTCGTGGGAAACAAACACAGCCCCAGTGCTTTGATAGTTCATTTTCCAACCAATCAACATTGCTCTTTGGACTTGTTGCCAAATCTCATTGTTGACAACTCTTGGTGCCAGTGAGATATTGCTGTGATTCTGTTGGTAATATGTTGGTATTATGCTGATATTATGCTTTGCCAGGTAACTTAAGATGGAATGAAAGGATATTATTATTTTTTTTAATTTTATTTTATTTTATTTGAGAACATACTGTACAGAGGGGTTACAATTACATGGGCAGGATAATGCATACATTTCTTACCAAGCATTGCAGCCTCCTCCTTTGTTTACCCTTCACCTCCCTTCCCAGCCTCCCCCCATTATTAGATAAAAGTCCTAAGATAGGTCAAGTTTCTAAAGCACCTGTTTCTAGTTCTGAACACGGTGAGGCCTTCATTCCATATACCTGTTAGTGACATCAATCAATATAACTGATTATATTTTGGAATTTTTAGAGGAAAGAAGTTAGCTGAGACACATTATACTTATCCAGGCAAGACTGCAACCACCTCTGGCCTATATCAGCATAAAACCACCTCTGGCCAACCTAGACACAAAGAACCACTCAACAGAAACATTACCATCCCATTCCTACCAAAAGAATGCTCACAAAACACTTGTGCTTTTTATTTAGAATTCTGTTTTTAAAAGGTACCCAGTAAACTGTTCTGAAATCCCCTTCCTTCCCGTCTCTCCAGAGAAGTCTATTGGTCATCACAGCTGTTCTTTCCTCAGATTTCAGACCTACTCCGTACTTCCAGTCCTCCAAAATGTTTCCCCTGTGCTGACCCTCCCCCACCTCACCTCACCCCATCCCTTTCCCTTCCATCCCTTCTGCTCCACCATTCAGAAAATATTTATTGGTCTAGGCACAGTGCTCCTAGCTGGAGATTCAACATTCTAATTGGACAGTCTTTCCCCACAAGAGCTATCAGACGGCCCACAGACAGTCCTAGCACAAAGTGATATGAGAAAACTCCTGTAAGCATGTTGTGATCAGGGTGCAGAAGAGATGCCTTTCATGGTATATCACTCACTTTCACTGTGTCTAAGTAGTGTGAAAGAGATATTTACTTGTGATGATAAATCTGAGGCATTCCATTATAATTCATCAGAAGGAAGCATTAACAGTTGGGCCAAATGTGCATAACTGAAAACTCACATTTTCACATGCTACTTGAAATCAATGTTGTACAAGCGACTGAGGCTTTCATTTCCAACAGGAGACCACGAGTTCATGCAGTTTCTTGGATTAACCATTACAGTATACAAATAAAGGGATTTTTTAACTTAAACATAATAACAATAATAATAATGTTACATAAATGTAAAACATGTAAAGCACTAACCTCTTTTAAGCTCACATAATGTTGGGCAATGAGAAATTTTGCTTCATAGAGAAAATTTTGCCTTGGGATCTGCAATGTATGACCTAAACAAAAACAGAGAAAGCATTATGATTTTTGGTGGGGGGTTTTTTAAGTCATTATTTCTACTTTTGCAATCAAACTGGTAAAAGTAAGAGATTAATTTAGAGAGAGTCATGAATCTTGTAGGGCCCTTTCAAAGTGAATTTTTGTAACTGGACATCTCAAATGTAAGCAAAAGAAGTGAACACAATGATCCTTTAATATACTATTTTACTCTTTACAAAGAAAAATCATCCAGGTGTCAGTGACTCGTGCCTGGAATGCTAGCTACTCAGGAGGCTGAGATCTGAAGATTGAGGTTTGAAGCCCGCCCAGGAAGGCAAGTCCATAAGTACTAGTTTTCCTCAAGTAGCAAAAGGCCAGAAAGGGAAGTGTGACTCATGTGGTAGAATGGCAGACTTGAGGAAAAAAAGTCAAGCAAGAGCATAAGACTCTGAGTTCAAGTCCCCAGTACCAGCACGCACAAAATCAGTTTGTGATTAGTCTGTAGTAATTTGTCTCAGGAAAGGTACTTATGAATCTAAATCTTGACCAGCCCCTATCCAAACACTAGGAACTACAAGAGACTCTAGCAGGTTCTCTTCTATCTGCGTGGTGCCAGGACTCAGACCGGGTGCTCTGAGCATATGGCCCAACTTTGGGTGCTGAGCCAGTCCAGCAGTGAAAGAGAGCACTGCCCCCCACCTCTGCTCATTCTACATGAGCACCGAACACTGACAAAGCTACAGATCGGGCTCAGAAACGCATGGGACATGCAGCCTAAAGAAAAGATCAACAAAGAAACTTAACAAGGAATGATCCGATAGGTTAAATAAAATTAGCCAGAATCTGCATTGTATTCAGCCCAACAGCTGTTGAAGATGCCATTCTTTTCAGGGAACTTCTTCCAAAATAGATTGTATTTTAAAAGGACAAGTTCTAACAAACGAAAAAAGAAAAATAGAAAGAACTTTGTTTTATCATGACGATGGAATAAAACTAGAAATAAGAGCAAAAATGAAAATCAGAGAAATCACTCAAGCACATGGAGATTGCCAACTGATGAGTCGGTCAAGGCAGAAATGAGAGAGAAAACTTACAAAAAATCTAGATCACAATGAAAATGAAAATACAGCTTACTATAATCTTTGGGACATAGCAAAGAAGTGCTAAGAGGAAAATTTACAGCAACAAGGGCTTAAAAAATTGTTTAGGGATACAGGTGGATCCATCGCAACAATGAGATGTACAAGTCGTTATGTCGAAAAAACGAACTTTACAACTTTGGTGGGGTGGGGGAGGATCGGGTGGGGGGAGGAGGGGGAGTATGGGAAGGAATGGGAAGGGGAAACAAAGAGGAGGCAACAATGCTTGGTAAGAAATGTACTCGTTATCTTGCCCATGTAATTGTAACTCCTCTGTATGGTATTCTCACAATAATAAATAAATAAATAAAATAAAATAAAAAAAGAAATCAGAGCAATCTCCAGTAAATGACCTATTTAGGCACTGCAAGTTCTTATGCAACCTGAGACTACTGATATGTACCCCTATGCCTGGTTTGTTTGTTGAAATGCAGCCTCACAGGCTATGTGCCTTAAACCACAATCCTGATCTCTATCTCCTGAGTATTGAGATTAGAAAAGTAAACTACCACACCTGAAATCATAACTTACTAAGAAAAGTCACCAACACCTGCTCCTTCAGACTTAAGAGGCCTATAATGTGTGTGTATTTGTACAGACCTATGGCATGGAGAATGACAGCTCTAATTCTTTCTGCTTGAATTCAGATTTGTTAATGAACCTCATGCATTAGTTTTCTCTTCTGTAAAATGAGGATAGCGTTGATGTTTGTCACAGCAGGCTGAAAAGATTAGCTGTCACTCACATGGCACCTAGTACAGGGCCTGGTGCACAATAAGCCTTCAGTAAATGTGAACTTCTATTGTATTTACTGGTATTATTCTATCACTGGTATTGGTGTGATTCTCTTATTTACATAGCTAAGTGCATTACTCAAGCCATCCTTTGATAACAAGACGATAACTCTCTAATAGTTTGAATGAATTGGCTTTCTACAGCACTTTCCTCCAAAATTAATGAATTAGCATGCCCCTCAACAAGAAAATCAGCTTGCAGTCCTTTCAGTTACTAAATACCCAACAAGAAAAAGAAATTATTATAAGCAAGATGGTTCGTGAAGAGGTTGACATGGTCATATTCGATTGCCCTAAAAATTGTAGTGTGTATTAACAATGAAGATGTGCATTCTTCCAGTCCACATTTAGGCTTTCTCTAGCCTAAAATGATCTTATACATGATTCCTTTTTATCTAAAGAAAAATACGTCCATATTTTATCATTTAGTGCTACCATTGTGAGCTCATAAATAGACTCTTCTTACTGCAGTAGGGGGTCGCACTGTTGTTTCCACTTAACCTCCAAATGATGACATCATAACCACCAAGTCTTTTCTGCATCCAGGCAGACCCGAGGGCTCGCACACATTGTGTTTTTCCATAACCATAACAAATGACTGGGCTTGTCCAAGGGCTTCCTTGCTTGCATTCTCCAGAGAGTCTTCCCCAAGCTTCCCAACGAGACAATCCTGAGCCAAGACATACAGCCACCTGGCTAAAGCCATCACTATGTAATCAGAATAAATGCCTTCCTGCCCCTGTGTCTGGGATTTCACAGTGTTTGAAAAGGCTCCCCTCCAGGTGTGTGTGTGGTGGCACACACCCATAATCCCAGAGGTAGAAGGATGGTAAATACAAGGTCAGGTTGGAAAACACACCAGGCCTCTGTCCACAACAAGAGAAGGGGGGGTCAACAGGAGGGAAGAAGAGAAGGAGAGACCAGAGGGAAGGAGGGAGGGAGAAAAGGGAAGAAGAGAGGAACTCAGATACACTCTGTTTATGCTCGATGAGGGTCAGGTCAGAATACATTCGCTGAGTACCTAGTTATCCCCATCTTCTAGGTGGTTAAGAAGTCTAAGTCAAATAAATAAATGCCATGACAGTCAGTGTGAAATTAACTAGAGGATGGTGTCAACCACCCACAACCAGAAGCTCCTGATGTACAGATTTCCCTTAAAAGAGATAAAAGCTTTTTAAATTACATCATTAGAGATAATATTTAAAACAGAAATGTCCCCAGAGAGGTAGCACAGAGACTGGAATCCAGGTCCAGGCAGTGGGTTTGAAGGTGCGTGTTGCTTATTTCACGCGCCCAGGAGGCTCTCCCTTCCTTCCTTCCTTCCTTCCTTCCTTCCTTCCTTTCAATCCCAGCAACCCAGAGCATCTCTGATTGGTGTATTTCAGTCTTCCTAAATTTCCTTTCCTCAGGAAGTAATCTCTTCACTGGGATAGCAAACACATCACATGTAAAACACAAAAGTTTTGTATACAAGGAAATGAGCAAGAAAAGGTCTCTGTTCTTCAAGATCTCCTTCTTGCAGCCAGCTCGGATGGGGGCAGAGCAGGAAGTGTCAGGGCAGGGCAGAGGAGCGGGGAAGCAGTCACTGCTTCTAGGGTAAAGCGAGTGGAAGCTGAGAAGTGAACAGAAACTGAATAAAAGCCACAGATGAACCCACATATATTCCATTCTATTCATATGTAAATGAAGAAGGTGACATATCTAACTTTCTCTCAAAAAGATTTGAAGAACCAAATGAAAGCCAGATATCATAAGGCATGTGGTTATATTTCGTTAAACGCATGGTCAATATTTTTCTCCACAACACCGTCCTCCTAAGGCCCACATGGGCAATCCCACACTGAAGGCTTTCTGCTGACACCTTTCCTCATTCCCCACTTCCCGGTCCTCTTTAGCTAAGCCTCTTTTCTTCTCAGTAGGTAATTAATAGGCCTTGATAGGGATTAATAGGCCTCCCCCATGCTTCACATACATACATAGTACTCTGGCATTTCTCAGACTGGGATTGGATTAGTTTTTTTTTTAAATGTAGGAGAATTCCAAGCTCACAATATTGGGACTTCAAAGTCATGATGGCCATAATACGAAGGCAAAATAAAACGAGCCAGGGGATGGCAGCTTGTGCCTATGCTAGCTGTTCAGAAAGCTGAGACCTGAGGACCAAGGTCTGAAGCCAGCCAGGGAAATGAAGTCCATGAGACT
The DNA here is from genome assembly GCF_024711535.1 of Dipodomys merriami. Classification (NCBI taxonomy): domain Eukaryota; kingdom Metazoa; phylum Chordata; class Mammalia; order Rodentia; family Heteromyidae; genus Dipodomys; species Dipodomys merriami. The sequence goes on from NW_027202826.1 coordinate 9,098,976, forward strand.
CTTACCTTCAATTAACTACCAAAAAGCCTGAACTGTAACTCAAGTGGTACAGCACCAGCCTTGAGCAACACAGCTCAGGGACAGCACCAGGCCCTGAGTTCAAGCTCCTTGACTAGCAAAAAGAAAAGAAAGGAAAAAAGAGAAAATAAAAGAAAAAGAGAAAGAGAAAGGAAAGAAGAAAGAAAGAGAGAAAGAAAGAGAGAAGGAAAGAAAGAAAGAAAGACAGACAGAAAGAAAGAGAGAGAGAAAGAGAGAGAGAACTGACAAAGAAAGAAAGAAACCGGGGAACACTCCTTTCTTTAAGCATCTTCCTCCCTCTCTGCCCTTTGCATCTTTGCATACATGCTTACTCTGTCTTCACCAGCTCTAGACAGATCCAGGGGTCAAGGGTCAGGGGGTCACGGTCATACAGGGTCAGAGCCACAGAGCAAAAGAATTTCCTAGCCGTGTTACCCAAGCCTGAATTGTCCAGATGGTTGCCAAAGCTAGATCATCAATAACCAAAACTCAATGTGTAGTAAGTCGTAACACGCTCCATACTTGAAACATGTGGAGAAAATAGATCTTAAATATTCATATGGCACACACGAAGGAAAGTGTGCATGGAAATGGATATGTTGCTTTGCTCCCAACCCATTCATGCATCATCATTAGCAGCGTTTAAATGTAAGCAATTTTTACATGTCAGAGATAACTCAATGCAAGTAGAAAAGGAGATAACAATGTAAAACTGCATTTGCAATTTAAAATTTTCTAGTCAGCACATTAAAAATAAGTGAAAGCAACACCAACTAACAACATAATAAGTGGTAGGAGAACATTTTCTTTTAATAAGGTATTCAAAATACAATCCTGTCAACATTAATGGATATTAAATATTAAGGGGATATTTTACTATTTTTTTCCCGACTTCCAAATCCCACTTGTATTTTATAAATACAAGCATCTCGGTTCATTTGCTAAATTTTTATGAGGGAGGAAAAAATGTAATCTGTGCTTCGGTTTTATAAAATAGTCATTTGGAAAACGTAGACCTACATACCCACGTTGCTCCAAGCATGCTTAAATGTCCTCCCATCACTGAATGATCCATCTTTAAGTTTAATTAAGTTTAATTTTACTTTAAGTTTAATTAAAATGAGAGGAAATGTTCAGCTCCTGGTTTTCGCCAACCCCATTTCAAGTACTTTGGACCCAGTGAGGACTAAAGTAAAAGTTCCTGTAGTTCTCTCGGTATTGGGTTCAAGGGGAATAAAGGGTGTGGTGTGCACTCTTGCAAGATCTGCCAATGGGGTTATTAATGGACACCCAGCCCCTTGGGAAGTGGACGTGTCATGCTCCGGGTGGGGTGTGCGGGGACTGCATACTCACACTTGTTTTTGGGGGGCACAGCTTGTACCACAGCCATGACGGACAGCAGGGTTGGTCTCCTTCCAGAATCGAGAACTCCAAGGCCTGAAACACGGTTACATTAAGTAATTGAGTGACGTCTGTTTTCCACCATTTCTTTCACTTACAGATGAACAGGATGAATAGCACTTCTATTTGTTGCTACTTCATTCCTCAGCCTTCAATGCCTGCTGCTGCACAAGGCAGTGACAGTGGCCAGCACTGGGCAGGGCTCGGTGCTCCGGACAGCTTCCCTCCATATGGCCTTACTGATTCTAAACAGCCTGGGATATGCTTAGGTGTGCTGCACACAGGGTCCTGTGGTAGAAGGAGCATTGTCATGAGTGTGGAACATTCCGCAGGTGGAGCCTGACAGGAGCTGATCTCTTAGGAGAGGACAGGGCCTGACCTGGGAAGGGGCCATGCTGTGGCCACTGCAGCCTCTCTGTCTTCCTGCCCTGAAATGTCACATGTGTTCCCTGTGGTGTGGTGCAGCCTGGAGGCCCTCACCAAAGCTGGACCACAGCCAGCACACCAGACCTCCACAACTGTGAGCTGAATCCTCTTTTCTCTGTAAACTGACCCTGCCTTAACTATGTAATTACAATATCAAAAATGAACTAAGAGGGATGGGAAGGGGAAAACAAGGAAGAGGCAACAATACTGGATAAGAAATGTACTCATTACCTTGTCCATGTAATTGTAACCCCTCCGGAACCATGGGCCCACATCCCACTGGAGAGCCCAGAGAAGTAAGATGTGCACAAGTCGAACTCATGTATTTGGGTCTAATTTCTCATGCCCGATCATCTGGTTTCTCACAGCTTTCCAACTAATACCCACACACACTTTTTTTTTTTAGAATCCTGCCTGTTGAGATTCGTTTTGTGTTAAATCTTCTACTTAGAATGCCCCATTCTCTAATCTATACTCATTGCTCCTAAATAGACTCCATTAACATTCTATAAATAACAATAAAAAGAGAAAACTTGATTTATAAAGCAGTTCCCTGCTGAGATGTTTGGGACACTACATAAACAGCTAAAGACAGCCACGAAAACACTATAAAGTTAATTATAACAAATAAAATAAAGGTGAAGCTGTTGAACTGTTCCCACAGAATTCTGCTGCACTCAGAATCACTGGTTTTTTGAGGGGTAGATTTAGACATTTGAGCAAGACATGGTATATTGTCAGTTCTGACTTCTACTCTCAATTTCATATTTTCTTCAATGAACTTACCAAAATTAATTGTCTGGCTCTGAAATGCTTTTGGAAAGTGTAGCTTTCAGAGAAGTTTTCAAATAATACAACTTTAAGACTGGAAGTTCTGTTAATTTACACACACACACACACACACACACACACACACACACACACACACACACATACACACACACTTCAAAGGCCAGGAGAGTCAACACAGGGATGTAAATGATCTCATCATGACATTGGGGTTTGTGAGTGAACTGGAACCAGAATTTGCCTCCAGACAAAGCACCGTTCCCCTTAACAAGATCCCCTCCTCTAGCTTTCTTTTTTTCCTTTACTTTCTCCCTACTCTCTGAATCAGCCTTTTTTCTACATTGCTTTAATGGAGATAGTATGACACCATGGCGAAAAGAAAGACTTTGAGCTCAAAAGGGCCAGGGTTCAAGAAACCCCCATAGCTTCAGGTGACTAAATACTCATTATCCCATGACGTGACTGGTTTTTGAACTGAAGGTTTGGAGTCCCGAGAGCCATTTTGGTCCCAGACACTTAGGACAGCTACATGCATAACTCTGTAAAGTATGGATAAAAGCAATTCCTGAGAGCTGCTGAGGCTGAAGGAGTGTGTGCAGACAGCAGGCCAGCCTGACCGGGAAGTGCACACACCTCCTCCTGATTCTCTTTCTGTGTCGGGGATGAAAATTTGTGGTGATTTTTTTCTAAAACAAGTTATATACAGCCAAGAAGAAGACACATTTTTGGAGGACAAGCAGCAGCAAAGCGGAGAACAAAGAACAAGCCAGGTGCCAGGGCTCACACCTGTAATACAAGCTACTTGGGAAGCTGAGACCATCAGGAGAATCACAGTTCCAGGCCACTCAGGCAGAAAGGCTGGAGAGACTCTGTCTGTAGAGAGGAGAGCTGGATGCGGTGCCTCCTTCCTCTAGGACCCCTGGAGAAATGAGAAGCCTAAAGAAAGCAGACCACAGCACAGGAGGGTGAAGCCAGACAGAGTGCTAAAACTCAAGCATGAGCCCCGAAGTGTTAAACCTGAACACCACATTATGGGGAGGGGGGGTGAAGGAAGAGGAGGAGAAAAAGAGGAAGAAGAAACAGAAAAATAGGAAGAGTAAAATGAAGAGGAAGAGGGGAAAGAAGTGGAGGAAGAGGGGAAGAAGTGGAGGAAGAGGGGGAAGAAGAAGAGAAGAAAGAGGAAGAGAAGGAGGAAAAGGAAAGGAGGAGTAGGAAGAGGAAGAGGAGGAAGAGAAGGAAGAGGAGGAGGAAGAAGGAAGAAGAGAAGGAGAAGAGGAGGAGGAAGAAGAGGAGGAGAAAAGGAGGAGGAGAAAGAGAAAGAGGAGGAGGAGGAGGAGGAGGAGGGGGAGGGGGAGGGGGAGGGGGAGGAGGAGGAGGAGGAAAAGAGAAAGGACAGGCAACACAAAGAATTCCGGAGAGTACCTCAAAGTCATAGTGAACATAATCAAGAACCCAAAACACAGAATACACTCAGTGGGATTGAGTCTGGAGCTGGAGGCCGGCCCAGTTCTCAAAAGCACACAAAGGCAACCAGGCTTGAGCTCAGTGGAGTCCTCAGAACACATCCTGTCCCCGTGTGAGGCAGGGAAGAACGTGGGGGAGGAGGGGGGATGGGGGAGGGGAGGCTCTGCTGGAAAACTAGCTGAGAAGTAGAAAATACAATTCCCACCTGTTGCTTGAGGCAAGCTCGCCATTAACTCCATATTTTAAGAGAAAGAGAATCAAACTATCTTTTTCTTCTTTTTTTTTAAACCACCAGGACTCAGCCAAGCCAGCTACTAGCTCAGAGACAGGACATGAAATTACCTCAATAGCACAGGTAACAGAGCCTCAGAAAACCAAGACAAGACCTACCTTAAACCGGGAAACCTAGTAGCAACCACAGTAATATGACTCATGATGTGATAAGCAAGGAAGTAAATGAGAAGATAAAACCTAAAAATACAATAAAACTTCCCATTCTACATAAGCCCAGAGCTGTAAAACAACTTTCAAATTATAAAACACATGTCCAAAACCAATACTGGGACAGACAGCCAATGATATCAACCCACTGGAATGGTAATTCACTCCATAGGAAATGAAAACTATAAAAGCATATGAAAAAAAAGAATTTAAAATAAGTAAGCTAAGACTCTACCCAGAGACAAAAGAAGAAATAATATTCCTAAGAAAAGAATATCAAAATATGAAACAAAGCAACCAGGACTAGGGATATGAAAAATAACAAATCAGCAGAAAAATAGCCCCTTTGGAGAAAATTAAAAGCTCAATATGCAGAATAAATGTAGATTGGACACAGGGTCAGGATGAGGGGATAGGCGGTAAACCTTGAATGATTTTCCAGATGTCCTCAAAGACACAGAGAAAGAAAAGATGAAATGAAAAATTTTTTAAAAAGATATACTGTAAAGTTTGAATGATTTCTTTATATGGATATAAAGGAAGTTCCAGAGAAATGGAAGAAAAGCAATATTTGCAATATCAGTGTTAAAAAATAACAACTACTATGTGACTCTGGAGACCAGAAGTATACACTACCTCATCTCAACTTCTAGTGGGTCTAGAGTAGTAGCACCCAGGCCCTACAAGAACTGACCCCCAACTGATGAGCCTCCAAAAGTCCACACCAAGGAGGCATCACGGAGGGCTTTGTGTAGGCCTGGACACTTGTTCCAACTCCACACTGCTCCCAGGGACCTTCACTGGACATGGCCAGTCCCAGAGGAGTCCTGGTCAGCCTCTTCTTCACCTTTGCTCAGCATCTGCTTCCTGGGGACAGCAACCAGCCACACCTATTATCAAAGCCACTGAGGACACACACTTCCTGTTTCATCACCGCCTCCTCATGGAAATGCTTTCTTTATTTGGAGCTGACACTGCCCTAGGTTTCCTCTTCCTGCTCTAACTTCCTAATGAGTCTCTATACCTGAAGATGTATGTGTGTGTATATACACATATGAGATGTATATTATATATGTGTGTGTGTGTACACACATATATGTGTATATACATATATTATGCAATACACATATCTGTATCTACATGTATACATATGTGGGGATACATATATGCATATCTACATGTAGCTACAGATATGTATGTACATATAGAAAAATAATGTACATATAGTTACATATGTGTAGGTATATATGTATATGTGTATATATCAAAAAGAATGTATAGATAGGTAGATAGATGTAGATATATTCCTGAGTCCCAGGCATTCTTGAAGCTAAATGGAGGCCAAAGCTGTAAGTGACACATGCAGGCCTGGCTGGTCCTGATGTCCTGTGCAAATCTCTGTGCTCTTCTCTTCTGCCTGCTGGAGTCGAGTAGCCTAAGATAGCATTCACACCTCGTGTTAAAGATGTCCAAGCCCCCAAACAAACAAAGGCTTGTCTTTCTCAGAGGAGAGCTGTCTAACTGAGACCGTCTGTTGAACAAATATTAAAAATGTGAACAGAGAAGCCAGACACCCATGGCTCACACCTGTAATCCTAGCTACTCAGGAGGCTGAGATCTGAGGGTCATGGTTCAAAGCCAGCCCAGGCAGGAAACTCCGTAAGACTCTTATCTACAGTTTACCACTCAGAAAACTGGAAGTGGCGCTGTGGCTCAAGTGGTAGAGTGCTCACCTTAAGCTGAAGAGTTGAGGAACAGCGCCCAGGTCCAGAGTTCAAGCCCCATGACCAACACACACACACACACACACACACACACATGCACGTACACACACACACATGCACACACACACACACAAAGGCAAACAATGCTGGAACAACTGGACAGATCAGAAAGGAAATTAACTACTTAAATATATTTTTAAGATGACAAATACTTAAAAGAGGCATTCAATAGATTTAAATACAAAGCAAAAGTAGTAAAAAGGAATAGAATATAGAATAGAAAGCATAGAATAGAGACTCAAATAGGAAGAATAGAATAGAATAGAATAGAATAGAATAGAAGAAGATATTACCAACAAAAGTGAAAGCTGACCTCTGTCCTCTGTTGATACTGTCCTCTGATAGCATCAAGCCTCTAAGCTATAGAGACCACAATGAAGGAGGGAAAGAAATGCTATAATAGGAACAAAGCTTCCAAGAGACAGGTAGAGGAGGTATAGACAGTGAGGAAGCCCAAACATCTGAGAGAAGCATGAAGGTCATGAGTCTGACCTGCAAGAAAAAATAATAGTGCGTGAAGGTAAGGACCCTGGAGAAGGGGGGGAGATGCTTCAGTGGGACAGGCGAGGATAAAGCCGCATAAGGTGACCAGATGCCTCTCTTCAAGTATTTTTTTTCTTTCTAAGTAAAAAGCCAGCAGTACATGAAATCAACCTAGAATAATATGCTCTTATTAAGAACTATTTATAAGAGATTAAAATAATAATAAAGCAGAAGGCTGAGAGTGAATTCAAATGTTCTTTTATATATTTGAATAGCTCATTAACAGAAATTCAGGTATTCATTAAGAAAGCACAGCCAATCTTTCTTCAGAGAAAAATTCCCCACTCAATTACCCGCTAAGGGTCCAATTCCTGGATCCACGCACTCAGAAACAACTTTTAGACAAGAAATACTGATTGTGTTGTTTGATTTGTATTAAATATAAGTACATAGCCAGGTGCCAGTGGCTCACATCTGTAATCCCAGCTTCCCAGGAGGCTGAAATCTGGAGGATCATGTCTGGGGGCCAATCTGTGCAGAAAAGTTTGCTAAATTCCATCTCCAAAAGAACCAGCCAGAAATAGAGCTGGAGATATGGCTGGCAGGCAAGCAAGCAGAAGCCAAGCAAGCACCAGGCCCTGAGCTGAAATACAGCACCATAAACAAAGTATATAGTATGTGAAACCCACCAGCAAACTGTGTTCCATTTATGTTTTTGTTGTTGCTTTGTTTTGTGCTGGCCCCAGGGCTTCAGCTCACAGTCGAGATGCTGTCTCTGAGTTTTTTTGCTCAAGGCCAGCGCTCTGCCATTTGAACGAGAGCTCTACTTCTGGAGCTTTTTTTGGTGCTAAACTGGAGGAAAGAGACTTTGTTTCCTGGGCAAGAGTCTCATGGACTTTCCTTCCTGGGCTGGCTTGGAACTACACTCCTCAGATCTCTCCTGAGTAGCTAGGATTACAAGCGTGAGCCACCTGGGACTGGCTAGATTTATGCATTTTATATATGTTTATTTACTTAAAACATGTTTCTGAGCTATATCAAAACAGAGTAAACTACATTATGAAGTCAGCCAAAAGGAAATAATAACAGGGCTGGGGACAGAGCTCAGTGGTAGAACACTTTGTCTAGCACAGATAGATAAGGCCCTGCGTTAATTCCCAACTCCAAAAAATAAAAATAAATTTCTAAAACAGCAGTTGGGGGTGGGGTACGTACGGCCCAGTGGTAGACCAACATGCTGAACATGTGTGGGGTCCCAGTTTCAATCCCCAGCAACAAATAAATCACAGTGTGTCACTAGCTTCTTCACATCAGACTTCTCCTGGGACTTTCTTTGCACCTTGCAACCAGAAGCCCCAGCGTTGTCATGAGCAAACTCACAGCAAGGCATGCATGAGATGCCTTTAGAGAAAACCGGTGTGGACAATTTAGTAGAGCAAGCTCTATCAGCCTGCCTGAAAAATCACACGATACGGGAACTTCACTCCTCCTCAGTTCTTTGAGCCACTCACTCACTGCCAGGACACAGGGTGTGCTGCCAGGGAAGAAGTGCTGAGAACCACACACATGATACACACATCCGGCGCTTCCTTCCATGTGTGACCTTACTGTGGAGCAACCCATGCTGAGCCGTGGAGCTCCTTGTGGAGCTCTTTGGACCAGAGTTCCAGTTTATAAAGTGATCCAAAAATAAGGAAGCCCCCGTGCGCTCAGGGATGGCCGGACAGGCTGGACGTTGCTCCCGACCCCAGCACCATGACACCCTGCCCCATTGCAGCTTGGATTGCTTTCTTCATCCAATTTCCCAAGGCACAACCAACACTGACTTTCCTTCCTCCCTTTACTCCTCATTCCTCCTAAAGTCGCTCCCCTTCTCCTCCTCCTCTTCAGAAGGGACAGGGACACCTTCCCTTAAAAACCCCTGCCAGGGGGGTTTCTCTCCTTTGACCTTCATGCCCGGTTAAGCTATTTGTGGCTATTTGTGTGTGAATGTGATTCCTTCTTCTTTCCTGCAAGAGTCTTACGTATAATATTCCCTGTCTGAATGATCATAAGACTCCTGGGAAGTCCTTGGGAGTGTGCAGAAACACTTTGTCACACAACAGATGTGGTGATAAATTGCAGTGAGTGTGTGCGTGGCACAAAGAAGATCTACAGAACATACATCTAGGAGCAGACCCAGATGCCAACACCTTGCAGGACGTAACTTTCTTAGAAAATGGCCTCAGTTCCTCAAATACATATTTATTTCCCCAAACACAATTAGTAAGGGGGAGAAATGACATAAATGTATGGACAATGATGAGTTACATGATATACACAGGGAAAACTGAGACTCATAGAAATAGAGTTGATATGATTAGAAATAGCTCCAGAAGAAACAGTTGGAGCTTAAAGTAAGGAACTGAGTCATTGATCTCTATTGATAAGGCTTAATTATCAATTGAGATCATAGGGCCTTATGATCTAGCTTAACTTTTGCCAGGCAAGGTTGGCACGCTACCACTCGAGCCACAGCTCCACTTCCAGCTTTCTTCTGGGTAATTGGAGAGCAAAGGCTCACAACTTGCCTGGTCTGGCTTCAAACCTCAATCCTCCAATTTCAGCCTCCTGAGAGCTATCAGTGCCTAGATAAGTTTCATGATTAAAGGCTAAGAGATCTGGACATATTCACTTAGGACAAACAGAAAACACAATGACAGAATGGCAAGCAGATGACTGACAATTTTAGGGAGAGAAGCCTTAATAAAAATAATAATAATAATAAAATAATGAATGAATCCGTCATTAGTGTAGCAAGTAAGAAGTAAAAATATAAAAATTGAGACATAACAAGACAATGTGGAACTAATTTTTAAAAGGTTTAGAGTGAATTTTACAAATTCACTTATCTTACAAATGTGACAGCATAAATTCTTCATTGATAGGGAAGTGTGAGGCCTCATGAGTTTGGAAGTCACAGGCAGAACAAATCAGATTATGAGCATGGTCAGCAGCTTCTCGCCTGCCCTAACAGGGCTGAGCCTTACTAGTAGGTGGATTCAAAGATAGCCCCAGGATTCAGGGGAAAGCTACCATCTTTCAGAGTTCACACCCAAACCACCACTCAATCACAGCATTTTCTCTCATTACCTGTGAGGTAGTGAGACAGGGCTAGCTGCTCAGGACCGTCCTATGCATGCAGGCTCTCCTAAGAAGAATGCTGAGCACAAAGGTTGTGGAATTCCACAGTATAACGGCATCTCTTCTCTTTTATTATTATTGGTCTTTAAGTAGTTGTACAAAGGAGTTGCCACTTAACAAAGCAGTTTATGAACACCATGCATCTTGACCAATGTCAGGCCTTTCAATATTCTCACCCATCCCTCCCCTCCCCACGCCCCTTCCTTCACTCTTCTTAACTTTGTAGGACACACATTGGATTCTTGACTACCCTCTCCCCCTCTTCTCTTCATTCATCAGCCACATTCCCCAGGACCGCACCCCACCCTTGGTAAGTACCTGCCTCCTGGTGTTTATTTTCTCTCTCAAGCTCTGCCCTTTCTATGAGGCAGCCCCTGCCAGGAAGGGAATTGTATTTAATTGCCTTCTGGTTTCGTAAGTGTTGGGTAGAGTTTCACATGAGAGATTTTTTTAAAATATAATAATGATGTCTCCTCCAGATGAATTTATTAAACGTCTATTCAGTTGTAATTCAGGGATAAAGTTCTCCAAAGACCTCTTCAACCTTAACAAGCAGATCCCAAAATAACGATTTTGTTTAAAACACCTTCCCTGATTGCTTTTATCCAGGGGTTCTAGGGATGTTATTCCCTTGCCATGCAGTGACTTTTAATAGCTGCAATAGTAAAATAAATAAATAAATAAATAAATAAAAATAAAAATAAATTTAAATATATATTTATGTGGGGTGTATGTGTATATGTACCCACACAACCAGGCCATGCCCTATCACTCCAGATACCCTTGAAGAACAAAGGGGAGGGGGAGCATCCCCTTTGCTCCTTAGGAATTCTTTACCCAAACTTGACTTAACTTAGGTAGGCTTAAAAAAATGCCACAATTTCCTCCTCACATTCCCCGTCACCACCGCCACAGTCAGGCAGGAGCAAGGTGGGGTACAGTGTCCCCACTAGCATACAACAGCCTGCGATTTACAGAACATCAGAAAGCAGAAGCAACAAAGCTGAGCTTGCATACCATGCTAGTAGTTCAAAAGGTGCCCAATCCAGATTTGGCAAAAACCAAAACAAAACAAACAAACCCACAAACTCTTGGCAATAGGCACAGTGTGTTATGTTTTATTTAAGGACATAAATAAATAGATTAATAGACAGACAGACAGACAGACAGAGACAGACAGATAGATAGATAGATAGATAGATAGATAGATAGATAGATAGATAGATAGATAGATAGATAGATAGATAGATAGATAGATCGATAGATAGATAGATAGATAGATAGATAGATCGATAGATAGATAGATAGATAGATAGATAGATAGATAGATAGATAGATAGATAGATAGATAGATAGATAGATAGATAGATAGATAGATAGATATGCAAAGGCAGACTTTTTATTAGGTTCCTTAAGGAGGAAGAAAAGCTCTGGGAAATTCTCACTATGAAATGAGTGGAAACGAAATCCCACAGAAAGAGGAAATGCCAGAGGAATGAGGAGGAAAAGGGAGAGCTTTGGTGGCAGCCTTGGTGGTATATATTTGCCTGGAAAGGATGCATTTTCCTGAAGAAAATGAAACTTTACACTGCAGAAGAAAAAGGAGGTGGGGCATCTAGATCAAATATGTGGATCACAGAGCCTGAGTTTTAAGTTGAGATAAAGACGCTGTTCCACTAGTGTGGGAGCAGACAGGACAAACATCATACCTAGATAAAAGTTTGACATCTCGTGTGTGTTTGTGTGTGTGTGTGTGTGTGTGTGTGTGTGTGTGTGTGTGTGTGTGTGTGTGTGTGTGTGTGTGTGTGTGTTGGGCATATGGTTTGGACTCAGCCTAGGCACTTCCCTAAGCTTTATTTAAAGCTCAAGTCTAGCATGCTACCACTTGAGCCACAGGTTTTAGGGTGACTAATTGGAGATAAGATTCTCACTGACTTTCCTGCCCAGACTGGCTTCAAAACATGATCCTCAGATCTCAGCCTCCTGAGTGGCCAGGATTGCATGCGTGAGCCAACGTCACCACTTATTTCTTAGCAAACATAAAATGTCTCAAGCCAGAGAGCTCTAGGCTTCAGTGATTTACGTAAAATTTATTGAAATTGTTTTTACTACTACAAACGATAGCCCAGACTCCATCTCAGAATTGCTTCAACGTCTGTCACACACTGACTGTCACAGACACCAGACACCATCAGTACAGGGGCTCAGAAAGAGAGCTGGGTCTGCCACCAATCTAGAAAATGATAAATAAAAACATAGCTGATAGCATACAGAAAGATGTTTTCCTCTTTCAAATCACTTCAAAAACTACTTGGAACATATAAAAAGAATAAAACATCTATTTCTTCAAGAAAAAAAATATCCTTGCAAAATTTAGAAGGTAACCAAGAGGCAGGTGCCATAGGGTATCTCACACTGGGATTGTGGAAATCAGCCCAATGCCCTCCCCCTGTGTAGCTTGTTTTGTTTTGTTTTTGTTTCCCCATGACTTTTTCTTTCCATATATTTTAATTGTGCTCAGGATTTCACCATAACTCACACACGTATATATTAAATTTTAGTTAGCTTAGCCTCGTTTATTGCTCTCTTTCCCAGTTCCCTCCTTTCCTCTCTCCCCACTCACTAGGATTCAACCCCTTTCCACGAATTTACTAAGGCCATCTTCACTAAGCATGGAGTGGAACTTTCCACTTGTGGTGTTACTGTTGGCTCCCATAAAGTTTTAAGTTGTGTATGAGATATACTCATCCTGAATATCAATTACTAAAACTTGACTCAACATCTCTTGCTTTGCAAGTGTCACCCTACAGATAGGTTATGAAGGAACTTTAGGGTAAGAAAGACGGTATGAGGAAAATTGTGAGTCTTCATGGGTAGAGGATTTGCTTCTCATGTTTCTATATTTAGGAAAAAATAATTCAGAGCCTATAGCTTCCTGAGTTTTAGATTCAGTGCTGTTTCTCATTCTACATGAGTAGAAAAAGGTATTTAACTTAAAAAAAAATAAACATTAATATTGAACCTAATAGGAGGGGGGACCAAGATGGCGACGGGGCAGTAGGGAAACGCCACAGCTCTCTCCAACCAAAAAGAGAGTTCGAGTTCCAACGCTTAATCTCCCCAAGAGACCGACAACAACAAAAAGACGAACACTCAGAGAAAAACCAGAGGCGGAGAATAACAAAAAAAGAAAGAGGAAAAGAAGAATTTCAGAACAGAGAAAAGCGAAGACCCCCTCCCCCAACCTTTACTGGCCGCGTGGCAGTGCGCCAAGCCGCCGGCCAGCCGGCCCGGCGGTGGCTGCGGGAGCCCCAGAGACAGCAGAGACACAGGGGGCCGCTTTCAGATCATCAGGTACTGGTTTGCAGAACAGCAGATCGCCAGGAACAGAGAAACCTACCAGCCGGGAGTCTCCACGAGGATCCCACCCCCAGCCCTCACTCTCCACCCGAGCAGAGAGGCTCCATCCCGCCAAAGCCGCTCGGCATCAGCAGAGTGACAAAAGGACCTGTGGGCAGACCACCCAGACCGCCTGATCGCGATCACAACGATCCGGCTCTTTCCACCCGAGCAGAGAGGTTCCATCCCGCCAAAGCCGCTTGGCGCCAGCGCCAGCAGCGCGACAAAGGGTCCTGTCTGCAGACCACCCGCCCGCCCGATCACGATCGCAACGACCCGGCGGGGCCACTCGGGCCCCAGAGGTACCGCGAAGAAGCTGCCTGAGCGTGGACACTCCTGACCCGACAGCTTCGACAGAGGCAGAGACAGAAAAGAATCACACAGAGCCACCACCGCCCAACCCAGCCCGGATTGCAACAACAACTGACGACCTACACCACACAGAAACAACCAGCTCCAGGGTGAGTACCCCACAGGGGAAGTGTATCCCTCAAGGGAGACCAGAGCTGGAGGGAATCCCCAGACCCTGACCTAGACTCCCTACCCCAACACCCGGACCACAGGACCCACTAAAACTGGGAACTGTTTAAGAGCTCCACCAGCCCATGGAGCACACTCAGCTGGCCAGGCTAGAGCAAGAGCACCCCTGGAAGGGAGCTTAAATGCCCAAGCCAGGAACAGCGCCCCTGGGTCAAGACTACCAACAGTAGAAGAAATTTGAACTGTGTCCCCCAGGCTGTATAACCTAGGTGGTATACACATCAGCACAGGCCTAACGAGTGCGCTCCAGGCTGCATAACCTAGGTGGTATACACATCAGCACAGGCCTAACAAGCGCGCTCCAGGCTGGGGCCGGAACCAGGCCCGGGGATCCGGCGCCTGAACAACACAACCAACTCCTCCCAATTGAAGTAAAAAGCTGAGCATACACCTCAACAGAGGGGAGAAAACCAGGAAACAACACTCCCCCGGTAAGCACGCCTGTGACAACAAAAGACCTGGAGGCCCAGGACAAGAGAAGCCCAAACCCCACCAAAACTCCACCCATATACCCTAGACTGGGAATTGGGCAACACAGGCTGCCAGCACCTGATAGTAAGCAGGAGCTCAGACTGTTAAGGCAGCTCAGCAATAGAGTGATAGTCTTGGATGTATGAGGCCCTGGATCTGATTCCTCAGCATCACAAAAGCAAAAAGGGTCAGAAGTGGTGCTGTGGCTCAAACGGTAGGGTGCCAGCCTTGAGCTGAAAAGCTGAGGGACAGCACCCAAACCTAGAGTTCAAGCCCACAACCAGCCCCAAACAAACAAACAAAAACACATCAGGAGCCCATAGCAGACTCCAGCATTTGGGAGAGTGCATCCAGAGCATCTGTTCTTCACAAGAGCACCCGTAGGAGCAAACACAAGCAGTCTAGGCTGCTCAACCCTTCCAAAGGTGGGAACTGCCAGCAATCTACAGCAGAGAGCTGAGAATCCTAAGTAAGTCAGAATAGCAGCTGGAAATAGGCTCCCAACAGAACCCAGATCAGGCACAGACTCTCTCTACCAATACAGAATCAGCAACCAAGCAAAGACAGACACACGAAAACAAAATTGAAGAGCAGTCTCCTGAACCTCCATGCGAAAATCACAGAGAAAAATCACAAGGTTTACTACCACCCAGGACAGCAAGCTCACCTCAAAAGCCAGCAGCCACACAGGGGAGAGCCCCAGTGGGAGCAAAGCAGGAATGGAAGACAAAGGCTACTTCCAAGGGTTGCTGCAGGCAATGACTCAAGAAATAAAGCGAGAAATTGATCAGAAATTGAAAGAGCACAAGGATGAACTATCCAAAGAGATACAGGGTATCAAACAAGAGATGCATGCAAAAATAGAAGCTGCACAAACCTCAGTAAGAAGTGAGATAAACGCCAAATTAGAGGTAATGCATACCTCATTGAGAGGTGAGATCAGTACTCTGATCCATAAAGGGATTGAATCCATAAAGGGATCCATTTCCTCCATGCAAACCACAATAGAAGCCACTGTCAACAGAGTGAATGAAATGTAAGGTAGAGTGTCAGATACAGAAGACAGAATACACCAACTGGACCAAAAAGTGACAGATATGGAAAAATCACTCAAATTAAACCAAAGGGATATTCAAGAGCAAGCAGATAATGCTAAAAAATTTAACCTTCGCATAATTGGAGTGGACGAAGGTGAGGAATTCCAGAGCAAGGGAATGCAACACCTATTTAACAATATAATCAATGAAAATTTTCCCCACCTCAAAAACGACCATCTTAACTACATCACAAAAGCTTATCGAACACCCAACAAGCAAGACCCCAGGAGAAACACTTCTAGACACATTATAGTAAAAATGATAGATCTGAATAATAAGGAAACAATCCTGCATGCAGCAAAAATGAAGAAGGAGCTATACTACAATGGGAAAAAAATAAGAATTACTGCAGATCTCTCCACACAAACAATGAATGCAAGAAAAGCCTGGGAAAGCACCATACGAGCCCTGAGAGCCAATAACTGCCAACCCAGACTGATCTACCCGGCAAAGCTAGCATTCACATTCGATGGAGAACTGAAAACTTTTAATAGCAAAAAAAAAACTAAATGAATACATAAACATTAAGCCAGCATTACAAAGAATTCTAAGAGGGGGGACACAACCTGAAGAAAGCAGCCAGGAACTGGGGCCTGCCCCAAACAGGCATTACTCAAAGTCTAACTGAGCAAGCACAGGAGGAAAGGAAAAAAGAAAAACAGGAAAACGGAATGGCAGGGACAACAATGCATCTCTCTATACTTTCTCTTAATATAAATGGGCTGAATTCGCCAATTAAAAGAAAACAAACTGAGGACTGGATCAGAAAACAAGACCCATCCATCTGTTGCCTTCAGGAGACCCACCTCTCAGCCAAACATACAAACAAACTCAGAGTGAAGGGGTGGAAAAGGATCTACCAATCAAACGCCCCCAGTAAGAAAGCAGGTGTAGCTATCCTGATATCTGACAAAATAAACTTTTCATTAAAATCAGTACAGAAAGACAAGGACGGACACTACATATTAATAAAGGGAACAATCCAAGAGGAGGATATAACCATCATCAACTTATATGCCCCAAATATTGGTGCACCCAGATATGTCAAACAAATGCTCTCAAACTTACAGAATAAAATAGATCCCAATACGATAATACTAGGAGACTTTAACACACCACTCTCACCAAAGGACAGGTCTACCAACCAGAGGATTGGCAAAGAAGCTACCGAATTAAGAGAGGCCATACTTCAAGCGGAATTAACTGACATCTACCAATTATTTCACCCCAAAACAACACAGTACACATTCTTCTCAGCAGCTCACGGAACTTTCTCCAAAATAGACCATATCATAGTTCATGCAAGGAACTTAAGCAAATACAAAGGGATCGACATAATCCCCTGTATCCTATCTGACCACAGTGGAATCAAGCTAGCTCTCAATAACAAAGCATACCGCAGAAATTTCTCCAATACATGGAAATTGAACAGCACACTCCTTAACAATGCCTGGATAACAGAAGAGATCAGAGAAGAAATAAAGCATTTCCTACAACTCAATGAAAATGAAAACACCTCACAAAGAAACTTGTGGGACACAGCAAAAGCAGTCCTGAGGGGCAAATTTATTGCCCTCAGTGCCCACATCAAGAGAATGGAGACAGACCAAGTAAATAATCTCATGTTGCAATTAAAACAGCTAGAAAAACAAGAAAAAATGGGACCTAAAGCTACTAGACGAAGCCAGATAACCAAATTAAAAGCAGAGATTAACCAATTAGAAAATCAGAAAACCATAACCAAAATAAACCAAACAAAAAGTTGGTTCTTTGAAAAAATAAACAAAATTGATGGCCCATTGGCTAGATTAATTAAAAAAAGAAGAGAGGAAACCCATATTAATAGGATTAGGGATGCCACGGGAAACATCACAACACGTACCCAAGATATCCAAACAATTCTAACAGACTACTTTCAAAAGCTATACTCTCTAAAGGAAGAAAATCGGGCAGAAATGGATGCATTTTTAGAGAAATACAAGTTGCCCAAACTGAGCAAAGAAGAAGTTAACCAATTAAATAAGCCAATATCCTATAATGAGATACAGAAAGCTATCAAAAATCTTCCAAAAAAAAAAAGCCCAGGACCAGATGGATTCACAGCAGAATTCTATAAGACCTTTAAACAAGAACTAATACCCATACTCCTCAAGCTCTTCAGAGAAACAGAGAAGGAGGGAGCTATCCCAAACTCATTCTACGAAGCCAATATCACACTCATCCCCAAACCAGGCCCCAACCAAAAAGGAGAATTACAGGCCAATCTCCTTGATGAACACAGATGCAAAGATCCTTAACAAGATTCCAGCTAACAGAATCCAGAAACACATAAAAAAAATAATTCACTATGACCAGGTAGGCTTCATCCCAGAGACACAGGGATGGTTTAACATACGTAAGTCAATAAATGTAATCCAACATATCAACAGAGCCAAGGTCAAGAATCACATGATTATCGCTACAGATGCAGAAAAAGCCTTTGACAAAATTCAACATTCATTCATGCTAAAAGCTCTGGAGAAAATAGGAATAGAAGGAACATTTCTAAAAACAATAAAAGTCATTTATGACAGACCAATAGCCAATATTATACTTAATGGGGAAAAGCTACAACCAATTCTCCTAAAATCAGGAACAAGGCAAGGATGCCCACTGTCTCCACTCCTCTTCAATATAGTCCTAGAACCCTTAGCCAGGGCAATAAGGCAAGAAAAAGACATTAAAGGGATCCGCATAGGGAAAGAAGAAGTTAAACTATCCCTTTTTGCAGACCACATGATACTATACCTCCATGATCCCAAAAACTCCATCCCCAAACTCTTAGAAATCATAAATCACTTCGGCAAAATAGCAGGATACAAAATAAACCCACAAAAATCAGTTGCCTTCCTATACACTGATAATGTACAGGAAGAGAGGGAAATAAAGGGAGCAACCCCATTCACAATAACCTCCCGAAAAATAAAATATGTAGGAATTAACCTAACCAAAGATGTAAAAGAACTATTTAATGAGAACTATAAAAAGTTAAAGAAAGAAATTGCAGAAGACACTAGGAAATGGAAAGACCTCCCATGCTCCTGGATAGGCCGACTTAATATAGTAAAGATGGTAATACTTCCAAAACTAATATACAAATTCAACGCAATTCCTATTAAAATCCCAATGACGTACATCACTGAAATACAGAAAACAGTCCAAAAATTCATATGGAACAACAAAAGACCTAGAATAGCCAAAACAATTCTAGGGGATAAAGACAATATGGGAGGGCTATCCATGCCGAACTTCAAACTCTACTACAGAGCTATAATAACAAAGACAGCATGGTACTGGCACAAAAACAGACCCGAAGACCAATGGAACAGAATAGAAGATCCAGAAATAAATCCACAGGCCTACAGCCAGCTGATATTCGACAAAGGAGCCAAAGACATACAATGGAAGAAACACAGCCTCTTCAACCGCTGGTGCTGGGAAAACTGGGCAGCCACATGCAGAAAACTAAAAGTGGACCCCAGCCTATCACCATGCACCAACATCAACTCAAAATGGATTAAAGACCTTAACATTAAACCTGAATCTCTGAAACTACTGCAGGACAGAGTAGGAGAGACACTTGAACTAATAGGCACAGGAAGGAACTTCCTGAACAGAGTCCCAGGGTCACAACAAATTGAAGAGAGACTCGACAAATGGGACTACCTTAAAATAAAAAGCTTCTGCACAGATAAAGCTATCGCAACCAAGCTAGAAAGACAACCAACTAATTGGGAAAAAATATTTACCAGCAATATATCAGACAAGGGGTTAACATCCTGTATATACAGGGAACTCAAGAAACTAATCCCTCCCAAACCTAACAAACCAATTTCTAAATGGGCAAGGGAACTAAAGAGGGACTTCTCAAATGAAGAAATAAAAATGGCAAAGAAACACATGAGGAAATGTTCATCATCCCTGGTGGTGAAGGAAATGCAAATAAAGACAACCCTGAGATACCACCTTACCCCAGTCAGAATGTCCCACATCCACAAATCAGCCAACGACAAATGCTGGAGGGGATGTGGAGAACGAGGAACGCTATTACACTGCGGGTGGGAATGTACACTCATACAACCACTTTGGAAAGCAGTCTGGAGGGTCCTTAGAAAGCTAAAGATTGACCTCCCTTACGACCCAGTCATACCACTTCTAGGCATCTACCCTGAACAACAGGAACCAATATACAAGGACACGTGCACCTCCATGTTTATTGCAGCACTGTTTGCAATAGCTAGGATATGGAAACAACCTAGATGCCCCACCACAGATGAATGGATCCAAAAATTGTGGTATCTATACACAATGGTATATTATGCAGCCATTAGAAATGACAAAATAATGGCATTTGCATGGAAATGGATGGAGCTAGAAGGAATCATGTTGAGCGAGGTAAGCCAAGAACGAAGAGACAAACAGTACATGGTCTCCCTGATAAGTGGATGATAAATCCAAAATGTTAGGTGATATGACAAAACTACAAGGACTTAAGAAACAAAGAACTCCCACTCATCTGGTTGAACCACTACTAAATATCCCCATGCTGCTGATCACATATATGGTATATAACATATGAGCACCGTTATATATTACAGACTGTGATAGACAATTTGCTCCAGGAAAGTTAGAATGAACTTGTGACTTTAAATGAGCATCATTATTCCACAATACTGTGAATTTCCGGAAATTAAGTAATCACTTAATCACAATAAAAAAAAAAAAAAAGAACCTTGGGGAAGGGAGGGAGGGAGGGGATGGTAGGGGGAAAACAATGGAGGGGGTAACAATGTTCAAGAGGAAGTGTACTCATTACCTCACTCATGTAACTGTAACCCTCTGTATAGTATCTTTACAATAAAAAAAATTTAAAAAAAATATTGAACCTAATAGTGGTAATCATACTTTTTCTTTACCTAAGACTACTGAAATATTTGTAGCTAAAGATATCACTAACAACATTTGTGGTGTCAACAACAACAATGACATGTGTATTTGACAAATACAATTATGATGTAATTTTATGATCGTTTCTCTTTGTAGTTGTTTGTTTTCTAATATTTCTAAAGCCATCTGACTTAGGCATAAAAATTTTTAAAGAGAGAATAGGGGGCTGGGAATGTGGCTTAGTGGTAGAGTGCTTGCCTAACATACACAAAGCCCTGAGTTCAAGTCCTCAGTACCACAAATACAGAACAAGGCAGAAGTGGTGCTGTGGCTCAAGTAGTAGAGTGCTAGCTTTGAGCAAAAAGTAGTCGGGGGACAGTGCACAGGCCCTGAATTTAAGCCCCAGGTCTGGAGACAGACAGACAGACAGACAGACAGACAGACAGACAGACAGACAGACAGACAGACAGACAGACAGAAAAGGAAAATACAAACATCCAATAAATGATTTCTCACCAATCCAAATCAGCTCTCAGCAATGTTGTAATGTATATGTTTTATAGCAATTACCTTAAAGCTCTCCTCCTTCATAGAACTAGATATAGCTTGCACATAGTAGCAAAGAATAATACAACTTGTCTTAAGAAGCTTTGAAACCACATTTTTTGGTGATTTTGTTGAATTTCCTACTCTGTAACTCATTTTTTCAGAGACCACAAAAGATCATTGCTTGTATTCAGCATAACTCCATAATATATATTTTTTTCTTTCATTATATTTTCATTTGTTCTTTCTGCCATGTTCAGCTCCTTTTATTTCAAAATCATACAAAAATCACTCTACAAGTGATGGCTATAAGGAGCAAATTCTATCCCTGCTGCTATCACTGGTTGAAGATAATCATTCCTGAATATTACTCTCGGTCTCAAATTTGAAGATACATCTTATTTGAAAGTACATTCTCTTCTCCCAGTGATGGCCCTGGTGAGATTAACATTTCCAGTACTGTAAATGCACAATTGAGCTCAGAATATTAAATGCTGGGCTGAGCTGTGTTATCACCATAGCTTGCTGATCATGAGTCTTTTATCATTAAGAAAACACATTCGACCCATCGTTTAAAAGTGTGGTTTCTAAGGGCAAATATTCTTTTGAAAAAATATGTGAAAAGAAGAAATAGGAGTATAGGAAGGATAACTGGGGCATTTTTTAAAATTTATTTTTTTTGTCAGTAGTGAGGCCTGAACTCTGGGTCTAGACTGCTGTCCCTCAGCTCTTCAGCTCAAGACTAGTGCTCTACCACTTGAGCCACAGCACCACCTCCAGCTTTTTCTGTTTATGTGGTGCTGAGAAATCAAACCTAGGGCCTCATGCATGCAAGGCAAGCACTCTATGACTGAGCCACCTTCCCAGTCCCAACTGATACATTTTTAAAGAGCTATCATAGAATGGCCTTTTTGTAAGTGCACATATAACTCACAACATCTATTTGGTAGTACTATGTACTATGTTTGCCTTCCATATTGGTCCAGTTTTAGCTACACAGAACTAGAAGAAAATCTGTGTGACTTGAGTGTGACAACCAGTCCCATAGCTCCAGGAAAGTCACTCACAGAGCTGATGGGATTTTTATCACATTTCTAAGCTTTGAAAGGAAAATCACTCAAATGGAGACCGGGATCTTTCCACATGCCTTGAACTTTGCTCTAAATTAAACTTTGATTTCATTTTTAGAAATGTACAAACATCGGGGAACAGGACTTCAGCAGAGTCATAGTTTTCCAGGCACTAAAGACTTTACATGGGGTTACCTGTGACACCAACAGGCAGCAAGACCCTGCCCACATACAGCCTCAGCCACAGAAAGCAAGTTGAGTTGATAAAAATGTGTTTAAGGCCAGGCACCCTTGGCTCAGACCTGGAATCCTAGCTACTCAGGAGGCTGAGATCTGAGGATCTTGGTTCAAAGCCAGCCTGGGAAGGAAAAGTTATGAAACTCTTACCTCCACTAAACTACCAGAAAACCTGAAGTGGCACTGTGGCTCAAGTGGTACAGCACTAGCCTTGAGCTGAAGAGTTCAGGCACAGTGCCCTCGGCCCAGACTTCAAGCCTCACAACCAACCAAAAACAAAAAGTGATTAAGTCGAATTTATGAGGAATCTAGCTAATTTTCCACCCTGCCTTTAGATTGTTATAATAAACTATATTGTTATAAGACTGTGTAAGCAACAATCAACAAGAAAGAAAAACCAAAGTAGAGATATTATGTCAATATCACTGTGACTTTTAAAATTTTCTTTTGGAAAGCACATTATCAAGTTAAAATAAAATTTCTAATCAGGACCAATTATCTGAACAGCCTACACAACCCTTAGGAACTTCACTGTTGGCTGCCAAGAGCTGCAGCATGCAGAATTCTAGTCTGTGCCATTTCTGTCTATAACAGGATTATCCCATTATTTCCCCCACCCTTCATCAGGGTAAGGTTACTCAGCCACAGAAGCACTTAAACAAAGAGGAAGGATCATTAAGAAGACTTGGCAATTGAAAGCGTAAGGTATGTGACTCGCTGGGGTATCACTTGGCACTAACAGTTATGAACAGACCAGCTGACAGACTTGGGCCTTTAGGGTGCTTTATGTAACTTGTTCACCATAACAATTAAATTCTTACTGCATCTGAGACAAATTTCAGAAAAGCACATGCATATACATATATATATATATGCATATATATATATATATATTTGTGGATGATTTAAGCTGAGCTATTACATTTAGATTGGGTACTTTCAGATGAGATATTAAAATATCCACAGATCATAGTGAGATAGGCAGATAGCCTTCCATGGTGTGCAACTTACTAGTGTTTGCACTGAAAAATTGTCAATGCAAGAAATGTACTACCATAAATAGCTCTACTGCATTGGAATTTACCTGAACTATAGCTTCTTTGTCATTGAAATCCATGCTTGCCAGATTTTCATCCTTGGTCCTTCTCTGATCCTGAACAGTTTTCTAAACATATTTTCAAACACCTGCTGGACATAACCCATCACAAAGTGTGATCAATCTACCAGGAATGATCAACTTGATAAATCCATGAACACACACATGTTCATCCACAAATAAAACTACCAGTTGTGCTAACCTAGCCTTTTACTGCAGCACAGATGAGTGAAAGAAGGTATAACCCAAGAACGCCAAAAGTGTGAAAGGAGATAACAGACTCATCTACATGCAACCTAAATCTCCAAAATACATGGTGCTTTAGACCTGTGGGTTACAAGTAAAAGGATAGCTGGTTGCCCATGGCACACATCTTTAATCCCAGCTACTCAAGGAGGCAGAGATTTGAGGATTGAGGTTTGAGGCCAGCAAGGGCAGAAAAAGTCATGTAGTCCTCAATTAACCACCAGAAAGCTGGAAGTGGGAATGTGGCTCAAGTGGTAAAGCATTAGCCTTGAGCACAACAGCTCATGAACAACACATAGGCCCTAAGTTCAAGCCCCAGGACCACACACCAAAAAAATCATTGTTTTTGATTAAACGAAAAACTTTGTTGAACAAACTGAATACTTCTATGTGCTAGAGGGAACGCACATAACTATCTCTTTCAGTCCTACTGTATCTACTTACAATTACATCAATATCTGCCCCTTCAATCCTAATGCCATATTACAGAAAGCAAGTAAAAAAAATGGAAAAACAACAAACACTACAGATTAGCCTTAAAGTGATTATGCCATATTTAAATGTCATACTTTCTCTTAAAACTTTCTCTTATTACAAGCTTAGGAATTTACTCAACTATACTACGAAAGTTTTATTCTCAAACTATCCCATTAAAGGAATAAATACTTCTCATGCTACAAGACTTATGGATGAACAAAGTTCTTTTCTCAATATCTGCTGTTACTTGTTGGCTAGTTACTTAGGTTCATATTTATAATGGTCTTTTGAAATATATTATGATCAGACCTATTCTATAAGTTCATTTTTAATAAGTTTTTATTATGAAAATACTGTACAGAGGGATTACAATCACCTGAGCAAGGTAATGTGTACATTTCATCTCAAGCATTGTTGCCTCCTCCTTTGTTTTTCCCCTACCATCCCTTCCCTCCCACCTCCACAACTACATTCCCCACCTCCTACACCCCCCACCTAAATTGTAAAGTTCATTTTTCGACATAGTGTCTTATCCAACTCATTGTTGCAATGGGTCAACCTGTATCCCTATTTAAACAATTTGTTTTTTCCCTTCCACTCCTCAAATTATACCAACATCAAATACAGTGAAAAGGGGGTTATACTGCGGGGGAGGGACATACAAAGCAACAAAAAATCATGTGGTACCTTATAAATACATTAGAAACAATAGCAAGAAAGAAAAAACCATCCGTGTCCTTATCTTGGGGTTCATTTCACTTATCATCTTATCTGACCTTTTCTGCTTGTCTAAGATATATAATAGTTATTGCAAATAAGGGTAACCATGGGACCTATGTTTCTTTGCCCTTGGCTTACTTCACTTAATATAAATTTTTCCAAGTCTTTCCATTTCCTAACAAATGGGGCAATGTCATTCTTTCTGATGGAGGCATAGAATTCCATTGTGTATATATACCACATTTTCTTGATCCATTCATCTACTGAAGGGCATCTGGGTTGGTTCCATATCTTAGCTATGGTAAATGCTACTGCAGTAAACATAGTTGTGCTGGTAACTTTAGTATGGTCTTGTTTGTGATCATTCAGGTAAATGCCCCAAAGTGGGATTGCTGGGTCATAGGGGAGCTCTATGTGGAGTCTTTTGAGGAATCTCCATACTACTTTCCAAAGTGGTTGAACAAGTTTACACTCCCACCAACAATGCAGTAGGGTTCCCTTCTGTCCACATCTCCTCCAGCATCTGTTGTTATAAGTTCTTGATTATAGCCATTCTAACTAGGATGAGGTGGTATCTCAATGTTGTTTTGATTTGCATTTCTTTTATGACTAGAGAGGCTGAGCATTTCTTCATGTGTCTATTGGCCATTCTTATTTCCTCTTCAGAGAAATTTCTCTTTAAGTCTTTAGCCCAATTATTTATTGGGCTGTTGTTTCTTTGAGGGTTTGTTGTTGGGGGATTTAATTTTATGAGTTCCAGGTATATTTTAGATATGAGACACTTGTCCATTGTATGGCTGAGTATCTTCTCCCAATCTGTGGGCTTTCTATTGATCTTACTAACTATGTCCTTTGCAGAAGCTCTTCAGTTTCATGCAATCCCATTTGTCCAGCCTTTCTTTGGTTTGTTGTGTTTCTGGGTCTCTATTAAGAAAATTTCAGCCTGTGCCAAGGAGACCTAGACTATCTCCTATTCCATCCTGTAATGTTTTCAGGGTGTCTGCTTTGACTCTGAGGTCTTTGATCCATTTGGAGTTAATTCTGGTGCAGGGTTGATATATAAGGACCTAGCTTTAGTTTTCTACAAGTAGTTAACCAATTTTGCCAGCACCATTTACTGAAGAGACTGTCTTACTTCCATTCTATTTTTTTAGCTCCCTTATCAAAGATTAGACGGCTGTAGGTCTTTTGGTTCATTTCTGGGTTTTCAATTCTATTCCATTGGTCTTGAGGTCTCTTCTTGTGCCAGTACCAAGCTGTTTTGATTACTATGGCTTTGTAGTAGAGTTTGAAATTTGGTATTGATATTCTTCCAGCATTGTTCTTGCTATTGTTCTTGCTATTGTCCAGGATTGTTATTGCTATTCGGGGTCTTTTATTGCTCCATATGAATGTTTGGATTGCCTCTTCTATTTCCTTGAAGAATGAGGTTGGAATTTTCATTTGTAGAGAGCCTTGGGAAGTATTGCCATTTTCATGATGTTGATCCTTCCAATCCAGGAGCATGGGAGGTTTTTCCACTTTCTAAGTTCTGTTTTGACTTCCTTTTTCAAGTTTTTAAAGTTTTCATCACAGAGGTCCTTCACTTCTTTGGTTAAAGTTAATTCTTACATATTTTATTTTTTGTGGGGCTATTACAAATGGAGTTGCTTTCTTGATTTCAACCATACTCTTCTCATTGTTGGCATACAGAAAAGCCATTGATTTTTGAGGGTTAATTTTATACCCTGCTACTTTGCCAAAGTTTTGAATCATCTAGAGTAATTTGGGAGTGGAGTCTGTGGGATTCTATAAATAGATCATGTCATCTGCAAAGAGGGAAAGTTTTACTTCATCTTTCCCTATTTGGATCCCCTTTATGTTTGCATCTTGTCTTATTGTTGTAGCTAGGCATTCTAATACTAAATTGAAGAAAAGTGGAGAGAGTGGACATCCTTGTCTTGTTCCTGAGTTTAGAGAAAATGGCTTTAGTTTTTCACCATAAAGTATAATGCTGGCTGTAGGTTTGTCATATACAGCCTTTATTGTATTGAGGAATGTTCCCTGGATTACTAATTTTTCCAGAGCCTTTACCATAAAGGCATATTGGATCTTATCAAATGCTTTTTCTGCATCTATTGAGATAACCATGTGGTTCTTATCCTTGCTCCTGTTGATGTGATGAGTTATATTGATTTGTGTATATTGAACCAGCTTTGCATCCCTGAAATGAATCCTGTTTGATCATGGTGTATGATATTTTGATGAATTGTTGAAGTCGATTGGCCAAAATTTTGTTGAGAAGTTTGCATCAATGTTCATCAAAGAAATGGGTCTATAGTTCTCTTTCTTTGATGATTCCCTGCCTGGTTTTGGGATGAGGGTTATAATGGCTTCATAGAAAGAGTTCGGTAGTGAACTTTCTCTTTCAATTTCATTGGAGAGTTGAAGGAGTATTGGTAAGAGTACTGTTTTGAAGGCCTTGTAGAATTCCACTGTAAATCCATCTAGTCCTGGGTTTTTCTTACATGGGAGGTCTCTTATTGCTGTTTCTATTTCAATGCTTGATATGGGCCTGTTAAGTTGGTTTAACTCATCTTGGTTTAGTGTTGGCATGTCGATATTTGCTAGGAAATTGTCCATTTCTTCCAGGTTCTCAAACTTATTAGCATAAAGTTTTGAGAAATATTCCCTTATAATGTTCTGAATCTTGGTTGTTTCTGTGGTGGTATTTCCATTTTCATCTCTGAGTTGTGTATTTCGGTGTGTTCTCTTCTTTTTCTGATAAGATTTGCTAAGGTCATTCTATTAATTTTGTTAAGTAGATAAAGCATAAAGCAAAATACCATGGTAGCATTGGTTAATAAAACAAGTTTTTTTTCTGTGCTGTCACTTTTTTCAGGCATTATTATACAAACAGAAATATATATATACACATATATAAATAATTTAGTATATAGGTTTATAATATAATAATTGTAGTCTTAGAGACTTACAACACCATGTGTCACCTTGAATCTTATTTTGTGCTCACTTTAAAATAAACATTTTTAAAACATTTTTTTAAAGAACAGTAGCTGAGATTTGGGGAAAAAAATGGAAAGTATGCCATATGGAGAACTCTGAAAGACCCTGTGAAAGTTTCTCCTAGGAAAGGAAAAACTGAGTTGATGTTAGGCTTCGTGTCATCTGGTGAAGACACAGCTAATTAATGGCCAGAGTCGAGCACACAACGGCTTGTCACCTCAGCAACCTATCTGACAGCCACTTGGCAATCGGCTATTGTTGTCAAATATGCCCTGTCTAAGAGGAAAGCCAGGCATCAGATGGGTAATCAAACTAATCTCTGATCTCCCCCCAAATTGGGCAGGATGTGGTATTGATATTACTAAGATTGAACCTACATCCCTTTCTTTCTATAGCAAATAGTAAAAGAGAGCGGAGGTACCA
This sequence comes from Dipodomys merriami, assembly GCF_024711535.1. Taxonomy (NCBI): domain Eukaryota; kingdom Metazoa; phylum Chordata; class Mammalia; order Rodentia; family Heteromyidae; genus Dipodomys; species Dipodomys merriami. The sequence goes on from NW_027202826.1 coordinate 9,127,219, forward strand.
CTGCTTAATAGCTAGTTAGCGACTCTTTTCAGCCACTCCACTGCTCATCAGCAGAGGCAGAGGAACACAAAAGTCCTTCCAAAACATGAACAGGGCATGTTCAGAGTTAGAAAGATTATTATTCATGCATGACTTCAATACCACTGGCTAAAGTGATTAATTGTTATTTATTATGAATATGTTCCCTTAGCACTTAGCCCTATTATCTGTTTCCATTTTCATTCAGTGTTCAGTGCTTGTTAACTAACCCTACAATTAAGGACTTAGAATATAGTTGTCGTCTCAGCTTCCTTGAAACGCCAAATTGGTAATGATATTAATATGAATATGAAAATGCTGAGCTCATCTACTCCAAACTCAGAATTGCAATTTCATCACAGTCGAATATACATTATACAAATGGCTGATTCTTCTCTTACTCTCCCCAGACTCACACAGCAAATGTCACTCACTCCAACAAGATCGTTTGCTAATATCTCTGGGCTTCATTGGTCCAGATTTCTGGTTAATTTCTTTACCCAGAGAATTTGTTTATAGAGGCAAAAATTTGACTACTTTGAACAGGAAAAATAAAGTTTTGGGTTTTTTTCTGTTATTGGTTTTTGTTGGTTGTTTTTTTATATTGTAATTACAACATGCAATTAACCATTTTAAGTACATAGTTGAGTAGAGTTGTGAGGGAGATCTCTAGAGCTCCTTCATCTTGTGGAGTATAAAATTGTGCACACACTACATAACAACTGTTTTGTTCCTGCTCTACGGTCAATCCCTGATAACTATTGTTCTCCCTTCCATCTTTAAGAATTCCTTGTTGTATATATTTTTCTAATATATTTGAGAAAACAAGGAGGTCCTGTAGACTAGTGTTTCATCTCAGAACCTTTCTTAAGCCAGTCACTAATCAAATACAAGGTTTTGCTGCAAACACCATAGGATACACTGCTTTAATGCCCCTACACTGATACAAGCAATTTGAAAAGTAATCTAGAAAGTGATTGCTTACAAAAAAAGAAGAGCATTTAAATAGCTTTTTTTCTCAGCTGTGTTCAAATACAACAAGAATACAAGTAGCTGGACAACTTGGCCAACTGACACAGGTCACCTCCTCAGCTCGCAGACCTACAGCAGTGACATACTTTACAATAAAAGAAAAAGCTTCTGCTTCCTTAAAGAATTACCTTCAGAAAGATGATATAAAACACCTCCCATTTGTCCTTCTTCCAAGGTAAAAGGATATGTAGAAGAAAGGTTAGAAATGTGTACTTTTAATTTAGCCAGTTAAGATGCTGCAATAATTACACATTTCATTTTCATCAAGTAAGCACTTCCACACTAGCGGACAGCTTCATAAGTTTACTGCTTCCTTGCTATTTAGTGAATCTGGAAAGGAGCCAGCATTGGATTCTTTTCTTGGATTCTCAGAAGAAGAAGAAAAAAGAATCTAAGCAGTTACTTTGGGCAACAAAGCTATTCAAACATTTCACTTTGGTGAACATTGGAAAAAATGAATTTTTTTTCATACAACTCCTAAAACTTGAGCGTTCCTAAGAGATAAAATTCTTGATTTGCCTATGTTCTTCTCTAGTGCCAGTGGGCATGGAGAAGGGTTGTCATGATTTGCAAAATAGCTCTTCAGTCTCTCAAAATGTTAGACACAGTATGAGTCAGCAGTTGAGCTATCCACTTGGAAGAAATGAAAACATACATTCACACAGGTCTTAGACCCAAACATGTCATAGTGGCATTGCTCAGAAGAGCCATAGACTGGAAATAACTCAAATGCTGGCCAACAGATGAATGGACAACAAGATGTGGTTATTCCACACAATAAAATTCCATTCCATGACAGAGGAAAGAAACGAGGTACCAATTCTTGATTCAACATGGAAGAAATGTCAAAACAAGATGCTCAGTTAAGAAGATCAGACACAAAAGAAAAGATATTATGTGATTTCAGTTAAGTGGAATCTTCAGAAACAGCAGATTTATAGCTCTGACAAGGAGATTAATCATTGCAAAGGCTAGGGGCAGAAATGTGGAGTTCCACCATGTCACCATGAGATCCCTTTGGAAGATGATAAGAACGTTCTACAATTAGACTTTCTTCATGGTTGACCATCTCAGGAAAATATTCAAAAACAGTTGACTTGTATATATAACATGACTTAATTTTATACAATCTTAACTCAACCTCACAATGATTTAAAAATACAAAGGTGATGCCCAAGTGTGGTGGCTCATGCCTTTAACTCTCACTACTTGAGTAGATGTCAAAATGATTGTAGATCAAGGCCAGCCAGGACAGAAAGATCCCATCTCAACAAATAAAAAGCTGGGCATACTGACATACTCCTGTCATCTCAGCTATGTGGAGAATGTAAACAGGAGGATCACAATCCATTCCAGCTAACGTATAAATGCAAGCCCTTGTTCAAAAAGTAACTAAAACATTAAAGAATTGGTTGTATCGCTCAAGTACTAGAGCACTTGTCTAATGAACAAGACTCTAACAAATATATACAATATCCAATTTCAACTTTATAAAACTAGAATAAAAATTAAATCCTAATAAGCATGACAAAACAATAATAAAAGTCAAAGTGAAAGTTAATAACATAGAAAATAGGCATCATAAAAATAATGAAATCAAAAGCTGGTTCTTAAAGAAGTTCAATAAAATTGCAAACGTTCTCTGATCAGGAGACACAGAGAGAAAACATACTACCATAGGCTGAAAAAGGTCACATCACTGGACTTGTATTGAATCGTAAAGGAACGTTACCAAGTTTATGTCAATAAACAATTTAGATGCCATGAATAAACTTGAGAAACATTAATTACCAGGCTCACTCAAGAAGCAAATGATATCTGAAACAGTAACTTTGATAAGTCTACCAAAGATGCTGACTGTGTCATTTCAAACCCTCCCAAAAACAAAACCCCTAGGCCAGGTAGTTTTACTGGTAAGTATATAAATATCAAGATCAGGCAATAACTGGGGGCCATCTGCAAGTCTTTCTGCCTCAAGTTAGATACAGTTTGATCCCATGTAAATAAGATAACTGCTATCTCTATCACTCATTTGAACTATCTGTCCACCTATAATGTAGAGAATGTTCATTTTATGTACATCTGTAGTCTGCACTGCTCAGGAGACTGAAATCTGAGGATTGAGGTTCAAAGCCAGCTTAGGCAAAGTCCATGAGATTCTTATCTCCAGTTTACCAGCAAAGATCCAGAAGTAGAGGTGTGGCTCAAGTAGAACACCAGCCTTGGGGAGGGGAGAAGCTACACAAGACCACAAAGTCCCTAAGTTCAAACCCCAGTACAGGCACAAAAATAATAATGGTTGTTATCAAATGTCCATTTAATGCTGAAGCACTTTTCAGCTTTCTTCTTAGTAACACATGAAATCCCCAGGAATCATTTCTGTAAAGCCTTCTATTTAAATAACAAAATCATTAGTATTTCAGAAAGTAAAGACTGCAGACCCATTTGTGTAATGGCCTACAGATAATGAACACGGCAATTTGAAGAAAGCCAGTGATGTGCAGGGATACATTCTGCAGAAAGGTTGAAATGCAAGAGAGCTGTGAGCAGGCCATTTAGTCTAGTTCAGTTTCTGTAATACCGCTTCTCTGAAGTGCAGATGGAGAAGCCAAATTGCAGGGTGTTGAGTAGGGAGTGAGAGGAAGACCAGTGGAATAAATGGCTGAGACCAATCATTTGAGAAATCAGACTCTGAAAGGAGCCTGTATACAAAATCGAGGAATTAGAAAACTATTATAAGTTACTCTTTGATCAACGTAAGACATTGAAGAAAGACCATCTAATCAATTCATATACTTATTAGAAAATTGGGGGGGGGGCGGGAATAACATGAAACCAAACACACAGAAAAGGAAAGAACCAGTTCTGGTCCTCAAATGAGAGATGAGATGATAGGAGATAAAATAATCTTAGCTTCAAAAGGGACAAAAAGAACAGAAAATATTATCCTTGATCTGAAAGAAATTAAGTATATTTCTCTTCACCAAATAACAGTTACAAAAAAAAAAACAAAATAAAAATATCTTCAAAGCAATCAATTGAATATAGACACTGTGATTTAACTACCCAGAGTATCGCAAGAATATATTCCTTACAAGAGTGTTTTGCATGTGTCCCCTCTCCCCACCCAAAGGCCCCCAACAACTTAAATATGCATTCCAAATTTTATCTGTAGAATTTCAAATCATTCCTTAAGTATGTGACTGTAGATGCCATGGAAATCACAGCCCAAAACACATCAGCCAGAGGTGATTATCCTCCAACTTTAAACCAAGAAATCAGGAAGGTGATTTTGGTATATACGAGACAAGCTCAGGTGTGTCGTCTAAAAATTCATATCCTGTAGAAAAATTCTAAATGTCTCTTCGATTGCCAAGTTATATTTAGACATCTTCTTTTAAAGTCTAACATGACTCATGAATTTATATTATTAATTTACCTACTGAAAATGACCAACTGCCACGTGATTCTCTCCTTGAACAAATCAGAATTCACCAGCTGCATTTTCCCAGTGAAACTATTTCCCATGGAGCCAAACGTTGTGGATGATTAGAACTGAGACAGAAGGAAAGGGTTAGGAAAGGTGATTTCATGATTCCGTACTTTTGGTGGACTCAGGTTTTGGTGAAGGGAGGTTGTCTGGAAATAAAAGAGGCAAATGCATTCTTTGGCTCCTTACTCTGGCCTCCAGATTGTTCCTGGCGTGCATCCTGGGCAGTCCCTGGCTTCCAGCCTCCATCAGCTTCTGGCTGGATTTGGCCTCGGCATGCTAATCTTCCATCACAGGCTTGACACACTTGGTTTTAGGCCAGAGGTGAGGCGTGACCTCTTCACCTGTTCTCCATTACAGCTGGCTGGACTGATGAGCATTTCCATCAGCCTATCGGGATACATGGTTTGGGAGAACTCACTCTTCTCAGGCAAATACTGCTCAAATCACGTGTCAATCACGTGACACAGAAGAGAATAAGAAATCAGATCAAGAGACATTCATCTTCATGCCCTGGGGATGTTAGAAAATGCTTTACTTTTTAACTAAAAAAGTCAAATTTGCTACTGTAAACATGGCCTTAGGCTACTGTAAACTCCCTAAGCTTTGAATCATGTAACCAACATTAATAGCAAATACAAGATGGCACACTGGGTTCCAAGATAATATCTAATGCCAGGAAGTGAGGTTTCCTTTCTCCAAAGTTGATATAGACTTGTCCATCGGCAGATTAGGCTGTGGCCTTTTCCAAAGCATAATGAGAACAATGTTCTTTTATTCTGGACTCTCTAGCTCTTGTTCCCATCAGAAACTGCCACATTTCCAACTGAAACAAAAGCCATCAGAAGAAAGTACCCAAGTCCTAGCCAAACATTTTCTTAGTCATCTTTAACTAAAATGTTAAAATAATAATAATAAGACTCAAAACTATTTACTGCATGCAATAAGAATAGCTCATAGCAGAGAAAGTTCTAGCCCAAAGCTGAGAGAGAAGATGACAAGCAGAAAAGAAGAGGGAGAAAGAACAGGGAATGGGAGGAGAGAGAAAGAGCAAGAAAGCAGTTCCACAGATTCAGTCCGAAAATCCATTTCAAAGCAGAGATCATCTATTCTAGCGACTCATTCCTCACCCTCCTGATCCCCAAGTTTTAGGATGACAAGCACTCCACTAGCAGTTGAGTTCTAAATAAAGATTTCTAGTCCTAAAGAATCTGAAGAACTCAGAACAGCAATTCTGTCTTGAACCAGTTATTTGTTCCTCATTGAACATTTTCTGGGCCTAATAACTAGATTCATGTTACATTCCTCAATATTTAAAAAAAAAAGGCTCAATTATATTTCAGTAACAGGACTTCCTTATTCTGCATTCCTTTTTTCTGTGTAACTCTCCACCGTCACATCATTCATTCACTCAGTAAGCATTTGCTGAGTGCCTAGAAGTTGTGTCAGGCCCTGTGGAAAGGGAAATCATCACAGCCCTAATGCTGCAACCAGTTTCCAGACTCCCATGGTTCCATTCTGTACATGGCCATTGGGAGGAGAGCGGGTTGCAAGTGCTCCTCCAGCTGTTATCTCCTGCATACCCATCTTCACATGTGGTCTAGGGAGTAGTTTAGAAGAGTCAGAAACAACACAGTGTGTCCAGCCCATCTCACTAGAGTGACACAATAGAGTCTGTCTGGAAATAAATACATTTGTGTGTTCATGTAGTGTTTGTCTGTGCTTGCCTCTTGTTCCATTGTATGTTTCTTGACCATCACATACCACTCCCTCCAGCAACCTTGCACACATGGGCCTTGACCCAAAGGGCATCAAAGATGGTCTTTTTCACACTCAGATTTTTTTTTTTGCCTTCTCAGTCTGACCATCAGGCATGTGAATCTACGTTCATCACTTGAAGGAAATTTGACATATGCAAAACACAGATAAATACACTTACTGTCCATCAAACTGAGTAAGAATAACTATATTGGGTTGCTACTATATCAAGGTACAGCTTATTATGGTGACCGGCATATGGCACTGGCACTTCCATACAGGGTCTTCACAAGTAGTACCTCAGTTGAAAGTACAATTTCACAAGAATGCTAGCAAGTCACAATTGAAGGGGTGATTTAAAAAAAAAAAAAGCTGACTAGGAACTTTCTGTAAGCATGCCGAGCAAAAGCCAATAAAGGAAACATCTACCATTTCTTTGGAAGCCACTGAAGAGCCGAATTACATTCTACATTATATTAGACCTACAGAGTTGGTCTGGTGACTCCAGTCTTCCTGGCTCCCCCAGAACTGAAGTTCAACTACTTTTATCTGTGTGGTTTCCAGTTTACTTCCACTGCCTTCCATCCATACCCCCAATGCACAAAGCTTTCTGCTTCTCCAGAGTCTTTGTACCTGTTCCTCCTGAAATGTGCCACTATAGCGATGTGGTATAGCCATTTGCTTCCTACTCTCTCTGCTCAGCTTCTTCAGCCAGTGCTACTCACATCCACAGAGCTAGGCTCTCTGCTCAACATCAATTCTCACAGTAGTAGTTGTATATTCAATATTATGAATCTTTTAAAACTATCGCTCATCTTCAATGAGACTAAAAATAAAAGGATATCTTTATTTTTACTCAATCCTGCATCTACAGAACAAAGTACTATTTATTATCATTCCTAGGGACCCACTGGCTTTTCAGGAGAGTTGGTTTATGTTAGTTAAATGCAGGTCTTCGGAGTCAGAAAGACTTAATTTTAAATCCTATGTCATATTTAACTACTCATATAATTTTGGATGGGTTACTTAATCTCTGAATTCTTTTTTGTTATAGCAATAATAATAATAATGGCCTAACTATTCTATAACAGAGATAATCTTGAATCTACCCCATTTCCATGAATATATTTGTATATACTTGCATACCACCCAGTGCATTTAAGCTAAACATAGTTTTTAAGCTAAACCTAGCTTCCACAGATAAGGGAAAAGATGCACCCTTTGTCTCTCTGCTCCTGACTTACTTCATTTAGCATACCTTTTCCTGTTCTTTCCATTTCTTTACAAATGGTACAATGTCATTCTTTCTAATGGATGAGTTACATTCCATTGTGGATATATATACTATATTTTTATGCTGACAAGGATGCAGCCAAAATGGAACCCTAAAACACTGTTGATGGGGATGAAAACTTGCTCAACCACTCTGCAAAGCAGTGTGGAGAGTCCTCAAAAAGTTAAACATAGATCTACCAGATTCCACTCCTGGGCGTTTACCCAAAAGTTTGTAAACCAAGATATAGTAAAGCTACCAGTACAACCATGTTCATTGCAGCACTATTCACCATAGCCAAGGTATGGAATCAGTCCAGATGCCCCTCAATGGATTCATGGATCAGGAAAATGTGATATGGAATTTTATTCATCCACTAAAAATAGTGCCTTAATTTTATACCATTGGCATGTTTAGATGAACAGCCTGCAATAAAATAGGCAGGAAAACTCAGAATCCTATAACATGACTTGGAAATAGTCCTTCCTGAAAATGGTACTCATTGAAATGAGCACACTGGAACCCTACATCTTAAATTTAAATACAAGTAGAAAAATGAATAAGGGTTGAGAATGGAAACTATTTCTCTTCAAAACTCAAGGATACACAAGTGACATGGAGAAAAAGCTACCCAGAGACCCGACTGGTGCAGGCTGGGTGTCAAGCACAGCTCTGCTTTCTGCCAAAGGCTTTCTTAGGAGATGAGAAATGTTTTCCGTAAGTTTATGGAAATTGTACTATTGTTTTGGTAATAAAATCCACTTAGCCACTTTATTTTGTGTGTGATTTGACATTTCTGTCCTCTGCCGAACAGGATAGGTTGCATTAATTATATCAGAGGGGAATCCCATATTTATATTCAAGAAGAAATTTGAATTCATTTACAGAATTTTACCATATGTAAAATATGAAATATGCATTTTGTTAACCTACTTTTGATTGTGTATGACTACTTGTACAATTACAGTGTGATTCTGCGAGATAAAATCTGCCAGCAGGAGCACTTCATATGATGAGATACTAAATTGAAGATTATTATAAATTATAATTGTATTATAATTTTAATAAGGCTACATGTTTAGGGCAACCTATCACTAGCAACTTAGATAATCCAGGAGTTAATGAAGTGAAGTTTGGTATGAGTGGCCTGTCTTTAGTTATTTTCCTTGGTATCAATGGGCTCTGCCACAGAAGCTGTAATCATCCACTTGGCCTGTTGTTGTATTTCACTGGATCTTACCCAGAGATTAGAAAAGTAAACCATCAGGGGAAGTTACTGAAAGTACAAGTACTACACCGAATTACAGTGATGCATCCAACATTGCTAAACAAAGCATTCAGAGCACAAAAGGTATTCAGACTTTTTCTATCCTAGGTGGGCACAGTACTCAGGAGGCTGAGATCTGAGCACCAAGATTTGAAGCCAACACAGACAAAAAGTCTGTGAAACTCTTATTTCCAATTAACCACCAAAAATCTCCAGAAGTGGCTCTGTGGCTCAAGAGGTAGAGTACTAGCCTTCAGTGAAAAAGCCAAATGAGAGCCCAAGGACCTAACTTCAAGTCCCAGTATCATCATAATAATAAGAAAGAAAGAAAGAATGTAAGCTAGCTTGCTATCCTGTTCATATATACTGTCTTCTAAAAAGAACAAACTAATAATTCCTAAAATATGTAGCAAAGATTTTACAATATAGAGCAAGCTTTAAAAAAAAAACTGCTTAAACTAAAATATCTTTGAGGCCTACCTTGAACACAACTCCATTACATTATCCCGATTACGCAGCAAAAAAGCACAAAGATACATTACATCTCTCTAAGTAATCTAGTGATTTCTTCCCATCAAGTTTCAGAATTGTTCTACTGAATCATTTTGAGCTCCTTGCCTTGCTTACCATGACAATAATCAATCTCATAACCCTGGTTTATATTCATTGTTTAGTAAATAGAATACACCATATGTGCTTAAGACAAACAAAAGAGAATGTACCATATAGGTTTAGACATCATGCTAACAGAGTCTGCTTTGAAGGGTCCGTATTCTCTTTCTCATAATATTGAGATACCATTATTAAACAACACACAAATTCTAAGAAGAATCTAGAACCGTTTTACCACAGTACTCTACAATACGAATGTTAAGGCTTTTCAGACAGACAGAGAAAGACCTGCCCCACAACATATCAAGATTGCCTGGGCATTTCTCTTTTTTATTTCACTTCATTTTATTTTATGTTTACAATTTTTAATTTTATTGCCAAGGTGTCGCAGGTGGCATTTCTCAGCCTCTTCTCTTCCCCCAGCCCCATGCTGCCCCCTGGGTGTGCCGCTCTCTGATCAGGCTTGTCTTCCAATGAGCATCCCCGGGACCATATTACTTCCCTTTCCTCTCTTCTTGACCCTCATCAAAACTTCCATTAACTAGAGAAAAGCAATTAAATTAAACTAAGCCACCTTGGGCTGTGACTGATTGATTAATAGACTACTTAGCCTTCCCTGGGACATTTTTTTTAAAGAGGACACTGTAATGTAAGTGAATCCGTAATGGACAGAATTTCAAACAGCTCCAGAAAGTAGAGTGCAATACACAGGCTCATCTGGGGATGGATGTTTTGATAGAAGGCCCTTCTGCTTGGCCCTTAAATGATCCCTGTTGGTGGCCACTATTTAGTCCCGGTTCCTAACTAGAAGAATAAAGCGTTGACTGAAATGCCCTTTTCCAGTTTTATAAGTGTGCGGCAAAGTACTCTCAGAGGAAGGCATTTGACTTTGAAACGGTCTTCAGAAGTCACAGCATGGTTTATGACTCCTCTGGGGGACCAGGGAAATACAAATGCTTCTTTTAACTTGGATCCAAATTCCCAAGAGCCACCCTTACGCACCAAGTATCACCATGATGAAGGGCAAATCCTGTCTCACAGGAAGTGACCCTGCAGATAGCCCTGGTATGATTAATTACATGCTTCTCAGATTCTGATTGCAACAGGTGAATACATACCAGAAATATGTGATTTAACCCAACATTGCAAAAACACAAATGAGAATTCTATGCTAAAGTTCATTCTCGCACCTCCAGTCTACCTTTCGACATATGTATTTCCCCTTCTTTCTTCAATGTCTTTGCTCTCTTTCCCCCCTCCCTGCTTTTATCTTGATTCTCCCTCTATTTCTCTCATGCTAGCAACATCCCCATTTTTCAAGCAATATTCACAAAAAATGTTCTATCAAAACCTGTATGTAGAGTATCTAAACATTTTGAAATAATATTAATAGTTAAAACGAACAGCTGACATGTCACTGTCGGTAAAATAGGCTAGTAGTAATTACAGCCACATTTGTCCCATTTGTAATAATAATTATTATTATAAATAACAATTATCATTAATAATAATTCCATAAGTCAGGTTATAAGTAAAATACTTCTTGGTCAATGGCATCCCTTCATTCAACAACTGCATCTTGATTTGATGTGTGTGCGTTTCTACCTTCTTCCAGAGGTATGTGACTTTTTTTGACACCAGTTGAAGTAGATCTTCTGCTCTGGCTAGTTTTAAGTTTTTTCCCCAGATGACCAGGCATGGTGAGTGATGAATAAATTCTCTAGCCTTAGGTGGGTGCTGTTGTAAAAATCTTAACCCTGCTTAAATACATTAATATGTCAGAGTTTTGAGCGTTTTTTCACACAAATATCAGACTATATCTGGCCCTTGGTAAATGTTTGCACTCCATTAAAATATATGCTTAGCCCTTGGTGAACATTTTCACTACATTAAAAGATTACATTTATCTTCTTAATTTTCAAAATGTAGCTAGAGGGAAGGATTGGATAGAAAGTTACTACACAAGAAAGATTTCCTAGCTGGGACATTAAAACTCTTCTCAACTAATCAACTTTATACCAGATTTTGGAGCATCTTTAGCTTAAGGTCTATCTTCATTTTTTTTAACTTTAGGTTGGCACTCTACCACTTGATTCATGCCTTCAGCCCTGCTTTTTGGCTGCTTATTTTGGAGATTGAGTCTAGTGAATTATTCTGCCTGGTCTGGCTTCAAACTATCATCTTCTACATCGCAGTCTCTTCAGTAGGTAGGATTAGAGGCCTGAGTCACTGCTGGCCTGAATTAAGTTCACATCCCAGAGGAATGTAACATATTCAATCCATGTATGCTGCTTGGTTTACCATTTTAGGACACAAGCTAATAGTAAAAAGTCCAAGTGACCATTTGGGAAATGATTGCGGGCAGGGATGGGAGAAGAAACCCGGGGGAAAACAAAGGAAGTTATGATATTGTAAAAAAAAAAAAAAAAGTACTCATCTGATTTATGAAATGGTGGCCCTTCTGTACAACACCTGAATAATAACAATAAAATTGTATTTTTAACATGGTAGGAAAAGAAGAGGACACAAGGGTAAATTTTGATGGCAGGCAAGCAAACTTACAAGTAGTATTCAATTTACTAGATCCAAAAAAGATCAGTTTTTAAGTGGGTAAAGCCAGCAACTAATTAGCTGCACAATACCCAGCCAGCATCATACCAGTTTCTCTGGAACTGGGGTTAAAGGTGAGTCTGCAGAAAGAAACCTAAATAAGGAGACTTGGATGAAAGCTCGTCTAGAAGTAGGTAGACACTGCGGTGTCTCCTACTCCCCTTACGTAAGTTACTAGAATCTTAGTTAAAATTGCAGCATGGTTACAATAACTGAAAGAAACTAATCTAAAGTCCACTAAGGAATACTTCTCAAATTGCCACACACACACACACACACACACACACACACACACACACATACACACACACACACACACACACACACACACACACACACACACACACACACACACAAAACCAACCCATGCCTTCTTGCTACAATAACAAAAAGATCCTTTAACACAGACTGCCTCTTGGATTTTCTCACAAGCTGATAAAGAATAAAGTCTGCTCTGACCTGTTTTGAACCCCAAAGGTTCAAGACCAACCTCCCAAGAATTGAAAATCTGCAAGTCATTAGGAACATGCTGTGATCCTGGGTTTCGTGAAGCAGTTGCTTACATGGCAGGAAATAGTTGAAAACCATCTTCTGAAGGCCTTCACATTTCTAAAAATAAGCAAGGGACCCTCTTGACACACTCAATATACAGAAAGCCAAATGGAGCCTAGGTCCTGAGTTCACAAATGCTCAATAGAATAAAATTTTGTGCACTGTACCTAATCTTTCAGACCCAGGGAATTTAGGTCTTAAAAGGGTAAAAAAAAAATCTATGAGGAAAAACTGAAAGGCAAATTTCTATCCGATATTGACCAAGTAATTTCATTGCAATAGTTTCATATTAAAATTCAGGTGTGGAGGGAAGTCAAGGAGAGAGGAGTAGATGAAAGAGGATAGGAAGGGAGATTAATGCAGCCTTAATAGTTAATGCATATTCTATGAAACGAAGAAAACTGAGGGGAGGTGTTGTATTGGGAGGATGTATTGGGAGGGGTTGTATTGGGAAAAGAGGGATAACATCGGTCACGATGTATTGTATTTGTAAACTCATTTGATGAATGGCAAACCCTACGTACAACCACTTAAAGATAAGAAATATATAATTTCAAACAATCACATTGGAAGCCAGTAACAACTTCTTCCTTGGAAAGATTTAATTCGTTCTGCTATAGTGGAAATGGCTCTAGAATAATGCAAGAATTGTTTCCACAGTCCATTCTAATAGAATGACTTGGTGCTCATCAATAAAATTATCCTAAGACTATATGGTAAGTACTTAAGATGGTGTCCTTACAATAAACCACTGCAGAGGTATAGATCATCTCTTTGTCAGTATGTTTTCAGAACTTTTTCTCTAACAAAGGGAATATACCAGATGCCCAAGGTGCCCAGAATGGTTATTCCAAAATCATCATTCACTTCTATTCCATGTCCCTTCAGAAGAATGAGGGCCAATTAATTTATTTTATCTATCTCTTGAGTCTATCATTAACACTTGACACAAAGGACAGAAACCATTGAGTGAAAAAGGAATAATGCTGACAAAGGTTCTATATACTTCCCCTGTGGAATATGAATCTCAGTTTAAAAATTCACATTTTTCTAATGCCATATTCAAAGTTCAACCAAAGATAATACTTCTGTGTCCAAGACCATTCTACAAATCTATGATTATAAACATGATTTAGTGATGGAGTTGATTATTAAAAGAAACCAATGGACTATCTTAATTCCTCCAAATTGACATGATTTCACTCTCTTTATGAGGCTTCCTCAAAAAAGCATTGGGGTTGGGTCCTGGTGGCTCATGTCTGTAATCCTAGCTACTCAGAAGGCTGAGATCTGAGGATTGTGGATCAAAACCATTTTAGGCACAAAAATCTATGAGATTCCTATCCTTAGTAACAACCCCAAATCCAGAAATGGAGTTATTAGACTCTTATCTCCAATTAACCACCAAAAAGCTCCAACTAGAGCTGTGGCACAAATAGTAGAGTGCTAACCTTGAGTGAAAAGATGAGGGACAGTGCCCAGGCCCTGGGTTCAAGCCCAGCACTGGCGCACACACGCGCACACACACACACACACACACACACACACACACACACACACACACACACACACACACATGCACGCATACATACATACACAAGCACTGGAGTCTGTTGGCACTAGTCATATCAGACCAACACTAACTCTAAATAAATTCAGCCTAGCACAGTCCTTCACCTTTTCAAAGAAAACCTCTTAAGGAGGATACAGTTATAATTATGGGGATACAGTTATAATTCAGGGTGGAGGAATATTTAATGCCACTTAAAATAGAACATTAGCCGACATACCTTTGATTTATATTGAGGAGGCTCAGCAGTAAGCTCCACCCTAACACTTTTCATTTGAAGTCATCTGCTATCCTTCCTGTAAGGCACCTAAGAGCTAATTGAGAGTGTTCTCATAGTTTATAAAGCTAACACATTGTCAAATAGACAGATAAAAGTATAGAGAAATCTTAGCGTCTCTAAGCAGCCAAAAATTCTATGAACGTAATTTTGTCCACATTTCTAAAAATATTTCAATTTTCATTAGAAAAGAAATGGGCTTGCCGAAGATTTGGGGTTTGGGATTTTTGTTTGTTTGCTGAGGTTTTTGCTGTTGTTTTGGTTTTGGTTTTGAGACAAAGTCTCCTTTTGTAGCTTAGGCTGGCCTGAAATTCACTATGTATCACCCAGGCTGGCCTTAAACTAGTGATCTTTCTACTTCAGCCTCCCAACTGCTGCAATTCAATGTCTATATCATTATGCCTGCTTTACTGAAAGTTTTGAAGGCTTAAAAAAAAAGAAAATGATTATAAATATTAAACAAATTAATACTACTTACCTACTTACCTTTTTTATGTTAGCTCCAACAAAACTTCCAGGATAACTTCACTATCCCCAAATCAAAATGATTTGAGTTGCTTAATAGTATCTAACCATGTACTCTCCCTACTCTTGTTAAATACTTATCCAACGTTATCTTGTTTAAAACTTTTTAAACAAATTCCAAAAACATCGTGAATAACTCAAGTAGCTTTCTTGTGGGTACTCATGAATACTCACAAATGCCTGTCTCTATTGAAACCTAAAGAGTTCTAGAACCAGAAATGATTGCATGTGATGCACTAGGTGGTAATTGGCTGAGGCCATCACACTGTCTCCAATCAGAGGAGCTCTTCTACTCCAGTAGAGACCAATAGAGGCTCAGCTCCGTGGTGTGGTCTTCCAAAGAAACAAAAGTTGATGAAGGATGAGTCTTCTATACGTTTCATGTCTTAAAATAGTTAACGTCATGTGGCAGTGCCAAATCACAGCTCCACATCCCTGATACAAACCACTGGGCTCATAAATGTCAATGTTGAAACACATCCAAAGGCCGGCCTGTTCTCAATGGGTGCACTGAACTACAAAAGCAAACGATCCACTATTGACAACACCAGAGCCACAATTGAAAATGACACTGCAGCCCTCTCTGACAGCTTTCAACTTAGTAGAGTTAGTTCAGCTTCGGTAGTCTCAGAACACAGACCACAATGCCCTGAACATTCTTCAGGATGTATATGGCATTGGCCCATGTTTCCCTCCTGCATCATTCTATAAAGCAGGGACAACCAGGGTGCTACAATCACACCTGGGAAGAGTTCAAGGATGATGCTAAACACCCAAACATCAGGCCAACAAGGCCTGGTGAGGAGGAGGAGAACATCTGCACAGAGCTAACATCCCACAGTTTCTCCTGATGTGCTAGGGGCCCAGCTGCAAGAAGGAGAGTGAAAGAGAAGGTTGGGCAGAGGGGAAGAAAGAACGCTTGGGCTGCAGGTTGTTGCTTTAATGGCTCTTTTTATTGTGGTTGTTATTGCTTATGGGGCTTGAACTTAGGACCTGGGCACTGTCCCTGAGCTTTTCTGCTCGAGACTAGTGCTCTACCACTTTGAGCCACATGCCACTTCTGGTTTTCTGGTGGTTAATTGGAGATAAGAGTCTCACAGACTTTCCTACACAGGTTGGCTTTGAACTGTGATCCTCAGATCTCAGCATCCTGAGTAGCTAGGATTACAGGTGTGAGCCACCTGTGCCTGGCTGATGGGTCATTTAATTCTACAATTTATTGAACATCTTGGCAATCAAAGTCCATATACATTAAGCTCTTATCCTTTCATTCAAGAATTTTCTTTATGGCGTTCCAGATACATGCTAGAAAATTTCCCTGTATAATTAAAATTAAGCACAATTTCTAATTGTAAAAAAAATCCCTGACGGTTGTTGTATCTATTTTAAGGAAAAGTTTCAACAGAAGCTTAACTGAATGTGTTTTATCAATCACTTAGTTCTTTGGTGTCCTCTACGAAACTATTTAACGTTTCTGCCCCAAGTGAAGCTGCTTCTTCATGCATAATTTTCACTCATTTATTGTATTTCTGACAGTTCTTTGAAATCACAGCAGTTTGTGAAAAGAGGAGCTCTAAAATGCAAATTGAGTATCGTCACTATGTGAAAACTCTACTGTCATAATAGAAAGATCAGAAAGTGAAGTTCTCTGGTCAGATGCTTTCTGTGAAATATGAAACTGCTAAGCCAATGCTATGCCTCAAATTTATATGTTTCTTAGCTATTAGAATATAAAACAAGGACTACCAAATGGACAACCTTGCCATAGCAAGTCTAATAAATCAAAATTGCCAAGGTAAGTCAACTGCATTTTCAGTGGTACAGATTTATCATCAAGTCCTGATAGCAATGCAATCACTTGAAAAAGCCATCCATGACCTTGATTATAATTGACCAACACCACCAGCTTGTAACTTTTCAATATTACATCACTTCAGTTAGAGTGCATATATATACATATATATATATATATATATTAGAGTGCATATATATACAGAGAGAGAGAATTTGGGACTTTTGAATGAACATGTATACATTCATTTGGTGATTTGGGGCACTAAAACTTGGAATCAAAACAAAGGAGGAGGCTACAATGCTTGATAAGAAATGTAGTCATTATCTTGCCCATGTAATTGTAACCTCTCTATACAGTATTTTCACAATAAAAAATAAATAAAAATTTTAAAAAACTTGGAATCAAAACTAGGGGAAAAAATTTGAGACCTAAACAATAGTAGGTAGAAAAGTAGAGGGAAAAAAAAAACAGGGCTTACATGTCTTGGAGATTTTCTAAAAGTGAAAAGCTGGCTAGAAATCTGAGTTAGTCCAAATGCAGAAGCCTTCAAATTTTTCACCATTTTTGTAGTTACTCATTCTCTTATATTTTGGAGATTTCTTTTAGTTGAATCCCCTATACCAAAGTGATACTAAATCAGAAAGCCTTGTTACTAAGACTGAGATATACATGAAGAAGCTTTTGAGAATTCCACTCTGTGAGGAGTTTTATTGCAATCTTCACACGTAATGAAAGGACAGACTGACACCACAATTTCCCAGAAGGGCAGTATCATTCGAGATGCTAATATTACTCCTCAGGCTTTTCAGATCTTAACGGAAAGTACAGCCCCCATCCCTTAGAGAAAGCAAGATGAATGCAAGTTCATCATCAGTTATACACTGATGAGCAAGACAGCAAACCAGTCTGCAACCTTAGCTCCCCTTCCTCCAAGTTCAGAATGAGAGAATAGAAATGATTTTTAAAAAGCAGCCTGAAAATAATTAAACAAGCATTTTTAACCTTAGCACAAAAAGCCAAGTATTCTGACACTATAATGTTGAAAAGTTGCACTATTTGGAAAACTACATAAAATGGGAAGTCTGAGGCAGAGTACTACGATCCTTTTTTGGATTTTTTTAAACTATGAGCTGGCTGTGTAATTATTCAGCACCTCTGGTTTCTGTTCTTTGTTGTTGTTTTTTTTTATTCTTTGTTTTGGTTTGGTTTGGGTTGGTAGCTGTGGAATAGACTCTAAAAAAATCTCTCTTAGCGAAGGACTGTATGGGTTAATGTGTGTAAGCAGGTGTTATACAGGAAAGTGTGTGCCACTGATTACTAACTTGCTAATAAAACAGGTTATGAGGTCTAGAGATTAGAAGACAAAGAGCAGAAATCAGTGCCTGGTCAACCTTCGCATCTTGCTGACCAAAGTTCTGAACATTCCAGAGTGTCCACTCAGGAGCTCTGCCCCCTGCTGGGTGGAAAGTGAATTCCATTGGAACGCCTGAGATTTTTTTTTAATTTTTATTTATTTTTTATTGTGAAAATACTGTACAGAGGGGTTACAATTACATGGGCAAGATAATGACTACATTTCTTTTCAAGCATTGTAGCCTTCTCCTTTGTTTCCCCTTCCCATCCCTTCCCATCCTCCCCCCTCCCACCCACCCAATCCTCCCCACCCCCCCCCACCACCACCAAAGTTGTAAAGTTCGTTTTCGACATAACGACTTGTACATCTCATTGCTGCAATGGGTCCACCTGTATCCTTATTTAAACGACACAAATTATACCGACATCAAATACAGTGAAAGCAGAGGTTATACTGTGGGGGAGGGACATACAAAGCAACAAAGAAATCATCTTATAAATAAATGCATTGGAAACAATCACATGAAAGAACAAAAACATTTGAATACATATGAGAATATTGGCTATCATCAGACACAGCAACCCCGTCAGTAGGTCTCTATCACACGGCAGTCTTCATCTACAGCCGCAGGAGCCAGAGGGTAAACAGAGTAAGTTTTCCCAGGTTACAGGCAGAAAATGTTAAAAGACTTGACACTTAAAGTCAGAAAGTTACTCATTACCTGACAGATGTAACGATAGCCCCTCTGACCATCACCTTTTTAATAACAATAAAAAATTGAAAAAAATATCAGATTCTTACTTTCATGCTAGAAAATATACCATAAACAAAGTTAAAAAATTAAAATCTCTCGGGAATACATTTCTAGTATATATGACAATATCTTTAATAACTATTTGGGGGGAAGGTTTGGGGCAATCTTGGGGCTTGAATTCAGGGCCTGCTCACTGTCCTTGAGCTTTCTTGTCACTCCACCACTGGAGTCACAGCTCCACTTCCAGTTTTCTGTGGTTAATTGAAGATCAGAGTCTCACAAGACTTTCTTACCCAGACTGGCTTCAAGCCAAGCTACTCAGATCTCAGCCTCCTAAGTAGTTAGGATTACAGGCGTGAGCCACCAGTACCCGGCTAACATTCTACTTTTTAAATACAATGTTAGGAAAATTGTATTCTAAAACTATGTGCACAAGTCAAATTGTGCTGTAATGATTGCCTAACCTGTTTTAAGCAAATATGTCATGAACTGCTGTCTAAGTCTCAATTCATTTTATTTTTGTAAACAAATAAATATTCAGCCAAGAATTTTTGTTAATATGGAAGACAACAGGTTCTGCTGGTCATAGATGATTGCTGGATATTTTGGTAAATAATTTTTCAAGTCTCCAATCTAGTTCTGGAAGCACTCAGTCTCAAAACAAATTTGTTATTTTAGTCTTCATACTCACCAAACCTTTCTCCAGCAAGGCTGCCAAACCCAGCACCAGCTGGGCCCTTGGGAACAAGGCTAGGCTAACAGCAGTTACTTCTTTGTGAACTGTTAATAGATATTAAAAAAAATAGAGTTGAACTAATCTAAACTCATTACACTAGAATACCAGGTTACCTCCCAGAGACTTTGAATGACAGAGTCAAAATTGAAAACACTTCCATGTTCTTCCCAACAATTGCTTATTTCTTTTAAATGTTCTGGTTTTTCTTAAATACAAATTGTCAATAAAATGCCAAGCAATTTTCCTGCCCCCTTCTGTCTGGCTTTCTCTCTACATTCTCAGTGGGGTGCTTAGAAGCATTAGTACATGGATTAGTACATACATGGATTTTTAGAAAAATCACAGGGAGGTGGATGCTGGTAGCTCATGCCTATAATCCTAGCTACTTAGGAGGCTGAAATGTGAGGATCGCCGTTCAAAACTAGCCTGGGAAGGAAGGCCCATGAAACTCTACCTCTATTAACTATCAAAAAGCTAGATCTGGAGCTATAGCTCAAAGTGGTAGAGCATTATCCTTGAGTAAAAATGCTCTGGCCCTGAGTTCAAGCCCAGGACCAGCCTAAAAGAAAAAAAAGTCACAGTGGCATAGCCTGAGTTATACAAGTCCATTTCCTTGCCTAACTCTGTAGACCTCATCCACAATATCAATGATATTTACAGAGATCCAAATTGGCAGAGATAAAAGTAAAGCATACTATCACTAGGCTGCTAATTGGATAATTCATAGCAATTCCATAGAACTATTTCCCAGAATCAAAATGGCATTATTTAAGTCACAACAGATTCATTCATTGGCCCGATTTTTTAATTTATCTATTCTTATTGTAAAGGTGACATACAAGGGGGATATGGCCACGTAAGTCAGGTAAAGAGTACTTTCATTTTGGACAATATCACACGTCTCTTCCTTCTCTCCATGGCCTTCCTTCCCATGCCCATCCACAGTTGTATAGTTTCTTTTCAACATGGCATCCAGGGAGTATCACTGCTGTATTTTCATCCTTTGTCCCCTTTCTATGCCCTTTCATTATCCTCCAGAAGACATATAAATGAACAAACAAAAAGAAAGGAAAACACAAACAGCAATAAAGAAGAATACCCTCTTGTTTCCATTTCCCTGCATTCATTTTGATAAATATTATTTTGTTGAAATGGTATAATAAGTTACAGATTATTCTCTTGACCAGAAACAATATTAGAGTCGACATTAACCCAGTGATTCTCCAATGCTTATTAATCTGGATCCCCAAAACTACTGGGAAATGTGAGAATGGTTGAAGGTCCTGGCTGGTGGGGACAGAGAGCTACTCTATTCCCACACGATAAGAATTGTGACTCCCAAAGTACCAGTAGCAGCAAACAGTGCTCTGTCAAATCCTTCTTTAAGCCCGACACATCCATTCCAATTCTGAGCAGATCCTTTGCTCGTGTCTCAGCTAGGCACCTGCTCAGCTTTGCCACTGATATGTGGCTTTCCCAAGGTCATGTGCCCACTCCAGAGGCATCCAAAGGTGACACCTGGCTGACACAGAAACAAAGGCCTGACTCAACTTGAGACAGTTCTATGTGCTCTTCCTATCCCCATAGCTTCCCATAAGATTGACAGAGAGGCCTCGGCTGCTTTCCTGTGGCCTGTTAGTTCTCCCTCTGTCCTAACCTATCCTCCCAACTTGATTGCCAGCCTTACCCACCCTCTCTAAGAGTCTGTTTCTACAGAACCTAATCCTAGAATGACCTCCACTGAATTTCACCAGTTTGTCAGCCCATCCCCTACACATTCCAGATGAGTTAGAAGGGTCCCAGACTGGCTAAGGATCATACCCAAAGTACAGTGATTGTTAGTTTAGTTGTTTAGTCTAGATTGTTAGTTTATAAATTTGATACATTGAGGACAGTGAGGAACTTGGAAAAATAGGGAGAAACTGAAAGTTAATCCACTCAGTGGAGAACTCAAATAGTATAATCTTTTAGAAAAACTAGGTAAAAGCCCAACAAAATCAGCACCAGGAAATGGGGCCAAGAGGAGAAGGTGGATGAATAAAACAGGGAAGGAGAGAGAATGCACTCAAGAAAGCATTGTATATACCACAAAATGGAGAAAAGTAAGGGAAGGGGTGGACTGAAGGGGGTGGACTGAATGGGGATGAGAATGTGGAAGGGTTGTGACATTGATCTATATACATTGTATTCATAAATGGCTTTGTTAAACAGCACTTCCTTGGTACAACTACTTAAAATTTTAAAAAGAACTGATTTAAAAATTAGGGAGGAAACTGACAGAGAAAAATTTAAAAGTTAAGTATCTATTGAGAAAAAACACTAAGAAACCAATGGAGTTGAAAGCAGAACAAGAATGAGAATACATAAATAACAATTGAAGCTAGAAAAATTAAACAATGAGAGAGCCTAAGAATCAGCATTCCTAGCCCACTACAATATAGAAATGGAGAGAACATGCTCTAACACTTCAGTTTGGGAAAGCCTAGTTCTTATCAGTCTTCCTAAGCTACTCATAGTTAGTGGTCTGCCATGGTGGTAGGGAAAATAAAAAGAATTACTGGATATTTTCCTCTTAAACAGCTGGTAGGATGTAGAAACTATCCTTGAGATAATGGTGAATACACATACCTAAGTGAGATTTCCTTCCATTATAAGGAGATTCTTCTTTCCTCTGGAAAGAGAGCTAATTCTAAACACTGTCCACTGAGGAAGACCTTCTTAGTCCCAGTGTTTCCTTCCCCAGCCATTAGTGGGTCTTGAGAGACACGCCTCTTCCATGGCCTGTTCATCTACTCTTATTTGAACACAGTAGCCTAATATACTATTATAATATTTCTACCTCCAACTTCTAGACTCACAATCCCTTTTTTCTCTACTGCAGGTGCAAAATGTCCCCTATGATTGTCAAGAATAGGGGTAGAAAAACCTGAAAGTTCCAACTGTGGCCTAACAACTACTGTTTCCTCTTCAAAATGGAAAAACAAAATAAGCCAAGTCTTGAAAAAGATCTCACACTTGGAAGGCAAAAATAAAGCACACACTCATACACACAAAAAATGCTCTTTTTCTTTTTGCATAAAAGAGGAATTGATTTTATCACACTGCCTTTCTTAATTTTCTCAGAATCAAAATTAGCACTTAAAAACACAGAATAAAGCATACTGAATGAATGACATTATTACCAGAGCCAAAGTGATCAAGATAATTTCCCCACAAGCCTCATTTGAAAAGAATTTGATATTGTAATGTGAAATTTTACAGAAGTCCTCTGAGTTTAACTAAGCATCTCAAAATATTATGCCAAATACTTAACATTTATTTTTTAATCTTTTGAATAATACTCTCACTGTATACATATCCAAAAGCAATTCTGAAAAGAGTATTTTTTATAACTTAGAATTAAAAAAAATCCTGCTTTTCAAATTCTGAAAGGCAACAAAGGCATAAAAATACTAGATTCTTGTTTATTAGCTTGGGGCATAAAAAAGAATTTTGCCCAATGGCTTCAGGCAGAAAGTAGTAAGTTGAATTTACTGCTCATGAATGTTCTCACCCTATTGATCATCTACAGGAAGTACAGTGGAAAGAAATCAAACCTTAGGACTCACTCTTTGAACAATGACAGGAATTAGTATTGCCGTATCCTGCTCTATCGTGTAAACTAGGATTTCTCCATCAAAGGGCACTGTGGGATTATTTTTAGTCATCCTCTGATTCATTGGCCATACTCTCTTCATATTTCATAGAACAATCATATCTTTAATTCAATCTGGGGGGAAAAATAAGTCATAAGCATTCTACAATATGGACCTCCTCCTGTGTGAAACACGTCCCAGTTTATGGAGAAGCTGACAATTCAAAGGCTAAACTAGAAAAGTCAGGACAGCTTGACTTTTGTCGGTTTCCCAATTGTACAGCTTGCAATCTTTCTATTCCGTCGAGGTATCAGGGCACCATAACAGGGACAGATTGTTCCATCAGCCACACAAAAATTTTGAACCAGCAGCAGGTTTCTCCAAAACTCAGAGTGCTTTCCAAATGTTCAGTGCTCTAGTTGGGGCTAAGGTTACTTACCAAATGCTAATAGAAGTGAATGCGGTCATTAACTGGCTGAAAGATTTAGTCTTCTTTTAGATGTTTGTCCTAGCTGTTAGGGTCTGAACAAAATACCTTCTTGCATGAAATTTGAATTTTGCCTGAATCTGTTTATCATGGAATTGTTCCACAAGCACTCACACATTTAAAAAAACAGCGTTGTCTCAATATCCCTATAAATTACAATTTGGTTCTTCTCTTATGGGTCACTTTTGAGGACAAGAATCAAAAGACTGAAAAAACTTGGCTCAGAGAAATGGATTTCTGGTGGATGGTCTTCACTAAATCTGCTCATTTCACATCCTGGCTTTCCATTGTTCTGTAATAAAATTCAAAACATCTTAATTTAGCATATAAGTCCTCTACCATCTGCCTTCTGCTTTCTCTTCCAAGGCCTCGTTTCCCCCTTGAACTCTATCCACAGATTCAGTGAACTTCTTTCCCATTCTAGAAAGTTTCAAGCTCTTTCTTACCTTGGTCTGCACACAACCTTCTCCCTGTCTAAATACTACTGCTCCAAGTACTCCTACTTACCTACCAATCTCTGTCTCTCTGTGTCTCTTTCTCCATCTCTCTCTGCCTATCTCTCTCTCTTTGTCTGTCTCTCTCTCTCTGTCTCTTTCTCTCTCTCTCTCTATCCCTCATGTATAATCTTTGTCATTGCCTGGCAGATGTATTGCTGCTATCAAAAGGCTTTGTCTCACAACACATGTCTTACGAGGTCATTCCTGGAAAAATGCAAAGATAAATTTTAAGAGACTTAGCCAGGCTTGCTTTTGTAATCCTAGCTACTCAGGAGGCTGAGAACTGAAGATCGTAGCTCAAAGCCAGCCCAGGCAGGTAAGCCCACAAGAAGCTTCTTTCCAATTAACCACTAAAAAGCTGTAAGTGGAGCTGTGGGCTGTAGAGTATTAACCTCGAGTAAAAAAAAAAAGCTTTGGGAAAGTATCCAGGCCCTGAGTTCAAGCCCCAGTACCAATACAGAGAGAGAGAGAGAGAGAGAGAGAGAGAGAGAGAGAGAGAGAATTCCAGGTGATTTCTGATGCTTGTTTTATAGATCACTGCATCCACACAAATCACAGAGAGTTGGACTTGAGACCTCAGTGCTGTGGAGAGAGAAAAGACCAAAGAACCTCACAAAGGAGGCCCTGCCATGAGCCTGGAATTAAACCCCTCTAGCTGACCTGCTCTAATTTCTTCAGCTGGCACCTGCCTCTGTATGAAGAACAGAACTAAGCTTGCGTCTATTCTCAGGCTTCAGTTGTCATCTTCCGCTATAGTTTTGTCAAGTGGTTCCGAAAGCCCTTCTCCCATGCATTCTTGGCTATTGCTCTTGAGAGTTCTTCACACTCAGTACACCAATGGGGTATGATACGCCACAGAACATATAAATATTAATGTCTACTTGCTAAGCATCAGATGCAAAATGGACAATTATGGTTTGTGTTTAAATCTCAAGATGCAAGACAGAAACTACAGGAAAAAAAACACTACAACCTACAAATCATCATGGTACGTTTCCAAGTGTATAAGAGTACTGAAATCAAAATAACACTGGCATAAAATAAATTACTAACCTAGTTCTTACCAATTAGTAAAAGGTTGTATTTAAGAACAAAGGGTCTAACATCCCAGCTCTCCTTATGATTTATCTCCTTATTCCTTCCTACAAAGGGAATAAGAATAGAATTTTCAGAGCACTCACCTACCTCATAGAATTAGCATGACTAGTGAATAAATGCACACATGTAATCTATTAGCACACAGCACCTGGACTTAATATACATTGACCAAGAAATTAATATACATTGATCAAGAAATTAATATACATTGATCAAGAAATTAATATACATTGATCAAGAAATAATGATCTAAATAGCAGAGTCTAAATCAGTAGTTAGCAAAAATACAGCCAGGTGAATAAACCATATACAACAGGCTACCTATTTTCATAAGTAGTTGTCTCTGCATTCAACCAGGCCTTGTTCACTCACATATTGTCTAGTGTTGCTTTCATCCTGTTCTGGAAGTTGGTGGATCTTTTTTTGAATTCAAGTATATTAACTGTACAAAAGTTTCATTGTGATCATTGAGTGGTTTGCACAGATGAACATACCATACTCTGAACACGTTCACCCCGTGTGATACTCAGCACTTACTTCTCCTACCAAGTTCAGACCCCCATGATACCTAATACCTCTTCACTCCCCTGTCTTCTTCCCAACTGCCACTACCATCTTATCCCCATCAGCCTCAGAACCAGACTCAGCCAGTGTTGGAGTCCACCAGCCGTGACTGAGGTGTGTTAAGCCTTTCCAAAAGCAAGCCCCTACTTGGAGACAGACAAGAAACAGGAAAGACTGAGAATTGAGTTCATGTTCTTACTGCCAGAAGGTTTACCTTTCACCATTTCTTGAGAAAGTTCCTAAGTAGGAAATAAAAAGAAAACAAAAATTTCATTTACCAGCAGTTGTTTTCAGGAACTATTTATGGTACAGAAGATTTTGATTTAGCAAAAAACAAATAGCTTTTGCTCTTACTTACAAACAAATACTTCAAAGATTCTTAGACTTTCTTGGATGGCAGAATTCTTAGCATCCTAGTAATATTTTCCCAGCACCTCTTAGCCAAAAGAAACTCTCACTGTGCTGCTTATTAAGTAAGCTGTTCTGCTTACTAAGTGGATAAAACAATAAAGACAAATTGAAAAAAAAAGAATTATTGCCAGGTGCTGATGGCTCACATCTGTAATCCTAACTATTCAGGAGGCTGAGATCTGAGGATTGCAGTACAAAGCCAGTCTGGGCAGAAAAGTCCATGAGACTCTTATCTCCAATGAACCACCAGAAAACCTAAAGTGGTGCTGGGGCTCAAAGTGGTAAAGTGCTAACCTACTTTTCTGAAAGAGTTCAGGAACAGCACCCAGGCCCTGAGTTCAAGCCCCATAGCTAACAAAAAATTAAAAGAATTATTTTTTTAATAATGACACTTATTAAACAAGATGTGCAAGCTCTTTGCAAAACAAAATTCCCCTATCTTGCCATTATACCCCACCCCTCCCCCCTTCTTCCCTATTCCACACTTTATTTGTTGCCTCAGAGTTGTTTTTAACCTCAAAGTAACCATCAAAAACTCCAGACTATGCAAAGATACAGCATCACTGAAACAAATGTGGCACTGTTTAAAATTAACATTATTAATAATAAGTAAGCCACTTTGATCTTGTAAACCTTGCCATTTCTAACTGCTGCTGTATTTCCTTAAGTATCTCAACTATGGCGCTGTGGCCTTGTGAATTCATCTCAGCAACTCTGAAGGTCTAAGCACATGGTTTGAGAATCAAGAGTTTATACTGTAAAGTTGAAACATAATAATGTGAGACTGTGAACAGATCTGCCAAACATTATAGGGCAGCACTCACCTCCACACACCAAGTGACACCAGGTCTAGACAGAGCCCTTCCTTTGGCTCTGTCCATTGTTTACAGTCTCTACTTCAATAATCTCTCCAACTTGGGTGCCAAGCACCTGTATCTGGTCTTAGTCATGCTGATAAACTTTTTCCTCAGCTTGTTCACCTTATCATCTTAAGATTCATCCAAAGAATACCTAAAAACACAGCCAGGGAACAACTCAAGGTTTGAAGAATTATCTTCATCAGAAGGCCAAGGCTGCTTTGTAAAATGTACATCTCTGAGTTGGGTTGATTGTGCTGATGAATTTATCCCTTCAATTGTCTTACGAGTTTGTCAAAAGTTGTAGGGCTGGAAGTGGTGCTAAGGCTCAAGCGGTAGAGCACTCACCCTAAGCTGAAGAGCTCAGGGACAGTGCTCAGGCCCAGAATTCAAGCCCCACAACTGACCAAAAAAAGTTGTAGGGCTTTTAAAATCAAGTTGAGATACTCATAAGACACTATGTTGGAAATGAGCATTACAACCTGGGGAGGAGAGGAGGCGAGGTGGGGCAAGGAAAGTGGGAGAGAGTGAGGGAGAGAAAGCAATGTCCAACAAGAATTGTACTCAGTCCCTTACTTATGTTAACTGTAACCCCTCTGTACATTACCTTTACAATAAAATAAAAATCAATAAATGAAGTTGAGAGATGGTTATAATTTTCTATTACATTTTCTTCTGGAGATTTTCAAGCTTCACATCTTACATTTAGATCCATCTGGTGGTGTTAACCCTTTAATATGGTATGAGATGATGGTCAAAAAAATTGAAGGGGCTGGGAATGTGGGTTAGTGGTAGAGTGCTTACCTAGCATGCCTGAGGCCCAGGGTTCAATTCCTCAGCACCACATAAATAATAAATTAAATAAATTATTTTTTAAAAAAATTGAAGGGCAGAAAAAGAGATTTATTACATGGCAGCCATGGGAAGACAGCATCTCAATACATCGCCAGGGCTGCACACATTGGCTTTGGAGAAAAGCCAATGGAGAGAAATAAGAGTAGGAATGTGGAAGAGATACATAGTTAAAATCGCTCTCATGACAGGCGCAGCCTGGAGGGCCAACATTTTGTAATGCTATTTACTTACGTTGCATTTGGCTATCCACTTTTTCCAGTACCATATGGAGGAGGTTTGTCCCATGGAACTGCTTTGGAAACTTGGGAAAAAAATCAGTTGAGCTGGGCGCTGGTGGCTCACGCCTGTAATGCTAGCTATGTAGGAGGCTGAGATCTAAGGATCATGGTTCAAAGCCAGCCCCGGCAGGAAAGTCCATGAAACTCTTATCTCCAACAAACCACCAGAAAACCAGACGTGGTGCTGTAGCTTAAGTGGTAGAGTGCTAGCTTTGAGCTGAAGAGCTGAGGAACAGCACTCAGGCCCAGAGTTCAATCCCCATGACAGACCAAAAACATAAATAAATAAATAAAATCAATTGACCTTTGTGTTAGTCACCTTCCCATTACTGTAACAACATCTATAAGACATTTGACTTAAAAGATAAAAAAAAAAGTTTGTTTGGGATGACTGTTTCAATCTATGATAAAATTAACCTGTTGCTTTAAGGGGGAGCACACGCATGGACACGCTTATCACCCATGGTGCCTGGGATATGAGCTCTTTATCCTTCAAATACAAATTGTCTCAGCTCTAGAGCTGTAGTCTGTGTGGAAGAAGTCTCAGTTTGGACCATTCTCATATATTCACACAGTTAGTTATATAAAATATGCAGGGTGTTCTTTTCCTGTGCTAAGAAAATATCCACATACTCTTGATCTTCTAACAGGATTTCATTTACTTGAACTTCTATCCCCTTTCTTTCTAACTAGACTTAAACCACTAACAGTTTAATTTGGGGCAGAATTAACACTGTCTTATTTTCTGGATAGACTCTAGATCTACCAACAATGCAATGAACAGCAAGAAATTATATCCAGAAGTTGATTTACAGTGTCAATAAATTTGCTCTTTCCAGAGAAGTCCTGATTACAAAATCATTATCTATTTAAATTAAAGGGTGAGGGCACAAAAGACTTCCTAATTCAGGTCACAATGAACCCAGCAATGAAGAGAGCCATGTAGTCCATTAAATATCTCAGCAGGAAAAAAAAATCCTTAGGTCTTGGACATTGTTACTAACTATCCCTAAAACCTTTAGTGTATTGTTGTGAGCTTATTGTTTGTGGTTCTTTACAACAACAAAAAATTATTTGCAAAACAGCCCATCAAAATGACAGTAATTAAATTTCCATATGAAAGATTTATTTAAAATAATTTCATTGCTAGTAGAAGAGCATTTCTTCTGCTATGGAAATTCTGAAAGCCATGTTTTCAAAATGTTAATTTAGAGACGAAATCTAAATCTTCATGTACAATAATTGGTATGCATTACAGCCTCTGAGCCCAAAGTATATCCACAAAGAAGCTTTGTTCATAACTTAATACATCATGAGATCTTACAAAGACACAACATACTATTCTGATAGAAATTATAAGCACAATTTTCATAAGAAAATCCATAAAAATTGAATCATGTAGTCACAATGGAAAGAAAAATATAAAGTAAACCCATGAATTTAAAGAGTAAATTTAGGAATATAATTAATTTAAAAACTTGCCACACAGAATAAATCAATTCTTTAAGGGGGTTTTATTTTAAATGTTTGCTGTTACATTCTAGTAAAGCAAAGGAATACAAAGCTAAGGTTACTATAGTATTACTATGAATATAATACAGATTTCTAACATGAACTAAGACAAGTTAAGAAAAAAACTTTTAAATATATACTAGGATAATTAATAGCTTGCTTGTTGAAAGCTGCCAAACAAATTTTTCTATAGTGTTCTCAAATTTTTCTAGACAGTAACAGAGAATGGTTTTGAAAATTAAATATAGCACATAGCTCAGAATCACTTATGATATGTCATTTGGAACCCATAAATTTAAAGAAAAAAAGGATGAGAGAACAGAATAAATTTTTCAGATGTGTTTAAAGAACCTGGGAAAACAATTCCTCATTGACATTATTACTAACGCTTATCTGGAACATCTTTATTTTCAAGAGAGATTGCTTGAAAAGTGTGCATGAGTAGAACTACAATTTCTACCATCAAATAGCTTCTAGCAACTGGTTGTATAAAACAAATTATGCTTCTCTATGCTTGTTTATGGTGATTTGAAAAACACATAGGCCACTCCCTAATACAATGGAGGATTTTAAGTGCTTTTGGAAGGATCTGCCTGACAACCATTTTTCAGAAGATGAGAACTCAGTGATTCTAGCATTCTTTCCTTGGATCCACTATGGTAACCATAAATGACCTTGTTTGCTTCTTCCCCCGACTCTGTCCTCATTACATGCCACACAGTGGCTTCCCAATGGTGCTCCAGGATCCTAACCACTGACGGTATAAATTGAGACACTAAGCAAACCATGAGCACATTTGCCTTCCATGTGAACAGCTTCTATGTTTTAATCTACCTTACTTGTATCCAGGTTTGTTAGTTCTAATTGCCATAGAAAGAAAAGATAGTCTGCCCTCAGGTGATCTTTCCAGGGTGATCTCATGCCCTCCTAAAATCTCAACTGCCCCTCTTCATACAGTAATATCAAAATTTTTTTCTCAAGTCCTTTGTCTCTATCCCCCAGACAAAATCAGTCTCAAAGTGCATCTAATTCTAAAATCTCCGCTCTCGCCCCATTGTGACAAATCCTGTTGATCATCTGTATACAATTTATCACCCATTGTAACAAATCCTGTTGGTCTCCTGTATACAATTTACCAGTCCTCTGGAAGCTTCATCATTTGCAAATTACCTTTTTTGTTATCTCCATTTACACTCAGCTTTTTGCTATCTAGCAGTTAGCAACTTTTACCATGATCCCTCATAACTACAGACTGTACTCTCTATGTTCCTAACTCTTGGTGGCCTGGGAATTCCACTGATGGCTCATATTCTTGGTAGGATGATCTTTTCTGATGCTACCTATCAGTTCTGGTTATTAGCTCTTTGCATTCCAAAGACTCTTTAAGACAAACTTGACTGTGTCAATTATTGCACGTTGGTCACAGTTAATTGAAGTATAGCATTTGTGAGCAAGCAACTAGGAAAAGCATTAAATATAGACTATATAGTTTCAATTTTTTACCTATATTAAATGATGACTTGGGGCATGGAAGACAATGTGACTGTTGCTGATATCAAGATTGTATTTTTTAGATTCCAACAAAAATTAGAGGCCAACAAATAAGACCACACTAAAGCTACCAGCACAACCATGTTCATTACAGCATTGTTTACCATAGTCAAGATATGGAATCAACCCAGATGCCCCTCAGTGAATGAATGGATCAAGAAAATGTAGTATATATATACACAATGGAATTCTATGCTTCCTTCAGAAAGAATAATAGAGTGCCATTCATAAGGAAATGGACAGACTTGGAAAGCATGTTAAGCAAAGTAAGCTAGACCCAAAGAAACATAGGTTGCATGGTTTCTCTCATTTGTAGTAATTACAATGTGCCTATAAATCTACAAGTAAACACACTGGATGGTAAAAGAATATTCTTTGGAGAGAATCACAAAGGCTAATAGCTATGGGCATATGATTATATAAAATGATGTTTATTGAAATGAACTCCAAGAAATGGAAACACAAGGTTTTTGTTAGCTTGTTTTTTGTTTTTGTTTTGGGTTTTAGTTTGTTTGTTTTCTCCTGTTTTTGATTTCTATACCTTTTGTCTTGTATGTAAGTTTATCTGTTTGGGGGAAAGGTAGCACAGAAATGGTGAGACAAAAGGTGAATAAATGCAGCAGTGACACTCAGTAGACATTATATTGAAAACAAACTATATCACTTGTAAGGGAGGGATTTGGGGAGGGAAAACCTGGGAGTAAATGAGGTAAGTTGTGAACTGTTGAAATAGAAATGTGCTCATTACCTAATTTATGTAACTGTAACCTTCTGTACATCAGCTTTACAATAAAAATGCATAGATAGATCATAGATAGATAGATAGATAGATAGATAGATAGATAGATAGATAGATAGATAGATAGATAGATAGATAGATATAGAGGACAAAGCTGAGTGCTTGTGGCTCACATCTATAATCCTAGGTTATTATCTAAAGATCTCAGTTGGAAACCAGCCTGAACAGACAAATCTAAAACCCTTACCTCCAAATAACTAGCAAGGAGTTGGAAGTAACTCCAGTGGTAGTGTACCATCCTTGAGTGAAAAAACTAAGCAAGAGCTGATGTCCCTGAGTTCAAACCCTAATCCCAGAGGGGGAGAAAAAAATAAAGTTCAGAAATAATGTAGGGGGAAAGCTCTTGCCTACTGCCTGAGATGTACTTTTCCAGGGCATTTCTAAAACCACACAAGAACTTCCTTCCCATTCCACATACACCATGCTTTATAAATCTCACCCATACGCATACATTTCTGTAACAAGGAGAGAGCAGCAATTCAGAAAACACGTCCAGCCAGAACACTCGCCCAGCATCTCCTGCAATGAACTGACACCAACTCAGGCTTCAGGTGTCCAAAATCAGTCACCATTGTACCCAAATAGCTTGCATCAATCCCTCCCTTTTGCCTTTAAAGACCTGCTTCCTCACAACTCAACCTCTTTTCAAACCGAGTTTACTATCGCATGCGTATTCTTTCAAGTGCTAGTCCTAAATAAACTGAATCCTTAATCTTTCTCTATATGTTACTAAAGTTTACAATAGCTGTACCCATGTTACTACAGAGTTCATTCAGTAGGTGGCAATGGGAGGAAGAGAAGGCTACAGAGCAGACATGAAGTGATGAAGGCTTAGATTGGAGGTATCCCAATGAGAGGGAAAGGACAAGGAGAATAGATGTTACACACACAGACCTGAAACATTTGTGAACTGAGTAGTCACAAAAGCAAAGAGAGAAAGCAAGGACTCAAGAATTTCAAAGTTAACTGGAAAACACTACAGCATCCTATATTAAAAAAAGACAGAGGCATTACAGAAGATAGAAGAAATTGAGCTGAAAATAGAAAACCAAGCAGGAACAAGAATTTAAATGATAATATTATTATAAACTATACAACAGATAATATATAACTATTAATGATTTTGGTAACCATCATTGCTGTTATCATTCTTACAAAGAAATACAAAAGCCATGGGAAATAACATGAGACGAGGTACACATTAAAAAGACATGAGTAGGGCTGGGAAGTTGGCTCAGTGGTAGAGCGCTTGCCTTGCATGCATGAGGCCCTGGGTTTGATTCCTCAACACCACATAAGCAGGAAAAAAAGTGGCGCTGTGATTCAAGTGGTAAGCACTAGCCTTGAGCTGAATTGCTGAGGGACAGCACCCAGGCCCAGAGTTCAGGCCCCACAACCAGACCCAAATAAATAAATAAATAAATAAATAAATAAATAAATAGACATGAGTATTGAAAAATACACCCTGGGTTTGTCCGTCAGTGTCCTTACAGAGGAGAGCAAAGCCAACGCCCCAAGAAACTTACAACATAAACAGGGAAAGAATAGTGCAGAAGCAATATATGGTTGAGAAATGAAGGGTTTAAGAGGGAAAATATTAAGCTGCTTAGAAGAATTATGAGCCATGTAAAGTTTTTATTAGCATCCATTAGTTGTACAAGGGAGTTTCATTTTAACATGTCCATTGATACATACCATGCATCTCGATCAGAGAGCAAGGAGACAAGAACTGCCCATGTCATAAAGAGAGAAAATTTGCCTCCCAGTTGGTCACAGAAGGGTACATAGCAGGCTGCCATGTCTTTAAGAAAATATGGAAAGAAAGCTGAACCAATGTGCCACAGGCTCTATCCTTTCTGATTGTAGCTTTGGGGTGTCTGTTTCTGAGCCACTGATAAGAAGGGGATATTGCAAAGGTAGGTGTCACCTCTGCAAGTTCACAGTGTCACAGATCTGCACCTTTCAAGGTAATGTTTTCCTTCACACTCACAAATTAGCACTTCAACATCTGTTTTCAAAAAAAAAAAAATCCTAGAGCAATAGATTTGGTGGCAAAGCCCTTAGCACACTCATGGCTCATGGTTTGATCCCTAACACATCAACAAAAAGAAAGAGAGAAAGATTCACCATGTACCCATGGCTCATCCAGGTAATCCTAGCTGTTCAAGAGGCTGAGATCTGAGGATCCGGGGTCAAAGTCTACCCCAGACCCTTATTTGCAATATCTAGTATATGTATGAGTCAAGCGGAAAAGGTCAGATAATGTGATGTCAGGAAAATGAACCCTTAGATATGTATTTTAATGTTTTTTTCTTTCATGCTTGTGTTTCTAAGGCATTTATAAGATTATCTCTTTGTTGCTTTGTATGTCCCTCCCCCACAGTATAACCCCTGCTTTCACTATATTTGATGTCAGTATAACTTGTGGAGGAGATGGGGAAAAACCAGTTGTTTAAAGATACAGGCGGACCTGTTGCAACAATGAGAAGTACAAGTTGTCATGTCCAAAACGAGCTTTACAACGTCGGTGCAGGGGGGGGGGGGGCGGGGAAGGAGAAGGATTGGGATTGGGGGGGAGGGGGGAGGCTGGGAAGGGATGTGAAGGGTAAACCAAAGGAGGAGGCTGCAATGCTTGGTAAGAAATGTACGCATTATCCTGCCCATGTAATTGTAACCCCTCTGTACAGTATGTTCACAAATAAAATAAAATTAAATTTAAAAAAAAGTCTACCCCAGACTCTTATCTCCAATTAAGCACCAAAAAGCTGTAAGCAGAGCTATGACTCAAGTAGTAGAGTACCTTGTCTTGAGCAAGAAAGCTAAGGGACAGCATCTAGACCCTGAGTTCAAGTTCAGAACAGTCCTATGGGAAGATATATGATAACAGAATATTTAGAATATGGCACCCATCAAATTACCTATATTAACTACAGTGTCAGTACCTTAATGGCTTCAATAGGTCAGATCACTTGATGGCATTTATGACTTTATCTCCTGAAAGAAACCACACCCTTAAATTCAGTAGAAATGGGAAGGAAACAGGAACAAAGCATAACCAACGGAAATGCATGCAGTTTACTGATGGGCCTCTATTTCATAAACAGAGGGAGCTTGAACCCTGCCCCTCAGTGCATAATAACACCCTGCCAAGGGCTTCTAAAGCGAGCAGGAAGGACTGGGGGAGTGAACTTGCAATCCGAGGAGGAGATACTGTATATTTGGAAAATTCCATTTAAATAACCCAGTTGTAGCCAATCCCCTTTTCCACTTCCCCATTTTAGGAGGTTGAAAAGCAGTAATTAGAATGGTAGGCTGAGAAAGCCAACTAAACCCAGATTGACAGATAGGCCCACCAGAAGAGGCAGCCCCCCCCAACTGCATTATTCCCACAATAATGTCTTTATTTACATAGCAGAGTAAGTATATTGTGTGCCACGGAGCTTTTCAGTCAGTAGAATCATGCTGCTAAAAGAATAGCCCCCCACCACCAAGAACTCCTAATTTTAAGATACAAAAACCAGTGTGACAATTATTTCTGTAATCCCCACGGCAAACAGTGCAATCGTTTTCTTCCTGAGCCTTGCAAATCAGAACCATAGCAACGTAACATGTGCGGGCCCAGATGGGTGGACGGCTTCTCAGAATGAGGCAGGAGCTCAGGAATTCAAGCTCTTCATCAGAAATAGAGAAAAACTGGACATGGAAAAGTCTTGTAGCTAAGTTCAATTTCAATCTTGTGTATGCCCTGTGTGTCTCTCTTGCTTGCTTGTTCTCAGGAGCGTTCTAAGAACTTTCTGGCCCCTTCTCTGTTGTTGTTATGGTTATTTGAGAGACAAATGGGCTTATTAAAGTGAAATGACCCTCTACACACAGGACAGACCCAACAGGAGAACTCAACACTCCACCAGTGGTGTCTGGGACAATTTAAGTGAATGGCAATGTGGATTGGCTGGGTGTGGGTGATGTGATGTTCACACAGATTGGCTCAGAAGAGCCTACCAGGAATGGTGATCAAAACCACAATGCACATGACATGGTCAAGACTAGAAAGTCATATCAGGACAAAGTAAGAGTCAGAAACATTCACTGGCTAAGTGGATGATCCATGGAAGCGGGGAACGGCTTTATTTGGGGTTTTTTATCTGTTATCTTTGGATTCCGATGAGATAATTCTTTAAACTTTTTGCTTTGTGTAATGAACAGCTGATACCGGTCAGCCTCCTCATGACAATCACACGTGTGGAGAGTCAGGTTGGCCATGACTCACGTGGTATGAGAAGAGAACACATCTTCCTTGGAGGATGCCAGGAAAAGGCCCTCTCCCAGCAGACACCTTTCCACCATTTGAATAGTGCTTGGGAATCTGACCCAAAAAGGAAAAAGAAAAAGGCAAAGCCTTTGTATCATATATTTAAAGATAAGACTTCAAATGTAAATCACCTTAGAAAAAGTCAAAGATGGACGAATTTACCCTCAGCTGAGGGGTTGTCCTGACCTGACCCTTTTCTGAGAAGATTGGGCAGAACAAACCATCAGAAAGAATCAGAGAGAAAACTCAGGGGGGGAAGCAGGGAGGAGGGACTTGCGAGAACTGGACACAAAAATTTTCCCGGTCCATAATTTTATTTAGCTTTACCCTCGTTTTCTATAGTTTTAGGGGTCACCTTGTCATACGCCTGAAGAGGCAGATTCCCAAAGCACTGTGGGAAGAATTCTTTCCCCTGATGGCAGAAGGAAGAAGCAACCTCCTGAATAACTTCACATTGTCTAAACCCTTAGCTCGCTTTAAATAAGAAGTCTGCCCTATTCTCCAGCCCACATACTCATTTTCAGCTTCCACCTCAGAATCTTGACACATTTCATTCGGTTTCTAAGTTCTTTTGATCTCTCTTTAGCATTTAGTTAATTTTTTAATTGCCAGAAAGGTTTTGCAAAATCTGTTAGGGGGTATGATGATATGCAACTATTAAGCTTGAACATATATACTGACTTTCAGATATTTTTGAAACCTGTCATATAAAGTCTTAACTTTTTAAAAATACTCTACTACTTTTCATGAGCCTTCTTTAAAGAAAAAAAGCACTCATCACAGCCATTTAGAAAGAAATATGACATTAAGAGGAGGTGAGTTTTTCCAAGCATTGCACTGTGATTTACTTGCGCTCTCCCATTAAGTCTAAATTTGTCTTCAAACCAGTGTAAGGAGTCGTGATTTATTGGAGCCTGATGGCAAAGGTCTATTAAAACAATAACTTGAAAATAGTCTCCATAGCTCACACGTCACTCATCAAGGAGATTAGGGCTGTAATTCCACAGAAGGCTGTGGGCCTATCAGAGAATCAAGACGAACAAAGGGACTAACTATAACTGATGCTTTCATGCACACAGAAGCCCACTCCTAAATGGCCTCAAAGACCTGGGGAAGGCTCTGAGGCCCCCCTTGTCATCCCGGCTACTCAGGAGGATGGGGTGGAAGGTCATTGGTTTGGAGTCAGCTCAGGAACAAAGTTCAAGAGGTCTCAGACCAAGCAATAGACAATCGCGGGGCCCAATGGGATGCACCTGTCATCACACATACATGGGAAGCATAAATAAGAGGAGGGGGCAGGGATTGGAGCCTTGGCTAAGGAAGACCAAAAGTCAAAGAGAGCTAGCACATTTATAATTGTGGGGGGGAAATAAAAGAAGAAGAAAAGCACCAGGAGTCAGCACAAGGAATAATAAAGAGAACAAGCCCCGGTAAAGAATCCTTCAGGAATAACACTCTAGAAGAGGAAATCAAATGCATGTGCTGGGACATCTCAACCAGTCCTCGGGATTTGAGAGTCAGAATGAGGAAGTTGAGGACCGCAGCCCTTCTTGAATCACTGTCCTGCAGTGATGAAGGGCGTCCTGGAGGACACTGCGCAGAACTCAAGCTTCGCCTTGCAGCCATCTCTGAGCTCGTCCCCCCAAGTGGCATCCACAGTCCCCGATGTTTGCGTTCGTGCCGTTACTTCCTCTGGGAAGTCAAGGGTATCTTTTCCCCAGCACATGAATTCTACATCACCCTCACCCCAAAGTAAAGGTGGAAAGTTTCTTTTCCACCAAAGGAAACAGTTTTCTTTGCTCTTGCCAACCTCTGTGTTAACCAATACAAAAAAAAAAAAAGAGGAAAAAATAGAAGGGTAGGGAAGGGAAGGTGGGAAAGAAAGGGAAAAGGGAAGGGAAAAGGGAAGGGAAGGGAAAGGGAAAGGGAGGGGGAAAAGGGAAAGGGAAGGGAAGGGAAGGAAGGGAAAGAAAGGGAAAGGAAGGAAAAGGAAGGAAAGGAAAGGAAAGGAGTCCAGGTTGCACATGTGGTCATTTAGTACCTTTGTGAAAGGCACATAGCAATCTGCCCTTAGTAATATTGATGACGATTCTTGGTTTTGCGAAACTGTAGTCAAGCTCCCAAACGTTGGCCTAGGCCCATCTGGGCACTTTTTTATAAAACCCAATTTTATCAAAGACGCCTCTCCACGTCTAGTTCAGTTTAGCAAGACGGCCTCCCTTGATTGGTTTTTCCATACTGGGGCTTGAACTCAAGGCCTGGGCCCTGTCCCTGAGCTTTGTCAATCAAGGTTAGTGCTCTAACTTTTGAGGCACACCTCCACTTCCGGCTTTCTTGTGATTCTTGGAGATAAGGATCTCACTGACTTCCCCGCCTGGACTGGCTTTGAACCTTGATCCTCAGATGTCAGCTTTCCAAGTAGACAGGATTATCAGCATGAGCCACTGGTGCCTGGCTTCCCCCTTGATTTCAGATCTCCTCTTAATATCTAATCAAATGTCTCATCTTCTTTCATCTGCCCCCACTCTACCTTCGACCCCCAAGTCTGATCACCCCAGGTTGTCTTCACCAGTGTTCTGTTAGATTGCTTGTAACCAAACCCTCCTTTACCCCTGCTGTTTCCTTTAGTGATTTTCCATCCACCTACATGGA
Organism: Dipodomys merriami; assembly: GCF_024711535.1. Lineage (NCBI taxonomy): Eukaryota > Metazoa > Chordata > Mammalia > Rodentia > Heteromyidae > Dipodomys > Dipodomys merriami. The sequence continues at coordinate 9,166,347 of NW_027202826.1, forward strand.
CCTTTTTTGCCTTGGCTATAATTCCCACTTGCCCAAGGTGTATTCGGAGTTGAATGCATCATTGCAGGGGTCCTGCCACCTATTACCATGTTCCTGGATGAAGTTTGCCTTCCTGGCCTTTAACAAGCACCACTAAATGCCCCGCCCCGCGACCTTCCCCGCATCCAGACTGAGACACGGCCTTCTGCAGGGAGAGTCTAAGAAGGGAAGGGGATGGGGAAGACCACCAGCATGTTAGAGAAGGAAGTCATTTATTTGACTCATTTTCCTGGCAGCGTTAATTTATGATTCTTGGAAACTTTTGGCAGGAGAGTGGGAGGAAAGGATTTCAAGAATTCATAGAATCATTTAAAAAGGAAAAAAAAAAAAAACACAAAAAAAGCAAAGGGGAAGGGGTGTGGCGTGCTCTGCATCCAGTCCAGTTCTACCATTCCATAGGTTGCAAAGAGAAAGCGGAGGCTGACTGAGATCCTAGGATTTGCCAGTGACTTTCTATTTATCACTCCATTTATCCTTTAAAAAAAAGAAGGAGGTGAGGTAATGATAGCTTCGGTCGACAACGATGGAAAGAAAAGATCAGCACATTTCAGTACGTTGTCTAAGGGCACCCCAGCTTAGTCAGTGACAGTCACGACTTAATCCACATTTCCTGCATCCTGAGCCTTTATTTCCACTGGTGCTGGTTCTCCTCATAACGAGACGCTGCGAGATTCAATGACTCCCACAGCAGTTAAGGGCTGGCGACTCAGCCTCCTGACTCCCAACCTCCCCAGACTTTTCCTCTGTAAATAATGCTGCAGTTTCAATTGTTCTGAACTGAAGACAGAGGCCACTGTGAATTGAATTATCCCATTCCATTGGTGTGCTGAATGCTTTTGCCCGCCCGGGTCAGATCCCACCATCCTGCCATCACTGATGCTCATCGGCCTGGGTGATGCATCATTGTACTGCATGGCTCCCTTACCCCCAACTTCACCAACTGCGTTCTTATTTCCTCCCTTCAAAAAGGAACTGTCCTTTCTCTATTTTATGCATTATTTTTCAATTGTAAGTAGTTGGGCAAAGAGGTTTCCATCCCATGCCTCAGATCCAGAGTGCAATGTCTCCCAGTGGGTGTCTTCGCCCAGCCTTTTCTCCCTCCTCCCCCAGTCCCATCCATGCCAACTTCCATGGACCCCATTGCTGCCTATCCTACTGGGTATAATGACTCTGTTCCCACCTTCCTCTCTCCTTTCTTCTAGACCCCTCCCCTTTTCTTCCCCCACCTCCCCCAAAGAAATAAGCCTGTTTCAGCTGCTTGGTATTCACTTTGTTAAACTGTGTAGCCATTGTTCAGAGGAGTGATACAATCTCAATCCTCCTGAGGATGCCCTCCTTTCGTCATTGATTTGTTCGTGTCTACAGCTGTACAGCCCTCTCTATGCTTACATGCAGGTTTATCAGTTAAATCCAACCTTCACATCTTCTTAATAAAAATATGTTAAACTGGGCTGGGAAGGTGGCTCAGTGGTAGAGCACTTGCCTTGCATGCATGAGGCCCTGGGTTCAATTCCTCAGCACCACATATGCAGAAAAAAAAAGCCAGAAGTGGCGCTGTGGCTCAAGTGGTAGAGCGCTAGCCTTGAGCTGAAGAGCTGAGGGACAGTGCCCAGGCCCAGAGTTCAGGCCCACGACTGGACCCAAAAAAAAAAAGAAAGAAAGAAAGAAAGAAACTGTAACTTCTCTGTATATCACCTTTATAATAACAATAAAAAATTGAAAAAAAAGAAAAAGAGACAGTTTAAAAAATATATTTTAAACTTATTCACTATACAAATTTTTAATCACTGTACATTTCTATGCATCATACTATCATCTTAGAATCCTGTTGCCTTCGAAGGAACGGATAGATTACTTTTAAAAGTGAAGTAAAAGTGAAAACCTATATAAATAAAAGTGAAAAAGCCTATAAGGTCCACTCAGATATTGTTGACACACCAATTGCTGTCAATATTTACATGCCAAGAGTCTGATCGATGGTAATAAGCCAACGAACTAATTTCAGGACTCAGGCTAGAGGGAGCCTTAGAGACTTGGAAGCTTTTAACAGCCATTGTAGGATTAGGTCAGGACTTTCTTCACAGATCCTGCTACCAGCGTGAAATATATTATCAAAACACGTTTACTGACCACCTACAATGGAATGTGCTCAGCACCAACCAGGGCTTGAGAGGTCTAAATAATGAAAAGCCAAAGCTTTCAGACGTCATCCCTCATCTCTAGTTACTTATGAAACAATATGCATGAAGTTTGACAAGCTTAGTGCTCTCATGTTACCAGATATTTACTCTTTGGTGAACTCTCAGGAACACTTCAAATTCAACATCTCCTCCTCTTACAGAGAAACCTGGATGAAGGAAAACCTGCACGCCGGTCTTGGTGAACAAACACCATCTTCCTACCCACCCAGACAGGACTTCCCTGACCTTTTCCCCCACCAACTGATTGTTGGGTGCTGTCAATGCTAGCTCTGCTGTTCTCCTCTCCTTGTTAAATCTTCTATCCAGACATTTATCTTCCTGTCGTTGGCACTCACAAGACTCTCCCTCTAAACCATCCCACATGTGAAGTCTAAATTCTTAGCCCAGTACTCAAAGCCTGTCATAGTTTGACGCAATCCTACCCTTCCCACCCTAGTTCCCACTATGTCCCCTTTGTTAAATTTTATTGCACTGTACTCATGCAACATTTCTTGAAGAATTCTTGCTCTTTGTGTCTTTGTCTCTTAATCTAGTAAACTTCACATTCTTCCACTTTCTCTGCCCACCCAAATTATCCATCCCTGATGGATCATGACGTTCATCGAATTTTCCTTAATCATAAAAAATTGATCCATCTATGTCTGTGTCATAACTATTAATGAACGTGTCTCTCTATTCCTGATTGTCTACAAACTCCTAGAAAGGCTACATAGGTAAAGCGCCTTCATGGTGGAGAGAAATTACATGGTCCCCTCTTTTCAGAAGTCAGGTAAAGACAAATAAACCTTGAGTTGAGCTTCAAGGAATGAGAAACAAAGTGCAAGTAAGATTGAAATGGACTCTTTAAGAGAAGAAAGGATCTAGAACAACAACATGTGATTATGAGGGGGAAAAAATATTTCAGGCAAAGGCCAACAGCAACTTTCAAAACCTGGAAGAGTCAGGCATGGTAGCTCACACAAATAATCCAAGCTACTCAGGAGACAAAGGCAAAGCCAACCTGGGCAGAAAAATAGTTAGTGAGACCCCCCCCCCATCTCAACAAACAAGCCAGGTATGGCAGTTTACTTCCGTGACTCTAGCTATGTGAGAGGCATTGGTAGGAGACCAGTCTGAGATCAGGCTTGAGCAAAAGTGTGAGACCCTATCTAAAAAAAAAAAAAAAAACTTAAATAAAAGGGGACTAGAGTGATAAGGCATCTGCTTAGCAATTGCATGGCCCTGAGTTCAAATCCCAATGCTGCCAAAAATACTTTAAAAATCTTCATTCAGGAGCAGGCCTGGAATAATCAATGAAGCGATAGAGAAATTTTCCTTTCAGGTGTTATCACCGAGACTTGGAAGTAAAAGGAGATGGATTGTCAGGAACACATGGAAAGGTACCTGGGAGATGATAACATGCAAATAAAGAGGGTGGCTCTTTCTAGAAAATAATGCCAAAGCAGAGCCTGTGACTATATCTGAACTTCACATTACCCTATGAAGAGTCAGCGTCCCGAAGGAGGAAAGAATGAAGTATCTACCTGCCTAGAATGACATTGCAGAGAAAGTCCACTCCTGGGAGAGGGAGCTGGGCAATGGAGGGAGACGGCCTTGGCCTCTACACAGGAGAGGCCTCCCCCCTCCCACCCTGGACTCTGCCCCCTGCCTTCACAATGATACCCACCCACCCACACACAGGACAGGGCTTGTAAGAGTGGCCGGAATCATGCATAATCATCAGCCTGCACTGTGTTTGGCATGGCTGGTTCTGGCCTCAGAAAGGTAATCTCTCCTAAACAATTTTGCAGAGACACAGAAAAACAACTTGGCCTGAAAGCTTATTGATGCATCTAGCAGATAGGACCAGAATATGCTAAGCGGGTAAGAATATCCAAATAAAAATAGCCACTGTCAGGCTCGGTGGCACATGCATGCAATCCCAGCTACTCAGGAAGCAGAGGTAGAAAGATCTTGGTTCACAACCACCAGGTGAAGCCTTATTTTAAAAAAAAAAAAGGACTAGGGGTGTAGTTTCAGTTGTTACAAGTCAGAATCTCCTGAGTTCAACCCTCAGTACCAGCCCCCTAAGAGAAGAAAGTCGTTGTTGAATATTTGTGCCATCTAAAGTTCAGAAGCTGACCTCCTGCCCCCAGGCAATGGTATTGAGTGAGGCCTGTTGGAGACCACTAGGTCCTGGGAGTGGAGCTGCCTGGAATAGAACAAGTGCTCACAGGGATTGTATCACCCCTTCTACCACACGAGGATGCAGCAGGAAGACACTGTCCATACAGCAGGAAGTAGAAACTCACAAAACACCAACCTTGCCTGCACCTCGATCCCAGACTCCCTAGTCTGCAGTCCTGTGAGAACTACATTTGTAGTTGGTGCTTCCTACCTAGTGTCTCCAGTTTCATTATGGCAGACTAGAACCGTGGCATACCAGATCTGAACCTGAGGGTACTATTGACCCAATGAAACACTGAAGCCCATTGAAATTGTGTTCAGAAGGGAGGAGGAGGAAGAGATTGGGGGTGAGGGATGTATTGGAACATATTATATGCAAGTATGGAAATATCACAATAGGAATAGATTACATGCATGAAATCCTCCTTATATAGCAATATGTGCTCATTTAAAAATAAATCACAAATGTATAATATAAAATATACATACTACTACTATAGTTTTTCATTCTAAACAAAATCTTGATTTAAAAATTGCCCCTTGTAATCATTTGATTTTATGGTGTGGTATTCTTCTAGGATGTTTTGCTAAACAAACAGTAAGATCATAATTTTAAACATTAAATCTCAACCCCACTATGAGCAGTTAACTCTTATTAGATGCTATTAGGATAGAGGAAAAAAATCACACTAGTAAATTTACTGCCGTGGATCACAGATTAAACTGTCTGAAGTCCACTGAAATATATGCATATGTGTGACTGCTTCTTCATCTCAAAAAGTTGGCGGGGGGGGGGGGGTTGGAAAACTTCGCCTTGCTAAAAATATCCATGCCAAATTGCGAATATGTATGGAGAAGTTGTCACTTAATAATAGCCAGGCAAATTCTTTTCCAAAATACCTGAAACTAATAGAACAATAATTATGATTCACTTGATAGCTCTGAGCGTAGCGTGACTTCTATATTTGTGCAAGCTTGATGTGATCGCGTGTAAGGCTGTCTCCTTTCTCAGCAAAGCAATGTCATATATAATGATGTTATCAACCTCGGGAAAACAGAGAACTGTGGTCGCAGAATATCTTAATCCTGCTAAATTAGTGGTTTGTCACTAATTTGCTACCGAATTAATTTTATGAAGGTACCAACACCGTGCATAGCAATTGGCGTGTGGTGGCAGTGTTGAAAGTTTCCTTCAGCAACACTGCCACCTTCTGCCCACTGTGGGTGCTTTACCTCTGTGCTTTTCAGTCATGAGATACACTTGGATTCTTCAGGCTGGCAGAGACTGAAGGAGGGGTCTAACCAGCTCCCATGCTCTGCAGGTGAGAACATGGAATTTCCCAAATAGATCTTGACAAAGCACATAAAGGCATTTGGTTTCCTTTCCCTCCCACTTTTTTTAATTTTGTAGGTTATCTGAATGCTACAATGCATGCTCCTGACATCCCCTTAGTTTTCATTGTTCTCTGGGAAGCCAGTCGGGTTGCTAACTCACAGACCATATTTGGCAAGTTATCACAAGTGACAGTAATCAGAGAACGGTGATTAAGGTTCAGCAAGGCAAAGCATGCTTCATGGTGGTAAGAACTGGAAAAAAAATATTCCCTGAAGAACTGTCAGCTGGATTGTAGAAAAGGAAATAAGAACATCTAAGAATTGGAAAAATATTTACTCCTAGGACTTTAATCTCATCATCATGAAATAACTTGCACCCTGAGGAGTCATTAACTATGTATTCAAATGTGAACTGTTCCAGATACTCTTCCTGTGAGATCGCTCCTATTTGCACAGCTTGATTTCTAAGAAAAACTGCATCATCACTCAGTAGGATAAAAACTTTGGCTGAGAAGCTTTTACGGATGATGAGGAACACATTCTGACAGTTGCTTGATGATCAATAGAAACTATGATTGGCTTCAACCAGCAACTTAAAGGAAAAAAAAAAACAGAATGTACATGGTACATATATGGTAGCAGGCAGCATTCTTCATTATCCATGATTTCACAGATCAATAGTTCTCATATAGAAATGATTGCTTTTCACTGGACAATGGTATATCCTCATCGACAGAGATCAACTGGGATCATCAGGACCTACTGAGAAATTACCATCTTTCAAGCTATTGGAAGAGAGTAAAATTCACTTAACGCCAAAGCTCTACTGAACATAATTGGTTTTCTTGATGTTGCAGTGCTTCAGAATCCTGTGCTGCTAATTCATCACGATGAATATCAGTGATCATCATGCGTTTGTTTACTTGTGAACAGAAGAGATTTACACCTGCACAGCGGCTCAGGGTGGCAGCCGGGGGGCCGACCCCTCCAGCAGCCCCCTCCGGCAGAAGCTGACCGGAAGCAGCCCACAGCAGCTGGGTTTCAAAGTGGGGGTGACATTTCCCACTTGAACCAAGAAGCCAACTGACCCACAAGAAGCCAACTTATACTCCAGTCAGTAATGTCCAGTATGTTTGGACTTGAGAAAAAAACCTCTATCTTATGGAGTTTGGATGTAGAAGGAGGAGAAGGAGAAGAAGGGGGAGGAGGAGGAGGAGGAGGAGAAGGAGAAAGAAGGTGGAGGAGGGGAGAGGAGGAGGAGGAGGAAGAGGAGAAGGAGAGGAAAAGGAGAAAAGCAGGAGGAGGAGAAGGAAGAGGAGGAGGAGGAACAAGAAAAAGAAAAAGAAAAGAAAAAGAAGAAATTACAGCTATCTGAAAAGACTGTAGAAGGTTTATAGAAAAACATAAGATTAGAAGTGGTGCTGTGGCTTAAAGTGGTAGAGCACTAGCCTAGAGCTAAAGAGCTCAAAGACAGTGCCCAGATCCTGGGTTCAAGCCCTACCACTGCCAAAAACTAAAAAATAAATGAATAGAAAAACATAAGATGAACTGAAAGTTAAATTTGCAGGTAAATCAAAGTCATGGGGAGACAAAAGGCCTAAGGCAGGGGAAATGACGGATAAAGATGGAGGATAAAGAACATGGCAGCGGGGCAGACACATGGTAAACAAAACACACCAGTGGCAGAGCCCTTGACTTGAAATCCAAAGCTGCTCACTCTAAAGCTCTACCCACATCTAAAGCTCCGCCTTGCATCTGGGCCAACCTCAAGGTCTGGCCTCTTGATTTTTATGTCTTACCCCAAATCCCTTAAGAGAAACTGACTGGGTTCCAACTCTTCCCAATCAAACTGGTAAACTGAGAACTTGGACTAAACGGCCTGTCAGACCCATGACATTCTTCATTGTCCTGAAAACGACTCTGATCATTTCTTTGTCGAATGCATTTATGCAGAGGCTCAAATCATTTATTTGTCACTGATCCTCATGTAAATGACCAGCGCAAAAATAATCCCCAGATTTTCAGACTTCATTTTAGGGGGAATGGAGGGGTTCTGTGACAATTCTTGGGTGAAGAAAAATGGAACCTAAAACTCCAGGACTTGGATGATTGAGAATGGAGGCTGAACAAAACCAGCCTCACAAAGGGCACTAATGTTATAATTTATTTTTGTATGTGTGCTGGTCCTGGGGCTTGAACTCCAGACCTGGGCACTTTCCCTGACATGTGTGCTAAAGGCTAGTTAGTGCTCTACCATATGAGCCACAACTCTACTTCTGGATTTCTTGGTGGTTAATTAGAGATAAGAGTTTTTCAGACTTTCTTGCCCAGGTCAGCTTTGAACTACCATTCTCAGAGCTCAGCCTCGTAAGTAACTAGAACTACAGGCATGAGCCACCAATGCCAACTGTTAAGACTATTTTTAAAGACTCAAATACCATTTGGTTTTAGAGCCACCAGCCAAATAAATACAATATATACAATTTATAAATACAATAAATAAATACAATTTATTCACAGGATCCTACATGGTAAACGCACCAGCCCTAACTTTAGTACAAAAAATAGACACAGACAAATTTAATGAAATTGGATATAGACACTATACTTTCATGAGAAAATTCGAGAAATAGAACAGATATACTGAAGATAGCAAACATATATGAAAAAAGAAAGAGGATGAAAGAGCGATGGAGAGAATATTCCAGAAGTTAAACTATGATCTAGAGTTTGTATAGAAATGTACTCCAAACTCCACAAGAAAAACTCAGCCCAGCCAAAGAACGTGCCTCTAGAATAGGGAAGCTGAAAAACAGGAAAAATATTAAAATTCATTGCTGCTTCATATCTTCTACCTCTCTTTATGTTGGTATTTATTTTAGCTCAATGTTATAAATGAATTGGTCTTGAAAACAAATTAGGGGAGTTTTGGTGGCTCGAGTTGAAAATACAAATTTGTTACTCAGGGAACCCCAACTACATTTTGGGGGCTGAGGGGAGGTTTATAGAAACATTTTATTTGTATCTAAATGAATAATTTCTCTCAAGTTGAATACTTAAAACAATAAAACCAAATTAGGTAAAACCCAATAAGATTTACCTGCGTTCATGTCGTAGATTATGATTTTAATATGTAAAATAGCATAGTAGTGAGGAAAGATCAGTTAAAAACCACCATTTTCTTTGGCTACAGAAAAAGACTTGACAACCCAATTAATAAATGGGCTCATGAGCCAAAGACAGACTTCTCAGAAGAAGCAAAACTGGCCAATTGACACATGAACCAATAGACAAATGCATGACACCGTCTTTGACTTCTCACTACAAATACGGGTGCCGGTGGAGTTTCTTACATCCCAGTTCTACAAGACAGGTGTTGTGTGGCAAATAAATAACCACTAGAGTCAGATCAAAGCTCTGTCCAGCTGTGCCTGTCCCACGTGGGCTGACTCTCCTTACACTCGGATCCAAGGTCTTGCGAAGGTCAGGTGTGGCTGGTAGATCTCACCACCTCGCCCTGGTAGCCCACAGATCTCAGGTCCCCCTGTTCTTGCAGACAAGCTGAACACTACAAGTTAGGGAGACATGGCTGCCACGTGACATGAGGGCTGGATCGGCCTACAGGGGCCCCACTTCCACTGGCGTCAAGGTGATCCATTCCCCACAGGCAATGAGCCAGCCGTCTGGCTTCTGGAAGGTACAAGTTGGACCTACAGGCATATGTGTGTATGTATGTAGTTCAAGAAGGACTTCAAGGTTCTCCCTGGAAATAAATGCCAATTCAAGGCAAAGTCAAGTATAGAAGTGCTTGTCTATAATCCTGGCTCTTTTTTTTAGGGGTAGTAATTGTTTTCAAATTCTTATTTATAGAATTTTCTATTGTGATTAAGTGATTACACAATCTCACCTATTTCACAGTATTGTGAGATAGTGATATTTAGTTAAAGCCAAACACATTCTAAACTTCATGGGGCAAATTGTCTTTGTCATGGTCTACAAAGTTTATGAGTTCTATGAGCATTGGCAATACAACTATTTCTTCCACATTGGGCACATTTCTTTCCACATTTCTTTCCTTTGCTTCGTGTCAGCTGTACCCTCATTCCCTCCCTCCATCATGGCCTTTCAGTTGCTTAATTCATTTTCACCAATGTCCAGTGCAGCTGATGGGTCCCACTCTTGTATGTTCTCCCCTGTTTCTCTCTGTTTCTGTGTCCTCCTCATAGTTTCCCTCTGATGTGCATATATATGCCATATATGTTAATCCCAGCTCTTTGAGGGAGGGGAAATCATGAGGGTTAGGGTTTAGGACCAGCCTGAGACTTCATCACAATTTAAAAATAAAAAGGCTGAGTACGATGGTACATGCTTGCCATCCTGGCTGTGCCAGGAGCATAGGTAGAAGGATTGAGTCCAGGCTGGCCTTGGAAACGAATTACACATGACCAGATCTCAAAAGTAACCAGTGCATAGGGGGTGGAGAGCATGGCTCAGGTAGCGGAGCAGACACTTGGCAAGAACCAAGCACTGATATACCAGCACTAGTAGAAAGATCACCAAGCACTGATACGCCAGCACTACCAAAAAGAAAGAGAAAAACATCCAAGGGAGAAAAAGTTAACTTTCTGTGCTTTTCCTTGCTCAAGAGAAACATTGCCTTGACACATCTGTTTTGAGAAGTCAGAAATTTTACCACAGTAAAAAAAAAAGTGACTGTTTTCATGCATTGCCTAAAGGTGAGCACGAATTTTAAAAGTGCCTACCGCTTGTGACAGTTTAAATGTTGAAGGAAAGTTTTTATAATATATTACAAAGTTTAAATGACAGGGTAAATAAATTCTTTGAATAGCAGTAGAGAGAAGACCTGAAGTTGCTAGGGGGAGCCTATTAAATTAAAGTGATTTTTAGCACATGCTTCATTCTCCTTGCTTTAAAGACAAATCATAATTCTGAGGCCAGCCTTTTTGTATTCCTCGGAGAGGCATAAAGAACAATGGCTGGCATGACTTTGAGAGAAGGAAAAGAGCAGGCAGCCGGACACCGCTGTGAAGAAAGGAGAAAGTGCAACCTGGGGAAGGGAAGTGAAAGGTAGGGGAAATGGAGAGGCAAGTGGGGAGAAGGGCTGGGCCTGGGGAAAGCAGATATAAGGTGCAGAAGGATTTTGCATTCAAAATATAAAATGTACTGGACATGAGCAGAGTATCAGTGATTTTTGCCTATAAGCCTAGCCACTCAGGAGGCTGAGATCTGAGGATCACGTTTTGAAGCTAAATGGGCAGAAAATCTGTGAGACTCTTATCTCCAAGTAACTAACAAAAACCTGAAAGTGGCTCAAGCTGTAGGGCACCAGCCTTGAGCAAAAAATGCTAAAGGACAACACAGCCCTACCCTGAACGCATGTGCGCCCGTGTGCACGCACACATACACACACACACACACACACACACACACACACACACACACACACACACACACACACTGAACATAGTACTAGCCAGAAAAAAAAATGATCCTAGTATCAATAAAGTATGATCATACTCTGAAATTCCATTTTATTGGTGCATTTGTTTATCTTCACCTTAAAGCATGACTCAGTAGGTCCTAGTTACTATCTTTATCACTTATTCTCAGTTACTAAAAACTCCTAATTGCGTTAAACTAAGGAGAAATAATTAAATGACAAACAAAATCTGGACTTCCTGTGAGAACGTGTTTGCTCCCTTTCCCGTTTCAGTACAAGAATTCTTCCATGAGCTAATCATCGAACTTCATGACTTTCCTTTCAGATATCTTTAATATTACAGCCAATACTCACCCCAAAATGTGGAGGTTGAATATCTGTCCAGGGGTGAAAAATGTCAGATGCAAGTGTTGTAATGTAGAATCTCAACACATTTCACCCATTGTATATATACTAACAGGAATCTTAAAACCCAGCCTAATAATGCATTCTGTCTTATGCTGTTACAAGCATAGTCTCATTGGTATGGCCTCTTCCATTCCTGAGATTTTTGCAATCCCAATGCCTGTTTGCAGCATGAAACCATTGTACGGTCTAAGTCCCAAAAGGCACCATTCTCTTATGCAGTACACAAGCCACACAGCAGTATGTGAGAGTATTTAAGCTTATTGTTTCCCATGGTCCTGTATCATGTGCCTAAATATTGAAAAGTAAGAGCAATGTAAAAATAAATCTATGATTGCTTCTTACCAAAACTTGATTCTGAGTTGTCATTTATTTGCTGGTAACATGTTTTCTTTAAAGTCAGGCCTGTGACAAAGATTTTGCCATCATTTATTCTGCCCAGCTTGTCCTGAAAGTCCTTGCCAGAGTCGGGGAGGGAAGGGGAGATTGAAGGGTTGGAAGAGGAGACATTAAGTGCTACTGTTTTGCATATATTTTCTCCTAAGAAAACCTAAGGACAAACAATAAGGAAGTTTAGCATAAACTGCAAGGTTTAAGAAAAGCAAGTGAGATATTAAATCTGTAGTACTCTCATTTATCAATAACAAAAGTGTAATTTTTTTAAGATTCTATTTTTACCAGCAATAAAAAAACATAAAATACATAGAAATACACAAGGGGTAGCTGAGAGGCAAAGAGCCTTCTTCGCTCTTCTATTCTGGGACAGGAGAAGATTGATACTACATCACCTATCCATCAACAAAAGAATGGACTTCAAATGTTTGCTTAATCGAGGAGTTGGTGACTCACCTCTATACACTAGTTAGCCAGGATGTGCAGACTTGGAGGACTGAGGTTCAATGCCAATCTGGGCAGTTAGGTCCTAAAACTTCAACTCAAAAAAATAAGGTGCTGGGAATGTGGCTCAGTGGTAGAGTGCTTGCCCAACGCGCATGAAACCCTGGGTTCAGTTCCTCAGTACCCCATACACAGAAAAAGCTGGAAGTGACTATGTGGCTCAAGTGGTAGAGTGCTAGCCTTGAGGAGGGACAGTGCCCAGGCCTTGAGTTCAAGCCCCAGGACTAGAAAAAAAATAATCAAAAATCCAGCAAAAAGCTAGGCTATAAGCGTGACTCAAGTGATAGATATCAGCTAAGCAAACAAGACAAAAGAGCTAGAGATGCTCATGCCAAATCCTCAAACAGCAATCATAATTTTTAAAATGTGTGTGTGGCTTAACTATAGGATATGATTCTGTTATCTGATTATTGCTTTGTTGTTTTCTTTTCAAAGACAAGATCTCATAGGTGGCCTAGAACTTACCATAGCTATCCCAATCTGTTTTCAAACTTAAAACCCTCTTCCCTCAGTCTCCTCAGCGATGAAAGGCATGTGGCATCATGGCTTGCCCAAAATCCTTCCCATTAAAAAAAAAGAGGCAAAAAGGGACAAACAAGGTAAGTATATTTGAAAATGAAATGCTTCTAGATATGAAAATCCATGAACCCTGCTGGAAAAAATGATAGAAATCATTATACAATATATTCACAAACACCTCAAAGACATCAGAACAAATTATCTGTGAGGATCAGCTCTCATCAGCTGGAACCTAATTTTGTCTCATGACAGAATGATAGACCTGGCAGATCAGATGGAAAAGATAAATATAATGTCCTGACTTCAGCAACAACTCTTCTCCTGTACCATATGGTATTGTCATCAGAAGGCAGCGAGAAGAAAGAAGAAAGAAGGAAAGGAAGAAGAGACGAAAAGAGAAAGGAAAGGAGGGAGGGAGGGGAAGGTGGATAAAGGGAAGGGAAAAGAAGAGGAGAGATAAGAAAATAAAAGAAAATACCCAGTACAGACTAGATTCTCAGTAGCATAAAATTACATAGCATACTTTTCCTCCTCGTGGCTCATTATCAACAAAACTACAGGCAATATGTTTACTTGTCCCTTGACTCAAGGTAGAATTAATACCTGAAATGTGCCATTTTCTTCCAGAAGAGGATAGAAGAGCTGTGTGTCATCAGAATATAGTTAGCAAACTGAGAAAGTGGTCAAAACCAAGCCAAGCCAGGCACCAGTGGCTCACAGCTGTAACCCTAGCTACTCAGGAGGCTGAGATCTGAGGATCACAGTTCAAAGCCAGCCCAGGCAAGAAACTCCGTGAGATTCTTACCTCTGATAAATGACCAGAAAACTGAAAGTGGCACTGTGGCTCAAGTGGTAGAGCACTCGCTTTGACCTGAAGAGCACAGGGACAGCGCCCATGCCCAGAGTTCAAGCCCCATGATCAACAACAACAACAAAAAAAAGATGCCAAAGGAGTAGTGTGCTTGAAGAAGGGAAATTACTAGTCTCAAAAATAAAAGGATTAAAAATCGTAGTTCTAACTAGAATGTATCACTCATCGTCCCTTTCATAAGCATGATTTCCCATCAAGCTGTCAATCTGATGAGAGACTCATAGGAGAATGAAGGTAAGGGGGCTGCCACCTTCAGGATGTGTCATGAGGCAAACCCACCCTGGCCAACTTAGAGATGAGAAAGGTTATCAAGTCAACATTACAACACAGAACACCTTGGACTGACCTGGAGCCAAGATATCTTTCACTCTGCATCCATTCCATCCCATACTAGGACTAGGGAGAGAAAAACATGGATGGAGATTCTCTGCAAGATCAACAAGTTCTGTAGCTAGCTGATCTTCACATACAGAAAATAAGATAAAATGCGGTTTCAAGGTGTGACATGAGATACTTAGATCAAAATTTTTCAATAATTTTCCTGACAGCGAGCAACTGATAAAACTTAGAAATGATTTGTATGAGAAATTGTAGAATATCCTTTTAAGGAGGTTGTTTTTTTGTTAATAAAATGTATTCTTTTCTTCTCTGGATAATTCTCTCAGAAGTTCTGTCAGCCCACAAATAAGAGTCTTCTTATAAAAAGATTACTAAAAAAATTGGTTGAAGAAGTATCTTTCTAGGGAGAAAAAACACTATAAATTAAGCACTTGGCAAAGTAAACTTTGCATTGTGCGATGAAGGTATTTTACGTTAAATTATACACCCACATTCTAAAAGATCAGCATTAGTGCTCTTAAGACAACTAATGCTTCACAGAAAAATATATAATTTCAGAAACCATCTGCCCACGAGTCATATTTTATGTCTTACTTGCTTGTGTTTTCTTAACTACTTTGCTAATATTTGCATGAAAACAGGACCTTCTTTTCTTAAAGCACAGATATTCCATCAATGTTTATGATAGTACCCAGTTGTTGAAATTACACTGAACGAAAAACACACATTTAGTTGTGAGGCGCAGACACTGAATGTGTAAGCATTTCCAGAACAGGCAGTGGGTGGGAATTCACTGTGTGAATCCTTGTTTTCCCTGTTCTCCAATACAGTATATCTTTTATCTGAGGACATTGGTTCAACATTTCCATTTCTAAAGTGGGAGTGGCCCCTGGGGTGTGGGGCAGTGTGCAGAGGGGATCACGTGCCTCCCTCTGATTCCTGAAGGAAGAAGGATAGGTCCATCTTGAACAGCTACCAAGAGGATTTTCAGCCCTCCTTGGCCAGGAAGTGCCACTTAGAAACAGGAAGTGCCACTTAGAAGTAATATCATTGAGATTTCCCTCTATCCACTGCCCTTCAGCCCCCAAGTCTGGTAGGCAAACAAGATGTTGATTTAAATATGCACCCCACACCATTTCTCAAGGCTCCTTAAAGCTCAACAAGGCCAGGAGAACATGTTAAAGTTGGAGGTATTTCATCAAGTCCAGACCCAATCAAACATCACAAAGCTCAAGAGTTCTAAGTCACCCAAACAATAAAACACTTGGAATATTTTTTAAACACCAACTCTGCTGGTTAAGACATGTGCTCATGACACATAAAAGTTCATTGTGATATCATTGGGTGTAAATGAGTACAGATGTCAGCAGTACATGTTTAGCCTCTTGGTTTCAAGCAACATCCACCTCAGACCACCCACTTTTCATTTTTTCTGGCAATTCACTGAACCACCTGTCTACACGCTCATCTGAAGACACTTAGACATTCACCTACATCACACCACATGTGTTCAGGTAAACACTACACCTGGAGCACATTCCCAAGTAATGTATTCAGTAACAAAATACCCTTACTATTCCTGGAGTAAAGAACATGAAGCAATTAAAAGAAAAAAGAAAAGAAAATACAAGGACTTGGCAAAAAGGTAAAGCTAACAGGAAATAAAGAGAAAATTATAAACACAGAATTTAAAGGGAATAAAACTTTCCAACTCCTGGATACTTTCTCTGAGTTATTTTACTCAAGGTGGTACTCTTACCAATTGAGCCACATTTCCAATTCTGGATTTTTGCTAAGAGTCTCACAGACTTTCCTAACTGGACTGACTTTAAGCGCTGATCCTCACAGCTCAGCTTCTTGAGTAACGAGGATTACAGGCATGAGCCCTTGGCATGGGCCAATTTCTTAATCAATTACACAAATATTCTCACAGACTATTAATGCACATCACATTAAAATTAGGTACTTTAGGGGCTTGGGAAGGTGGCTCAGTGGTAGCGTGCTGGCCTTGCATGCATGAGGCCCTGGGTTTGATTCCTCAGCACCACATAAACAGAAAAAGCCAGAAATGGCACTGTGGCTCAAGGGGTACAGTGCTAGCCTTGAGCTGAAATGCTGAGGGACAGCGCCCAGGCCCAGAGTTCAGGCCTACGACCAATCAAAAAACAGAAAAAGGACTGTGTAAAATTAGGTACTTTAGAAAGTATAACATGCCACAGTTATTTTTTTGAGCTTAGTCACAGAATATTTATATTTATATTTATTAAATTCTGCATTCTACTGTATTCAGAATTTTAGAGTCACGATATGCATAATCATGCCCAATCCATAGCCACCATTTCTCATTCTGAAGAGTTGTGGTGAACATCACCCACTCCTGGCCGCTCAGCTGCTGCCACTGGACATAAGCTTTACCAGAGCTAGGTGGAGGTGAGTTCAGTGACCGGCTGTGTTCTTGGTATGCGTGGTGCTGGATTCAATACCCAGCACCAAAAACAAACCAAAGAACTGATTTTTTTTTTAATGAAAAGCATTGCCAAGGAACAGGGGAGCAGTTTTAGGAAGGATGTGGGGCCCAGGCCTCCCTTCCCAGGAGAGGATGAGCACAGGGAAGAAGAGCAAGCACAGTGGTTCCAAAGGCAGGGTGTCATTTAGCCTTAACTGAAGAGAAGGTTTTACAGAACCTCTATGGTCAGTGTGTGTGTGTGTGTGTGTGAATTTATGTTCAACACCAGACAAATGCTTTACCAGACAAATGTCTTAAGTCTCTAGTAACTCTTTTACAAAATTTTTCTGGAGAAGGTCGAGTTTTTTCTGTCTAACATTCTGTGTTTTGGGTCAACTCCACTTTTAAGAACATGGCAGTAGCCGGGCGCTGGTGGTTCACGCCTGTAATCCTAGCTACTCAGGAGGCTGAGATCTGAGGATCGCAGTTCAAAGCCAGCCCGGGCAGGAGAGACCGTGAGACTCCTATCTCCAATAAAACCACCAGAAAACCGGAAGTGGCACTGTAGCTCAAGTGGTAGAGCAGCGCTTGCCTTGAGCTGAAGAGCTGAGGGACAGCACCCAGGCCCAGAGTTCAAGCCCCATGACTGACAAAAAAAAAAAAAAAAAGAACATGGCAGTATCTAGCTTTAATTGAGCACAAACAACCAAAATTTTATGGATATTTCATACCTATCCACAATGTCCTTAGATTTTTCTTTACAAAAAAATTTATTTTATTTTTTCCTGTGAAGATATATATAATATTTTACATTATTATATAATTATAATATTGTATAATTATAGTACTATATATATGTTAAATATGATCATATATTTATACAATAATAATTATGATAATATATGATATGTGATCATATAAAGGTATATTAATATATGATAATATCATTGCATATGTTATATATAATTTATATAATATATACTGGCCATTTTGATTTCTTAATTTTTTTATTTTCTCTATTTTAATTTCTTTTTTTTTAATTTTTTATTGTGAAAATACCATACAGAGGGGTTACAATTACATGGGCAAGGTAATGAGTACATTTCTTATCAAGCATTGCAGCCTCCTCCTTTGTTTCTCCTTCCCATCCCTTCCCATCTCCCCACCCCTACCCCCCCATCCTCACCCCCCAGCCAAAGTTGTAAAGTTCGTTTTTCGACATAACGACTTATACATCTGATTGTTGCAATGGGTCCACCTGTATCCCTATTTAAATGGTTTGTTTTTGCCCTTCCCCTCCACAAATTATACCAACATCAAATACAGTGAAAGCAGGGGTTATACCGTGGGGGAGAGTCATACAAAGCAACAAAGAAATCATCTTACAAATATGTTAGAAACAATTACAAGAAAAAAAAAACATTTGAATACTTATCATGGGGTTCATTTCACCTAACATCAACTTATCTGACCTTTTCTGCTTGTCTCAGATATTTACTAGTTATTGCAAATAAGGGAAACCATGGGACCTATGTTTCTTTGGGCCTGGCTTACTTCACTTAATATAATTTTTTCCAAGTCTTTCCATTTAATTTGAATTTCTTTGTTCAGTCTAGAGATTAAAACCAGAACCTCTCACATGCTAGACAAGCACTCTACCACTGAGGTAACATCCCTAGCTCTCACTTCAGTTATTTTTAGGTACACACTTCAACAACATTAATTACATGCACAGTGTTATACAAGTATCACCAAATCTATTTCCAAAATATTTTCCTCACCCCAATTAGAAGATGTATGCACATTAAGTAACAAGTCCACATTCCTCTAGGCCTCATGTTCTTCTGTGTCTATGAATTGACCTCTTCTAATACCTGATACAACAGAGTTATTTGGTATGTATCATTATTTTACTTCAATTAGCATATTTTCAAGGCACATTGTCATCACTCTTTATGGCTGAATAATATTTCATAATGTATAGATCACATTTTGTTTATCCACTCATCTCTTGATAGGGACCAGAACCATTCCAACTCATTATTCATCCTATAAAATCCTGCAATAAACCCAGTTGAGTCCCTGGGCTTGCGTTTTGGCATGGAATTGCTGGGACATACGATAATTCTAGGTTTAACTTTTTAAGGAAAACTACACTCTTTTGCACAGACTGCACCATATTACATTCCACCAGCAGGTTTTGTTTTGTTTTTGTTTTGTTTCCTTTTGAAGCAACTTTATGTAAAGCCTCAGAAGCCAAGAAAGGAAGGAAGGAATTCAGAATTGCTCTGTGTCTCCTGTAACCAGCCTCGTGGTCTTTAATCTCATCACTGTCTTTTGACATGGACGGTGGCCTGCAAAATGGCACCCATTTTAACACTTGGTTCTGGCTTCATTTATTCTTTTAACTATTATTACACAATCATGGATAATTACGTACATATTTCTCCCTTTAGTTCAGGAGCTCGCACTATTCCTATTTTCCATGACAGGGCTGTAGCAAAGCGTTATTTTGCTTGAAAGGAAGGAAACATGTCCACAGCCTATTATTAGTCAAACCCTCCATATGTGCTGGGAATCGCTTTCTGCTTGCCTAAATACCACATCCTTCTGCCTCACAGGACTGTGGTGAACTTTCCAGTCTCTTTCCACCTCTAAGGAGTTTCCGGTGTCATTTCTCAGAGCAGTTGCAGGGTGTTCTTCCTGCTTCTGGCAGATGATTTGTCTCCTTTAGTACTGGGGACTTTGTTTTGCCTATAGGAAGAATCTCTACCCATCCACCTTTTGTCTTAACATTTTAGGGATAACAATTCAGTGATCTCCAAGAATGTGGTGTGTGATTGTAGCCACAGGAACCACAGATGGCATTTCTAAAAATGGAACCAGATGCTATCATCCTGTTGGTCTATTATTTGCCATCAGTCTATATAGTACAGTTAGTCAATCAAGTCCTTGGAGAGCAAGAGACTAGAGGGAACATTCTCAATGGAGAACCAAAAGCTCCCTGTCTCCCATTGCTAGCCTACTGAGCAGGCAGAGAGCAGGCAGTGTTCTAGCATGGCTAGCAGGCCCAGGATTAGGGTGAAACATCTGAGTATTCTCCTTAGGTGAAATTTTAAAGTGTGCCACACCCACACATCTCAGACGATCAAGATAAGTAATATTGCGAGGTAATATGTTTTAAAAATAAAAACGAATATGAAAATCCCACGACAAGCATTGTATCTGAATTTTAAAGATGGGATGGACTAGTCTCACTGATGCTCTCCCTTCTGCTCCAAGATGGTGCCACCCAGCTGGTGGCTGGAAATGTGGTCATTATGACCTAAAGAAAGCAATATCCTCATCACATACGATGGATCCCTTATTAGTCTCCCTCACATTTCTCTTCCATGAAAATGGAAGAACCCTGAGGAAAACTGTACCCCAAGTAAAGTTTATGCTCAGTGGCCTTGGTCTCTTTGTGTTTTCTCATTTTTGCTTTGCCTCTTCTGGACATGCTTAAAGCCTCCTGCTTTGGGAAACTCAGCTGGACCTGCTGTCTCTAAAACAAAACCACACTCTGCACCTCTCCTATCCCTGTGTAGCCCACAAACAAGAAGAGCTGCCTCAAAGTGAGCAAACAATTAAATCCAAAGGGGCTTATAATGAACTATAATGAGAGAAAGGGAAGGAAAGAGAGACAGTGAGTTATAGAGAGGGAGAGGTGGGGAGAGAAAGGGGGAGAGAGAGAAAAGGAGAAAAAGAAACCAAGAGAAGAGAGAGAGGGAGAGACAAATAAGAGAGAGAAGGAAGGAAAGAGAGAGAGTAAATCTCACATAACTTCAGAATTAGGTTACATATTTCCACCATATCAATTCTTCATATTGTACTAATAAAGAGAACAGACTTGTACAATGAGTTGCACTAGAAACATTATCAAGACTAGAACCTACATCCATGCAACGCCATCCCAGCAGAAAAACATGATCAGCAATGAACCTTTAACTCACAGGGTTGACATGGAATAGCCAAATGTTTAAAAACAAACAAAACAAAACATAGAGGCTGGGTGCCAAGGGCTCACGCCTGTAATCCTAGCTACTCAGGAGGCTGAGATTGTATTGTGGTTCTAAGCTAGCCCTGCAGAAAAACCCGTGAGACTCTTATCTCCAATAAACCAACAGAAAACCAAAAGTGACACTGTGACTCAAGTAGTAGAGTGCTAGCCTTGAGCTGAAAAGCTTGGAGACAGTGCCCAGGCCCAGAACTCAAGCCACACAACCGACAAATTTAAAAAAAAAAAAAAAAAGCATAGAAATCACTGTGAGATAGAATATTGTGCTGTAAAGCTTGAAAGCAGGGCACAGGAAGCAAAATTTCACATAATTATTGAATAACCAAAAAAGCCCATGGCATAAAGGAAGGGAATGGGCACAAACTGGGAGGTTGAACCCCTTGTTTATCCTCAGGATCCCCCATTATCCAACAGCTTTCCATGAGTTTCATTTTGCTACCTGCATTCAGTCACAATGTATTTTAGTGTGGTTTTTGTATATTTAGTTTTTAGGTCTAGCGTCCACATAGGAGAGATCACAAGTGATCTTTGTCTGAACTTGGCTTACATCACTTAGCAAGATCTCCAATTCCAATCATTGCCATGCCAAAAACAAAAACAAAAACAAAAAACATAAAAAAAAACACCATTTCGGAAGTGGTGCTGTAGCTCAAGTGGTAGAGCGCTCGCCTTGAGCTGAAGAGCTGAGGGACAGCGCCCAGGCCCAGAGTTCAAGCCCCATGACCGACAAAAAAACAAAAACAAAACAAAAACACCATTTCATTCTTCTTTATGACTGAATAATATTCCATTGGGTATGTGTACACATTGATTTTATTCATTTATCAGTTGTAGAGTATATAGGCTGTTTCCATTGTGTAGTTATTGTGAATAGTGCTGCATTTTAGCTCTGGTTATTTCTGAGATAATTTCTCCCTTTTGTCCAGGCTTACATGGACCATGAGCTCTTATTTATAATTTCTGCAATAACTAGAATTACAGGCACATGCCATCATATTGGGTACTTTCTTTCCATTGAAGTGGGGTCACACAAAAAAATGTTGCCTGGATCCCTGGCCCTCCAAATCTCAGACTCTTGTGTTGCTGGAATGCCAAGATAAGTATGTTACTGTGGCTGGCCATCACTTGAGATGGGGGTCTCTTTCAAGATTTCTGATGCCCTTCTTGATATTCTTCAGTGTGGAGTCTCTTCTGTGTTACCTGGCTCTTCTCACTCACGGAATCAAAACATGAGGAATGATAACAAATCTGAGCTTTATTTTCCAATTCCTATGACATGCCAAGAACCAGAGCAAACTCAGAAGTGTTTTCCTCTTCTAAAGAATGTCACTTGTCTCCAGCTACAGCTGATGCCGAGGAAGAGGCCAACCTAGGGGACCAGATCTTCTGTTTTTCAAAAGAAGCCAGAAGCCTAGCCAATATTTATATTTGTCCTAATTTTTTTTAATTCTGGCTACAATTTCAATTTTGACATATGGTATGGGACAAGTAAAATTCGTACACCGCCTCATAGTGACTCTCACTAGAAAGTCGCACCAGCCATCCTACCTGGGCTTCCTCTCTGCTGCTTGGGATTACAGTGGGCAAGTCTAACTTCCTGTTTTATACATTCAAGTAGCACAATTTAAGCTAACTTTAGAAATGTGAATTTGTTGAATATATCTTTGGGGGACCAAGCTTATAAATATGGCTGGAACATTGGCCCAGGCATTTAAGTACCAATGGAACTTGCTGGTTATGGTGGGTTCTTTTCTCCACACAGCAAGTTATCTCTCTCTCTGTGTCTCTCTCTGTCTGTCTGTCTGTCTGTCTGTCTGTCTGTCTGTCTGTCTGTCTGTCTGTCTCTCTCTCTCTCTCTCTCTCTCTCTCTCTCTCTCTCTCTCTCTCTCTCTCTCTCTCTCTCTCTCTCTCTCTCTCTCTCTCTCCCCATCCATCTCTCTATCTCACACACAACTGTCTACAACTTATTTCAAGACAAAGCAGGTATTTCATGTATGCTTCATTGGAGCTGCTGATGAAAATGAGTCTCCCAATAGAAACTAGATTCAAGCACCAGCTATGTTACTTCAACTTGAGCAAGTCATTAGCCTATGTGAAGCTAAAACTGTCATCTCTGGAGTGAAGCCATTCACACCAAATCCATTCATCTGTATGGCCATGTTGATTGAAACATTATTCACAATAGCTAGATATGAAGTCAGTTGAGGTGTGATTCAACAGATGAATGGATAAAGAAAATGTGTTGTTTGGACATAAGAGAATATTATTTGGGCCATGGAAAAGAATGAAATCCTGTCATTTGCAGCAAATTAAGTAGACTGAGGACATTAAATGGCTAAGAGACAGAAAGACAAATACCTCATGTTCTCTCTCACATGTGAGTAATTAAAAACTCAATCTGAATGTAAGTAGCCATTACTAGAGGCTGGGAGAAGTTGGGAAGATAGCAGGTAGAAGGGTTTGGATAATGGATACCAGTGAGAAGTTATAATGTTCCACTGTTCTACAGTGCAGTAGGATAATTGTGGTCTTCGGTAAGCTATGATATATTCTATAAAGAACTCGAAGAGAGTAGCCCAAAGACTCCAAAACCAAAGAAGTGATAAGAACATGAAAATATTAATTATTCTGATATCTATATATACTCTGATCAGTGCATTTTCTATCCACTCCACCTCATATGTAACATTTATATTTATTTATTTACTATATGTTGTATATTACATATGTGTGTTACACAAAAAAGAACACAAAATCTTAAATCCTAACGACTTTGATTTTATCATTACTTTACATAGCAGGTATACTTAATGACTTACAACATGTTATCCAAGAAACATATACAACTAAAATAATGCATTAAAAATTTAAAGAAAAATAAAGAGAAGCTATTCTGCCACTGTAAAGATGAAATCTGATACCACATAAAAGAATGCATACCTTGTAAGTATTATATGCCAAGGAAAAACAGCATATATTCAATTATAATTTTCTGCAGCTGGGACTTCTCGCATGGAAACATTTCTAATGTTCCATAAAACCCCTGCTCCCACCTGCAGCCTCGCCTGGTTTTACTACACTGACTTACAGTTTAAAGAGTTAACCATTTCCTAATTATGGTTGCTTCCTACATTATAAAGTTAGCTATTATGCTTTAACACTGAGTTTAGCAGCTGGCTTAGTGTGCATGATTTTTTACACAGACCACACACTGTGACAGAATATCTTTTCATTTCATTCCAGTGTTTTACATTATTCTTATACTTCTTAATTTTTCTGTTGTGTACTTCTGTCTTTAAAAGGAAAAAAATAGCTTTCTCTCTGGAGGTTGAATGAACATATCCCAATATCCCAGAACCAGGAATCACCAAACATTCAGAACCTGTGCTTTTTTAAAAATTTGTCTCTCAACTATTTTATACAAAAAATAAACCAAAACCATTGAGCCTCACAGCTGAAATTGTCATTTAAAGCAGAAGCAAAGGATTAGATCTTAGTGAAACCGAAAGATTTTGCAACTTGCCATATTTTAAATGATTTTACATGCGCAGTATGTTTTTAAAAGTTTACTTATCCCACATTTAGTAATAAACTCCACGGATGTCTGGCAGAAATTCCCTGCCACAACAGTTTACATCGACCATCTGTGTCTGCAAGAAGTTCCCAGAGATTCTGCCACCTGATTCACTGTCCCTACTCTTCTCACTTCTCTTCACAAGCTTCTTTTAATTTTTATCCTCTACTATATCTACCCTGAGAGGAAGAAAATATTACCAAAATAATATAGCATTGCATATTTCTGCAACCAAAATATAACTAGGAAACTTTGAACAACCAGTCCAATTCCTGATGGATTGATGAATCACTTGCTCTTCAGAATGAGGCTAAATCATCAACTGAGAACAGTCGTATAGAAAGATGGGTCTTTCTTTAGAGACTGATTTGTTCATTGCTTTCATTGGACAGATAAAGAAACTGAGGCCCAGGAAATCAGAAACTAGGAAGTTAAACCTGGGCAGCTGAGGATCAGGGAGGAGACTTGAAGTATATACAACTCCACTGCCAAGTGCTCTTTCAGCTCACCAGTGCGGGGTTCGTTGACCCCATTGCTTGTAAGCCTGGGGCGGGCCAACCATCACCATAAGTTCACACGTTGTCATAAACTCATTCACTGACCTCATGGCTACATGTAAATGAGAGAGATGACGGAATGGGGGTCCCCCATCAAAGTGCACCCAATGACCTAAAGAACTTCCCGTAGACAAGCATAGTGAAAGATTTCACCTCCAAGAGTTGAAACACATGGGCCTCCAGGAGACAGCTCACATCCAAACCACGACTCAGTTCCCAAACAAGGCACAGAACACAAGTTCGGGTTAAAACACTGAAGGTTCAAGTCTCAACTCCGCTATCTGGCTCTATCTCTTGGGATACGGGGTTACCCCCACCTCCACGTGCTCCCAGTTCCCTCTTTCTAACATGAACTTGATATGCCCGGCTGTTAGGGTTCATTCTATAAAACTGTAATGAGACACATTTTCAAATGTCTCCTACCAGAAGTCCGATTTTCTACCCTTGGCTGTAATAGAAGCACAAGTTTGATCTGGATATTCGGAAGACAGCCGACTCAGTCTAACAAAGGAAGTTCTAAAATGTCTACCGAGTTTCTCAGTCTTCACATGCACAGCCATTTTCCAATCTCACAAACACGGTCTGGTCTTCCTATTAACTACCCTCCGCTCCACCACCTAGAAAAGATGACAGCCTCCTGGGGGCCCAGCATTAATTTGGAAAAAATAAAGACCCACTCTGATTCTACTTTTGTAGTTGTAGGAGCAGAAAACATCAACATCTATTAGCATATCTCATCTGTTTGTTTCCTGCAAATTAGCTGGGCTATTCTTGGATATCTCCAATGTAGATGGTTTAAGTATAGCAAAGGAACAGGTATATGAAAAGTTGAATTCAATACTTTATTATGTCATTCAAATTATAGCCTTTAGATCCTTCTTCTACTATCTGGGGACCAAAAAAAGCCTTAGCTTTTCTTTACTGTACATATGTAAACAGCCATGACAGAGGAGAAAATGATAGCTCTTACACTGACTGACACTCAAAATTAATCCCACCCTCCATCATCCACTCTAAGACTGTACTATTCCATCTTAAGATAGGTGGGTGCTCATAGGCTTAAGAGAAGCAAGGGGAAAAGATACAGCTGGACTTACAAATAATCAGTATCTACCGAACATGGCAGCACATCAAACCCAAGTCAAACGCACATCTAATACTCTGTCATCTGGAACTTTATACATCTCTGGTTAAGATTTAGCCATACCGAAAAAGAAAGTGTGGCAATGGTTGTAACAACCCCAAATTAAATCAAGTACAAACACAGTAAAGGGAACTGGGGAAAAGAGCAAGCTAGCTAACAAATAATTTTATGAAGGGTCGATAGCAACTGGTAAGAAAATAGTCATATTGTAGTTCATCCCAAGTGGCTCGCAACACCTGGGACAGTGAAGGACCCTCAGATGGATCAGCAATCCAACCGAGCATAGACCACAGCAGGTTTTGGGAAACCTTCCCGTCTTGCACTCTCTGAAAAGCTGGCACGTCCCCAAAAATCTGTGGAGTGTAACAGTTCAGGACTCACTTGCCAATTACTTTTTAATATCAAGTATCCAACTATATTACAATATTAATACACAAATTGCAATATATATCCACCTTTGATTGTATGTGTGTATGTGTGTATATATGCTATGCATACAGAATATCTATTATGAAAACAACCACAGCTTGGTCTTTCCGGTGACCAGCCCCCATCAGCCCATCATCCAGGAGCCTAAGAGTCACTTCGTGAGGACGAGAGCTGCTCATATTGACCAAGAAATTCCAGAGAATTTGGGAGCTTTGTGTCAAAGGCCAAATAAAAGCCAGGAAATTTTTAAGGCTTAATCCCCCTAGACCTGGGATGGAGAACAGAAACCAATGCATACATTCTTTTATTACTTCACAGTAACCCAAAGATTCAATCCCCAAGTAAACAAACCTCAAATACAGAAGGATAGAGGACATTTCTGAACTTTGGAAAGCTCAAGGAATATATTTCCCCTGACTCTTTCTGGAAGACAATGATATAACAAACTGCAACCAACTGAGAGGTGAATGGAGAATGCCAATAATACCCAAGTCTTGTGATAGAATAACAGTAGATCTAAAACCTAGCTGCCAGTCCCTGAGTTCAAGCCCCAGCACTGGCACAAAAGGAGAGGAAAGGAGAGGAGAGGAGGGAAAAGGGAGAGGTGGGAGAGAGGAGGGGAGGGGAAGATAGGAGAGGAGAGGAGAGATCTTTTTGGAATAATTTAAAGGACTTAAATAGAATTGCAGTAAAAAAAAAAAAAAACAACTTAAATGCAACAATGTTTCATTGAAATTTGTGGCATATTAATTCACTTTGCATATTAATTCCAAACACTGATACTCTGATTTCATGATGAGTTGGGTCTCACTGACTTTTGACATGCTACATTTACTGTGGTGTTAACAGTGAAGTAACAGACTGCAAGTTTTCATAGTTTCCTGGAGAAATGTTCATATTGTGATGTTATAGCACTTTTCACACACACACACACACACACGTGCACACATGCACACACACACACTTATACACTCACAATTCTCAGCTGCACTGCTGTCAGTTGCTCACTTCTCAGACCAGCTGGTCCTCCCACCTGCTCCCCAAGATGCAGCATAAAGTCTCTATCTGACGCCTTGAAGGGACACCAGCTAAGCTAACAGGACATTTCTGAAGATGGTGCTATTCTCGATTAATACAGAGGGTGCCTGCCCAAAGAGCTTGAAAACTAGGTCTTAGGCAGATAACAAAACTTAGTTCAAAGCCGGGCACTGATGGCTCATGCCTGTAATCCTAGCTATGCAGGAGGCTGAGATCTGAGGATCATGGTTTAAAGCCAGCCTGGGCAGGAAACTCTGTGAGAGTCTTATCTCAATAAACCATCAGAAAGCCAGAAGTGGCGCTGTGGCTCCAGTGGTAGAGTGCTAGCCTTAAGCTGAAATGCTGAGGGACAGCACCCAGGCCCAGAGTTCAAGCCCCACAACCAACCCCCTCATAAAACTTCAGACACAAAAATGAAAAGACTTTGGTATCCTTCAAAAAGTAGATAAAATGACGGTTGCTAGGACAAACTTTTTCATTGGGCTAAAGTTCAAAATGCTCAAATATCTTGCTGGAATGAAGGGCATTTAGTGTAGAAGGCTGTAGTCTTTTCTGAAAAAGCCATGGAACTCAGAATAATACTTCTTCCCTTAATTTCAGCCATTTCACATCCAACTGGTAGAAAAGCTGGATGAGAACACTTTAGGCATACTGATTAAAAGTAGGTAAGTTCTTTTGAGTTCCTTGAACACTACAATTTGAATGTGATTTTTTCCCACAAAACAACCAATAGTTGTTTATAATAGATTTGTGATGCCTTAGGATCAGAATATGGAACTGCAAAACAGATCCAAATGTTTAAATTTTTTCCTTATTTACCATGAACTATGACTGGGCATACTAATTGCCCATCTGTAAGTCAAAGCTTTTGAGGAGGTAGAGACCTGGAAGATCATTCAAGGACAGATGGTATTAGTGCTATCCGAGAAATAAACAGGATTCTGAGAGATAGAAGAGGGAAGAAGGAGAAGGCCTGTTCTAGAAAGAATAGTCAAGGAGCTGGGTGTGATGGCTAGAACCAGTAGTCCTAACTACTGGTGAGGCAATCTCAGGATCACCAACTCAAGGCCAGCCCAGGTGAAACAAATTTATGAAGCTCCATCTCAGTCAACGGCTGGGAGCAGTAGCACATGCCTCTTGTCTCAGCAATACGAGAAGCCCAAATAGGAGGATCACAGACTAATCTGACCCTATCTCAAAAATAGTCAATGCAAAAGAACTAGTAGGGTGGCTCAAGTGGTAGGCTAGTTGTTTAGCAAGCAGGAAAACATTTTAAAAATAAAATAGAAAGAGTAGTATAGAAAGGCTGCCTCAAGTGTGAAGGATGAGGAAGAAGCAGTCATGAGAAAAGCAGAGGGAGAATTTTCTAAATGAAAGAAAGAAAGAGAGAGGGGGAAGGGAAGGAGGGAGGAAGAAAGGGAAGAAAGCGAAAGCAAGGAAGGAAGGAAGGAAGGAAGGAAGGAAGGAAGGAAGGAAGGAAGGAAGGAAGGAAGGAAGAAAGAAAGAAAGAGGAAGGAAGGAAGGAAGGAAGGAAGGAAGGAAGGAAGAGGAAGGAAGGAAGGAAGGAAGGAAGGAAGGAAGGAAGGAAGGAAGGAAGAGGAAGGAAGGAAGGAAGGAAGGAAGGAAGGAAGGAAGGAAGGAAGGAAGGAAGGAAGGGAGGGAGGGAGGGAGGAAGGGATGGAGGGAGGGAGGGACGGAGGGAGAGAAAGAAAGAAAGAAAGAAAGAAAGAAAGAAAGAAAGAAAGAAAGAAAGAAAGAAAGAAAGAAAGAAAGAAAGAAAGAGAGAGAGAGAAAGGAGAAAAGAAAGAAATTGAGCAAATGCAAAGATCCAGGGATAATTAAAACTCAGTGTTTTCAAGAACTGGAAGAAACCCCACATAATTGCAAACCAACACGGCTCCCTGGCAGCTTATCCCATGGCCCACGACCATCTTGAAATCATAGCTTCCTGGAAGGACTAGATCCTTCCTTCTCTTTCAATTCTCCTAGAGAAAGGCTGTCTATCTTTGAGAAAGGCTGTCCATCTAAATCATGGCTTCAAGCAGGTGATAAATAGGAAGAAATACTTTGAGTTATTTTGCTGTTGTGGTTTGGTTTTGTTTTAGTGTAATGATAGACTTTGAATACAACACCACCAGGAAACTGTTGAGTCAATGAACGTGCACTGGTACATACAAAAGCCCGCCCACCTGACACATGGCCTTCGTCAGGTTACCATGGTATCCATCTTCTGGGAACAGCTCACTTCCAAGTAGCTGGCCTTCCCCGCTGGGTCTCCGTGGGGAGAAGACTCTTTAGAAAGCCACAGCCGGAGAGCAGCAGTAAGCAACAGAGCCCTGGTGAGAGAACAAAATATACAGGACCTAGTCAGCCACGTGACCTGAACTCACCGCCCCCCCAAGTCACTCCCCAACTTTGTATTGTTTGTTGGCAAAGATAATGTTTAGAAAATCAGTTCCTCCATTTTGAATCTTGATCTACAAACGAGGAATACAAAAGAAAAATTGTTTTAATCTCATTTCTAAGAACCTAAATAAAACTCAACTCTCCCTCCCCCTATAAGATGAGGGGGAGAATTTCACCAGGATGAGTTTCAGGTCATTCATACTCACTGCTATGCCCAACTTAAGGTCAGGTCAATACCTCCCGGCCACAGTCGGAGAGAGGTCACAAGTGACATTCTCCAAAGGTTCTAGAACTGGAACTTCTGGATTTGTATCCAGGTTCCATCACCCACTAGTGTGATGCACTGAGTACCTGAATTAACATCTCTGATACCTCAATAAAGATATTGAGTTTGGGAAGACTTGAGTTAAATACATAAGATTCTTTGACTAATAATGTCTGGCATTTAATTATGCCATCAATGTTTATCAGCAGCAGCATCATATTTGCTGGAAGTGAACGTCTTCTGGAATTTTCTCCAGCTTAGTCCACTCTGGTTATCAGCGATGCCCATCACAAAAGATTTCCTGTCCCAGCCAGCAGCCTGCTGCTTCTGCTCAAATGCACCTACCCTGTTGAAGCACTGTCTCCATGCAAGGACACCATCTTGGAGTGACCCCTGTTCCCACCAAATCCCACCCCCCGCCCCCAGGATCTGTTTTGAAGATACCTAGGACCCTTGAAAATCACTTCTGCCCCTGAGAACACACAGAAAAACGTCTTCAAAAGTGAACTTCAGGAGCTAACAGAACTTCCAGCATCATTTGCTTCTCACATACACTCATGGAAAGCCAATATATTCAATGAGATTTTTAAAAGTACATGTCTAGGACAAGCAGAGAAAGTCAAAGCCTATGTAGATATGACCACATGAGACCTGTTAAGCAACATGTTCCCCAAGACAGGGACACAAGTGGTTTTTTCTTCCTTGCTATTGTTTTTAATGTACTTATAATGCACTATGTGATTCTTTTGTATGTTCTTCCCCTACAGTATAACCCCTGTCTTCACTGTATTTGATTCTGGAGTTCTGCATCTTGTATATACATTTTTGTAATTTGGGGAGGGGAAGGTGTATAGCAGAACGCTTAAATGGGATGCAGGCTGACCCATTGTGATGACGAGATGTACAGGACACTATGTTGAAAATCAACTGGGGGGGAAGGAGGAGTTGGGGAGGTGGGGAAGGAAGTGATGGAAAGGGGAAAAAAAGGAGGAAGTAATGCTCACTATGAAATGTATTCATTACCCTACTCATGTAACTGTAATCCCTCTGTACAGTATTTTTACAATAAAAAATATATACATGGATATATATGTATGCATATATATATAAAGCAAAAGTACCTGTAAGCACAGGTTGGAACTGCTGGACCTTATCCTGGAGTGGAATAAAAATCCACCAGCTGGACTCATGCATCTGCCTCAAGGGTTCTGAGGAGATAGCAGGCTCACTCCCAGGCATGGAGACTGAGCTCCAGTAAAATCACCGTATACTCCACCTACCCTCCCACCCATGATCCGGAATGGAGCTAGGAACCTTCTACACATCCCCTCCTGAACTCTAGGTCTGCATCAACATAGTTTGGTTTCTTCTGGAAGACACGTGTAACATGAAAATGGCCAAACAACATCCAGCATTTGCCTCCTTTAACCCCTGAGACACTGGGAGAGGGGGAAGAGATAAGAAAGTAAGGTAGGGACAGAAAGAATAGCATGCCACCTGCTCTCCATGCAGGGACCGAGAACTCCGCGTGTTGCCTGTGGTGGTGTCTCATCTTTGTAATACCTTCAGGCTATTCACCTAAGTTTGCTCATTTGAAAACATGGAGAGCCAGAGTGGGGAAAGGAAAAGAACTTCCACAGGTGAAAGCAACAACACAGCCAAGTCAAGCACAAGCCCAGGGCCCGGTGTGGGGGGTAAAGAAGCAGGTGGGTGAGCCCAGGGCCCGTGTGGGGGGTAAAGAAGCAGGTGGGTGTGCCTGGGGCTGCTGATCCCCCCTTTCCTCCCTCCCGCTGCCCTTGCCTTTTCTTCTGTCTCTCTGGTGTCTTGTCTCCATCTGTCTCTCCCTCCTATCTCCACCAGAACTCCTTCTGGAATACCCGATAACCAAGCCAGGATTTTCTCCCCCGGAAACTATGAGCGCAATGTGGAAAACTCACCCTGCCAGCTAAATGTCACTCTGAGAACGCAGAGACATGATTGCACCCACTGCCTTTATCAGAGGGAGGGAGATGGGGTCTCAGGGCAGTGGTCTGAAGGAAAGACTTTTAGCACCACTAGTGAGAGCTGCCGCTGGCTCGAGTTGTCCTGGCTGCTGTATTGGTATGTGTGAGTTTATCTGGGTTCTGATATGGCTTTGGGGGGAGGTGAGATCTGGGAAATATATTTATGCAGCTGCAATGAAAGCCTCAAGATGACTGTGGAGGGAGAAAGAAGCAGCAAATAGAAACAAAACAGCAGAAGACGCGGAGAGCGGCCTCACTCCGTGCCGTTATCTTTGGAATGGAGCTGGAGCAGGAGGGGCTTCCTGAGGTACAACACAGGTGCATGCTGCAAAGCCCCAAACAGAATGTCAGCTGGGAATACGACTATGTGGAGGGCGAGGGGTTTCTTTCTTTTTTCTTTTTCTTCTATTCTAGACAAGCCATACAGACCGAAAAAAAAAAGTATATTTTCCAAGTTCTACTGAACATTTATCATGACTTTAGATTTAAATCAATTTGAAAATAAATAAATAAAATACCAGGCCCTGGTGGCTGGCTCACGTCTGTAATCCTAGCTACTCAGAAGGCTGAGATATGACGATTGTGATTCAAAGCCAGCCCGGGCAGGAAAGTCCGTGAGACTCCTATCTCCAATTAACCACCAGAAAACTGGAAGCAGAGCAATGGCTCAAAGTGGTAGAGTGCTCATCTTGAGCAAAAGAGTTCAGGGACAGTGCCCGGGCCCTGAGTTCAAGGCCCATGACCAACAGAAAAAATAATAAGGACAAGACTTATAAATTTTAATCTAAATAAATCTGTGAGTATTTCACTGTTTGTTGGGGGCAGTGCTGGGGCTGGAACTCCAGGCTTGTCCAGCAGGTGCTCGTGTATCTAAGCCACACTAGTTAGTTTTCTGGCTGTAGTCATTTTTTTGATAGAATCTGTTTGCCTGGACCTGTCAGGACCATAGAACTCCTCTTTATACTTCCTACCACAGTCACGATGTCAGAGGTGTGCCACCCACCAGCTTCTTCTATGAGATTCGGGATTTGCAATTTTTTTTGCTTGGACTGGCCTCAAATCTCCATCCTCCTGGTCTCGACCTCCAAAGTAACTAGAATTATACACAAAAGCCACCACGCTTAACTAAATATTTTAGCGTTGTTTCTTCTTGTTGGATCCGCACAACCCAATTCCATTATCATCACCATTTTGTAATATTTTTTACATACATAGCTAAGATAATTAGATGAGAGGAAGATCTATAAAGTAAAAGTTAGAAAGGAAAGAGCTAAAATATTTGTGTATGAAAGCATTTTTTTACCTATGGGCCCAAGGATAATCAACTGAAAGGTTTTATGAAAAAGAAAATTCCATCAAGTGAGCAATACAAATGAATATGAATGTGAATACCCAGAAATCAAAGCTCTATTTTTTGTGGGTTTTTTTTTTTTGTCATTCGCAGGGCTTGAACTCTGGGCCTGGGCGCTGTCCCTCAGCTCTTCAGCTCAAGGCTAGCATGCTACCACGTGAGCCACAGTGCCACTTGGGTTTTCTGAGTGGTTTATTGGAGATAACAGTTTCATGGACTTTTCCTACCCGGGCTGGCCTTGAACCATGATCCTCAAATCTCAACCTCCTGAGTAGCTAGGATTACAGGTATGAGCCACTGGCACCTGGCAATAGCTCTTTCTTTTTTTTTTTTTTTCAAAAAAAAAGAGTAATTAAAAGATCTAGCTACTTTACCAGACAAATGCAGTTTTAAATGTTTGAGAACTAATGATCAAAGATTTTGAATGGTATAAGACCTGACAAAAGACTTGAACAACTGTTCTTTATCAGGAAAACTCTTTCAGGAATAGAACACACTTATAAACTTAGCATGGTACCATCAAGAAACAAAGCAATGCAGCGCAATCTTCAAATACACACAAACACTCAATGAATTTAATGTTTAAAAAATTACACTGGAATCCTATTTTTAACGTATCAGATTTGCAAAGATCAGAAAGCTTAGAGACACTGGATGGGAAGAGGTATAGGAAAAATACCCTTCTAGACAGTACTGGGGAATGTATGAATTTAAACAGTCCATGCAAACTTGGCCAAAGTGATCCAATTTAGAAATGCATTTAGGTTTGACCTAGTGATTTCATTTCCAGAAACTTCGCCTACACACATTCTTACACATATGTGGAATGACCTATGTTCAATGCTATTCACTGTGGCTTTATTTCTAAGTAGGAAATGTTGGAAACAACTTTAAAGTCTGTCAAGTCTAAGACGAGAGGAAAAATAATACAGTAGAGTACACTGTCGCACTTCAAAAAAAATGGGTGATAGAAGTTGTGCTGTGGCTCAAGTGGTAGAGCCCTAGACTTCAACACAAAGAGGCTCAGGGACAGCACTGAGGACCTGGGTTCAAGCCCCACAACTGAAAAAAAAATGTGTGTTTACAAAGATAAAGTGTATCTGTCAAAGAAAAAGAGAACCAAGATATACAATAATTTTTTCCAGTTGTGAGAATGTGTTTTATAAGCTATGTGTGATATACACCAAAATTTTAAGATTGTGTAAGAAATTATTATAAGGCAGGAGTAACTAGGATGGAAGTTTTTTTTTTCTTTTCATTTTATATCTTTTGGTGGGGAAAAAACTAGAAAAAAATAGAAAAAAAACAATTAAGCAAAAAAAGGGGGGATGCCCATGGTTCATGCCTGTAATCCCAGCTACTCAAGAGGCTGAGCTCTAAGGATGAAGATTCGAGGCCAACTCAACGCCCCCTACTACCACCAAAAAAAGGGCTATGAGACTCTTAGCTCCAGTTAACCACCAGAAAAGCCAGAAATGGGACTGTGGTTCAAGTGGTAGAGTGCCAGCCTTGAGCAAAAAGTTAATGGACAGCTCCCAGGCCCTGAGTTCAAGCCCCAGAACTGACACCAGAAAAGAAAATCCATAAGCAACCTATTTCCATCACACACAGAGAGACACGAACACATGCGTATAAGCATGAACTGTGCATTTAAGAGGATAGAACCCGAGAGCAAGGAAGGAATAATAGTTACTACGAACAAGGCAGGTGTGTCATGCCTTGTTGATTTTTTTTCTGGCCTCTGGTGATCTCAGCCAAGTTGTACCCGGCCTGTGGGTTGCTTTGTACTTGGCTTATTGCTATAGTGTGGGTGTTTAATGTCCTCCAGTGCTCCTGGAAGCATCTGGGCCTGGTAGAAGTCCTTGTACGACTGTGGGAAGATCACTCCCTCTGCAAGGAGACCCCAGGCCTCATGTCTCCCGGCCATGCGGTGAGCCCTTAGCTCTGCCCAGTGCTGCCATTACCACCTGGCATCCTTACCACAAGTCTAAAAACAATGACCCCATGATCCTAGGGTCAAATCAACCTTGCTCTTTATCTCAGGGCTTTCCTTGTTGTTGGGGGTTTTCCATTTTTGTTTTGGGTTTTTAACAATGCAGTTTGAACTCACAAATCTCATGCGTACCAGGCGCGCATTCTACCACTTAGGCCAAACTCACAGACCTTTGTGTTTTATTTTTGGGAGAGGGTCTGACATCCCAATGTTTGGGATAGGTCTGACTCGGGACAGCTTGGACTATGATTCGCCTATCTATGCCTCTCACACAGTTGGGGTCATAGGCACACACCACCAGGCCCAGCTTGTTTTGAGATGGAAGGCTCACTAACTTTTTTCCTTGGGCTGGCATTGAACCACAGTCCTCCCCACCCTCTGCCAGGGATTGCAGTCATGAGCTACCATGCCCAACTATCTCAGTGGTGTTATCATAGTGCTAGATACCTGGTCAATATCCTAATACTCCCACTCTTGGAAAATTTATACTAAAAAGCATGTATTTCCATGCAAGTTTCACAGCTATCTGCATCCACTGGTTTTTGAACTGAATTAAGGAAGGAGTCATCTCTTCTCAGCAGGAGAATGCGGAGTCATCGCCGACGGTCCCTGAATAGCCTGTAGCTTCCCCATACTTCAAAAAGCGGCTTTTGTGCCCTTGCAAAAAGACACATCTGCTGAGAATGAGCAGATAGAGACAAAAGGGAAAAAAGCGAAAAACCTGCATGTCATCTTCTCTTTGTTATCAAGTTGAAACCGGCACTTCTAAATGGCTTCTTTGGTGAATAGGTTGATATTTTTTCTTTTGTCCCAGTTCTAGGGCTTGAACTCAGGACTTTGAGCTCTTGCTGTTTTTGTTGTTGTTGTTTGAGGATTCTGTTTGTTTTTTGCTCATAGCTGGCACTCTACCTTTTGAGCTATGGCTCTACTTTGGGCTTTTTGTTGGTTAGCTGGAGATAAGCGTCTTCCCAGGCTGGCTTCAAACCATAGCCCTCATATCTCAACCTTCTGCGTAGCTAGGATGACAGTGTGAGCCATTGGCACCTGCCTAGCTAAACAGTTTAAGTTTTCAGTGCTTCAGTACTTTAATTTTTTAGTGCTTCATTTGAAACTCTGACTTTGGGAGGCCAACTCCATGCTCTTACTGGCTTTTCCCCATTATAGTACTGAAGGTCGCAGCTTCCTCTTTGTCCCCAGAGAAGCTCAACAGGGGTCATGGTATTTGACCCTGAATTGCATTGCACTATAAACCCAAACCTGGCTCCAGAACCCCAAAGAAGTTTCTGTTCTATTCTTCACTCCTCCAGTACTCCAACCAAAAGATAATTTCATCGCAAAGAGGAAAACCTTGTCACGAAGGAATTGCTACTCCATTTTAAAAGTTTATCAACTCCAGGCCCTCTAACTAGACATCCACGTTGTAAAGCCTGTAGAGTCAGTTTTATAGTGCAAAACTTAGAGCTCATGTCATTTATTTTTCTGTGGATCTAAGAAACTAACAGAAGGTATCAGGGAAACTACAATATTCCCAAGGTGAAAAAGCAATTTCATTCAGTGGTGAACACCAGGTTGTAGTTACCTCTCCTTCACGCCAGATGGCAGGTATGAGCGCTGCTTCTTTGGTTTTTGCCTTACCCAGAGTCTGAATTGAGTTAGACTTTGGCTCAAAGCCATAAATCAGAAATGTCCTTAGAGTGACCTGCAGATGTAAATTACCAGATTTATCATCTGCTGTTACATATGTGGTGTCTCTCCTGATGTCCTGCCCCAGCCAGTCATTTATTAAGTGTCTTCAAAAGGAACTTTTCCCTTTGAGGCCCCATAATGTGGGTCCTGGAGGTAGAAAACCGTTTTTTCCCATGTTGAACCACGCACGCCTCTCTGGGCAGGGGACAAAGATGGAGAACACTTGGAAGGATATTGGGAGGCGTGAAAGGAAAGCACTGGGAAAAACATTCATTCCACACCCACCTACCACTCCTATGAATGTTCAAATGGAAAGGTGCAAAGGTCTATCTTCTGAAGTTCCCACTTTCTGAGTCATGAGCCGTGAGCCCCAGCCACTCTTGGGGGCAAATGTCTGAGGATGTTTTTGTCCCCTTTGCCTTCCTGAACTACAAAGCCCTTGCGAATTGCAACTGAGATGGAGGAAGAGGACACAGCGTCTCACTTTCCTATTATCTGGGTCATCTCGTGTACCACCCCTCCCCCCCCCAGCCTCTTTCATACTGACAAGTCACAGTTACTTAGTATTAAACATCTGTCTCTAGCCTACAACAGTGCTTGTCACTACTGGGACTTGAACTTGGGATGTCATGCTCTTTTTTTATTTTCTTATACCTGGCTCCACCACTTGAGTCATGCCTCCAATCAGGGCTTTTTGCTGGTGATTTGGAGATAAATGACTCTCAGATATGTCTGTCCAGACTGGCTTCTAACCATGGTTCTCAGATCTCAGGCTCCTGAGTAGCAAGGATGACAGGTGTGAGCCATCAATACCAATTTGTAGGTATAAGCTCAGTGCTGAGCATTTTCTCCCCGACTCCTGCTCTCCTTAGGGTGGCATCTTATGATTGGAGGGTGAGGGGGACTTGAAGGATCCTACCCACCTGGCAGTGTTCCCCGCTCCTGGGCTTCCTCAGAGGCAGGTAGATATGAAACCCCTGGCCAGCCGCCTGGCCCTGCCGACACCCACAGCTTGTGTCTGCTCCCTCAGGGCGCTGAGCGCCTTCCTGCTGCTTCAGCAACGCCACGTGACTCTCGGCTGAACATTCCCCCTGCAGTCAGGCTTAGATTCCTGTCCAAAGATCTCCTGCCTTGGGTTTCAAGATCCCCTTACCTCTCACGGCCACATCGCAGCTCTCCTGCTCCTCCACCGGCCCTACTCCTGCACGGCCTACCGCCCACCGCGCAGGGAAAGAGGCTCTGAGGAGCCAAACCTGGCGTCTGCCTTACACCTGAATCTGATCAGGCTGGGTGGGCTTGGGGTTAAATAGGAGAGAAGGCAATACATCTCTGCATTTAAGGCCAACCTCTTTAGAGTTAACACATACACACACACACACACACACACACACACACACACACACACACACACAGAGCAACACATACACATACACACATACACATACACACCCATAAACATATACATGGACACATACACACAGCTACATACACACAGATACACACAGCCATACACATATACACACACAGATACAGCCATACACATATGCACACATACACACACACACACACCCTAAGACACATTCTTTCTAACTCTTCATTAAGTGCGGATCACTTTTGTCTTCCCTTAGCAATAAGCTCTGTGGTTTTAGCTTGCTTTGGAGCTGACAGTTAAAAGGAATTTAAGAAACAATGTCTATAAATCACATTTGGATCTTGAAAGAGGCTAATGCCTCGCTCTATAAAATGTGTCAAGTGGGAGTTGACACCTGAGCACTGTTGTTATCATTTCAATATTGCTACTGAGGCTGGCATGGTGGTTTGTGCCAGTCAACCCCGCCCCCCCAGGAGACAGAGGCCGAGGAGCTGACCGTGGAAGCCAGCCTGGGCGGAGGAGGGAGACCCTGTCTCAAAATAACATATATACACATTGATTCGCTTATTTACATATTCCATTATGGGGGGACCAACTGTCGGATCCAACATCTGTAAACTGTAAGATACACACACACATAGACACACACACACATGCACACACACACACACACGGCCAGAGACAGCATATATTTCTGGAGTTCAGTTCAGTAGTATCTTCAGAGACACACATCAGAGGCTCAGAGCACTTCTTCCCAATCCCGGCTACACACGCCAGTGAATGATGAGGGACTTTTAAAAGAAAAAAATAATCATGCTACGCAGGAAATCAGCCAAGAAAAGGTTCATCTTTAATCAGCCTGGAACAAGTCCGGGACCCCCCATGCTTCTTTATCTCTGTGCACTGGCAGGAGGCAGCGGCTGACCCCCACGGAACTGCAGACCTGCAGAGGGGGTCTCAAACCCAGGACAGAGGCCGCAGGACTCGCCTCACAGGACCTCCCCGGTGCTCACGGCGCCTGCAGCCTGCCCCCGTGATGGATGTTCCTCCTAAAAATGAAGGGCAGCTGTTTCCAGCCCTGAGCTTCCCAAACGCCTAGGACATGTTCAAATCACCCCCGGCCCGCCCATCTGGTTCTCTTCAGCGCTTCCTCCCCACCTTCTAGCAGTCTCCCTAGTCCACGAGCACCCAGGGGACGCCGAACATGTCAAGACTGAAAAACCCTGGTCCAGAATCTACCTCCAAACAGCTCCTTCCTTTCAGTCTTCCAGTGCCACCCAGCTTTGATCTGTTTCTCAGATCTATTTCTAGAACAATCTTCCCATTTATTTTACCCATCGTGTCATTCTCTGCTGGCTTACCTATTCTCAAGGAATAAAGACCCTCAGTGTCAGAGCCTAATTGTTCTAGAAGGTTCCCTGGAATCCTCTAGGTTTCTTCTCACACCTGCTTGTGGAGAGTTTTTCCTTAACATGGTTGAATGTGTTCATTGGATGCCATTTACTTGAAAATGTCTTTATTCTCAGGCCTGTAATGTTTCTTAATATGATTTTTTTCGGGGGGAAGGGGAGCTGACAGTTGCAAGACAAGGGTTTTAGGCCCTAACCTCGGCTCTGGGGTCTGTTTCGCATTAGTGTGTTATCATGTCTCTGAGCAATAGGGCTATTCTCTCAGATAGGTTCAAGAGAAATGATTACAAACAAAAAAAGATGAAACTGATGTCTTTCCTCTCCTCAAATATCAGGAAGGAAATCCTCCAGGAAATACATGGTATAATGGAAAGAAAATGGACCTGGAAGGGAGCAAGCCAAGGATTCCCCCATTGTGAGCTGTGTGAACCAGATTAATTACTTCCTTTCTCTGAGCAAGGACACTTAATCTTAAAGAAAGATACTATTACCTAAAACAGGGCTTGATGTGCTATGACCATGAGCCAAACCTAGCCCCTTAGACTGTCTTTAAAACCGCCTGTCAGAAGAGAATAATTCATATATTTTTAATGGATGTTTGAAAAAGAGGAAATGGATCCTATGTAGCCTGAAAAAGAACCTAAAATATTTACTATGGAGGCCACTATGGGGGAAAAAAATGTTTTTTCAATGATTGACTTCAGACCAAGGGTTGTAACCTATTAAAGACAGCCCAGATGAGATGCAGCATCTATATTTTAAAGCAGGCTCTGGGAGCTGGTATGACAGCATATACCTGTAGTCCCAGTGGGAGGTCGAGGCAGGAGGATCACTTGGAGCCTAGGATTTCAGAGACAGCCTGAGACCCCCCCCACCCCCATTCTTAAAACAACGTAAGTAAAGGAAGCTGTCCCACTGGACCTCAAGCCGGTCAGTTCTGAAGATAAAATGAAGTTTTCAGGTGACCACAGAGTCCCTAACAAATGAGAGACATGAAAAAAGCAAAATCTCCTTCAGTGAGAGGCATAGAGTCTCTCTGTGTGGAAATTGTTGTTCAGCACGGTGATTCCATGAGGTTTTAAAGTAGGGAAAGGCCTGCAGGAGACTTGAATCCATCGTCCTCCAGAAAGAAAACCCTGGTGTTGTTGGGGGTCCAGGGGGCTGTGATCCCCTGGATTCTGTTTCTATCTTTCCTGCCCATCCTTGACAGGCAGCCCTAAGAATTCCTTGGTACCCACTCCCCCCGCCCCCCCAACACTGTATGACTTTTCCAAATCTGAACAAAATGAACACACCCAAAAGACGGCATCGTTAAAACAACACAAGTATGACAGAAGACCAGGGTTCCAGCCAACCCAGGCAGAAAAGTCTCAAAAACCTCATCTTAATGGAAGAAGGTGGAAACAATTAACACTCGACCATCATCCCAGCTACAGCAAGAAGCAAAAGTAAAATAAAAAATAGGAGGATCACAGTCCAGGCAAGATCCTATCTCAAAAACAAGCAGAAGCAGTGCACTCATTACCTGACCTATGTAACTGTAACCCCTCTGTACATCACCTTTATGAAAACAGTAATTTTTTTTAACTGCAGAGAAAAGGTTGGAAGTATGGCCAGCTGGTAGAACACTTGTCCAGCCAGAACAGGCCCTGAGTTTTGTACAGGAGAGAGGAGGGGAGGGGAAAGGAGGGACCCGGGCACTTAGGGAGCTTCAGGGTATGTACCCCGAGGCCAGCCCCAATTGTGGGGATCATACCAGTTCTAGGAAAATCTGGCTTGCATCCAAGAGCTTAGGGGAAGAAAACAAAAACAACCCCCCTGTAAAGCAGAAAGGAAAACGAGTCTGACAGATTTATTCCCCTTTGCATTTCCTGCTGCTGCTGCCCGATGCTGGTTCTCAAATGCAAGGTTTTGTCCCAGGAGGGCTAACCCTAGCCTGGTGACCCTTTCCAAGAGCCTCTGCCTCTGCTCATTGCTTGGGACGTTTTCAGAGGGGGTGTACACCAGCCTAGGGTGTCCTTTGTCTCATTCTCTTTTCACCTCTGTTTTCCTGGGGCTTCAGAACAGAAAGAGAAGAGGACAGGAAGAACTCAAGCACAGTCCTGGAGGAAGTTAGCCGGGTGAAAGTCACGGAATAAACAGAAAATAACAACAAAGTCACGCTGGAAAAAGAACCATTCTGATTCCCCTGTCTGTTTAAAAATGTATGTCTTTTAAGTCCCTGCAAGTGACAGCACACGGACAAATTGAAGAGATTTGAGACGGGCAGGCTCCGAAGGGCAGGTCCAAGCAGGGGATAAAATGACTCCTGAGGTCCACATGCCGGGTCTAATGTATATTACATGTTCAAGTGGCTGCCCATTGCGCGCATTCTTACACAGAAATAATGCTTCGCTCACATTCAATAGAGTTGATTTGCTCGCTGAAATGGACCCAGATACCTATTTATTAACTGAATAGCTTTAACACAGTCTTCTCCGACCTGCAGCCGAAGTTCCTGAGTTGAACATGTGGTATTCATTAGAAGAAATCTTAGCGTATAATTGTCTAGATTTTAAGCGTAAGGCATTGCAATAAAATTTTGCATTAAAAATATATATAAAGATTTATTTTCAAGCTCTGCCACCAACAGAGTGGAAACAATATGAGCTTTCTTCTCCGTTGGCCTAAAACATACCTTACAATGGCTTTCTGAGAGGTAATTACGTTCAGGAAAATTGGGGTTCCTTTGGCAAACAAATTTTAAATAATTGTAATGGTATATTCTCTGGAAAACCACTTAGGAAGAACACCATTCTTCCTGACAGTACAAGGAAGAGGGTTTTGTGGAGGTAAGAGGTTTTTGTTTCCTTCTATTTTTCTCCCACTCCCCTTCCTTTCCAATTCCATCTACCATCCTCTTTTCTGAGAATTGTAATCTAAGGGGACTGTCAGATATTTTTAAAAAATAATTTGCTAAATTGTGCTAACCAGGAAGTAGTATTTGATCTTTTTTCTATATAACTTAGGGAACATTTTATGATCCATGTTCATACATTTGCTTTTTATTTTTTAATGGTGAAAATGTAGTGGCTGGGGCCATTCTAAGAAAAATCCTAGAAATGTTTTTTTGAGAATGCAATGTACAGAAAAGGTTTTGTTGTTATTGTTTTCACTTATGTTCTTTACCTCCAAGAGAGAAAAGATTGAGTGGGGAATGGAGCTCTGCTTGACTCCAGGCTCAAACCATCCTTGCTTTGCTTGGGTCCCTAACCTTTCAGCTCTAGGACTAAAACTTACACCAGGGAACTAAAGTTCTCAGCCTCCTTCATTGTTCAAGCTAATTCCCTATAATGAAAAATACTCTCTCTCTTCTTTCTCATCCACACACTCACATTTAAATTTATATATATAAATTTATATAACATTATATATATGTGTGTGTGTGTGTGTGTGTGTGTGTGTGTGTGTGTGTGTGTGTGTGTGTGTGTGTGTGTGTTCCACTGGTTCTATTTTTTGACAACTCTAATG
The DNA here is from genome assembly GCF_024711535.1 of Dipodomys merriami. NCBI lineage: Eukaryota > Metazoa > Chordata > Mammalia > Rodentia > Heteromyidae > Dipodomys > Dipodomys merriami. Next base: position 9,209,820 of record NW_027202826.1, read on the forward strand.
CAAATCCACATTTCTAAGTAACACATTTAGCCTATCTGATACCAACTTCCCTCCTTGGAGGTAAGCACAGCACGCTACACTGCATTCCATGAGACTGCCATAGCCAGCAGATCAAGGGGTTTTCCTTAGCTGGCTTGGGCAGGAGCGCCCAGTGCAAGGCCATGCAGCCAAGGCCTGGCAAGTGGCCTCTAAGAACTGATGGCCAGTGAAAACGGTGTGGCCCAAAGTCCCACAGCCACTAGGAAATGGACTCAGTCAACACCTTAAAGGTATAGGTACATGGAGTGTGGATCTGAGGAGACCGCAGCCCAAGCTGAAGCTGGACTGGAGCCTTGAGCCACAGGACAAGCATGTACACTGTGAAGTGAGATGATTAGACATGTGGTAACTTGTGGTGTGGCCATAGGAAACAAACATAATGGATGGCTTCCTCGATTTTGTTTTCCACGTCTTTCATGGAAGGCTTATACTTCGGAGGCTCAGTGGTAAAGCATTTGGTTGGCATGCATGAAGCTCTAGGTTCCATCCCTGGTCTTTAAAAATAAGTAAACAAAACTAAGTTAAATTAATTAATTAACTTTTGGGTCAGTTGTAGGACTTGAACTCTGGGCCTGGATGCTGTCCGTGAGCTCTTTCTCTCAAGATTAGTTCTCTACCACTTTGAGCCACAGCACCACTTCTGGTTTTCTGGTGGTTAATTGGGGATTAGAGTCTCACACATTTTTTGTGCCCAGGCTGGCTTTGAACCCTGCTCCTCAGATTTCAGCCTCCTGAGTAGCTAGAATGACAGGTGTGAGCCAGTGTCCAGCAAGTTTCAAATTTTATTAGAACATTTTCAGTCGGCATGTGCTTACACCAGCCCTTAAACTCCAGCCCTTGCATTCTCAGCTTCCTCGTCACAGTTGGCACTCCACCACATGAACCATATCTCCAGTCCAGTTCTTTTATTGGATAATGGGAGATTGAATCGTTGGGTCCATTCTACCCAAGCTGGCTTCAAACCTCAATCTTCCGGATCTGAGCCACCTGAGTAGCTAGGATCACAGGTGTGATCCACCAGCACCCAGCTTTATGGCATACTTAATTCAGACATTGTTTTCTAAATGGGTTTTTTTTATGTCAATAGTATCTAGCTGTAGTGACAAGAGAAGGAAAGGGAAAATAATGAGTGGTTTTATACTGTTCTGCATTGCTCACCATTGGGTATATGCTCTGAGAAGAGCATCCTTGGGAAATTCTATCGTTGTATGCACATCGTATCCTATTTCACAACTTTGTGCAGACTCTAATAGTCACTTAAGGTCTGTTGAGGTATCAAGGGGAAGCAGGGGGTGAATGGGGTAGTAGCTGGCAGCACACAGCACAGGATTCCACAGCAAACATTTTTCTAAGTAAAAAGAACACTCTAAAGAAATGACAGCATGTAACAGGAAAATGGAGACTTCAATACCGCCATTTTGTCAGCAGCAACACTGGTGTAAGCCACACGACTGGGTGGTTATTCTTTCAGTGGTAAGATTGGCTACACCCGTGGTGTCACAGAGATGCAAGTATGACTGTGTGACTTTGACATCACCAGGTAAGACATTTTCCAACTTTGTATCAGACTCTGATGGGACCACCCACCCCCCTCATCAGTGGTCTCGGGGAGGGAGGGGGGTCATACATTCTCTGAGACTGTAATGATAAGAAGCAGATGGCCACCGCACATCTTCTGTCCCCACCTCCAGACATTTGCAGTATGATTGGATAACTCCTCCACCACAAAGATTTTAAACTGCATCCCTAACCTTTACATCTGATCTGGTTTTATGAATTGCTTTGTCCTTTAGAATGTAGTTTTAAAACAATGATGGCATGCCGGGTGCCAGGTGCTCACGCCTGTAATCCTAGCTACTCAAGAGCCTGAGATCTGAGGATCGTGGTTTAAAGGCAGGTCAAGAGAACAAATCCCAAGAGTCTTATGTCTAAGAAATGAGCAAAATGCTGCGGCTCAAGTGGCATAGCACCAGCCTTGAGTAAAAAAGCTAACGAGAGTATGAAGTCTGGAGTTTAAACCTCACTACCTGGCATGCCCATACACACACACACACACACACACACACACACATAGGTATATATACCAGTTAGCATCAGATACTCTACCTGGAGGTGCCTAGGGAGCTACCAGCAGCCAGCATATCTGCAAGCAAAACAAATGCTTGTTGCTTTAAGAGATTACATTTCAGGAGGTTTTGTTTATCTCCAAACAGCCACTAAAAGCTCAGCACTACATATTTTAACATGTTTGTTTGCTTATGAGAGCAAGAAAGAGAGGCAGAAGGGGGAAGTAAGGAGGGAAAGGAAAAAAGAAAAATTAAAGGACAGAAATCATCTAATTTGAGTTAAAAATGAAATTTCTGTATCTCTCTCAACCCCAAATTGATTTTTATATTTGCGGCAAAACCCAAGCACACATTCTTAAAGCATATTCAAGGGTATATATTACCCATTATTTTGGCTTTCAAAAATAGTACTTTGTGTCTATACAGGCCTATAAAAGAAACCAAGAAATCAACATGTAATAGCAATTTTATAACTCCATGTCACAATAACTTTATAATTCTATTTAAGCCTGATGGCTTCAAGCAGTAAACAAATTGTTTCTTCAAAATCTTGACTAAAACTATGTTAGGCTGTATATTTATTTATATTCCTTTAGTTTATGGGATTCGTCATTTTCCTATTTGAACACCCTGAGTACATTTTTCATGTTGAAAACACTAATTAAAATGAATTTACAACCTTTATTTAAATTAGATCTGCAGAGCCTACCTTTAGGAAATTAAATCCCATTTTGGCCTCAGACGGTTATTTAACAGAAATTTATTATGTTTATCTCATGAGTTTTAAAAATTTATGAAAGGGAAAGAAAGTAATTAGTTTTAGGTAGAGTCATCTAAGCTTGACTGCCTATATTTTCCAAGAAAAATTAGCCAAAAAAAGTCACTTTTATAGATAGAGGAAAAGCTCTCATTCATGCTACGTTAGAGAATTTGGTCTCATAGAAGCACTGTGATAAGGCATTTGGACTGCGGCAGGCTGAATAATGGCTTCCAAAGTTAACCACATCATAATCCCTGGAATTTGTTAATGATGTTGTATATGGAAAAGGAATTTCCAGGGTTGGTTAAATTTAAGGTCTTAAAATAGGGAGATTTTTCCCACCTGGGTACAATGTATTCACAAGGGATAATGGGAAGAGAATGAGAAGGGTTTAGGAGAGAGGGTTTAGAAAGCGATTGAATGTATCAAAATGAAATGCAGGTTTTGAAGATTGAGAGGCAGTAAGAAAGGGAGACAGTACTTGTTCTATCTTCAGCGTCTACAACCAACTGATACCTCATAGCCTACTCACAATATATGATGAATGAATGGTGACCACGAATGCTGATAAAACTCTGGAGTGAAGCCAGAGGGAGTGGTTCTCTCTCCTGGGAAGCCTCCTCACCGCCACAGAGCTTTTTGCAGGGTGTTTTATTTGAAGCCTAGCATTGGCCGTACTTTGTTGCTTCTCCTTGGACCTCTCCTTGGGCGATGTCATGATGCTTTCTGCAGCAGCCGTTGTCCACTGAGAAGCTCTCCTGGATCTGAAATGTCCATCACAGGCTTTGCCCACAGGGGGCTGCCACTGAGAGGTGGTAGAACCTATTAGAAGGTTTTTAAGTCACCAGGAGCAGCAGCATGGCCCTTGATCGGGATTGTAGGACCATTTCTTTCTCTTCCTCTGTGTTTGCTATCTAAGTCACCAGCACACAGTTTGCTCTACCTTGCACTCCTTACCCTGGGCCTCAAAGCATCGAGGCCCAGACCATTGATTGAAACCTCAGAAACTGGGAGTTCAAATAAAGGATTCCTTTTTTTCTTTTTTAATTTGATAATCTCAGGAACTTCATTACAGGAGCAGAAAAACTAAGAGTAGCCCACAGACCAAATCCAGTTATCTCTTCTTTTGTCAATAAAGTTTTATAAGAACACAGCCTTGCTTGTTTACTTACACACTATTCTATAGCTGCTTGTGTGTTGTGATTTCAGAGCTGCATGGAGTGAGACAGAAATTACCTGGCCTATAAAATCTAACATACTTGCTATATGTTATTTAAAGAAAAAAATGCTAGCTTCTGCTTTATGTCCCTATAACTATTAGAGTATAGGATTTTTGATAGCTCTTTTACTACTGAATGATCCCTCTTACACCACAAAAGCACCTCTTTACTTACCATTTATCATTATTATCATTACTCAACCCCATTAGCTTCTTGGGATACTGTTGTTTATTTTTTAAGGTACAAAAATAATACAGATGACAACATGGAGTGTTACACAAAGAGACAATACCGTCTTAGCAGAGAAAGTGCACACTCCATGCCATCTGGTTACATTTTGATATTTAGAAAGCAATTACGTTTATTTTTATGGCAGCTGAGACTTCACTACCTTGAGAAATGTTTGGTCGAATGTTTACAGAAAAACTAAGGCTCACACTCTTTCTGACATCTCTTCTTGATGTCATCAGTGAAAATGGTACACGCTAAGCTGCTCTTCTGCAGCAAGTAGCCGAGTAGGTCCCTTCATGATAACTGGAGCATCACTGTAATCATCTGTTTTTGGACCAAAAAAATAATGGTATTGAACCAGTAAGGGTCCTAGTTTTCTTCTCCAAGAAAACTACCTATAGCTTCCCTGCAAAAATGAATTGCATTCACTCCAGCCAGTTTTGTTTATAGATTGCCAAAAAGTGACATTGTTGAGTAAAAACTTACCTGATGAACTCTGAAGTATAAAGAACTTGTTTTGAGTGTCAACTTGATTCTCAGAATGCAAATAATCTGAGCACGTTTGTTTTCTTTGCCTGGCAGAAGGTGGCGCTAGAGTTGTATTTGCTAAAGCAAATATTTCTACAGACTCCCTTCACACACCTTGCTACGAGAGGAATGAGAGTAATATAGCGTGTAGATGCTGCAGTTATTTCTCAGAATCAAGACCCTATCCATCAAATTTCCTAGAGTCCTCCTCTAACACTTTCAAATACATGCCACAAATATCATCCTACCGATACATACAGAATGCCTGCCATGCATAGAGCATCCTCTCCCTTTATTGGTGATGATACTCAATGGACAATTCACATATGGAAACTTAGCATCTAGTATGAAATGCAGGTCTTGAGGGAGTCTAGATAATCACCTCTTTAGTGACAATCATCCCAGCCATCAGAGACCTGGGATGGTGTTGCAGGATGTTACAAGAGAAGCTGACCTAGAGGTGATAGTAGAGAAAGAGGTCTTCTTTGATTTATTTTTCCTTGTTCCTGGACATGTTTACTTTTCACTCCGAATAGGTCATCCTTTCTAGGTCTTATTTCTCCCTACTCTTGATAATTAACTACATTATTTAATGTCCTGCATTCATTCCATTAGCTCATATGGCATTATGTCATTTTCCTGGGTTTTCCAGTCTAGTTGTTAGGGAATAAAATAGACCAACAGTTCTCACTTGGACCACGACCACCGTGGTGAGCAATCTGAAACGTGGCGGTGGTGGTTTCTGTGGGTTTCATAATGATTTGAAGGGTGTTCCTGGAATCTGGGGTGGGGGCCAGGAATCCTGGGCATGTGGCCAGGTGTGGAAGCATCTCACACATAGGAAAACTGACCCCCCCCCCAGAGACCTTCCTGTACCCACTGACCACTGGCCCATGCGTGACATCCTGCTGACAATTATCTCCTATTTTACAGGCAACCACGCGCTCTTGTATAATGTCTGTGTGAAGGGAGAAGCGGCCATCTGATAAGAGTGGAAAACAGAAGGAAGACTGGCCATTGTATGGTTTGAAAGTTAGCCAGAAATTGCTCACCATCTTTGAAATACACTTTCCCCTAGGAATGAAGGAACCATGCATGGACCTTGTGCTCTCTAGCAGACGCCTTGCCCTGTGCACCTAACTGCACACCGGCCTCTGATGGCTGTGTGACATCTCATGATGTCATCGAGTCAAAGCGTCTCTTTATGGAAAGGCATCCTATTTCAGGAGCAAGTTCCTTTCCTTAAATTCTTCCATTCTACTAACACCAGGGCAATTTTTGTTTAAATTGTATTTGTAGGAAGGTTGTGTTACCCAAGAATTTTTATTTCAAATAGTAAACATTGTAAATATTCGTTGGGGTTTTTGTTTGTTTGTTTGTTTGCTCCATTTTGTAGCCCGATCTCTCTCTGTAGCTCAAGCTAGCCTCAAACTCTCAATCCTCTTTCTTCAACTCCCAAAATGAAGGGATTACAGGCATACACCACCATACCTGGTTCACTGATTGTTTCTTTCAACCAATATTCACTGGGCTATGTGTGCCCCCCATTGTATAGCATCCTTTAAAATGCCAACTTACTTTGGGAAGGTGGCTCAGTGGTAGAGTGCTTGCCTTGCATGCATGAGGCCCTGGATTTGATTCCTCAGCACCACATAAGCTGAAAAAGCTGGAAGTGGCGCTGTGGTTCAAGGGGTAGAGCGCAAACCTTGAGCTGAAGAACTGAGGGTCAGCACCCAGGCCCAGGGTTCAAGACCCACGACTGACAGAAACTAAAAAAATGCCAACTTACTTTTTTTTTCCAGTGCTGGAGACTGAGACTAAGGCCTCATGATTCTAGAGGGAAAAAAGAAAAGAAATCCAACATTTAATACAGGCCGGTTGGATCTTTCTGGAGAAGGAACGGCTGCCACTATGTGGCTTCTGCACATATCACGGATGACACCATTTCCCATGAGTCTCTCTTCCAGCAGAGAGCACTCTGGGGTCTAATGATTTTATTTGTTCCTTGGAGAAATGTGTCAATGCCTTCATGATGTAACTTAAAATAAAAATGTCAATGCTGACAGTAACTCAACGGATTCTAAAGTTGTGTTGAAATAAGGGTGTTTCTTCCTAATTTGGAGATGGCCAAGTGCAGTCTCCAGACACAGGGGAAACTCAGACAGGACCATCAGTCTTCTTTGTTCAAAACAGATGACTCTGGAAGTATTTGCCTAGTTAAAAATAACAGCATTCCTTTCCCCCATCATCAGCTGGACAGTCTAGCCTGCTCATATTTTTTTAACCCAGTCAGGGGAATAAAGGTCAAAAGGTTATGTACTCTGAATCAGAGCTTTTTTTTTTTTTTTAACAATAAGATAGGCTGAAATTTGTGTCTGCCTTTGATACTTTTTTTTTTACAAAAGGTTTTCCTTATTTCTTACTGTGGAAAAAAAAAAAAGTAACAAATTTACCTGCAATGCCTACTGGTCTCTTATCTCTCCCAACAATTTGTTTTTCATGTTACTGATGGAAGAGTGAATTGGGTTTTGTCAGACTGCTGCCCAGTAATTTAAATAACAACAACCATACTCCAATCACCCAAGTCTGAATGGCTCTTTGCCATACTACTTATCAATTACAGCGTGGGGATAACTCTTTCAATTCCCATCTTAAAATGTGGATGTCATTTGACGCAGCTGCAGGTACATTTTCTCTTGGTTTAACTTTTTTGCACTACTCTTCAGTCCTTTCTGACCACTTTATTAAAGACTACATAAAAAATATTTCGCATTTTAGGATAGACATCAAGGGTCTGCCCCACACGGGGCTGTGCCCCTGCTAACCTGTGTTGCTAGTGGCATCTTAGAAGAGACAGAATCCAAAAGTTATGTGAACTTGTAAAAGAAATGTCAAAGTTCCTGCTTTGAAAATCCAATTGTAATTTATTGCTATTATAAAAGAGGTATAGTGAAAAAGTAGTTAATAGAGGGATAGATATATATTTTTTTCCCCTATTCAATCATGGTATGGAGGAGATTTTATTCCAACTGAGGGAGTTTTGGAGCCACCAGGAAGCCTGCATGTGCTGTTGGTTTTAATCATTCCTTTGGCGTTTTGACTTAATCAAAATGTTAAGCTCATTCGACAGCCCTTCTCAGATCTTCTGGAAAGAAAATATATCATTAAGCCATCCACACTCGGTGGATTTCCTATCGCTTCCCATCTGAATGCCCCAGAGAGGTAGGATAAAAAGCAGCACTGGAGCAGAGAAGTCGACGTGGCCCCTGATCCCATGGATAAAGCTTGTAAGGTTGACATCGCGTGTAAATAACCGGTGCTGTTGATCTCGATCTTGACAATTTTGCTCAGCGTGGGTCCTGGCTACCTGAGATCATCTTTCTCCCCCTGGGAACATCAGGATGACCACAAAGAGCAGTGGAATGCCATCAACTCGGTTAGTGACACATGGAGCCACGGGGGGCTTTGAGGGTCACTGAAGGGCAAGTATGCTTTGTGCCCCATTTATACCCCTCCTCTGTGACCACTGGTGGTGAACCGGGGCACACTTCCTCTAATGATTCCCCAAAGGACTGTTTCTTCCCCCCGCACACACACACATCAAGTTCATGTCCTTGACCTTCAGCTCAGGCAATGAAATAGAATGTTTAATCGCAGAGAGGCTAGGAACACTGACGCTGCCTTAAATAGCCACAACAAAGCATTCGTCATACAGTTTCTGAGTTCATCTTGCTAATATAGAATTTTAAATTAACATAGTCACTCAATAAATTTTTAATTAGGACACATAGGTAAACAAGCAAGAACACCAGTCAGCTCTTCAGTGTTCAGGAGAACGTGACGCTAGCCTACTGCATTTTGCTGCTCAAACTATGGGTGTCTTTTTCCAAGTAATGCTTGATATTTGCGCTCCAGGACCTTTGCCAGAATTTAATTTACACAGGCCACTCCGCAGTGGTCCAAAGACAACAGATTAAGAAGGGGCATGCAAACAGGATCGTTTATCCAGACACCTCGTTGGGGATTCTCAACTTCTTCATCGTAATGGATCTCTAGAAGCTACCCACCTCCACCGAGGAGCGAGCTTTCCACATTTGCATGTTGTCCAGTCCAGGTGGCAATTTATTAAAGTGAGCTTGAGAAATACCTGCCTGAGCTGGAAGCCAGGGGCTCCTGTTACTCCAGAGGCTGAGCTCTGAGGATCTCAATTCAAAGGAGGTGCCTGAGCAGAAAAGTCTGTGAGAACTTTGTCTCCAATTAAACGTCAGAAAGCTAGATTGGAGGTGTGGTTTGGTGGGTAGAGTATCAGACTTGAATGGAAAAAGTCAAATGAGAGTACAAGAGCCTGAGTTCAAGCCCCAGGACTAGCACTGTACATACACTCTCACACACACACACACACACACACACACACACACACACACACACACACACACACACACACACACACACACGGAGGGGGGAAGTTGGAGAAAAGAATTCCTGCAATCCAATATGATAGCAAGAGAAACTAAATATATTAGAAGTTACAAGGACTTCGGCGATCTTAATTTCAGGCATAGCAATGTCTCATGCTAGCTATGTGATAGCTCAAAAAAATAAAACAAAACAACAGCAACAATAACTCATGTTTCTTTCTTTTTTTTTTTTTATTTTGGTTAGTCCTGAGGCTTGAATTCTGAGCTTGGGCACTGTCCCTCAGCTCTTCAGCTCAAAGCAAGTGCCAATTGAGCCACAGAGCCACTTCTGGTTTTCTGGTGGTTTATTGGAGATAAGAGTCTCACGGACTTTCCTGCCCGGGCTGGCATTGAACTGAGATCCTCAGACCTCAGCTTCCTGAGTAGCTAGGATGACAGGCGTGAGCCACCGGCGCCTGGCTTCCCATGTTTCACATTAGTAAGGAACCTAAAACCTATTTTAGTAGCGATTAAGGTAAATGAGATAAGGTCAGATCTGACACAAAGCATGCATTTCAATGGGTAGCATGTGCATCTTGTATGAACTTGATTGCTATTCTACGTACTCTCAGCCCTGCAAATAAAAACCCATACCAGGGCTGTGAACATAACTTTTATGTAGGCATTTGCTTAGCATGTACAAGGCCCTGGGTTTGAACCCCAGCACTGCAAACAATGACCAAGAAGAGAAAGAAAGAAGATGAGAAGCCTTAAGAAAAAAAGAAAAAGAAAGAAAGTGACCAAAATAAGTCAATCCCTAGAAAGAATTTAAGAACCACCACGCTTGTTCTTAAGAGCTAAAAGACATAACTGGTGTATCTTGTTTAGACATGGCTGACAGAAATGTGTGTCGCTAAATAGAATGCTTTTTAAACATTATACACACCCGGATGCTTTTCATTGTCCCGTGTGGTCCTTTTGATTTGTTTTATTTTTTATTTGGCAGGCGCGGGGAGTATCAGCCATTGCTAGGTTTCAATCAACTCCCTTGGTCTTTCCCCGTGGTGGCTCTTCTACACCTTTCTCAGCACCCCAGCCAACCCTCCACCCCTAGGCCTTCAACGTGTCTTCATAAATCTGCACTGGATTCCTAAGGCTGCAATAACAAGGTACTATAAACTGAGCGGCTTAAAACAACACAGATTTATTTTCTCACAGTTCTGGAGGCGGGATGTCTGGGTGGAGGTGCCATCATGGCTGCGCTCCCCCAGCCCCTCACTGCTTCTTGGCTTGAGGTAGTTGTCATGCGTTGGCATCCCTTGGATGGACGCAGCATGACACCAGTCCCTTCCTTGGTGTCTCTTCCTCATCTTGCAAGTACACCAGTTGTGTTCAATTAGGCTGTCTGTGAATGACTGCCTTAATGTGGTTACATTCACAAAGACCCTTTCCCCAACTAGGGCTACATTTACAGTTATCAGGGATCTGGACTTTCCCAGATCATAATTCAATCTACAACAACTTCCTACTTCTAAGAGAAAACTGAGAGCACGCGTTATTGCTTCCAAATGTCTCCATCTTGCATCTACGGCTGTCCACGGTGCCCCTCACCCTCGTGCACGAAGGGTTATTGTATTTATCAGAGGGCACGGCTGGGCCTTCTTCCGACCTCTAGATCATGGCCCTGGCTGTTTCCCCCAATGATTCCCTGTCTCAATCTCTGCCTAGCAACTTCACGTCTCCTCCTTTGGAATTCCTGGTTTGGTTCTGCCAATTTATTGGAGCCTTCCTCAACTAGGAATACTTTGAATTTTTATTTTTTTAATCTACTTTTGCTCTCCTTGGAGCCCAAATGTAAGGGGGAAGGGGGGCGGGAACCATGCAACTGAAACTATGGAACTGGCCATCTGCATTCCTAACCTATTCGTTCTTCCCACAGGAATTACTGAAGAAGGTGCTCTCTGTTCCTGGCAGTGGGTGGAGCCACCGTGGCAGGCCAGACAGACAGACAGACAGACATGACTCCTGATTTCAAGAAGAGACAGGCTCAGCTGTACCTTCACTTCTCTGCAGAGAGAAGCTCAAGGATTATGGCAGTGCATCATAAAGAGACCAGACTAGACCAGGAAATGGCAAGTTTTCCTGAAGTAACAGAAACTGATTTAGAAAAGTCTTTCAGAACTGATTTAGGAAGAATTCGGAGGAGTTAAGTACTAGAAGAGAGAATTGGGGATGTGATTCCAGCCTCAGAGATTATAATGAAAACTATAATGATTAGGGAAATTCCAAAGTAGAAAGAAACATCGTGTGTAAAATGCTGACCTAATGCAGCAGTGATACTCGGCGCTATGTTGAAAATGAAGTATGCAACTTGTGGGGGAAGGGAGGTAGGGAAAAAACAACTGGGAGAAAATGGGGGAAGCGGTGACACTGTTCAATAAGAAATGTACTCATGACCTGACTTATGCAACTGTAACCCCTCTGTACATCACCTTTACAACTGAAAAAAGAAAAGAAAAGAAATCATTGTTTACAAGATCCTGGACAAGAACAAGAATGAAGAAGGAAATGGCACAAGAGAATGTAGGTAGACACACAATGAACAAACCGTGAGAGTTTTATGAGCCATCCTTGGATTTGTACCACTCTTTGGGTCAATCAGAAGGATGTCAACCTGGAATGAGAGCTTCTCACGATTCCTTCTGAAAAGATGGCGTTGGTTGGAGGAAGAGAATTCATTGAAGAGAGACGACAGAGGGAAGGGACAGCATGAGACTCCGGCAGAGACGCTCAGCAGCCGCATTATAGGAATAACCAGGAAACAGGGTCTTGGCCATGATGAGGAAATACTAAGAAGATGCAATCAGCGTGGTTTACTGATTGATCGGCTCTCAAGGGTGAGGGGGAGAGCAGGCCTAGCCTGACCCGCAGGTTTCTTGTTTGACAACTGGGGAGCATCATCGCTGAGAGAGGGAACACTGGTTTCAGAAGTGGGGTGTCGCTGTCATAGAAATGTTGAGTTCAAATTCAAATATGTTGACTTTGAGGAACTCATGAAAACCAGGTAGAAATGCTAAGCAGACAATCCACCTCCTAAGAAAAACTGCTCAGTACTACTGATAATCAGCCGATCACTGAATGTAAGAAACTGATCTCAACATGCAGCAGCAGCAGCAGCATCTAACATTTGAAGTCAGGTAGTCATTTCGTTCTAGAACAAGAGCTCTCGTCTTTGATTTCTACTTAATGCTGCTCCTCTCTGGTTCTTTTCCCATTCAGAGCTTGGTTCATGGTCTAACCTTAAAAAGATTAGAGATTTAAAAAGATTTGAAATTCAAGATCTGGTGCTGGTGATTCACATCTGGAATCCTAGCTACTCAGGAAGCTGAAATTAGAGGATCCAGGTTCTGAACCAGCCTGGGCAGAAAAAGCCTACAGACTTTTCTCTCTAATTAACCACCAAAAATCTGGAAGTAGAGGTGAGGTTCAAGTGGTAGAGTACTAACCCTGAGCAAAAAAGCTAAAGGACAGTACCCAGAGCCTGAGTTTGAGCCTCAGTACCAGTATACACATACACACACACACACACACACACACACACACACACACACACACACACTTGAGATTCAATAGAACTTTAAATGAATAATACTCCAATCTTCAGCCTCAACGTTCCTCAATACATACATATGAGATTCTTCTCCCTACGTAGTCCACAGGTAGCCTGATTCCAGAAGCACAGCCCAAGTTCAAGTCCTCCCTCCTCAGGTCAACAGTCATTTATTTTCCCCAAATACTGGTTCTCAATTAATAATTGCACCATAGATGCATGGGGATGGTGGATAAGTCATCTGATTCCATCTCAATAACTAAATCTAGTCAATTTGCCAATCCTTCCCCAGGGAAGGCTCTCTTCCCGTTCACCCCACCACCAGATCTAACACCTCTCTAGGGGACTATGACAAATCTCATCTAATTTCAGGGCTGGAAAACATTTCTGATAAAAGGCCAAGTAGAACACATTTTAGGCTCCACCACTCCTGTAACAACCAGGCAATTCCTAGCTAGATGGGTAAAGCCGTGATCCAACAATATATAATGTAAGGAGCTATGCTTGGTGCTACACACTGTGAACCCAGCATCTGGACATGCTAAGACATGAGGATCACAAGTTCAAAGTCAGTCCTAGCTACAAAACAAACCCTATCTCAAAATTGAATATATATATATATATATATATATATATATATATATGAACACTAGAGCTGACATTTCATATACATTTTACATGCCATCTTATTTTTTCTTTTATTTCACTTGTTTTTGCCCACCTGCTCAATTTAAAATGTAGAAGTCTTTCTCCATTCGCAAAAGCTCATAAATATCAAGACAGCTGCAGGGAGGGGTTGTTCCTCAGTCACCGGTAGCCAGAGAGCCAATCTGAAAGTCTATAATTGCCTTCTTAAAAATCTCTGACCCTTTTTTTTAAAGAATTATATTATTTGTGCTCTCCATAGAGTCTACTCAACTTTAGTTCACTCATTTGTAACCACTCACTTACTTGCCAGTGTGCTTACCTGTAGATTTATGGGTGCATTCTAGCTCCCACAAATGAGGGCAACCATGCAGCGTGTTTCTCTGGGTCTGGATTACTTCGCTTAATAAACATTTTTCCAGACTCATCTCCTTATGAATGGTACAGTATCATTCTTTCTGATAGGCGAGTAGAATTCTAAAATGGGGACTCAAAAGAGGGTACGGTGGGGGCAGGGGAGAGTGACTGAAGAAGATTGGAGGGGGAAGAGGCCGAATGCAGGCAAGAATTCATTGTATACACCACAGAATTGAGAAATACAAGGAAAGGGGTGGGTCAAGCGGGGGGCGGGGGGGGGGGGATGTTAAGTGACAATACAGATCCAAGATGCACTGTACACACAAACTGCTTTGTTAACTAAAGAAAGACATAACCTAAACCTAAGGCAAGTCAGGGAAGGGGTGGGTTGGGAGGGGTGGGTGAGGATGTTGAAGGGGGGACAGTGATCAAGATGCCCCATATTCATACATTGCTTTTGTGAATGGCAACTTCTTTGCACAACTTCTTAAAGATAATAAAAAAAGTATACTTCCCCCCTCTTCCCCCCCCCCCCCCCAAATCTGACCAGTACTGGCTAACATACGCCTTAGACCGCAACTCAAGTCTCTACCACCAGGTGGCTCCAAACCTATTTTCTAAATTCATTTCACTCCAAACAGAGAAAACTTGAAGGAGTGTTCTGTAAGGCTCTGGGACTCTTTTTACTTTTAAATACTTTCATAGCTTTATATCAGCTTCCAACTAACTTAGAGTAGACCCAATAAAACACCTCTATGCTGTTTTGTGAGTGAACTTATAAGGTAAACAAAGTTTGGGGGTTTTGCTAAACACAAAAAGAGCTGTTGAGTTCTCTTTAAGACCTAACATAAGGATCTATGCTGTCCCTTGTGTAACTAGTTGCTTGAGGATGGTTGAAATGCAGAGGATTGATATTTTTAAATAACACATTACTGGATCAAAGATCATAGGATTTTATTGCTTGTATTTGAGCTAAAACTAGCAACATCTTATGTCTTTTTAATATGGCTTAGACCTCAATAAAGACCTCCCACTGCAATAATCAAGATGACTCAGTCTCCTCTCACTTAAAATAAATGTATTGATGATTATGTGCAGTAGCTTGACATGTTATGGCTACTCAGAAAAACACTGCTTGAATAAGTGTACCGTATTGGATTACCATTCATTTTGAAGTCTGACTTGATCTCAGGCTAAGCAGACTGCACTTTGAATAATCACTCCAGGGAAACAATTTCTTGATAGGGGTCTTACCATGTGGCTACAACAACAAGAAGATCTCCTTGTAGAAATTACTTAGTCAACTCCCATTGAACCCTTACAGGCTCTGAGGAACAATGTAATTTCCCCACATTAGGCATTTTTAAGAAAAGATCATTCAAGCCTATGGTTAATTAAGTTCCTTAGGCTCTTTGGGCACCGCCATCCATACCCAGAGTTGATCTGGAAACCTACAGCCATCTATTTAATCTTCTGGAAAAGGTGAGTCAGGGAAGTGATCATGTGTTAGCATTCTGGTTTATCACACAAAGCACAAAACATCCCCCTTTAGCAAATAGGGAGTCCGGGCATCAGGGGCTAACTCTCCGGGGCCGTACATGAGCCACAGGCTACCTAGACCCAACCAAAGAGGCCAGAGCCCCTTACACAGAGACCTAACTTAGAGTATAGGATTATCAGAGGCATGCGATCAATATAAAATAAAAAGCATCACTCACAGAGCTCATCGGACACGTCCCCATCTTGCTGAGGACAGCGAGGAAGCCTTTGTTGGCCTTGTGTTGCGTGGAAGAGACACAATTGAGAACTTAGGGCTTGGCATATTTTGTGCCTTACACTGCTATTAACTCTGTAGAGAGGGAACTGTATTAAAAAACCGGCTCCTGCTCTTCATCATGTGTCATCTCCGGCTCAGAAAGCGACAGTTATTGTAGATTATGGACCAGGCTTTTTTTTGCCAGGAGTTATATACCACAGAGAGATTTTGTAAATGTGAAAACAAAATTATGCTCTTTTTTTTTTTTTTTAACCAGTGCTGGGCCTCAAACTCTGGGCCTGAGCATTAGCCCCGAATTTCTTTTGTTCAAGGCTAGTGTTCTAGCCCTGGGGCCACAGCACCACTTCTGGCTTTCTCTGAGTAGTTTATTGGAGATTAGAGTCTCATGGACTTTCCTTCCCCCAGCTGTCTTCAAACTGCGATCTTCAGATCTCAGCCTCCTGAATAGCTAGGATTACAGGTGTGAGCCACCGACCCCCAGCTCCAAAATTACGCATTTTGGAAAGAAAGAAAAAATTAGAAAAAAGAAAGAAAAAAATTAGAGTCCCTAAAATTTGAAAGTGACTCTGATAAGTCTAACTTTAAAAGGTTTTGTTCTTTGAGAAGGAACAACATGGGCCTTACATGTTCTATATTGAGTAGGGTGAAAGCCAGGATTATTTTTACAGTTGTCTATGTAGCACATTTCCTTTCAATATTTTATTGAAAGCTTCTATGAGTATCTCTGCTACTGATACACATGCATTCTTGAAACCCCAATCTGTGATTAGCACAAAAATATTCTAGGAGGTCAGGCACTGGTGGCTCATACCTGTAATCCTAGCTACTCAGGAGGCTGAGATCTGAGGATACTGATTCAAAGCCAGCTTGTGCAGGAAAATCCGTGAAAGTCTAACCTCCAATTTACTGCAAGCTGTGGCTGAAAGTGGTAGAATGCCAGCCATGAGCAAGAAAGCTTAGGAACAGAGCCCAGTCTCTGAGTTCAAGCTCTAGGACTGGCACACACACACACACACACACACACACACACACACACACACACACACACACATATTATATTCCAGGTCTAATCTTTGTTATCTCATTCAAAAAGCTCCTTGTTTGTTTTAATGCATTGCTTTACTGCTATAAAATAGTAAAGAAGAAGTTTTGCAAAAGGAGGTAGAGATGTCAGAGTTACTTTGGGCGCAACCTCTAAGTCGGCTGCTACTCGGTCAGTGCTTTTATTCAGCTGAGTTACAGTCCCAGACTGTAGAAACAGACTCAACCAATCCCTTCAAATTCTTTGCAAATTTCCTGGTAGCTAAGCTGACACCTATAATCCTATCTACTCTGGAAGTTGAGATCTGAGGCTCAAAGCTAGCCCAAGAAGAAAAGTCCTTTGAGACTCTTATCTCTAATTAACCATAAAAAGCCGGAAGTGGACCTGTGACTCAAGTGATAGAGTGCTAGCCTTGAGCCAAAAAAAAAAAAAAAAAAAAAAAAAGTTCAGGACAGCACCCAAGGCTTACTTTTAACCCCAGGATAAGCACAAAAAAGAAAGAAAAAAAACTTCCTGGCACACAGTAAATGTGCCGTATTTTTTCATATATTTTCTGCTTTACAAGTGAATTGAGGTAGTGGTTCTCTAAAAAACAATTTCATTGAGTCCTTCCAGCTTTTGAGAGAAATTGCTTCCATTTTATTTCTATTTTTAATTTTTATTTTCTTCTAATTTTATTTCTATTTTTAGTTTGGTGGTATTAGAGTTTGAACTTGGGGCTTTGCTCTTGCAAGTGTTCTAGAACTCTACCACTTCAGCCACATTCCCATCCTTTAAATTTTTTTTTTTTTTTTTTTTTTTTTTTGCCAATCCTGGGGCTTGAACTCAGGGCCTGGGCACTGTCCCTGAGCTTCTTTTGCTCAAGCATAGCACTCTACCACTTGAGCCACAGCGCCACTTCCAGCTTTTTCTGTGTATATGGTACTGAGGAATCAAACCCAGGGCTTCATGCAGGCTAGACAAGCACTCTACCACTAAGCTACATTCCCAGACCCATTTAATTATATTTCAAATAGGAGCTTGGACTGTCTGTCTGGGCTGTGGTCCTTCTACTAACACTTCATGAATAACTGGTATAAGCATGGGCTATCATGGACATTTTTTTTTAATTGAGGCGAGATCTCATTAATGTTTTGCCCATCTGGCTTTGAATCTTGACCCCACCCTCACCCCCACCCCAAGCTCAGCCTCACAAGTGGTTAGGATTCCAGCCGTGAATCGCTGCACCTGGCTGGAAACTGCTTTTAAGGTTTCTCATTCTTGAGAAACATGCTGACAGCCTCATGTCATTTCACATACCCTCAAAACTGGAGTGAGCAGGAAGACAATGCAGTTTCACAAAGCAAACCGCAACATCCTTCGTTTATGACTTTGATGATTCCATTTGTGGAATTCACATCTTTGAAGAATGACTGAGGCCATTTCCAAAGCTAACCTCTGATCATATTGCAGGCAATTTCTGCAGTTCTGTTCTACATATTTTAAGTGAAGCAAGAAAAGTGCTGGGCCTAATTATGCCTTGAAATTCGCACACAGACTGTGAGAGATGTAGTGTGTTTCCATCTTTGGTTTTCCATTTGGTTTGTTACAAGAAAAAGTGAATGCCTCGAGGTTGTCAATGACAGATGAGAAACTGATCACCAAGGAAATCTGTAAGATGTCTCTAAGACAGTCCTTTGCATCTTTCCAGAAAGATGCACAGTCAGCATTGAAGTTTTTCTAGAAAAATTCTTTTGATATCAAAAGAAAACATTGTCTTGAATCAATCACAGAGAACTTATCCTTAATATTCTGATGTGTTTCATTCTAGTCTTCATGCTTCATGTGCATACACACACATACAAATAAAAGTTGTTGGCATAAGCATATACTAGGTACCAGTGGCTCATACCTGTAATCTTACCTGCTGAGAAAGTGAGGATTTGAGTATCAAAGTTCAGCCCCAGCTGGCTTAATCCTTAAGCTTCAATTAACCAGCACAAAGGTGGAAATAGAGGGGTGGCTCAGGTGGTCCAGTGCCAGCCACAGATCATGAAACCCTGAGTTCAAACCCCAGCACCAGCAACACATGCAGGCACCAGTGGTTCACACCTGCAATCCCAGCTACACAGGAGCTGACATAGGGAGGATTGTGGTCCAAAGCCAATCTGGGGGAGGAAGAAGTCCTGAAGATTCCATCTCCAAAAATAACCACCAAGCCAGGCTATGGCTCAAGTGGTAGAATACCACCCAAGCAAATTGAGCAAGCATAAGCCCCACAGTTCAAATCTTGATAACACCAAAAAGAAAAATTAAATGGCATAGCCTTTGATAACATACTCTTTTCATTTTTTCCTGGTTCTATTTATGTATCGAACACATATCTTCAGGAACAGCAATAGGTGTAGATCCTTGTCAATAACCATGGGTTGTAAAGATCTTCTCATGGAACTGGACAGAAATCACATACAAGCCCAAACTGCAAGACAGTGATTCTGATGGCAGGAAATAGAGGGGAATCAATAGGAGAAAACTGCAAGAAGAAAGACACACAACCTTATGGTAGCAGCTTCCTGACTGCCAGACTAAGCTTCTGGTGGTAAGAATTTAAAACCAAATACTCCATTGTATCCTCCAGTTAGCAATCCATTCTGTCTTTCCTACACTTCTGTCAATTGCAGTAAATTCCCTTTGGAGAATTTGAACTTCTGATTTCCAGGCTGACTTGTGGAGTCTGGGAATCATCACCCCAGTCCTCACAACAAGAAAAACAATGAGCAACCTAATGACCAACGGCTCTTCTCAGACCCATCAAAGAAGCGAGGTCGTGAATCTCTAACACTGGAGACACCGGTGGACTCCAAGAATGGCAGCTTTCTTGGCTCTCCAGGGCAGAGACCTGCAGCTAAAGTCAGTGGGAAGCCCACATCTGGAGACAATATTGGTAGGAATGGTTTAAACTGTGATTGAGAAATTGTTGGAGACTCAGTGCAGACTAGTGTGAAAGTTAAAAACTCCCAGGGTGCCCAGTCTTAAAGGAGCTCCCACACTTTCATGTGTTTTAATCTCCAGGAAACCCCCTCTGAGGTTTTCACTGTTTAGATCAGAGAACAAAAAGCCCTAAGGCTTCTTGCAAGAGGAAGGAAAAACTGAACAATTTTGAAATAACACCTAGAGAATTACATTTTCCCTGCCTTTAAGGCAAACTATTATACCAAAGCCTGAGTGGCCTCAGGAAAGGGACTCAGCCACCCCTCCTCCCAGCCCTTCTGCTCTTCTTGTCTCAGCTAAGACAGAAGAGCAGGATCTAAAAACACTTTGTGAAAGGTGACAGCTCTCTAGAAAACAAACAGCATCACAGGACTACAGAACACCTCTTGGTCCCCTTCCCATCGCCTTGCCAACATCAATAGGCTCCGGTATAAAATCAGGGGATTTCATATGAATGAACCATCAGCCTCAGGAAGAAGAACCACATCCAAGTGCTGGCGTCCTTCCCGATCTTGCAAGTTGAGTGTCCAGTCCCTCCTCTGCTGAGGGACTTCAGGCCCAAGTCTCTGTCGGCTTATATAAAATTGAAATAATTCAGGCAAAGCTCCCATTTCTTCTGTTTTCCTGCTGCCATTCTCCCTTGATTCATAGAACCAGTCTTGTGTTAACAAGACACCTTGGGCAGACAGAAGGTCATGAGTCTCTTCAGGAAAGTGGGTTGACAGGTCCTGAAAGATGGACTCTACTGGAGCCTTCAGAAGGGATGAATGAGGATGACATCAAAGAAAGATCACTTCACACTTGGGGGAAGGAGAGAGGAGTCATTCTCTCTCCATTTCAGGGATGCTGAAAAGGTCCATTCACATGCAGGGTTCCACCATAAGTCACCTCCAAGTCCTGCCCTAAAGCCAGGACCCACCCAGCTTCAGTTCCCTTCTGGATTTTGCTTTCTTCTACATCCTGTCCTGTGGCTTTTGTTTTTGTACAAACAGTTGAAACTACCTTGTGACCCCCATCCTCTCTATAATCTCCTACATTTGAGCTGAATGTAGAGTGTACTACAGAACCGATTGTATGAAAAGAGCAAAAACTCCAATAGGAGGCCATCTTTCTGGCCAGAATACCAAGAAATGAGTATGAGGAAGGAGGAAGTTGTACAGAATTGGCCCCATTTCTAGCTGACCCCTGCCAGCTAGAAACATCTTTGCCCCCAGGGCCACCACCATAACCCCTGAAAGCAAAGACTTCATGTTCCATGTTCATCAAATGTCTATGGTCATTTTTTAACGTCTGTGTGCTCCATCTTCTGTACCTCTCAGCATCTAAGAACTGAGCCCAGAGGCAGGGTGGAAACTACCCGAGGTGTTGTAGTGCTTCCCGTTCCAGAGTCCATTTTCCACTGTGCCAGCCACATAATCACCAATAAATCTGCTCCTGAGATGTTGATCATTGGAGGAGGAAGATATTAGTCTCCCCTAAGCCTTGGTAGGTGATTCTCTGGAACAGTTACTTGGTTCAGATACATATACATGGAAACATCATCTCTTCTCCCCTATGAGGTTAGCCATTAAGCTAATATTGTATTCATCCTACAAAATCTATTTCCCTTCTTCTTCTGATAATCTTTCTGAGACTTTTACAGAAGAATTCAAAAGAGAAAAGATAGGATTTCCTCTTACTTCATGAATGCTGCTTCTAGAAGACCACAGAGAGTATATTAAAATATGAAGAGAATCGGAGTTTAGCCCTTTGAAATTTTCTTGAAGATGGACTATTTCATTCCCTCAAAATTAATGTGTTCTATCCAATTATGTAAGCTTCCTAGAATTACTAGAAATCAAATAGACAATAGTTTCCAGGGATGGAGGTAGAGAATCTGCCTAGCACATATCAGTGCCTGGAATCAATCCTCGGCAACAGAAAAAAAAACAACAGACACCACAAAGCAGTTTCTAGGTAGCCCTTCTTCCATTTACCAATTCAACCAGACTCCACAACAGAAAGCGATGTCATCTCCCTAAAGTTAAAGCCATTTTCAGAATATGTTTCTTTAGAGGAGACTGTGTCCAGTATAGACTTAAAAAATAAAATCTTCCCAGGCATTGGTGGCTCAGGCCTGTAATCCTAGCTACTCAGGAAGTTGAGATCTGAGGATCACGGTTCAAAACAAGCCTGGGCAGTAAAGTCCATTAGACTCTTATCTCCAATAAACCACTAGAAAACTGGAAGCAGAGCTGTGGTTCAAAGTGGTAGAGTACTAGCCTTGAACACAAAAGCTCCAGGGCAGCACCCAGGACCTGAGTTCAAGCTTCATGACCAGCAAAAATAAAAATACAGTCTGGTCTTTTTTTTTTTTTTTTGGTTGGTCGTGGGGCTTGAACTCTGGGCTTGGGCGCTGTCCCTGAGCTCTTTAGCTCAAGGCAAGCACTCTACCACTTGAGCCACAATGCCACTTCCCGTTTTCTAGTGGTTTATTGGAGATAAGTCTCTTATTGGAGATAAGGCCCCTGCCTGGGCTGGCTTTGAACCATGATCCTCAGATCTCAGCCTCCTGGAGAGCAAGGATTATAGGCGGGAGCCACCAGCGCCTGGCTTTAAAGACTGGTCTTTGTTCCATCTCCTAACACACAGCTCCTAAAACTCCTGTACTCTCTGAGCATCAAGGGTGTTTGTCCTATGCTAACGATGAGACTCGTGGCTGGTATAGTCCCTGTGGCCAGAAAGACCAGGGAATGATTAGAGGATTGACATTATAAACCCACTCCCCTGTCTAGGGGTCCAGTAAAGAATAAATTAATCATCAATTGCCAATGGTTTAATCAATCAAATACATAGAATGAAAATTTCCATTAAAATCCCTAAACATTGGGGAAAGGGGGCATTCAATCAAGGAACAAATCAATCAGGGAACATGTCTATGTGCTAGCTGGACAGTACACCCCAACTTTAGGAAGACAGAAGTCCTGTGCGTGAGATACTTCCAGATCTCGTCCTGTGCACTTATTCATCCAGCTGTTCATTTGTATCCTTTATAATAAACTAGTAAGCAGAACCTAAGTATTTTCCTGAGTTTCATGATCCATTCTAACACATCCTCAAGGAAGAGAAGCTGCAGGAAATCTCAGCTTTGCAGTCAAAAGTGAAGGCCAAACCCCCAACGTGTGGATTCGGATGCCAGAGTCCTACAGAGACTGTGGGGAGAGGATTGAATTGCACAACTCCTCTCCTTTGGTGTCACAAGTGTTCTGATTAAAAATTGCTCACGAGCCAGCTGTACAAGTTACCGTGGGAACAAAGATAGATTGAATCCGAGATACTTTCTATTACAAAGGAAAATGTGCTCTATTTCTCTGAGGGGGAAAAAAAGGCACTACTCCTATTCCAGTCACTTCAGAAAGACTTGACTTTTTACATTTTTATGTTTCTAAAGGTCAAAGCAAAGTTCAAGTGGGAAGAAGCCAGTGGAATAATCTCATTTCATGAACTTGTAAACAGAATACCCACGGGGCTTACACTGCAGGAGAAAGTAAGTCCTCTGACACTTGTTAAGACAGGGCTGCAAAACCTCATCTGAGAGCACCAGCAGAGGTTCTGACAAGCAGGGGTGCAGTAGGAGAGAGGGGGACTGGGTTCAACTCTAATCTACTAAGGAAACGTGGGAACATATAGCCAAGCAGCAGAAGGGGAAGATTGGTGGATGGAAAATTACTAAGAGGACACATCAGGGATAAAGAGGGATTGTGGCTTCACTGCCCTAGCAGGATTCTTGCTGAAGGCCTGTCAGACACCACTGCGTGCATGGTGGAGAAACGGGAATTTGATCTGATATCAAAGGCAATCCAGATGTCCGGGATGGAGATTATGACTGAACTGACAGCAGGATTCTTCCTCTCACTGACTCTTGGAAACATGCCGAAGGAAAAGGTGTGGTGGAGAAAGGAGCTCTAAGGGGGCTCAGGGAAGATGGGTCAAAGAGAGAGTCTTGTCCACCCGGTGCTAATGGAATTCTGGGAGTCCAAACCTGCAGTGTTTCGTATGAAATGTTGTGCTGGTGAAGTCATTTTGGCTCACTGTAAGTAGCCTAGGGAATTCAGATTCTCAGGCATCGTGCTGAGTATTTTCATAAAGTTTGGCATTTCTCCGGTCAGAGAATCCATGTGAGAATCTTCAATTGCCACCTGTTGGGAACACAGGAAAACTAGCCTGAAATGACCAAAATACAACATGATAAAAACCGTTTTTAAACACCCCTGGAGAGAGACTAAATTAAACATGAAAAGAAAAAGGAAAAGCTAACACACTACTTTGCAGATAGTAAACATTAATTAAATTCTGGGTGAGTTATATGAACAAATTGAATTTGTATTTCCACTTCAGGCTACTGAGTTAAATCTTAGTCTCACTAGATGCCACTTTTATTATTCTTAGGAACTACTTTTTTTTTTTTTTTGGTGGTACTGGGGTTTGAACTTAAGTCTTTGCACTTGCCAGACAAATGCTCTACCATCTGAACCGTGAATCCAGGCCTTTTTGCTTTAGTTATTTCCCCCAAAATAACTGTTGTTGTTATTTATTTAATCTCAAGAGTATGTCTGTATTGGCCTGGACAGCAATCTTCCTATTTACTCTTCTCATATACCTGAGATGACAAGTACATACCATACCCAACTTTTTATTGGTTGAGATAGGGTCTCATCAACTTTTTGCTGGGGCTGGGCCTTAGATCTTGATCATCCACCAGATTTCCACCTCCCAGTGAGGGGGATTACAGGCTGAGAACTACATATGGTTTTGTTTTTCTGGAATACTAGGGGTTTTATTCAGGGTCTACTATTGAGCTGCAGCCACAGCCTCGATGCTATTTTCTTAATTTTTTTAAAGTGTGACCTCAGAAAATCCCCCTGGCCTAGCCTCTCAAGTGCTGGGGTTACAGGTGTGTACCACCATATCTGGCCTTCACTCCTTTAAGTCTTAAATTCACATCCATAGAAGGTCTTGCCAAACCAACAGAACTCACAGAAAGCCCACATCATCATGTGGAGCACACTGCAACTGCAGTGATAATGAAGATTATTACTAGTTAAATACAATTCCATTTCTGCGCAAAGGCAATGGAACACATTGCTAAGGTATTCATTTTGCTAAGGTCCTACATTTTAGCAGGACGTGTGTGTGTTTGTGTGTGTGTGTGTATGTGTGTGTGTGTGTGTGTGTGTGTGTGTGTGTGTGTGTGTGTGTGTGTGTGTGTTTCCCAAGGCTGGAACTGGAGTTGTCCAACAACTCCCTTGTCCCTAAGCTTTTGATCAAGGCTAGCACTCTACTACTTGAGTCACAGGTCCACTTCTGGCTTGTTGGTGGCTAATTGGAGATGAGAGTCTCAGAGACTTTCCTGCCAGGGCTAGCTTCAAACTGCAGATTATAGGAGTGAGCCACTAGTGCTAGCTTAGTAGGACTTTCTAATGCTGGTTTTTGTCATTTCTTTTGCTCATACCCACTGTTCAAGATGACCTAATTTTAGAAGGAAGTGAACTTCACATTTATTTTTCATTCTTCTCCTTTCCCCAAGCTTTGTAACATCTATTTTCATCACAATTAGAATGATTTGTCCTGCCCTTTCTGGAGGCAGAAACTTAAATCCAAATGAGATTGTGAAGTAGAAAATAACATTCACGAGTATGCTTGTACCAGATGCTACCCTGTTCGTTTTTTCACAAATTATTTCAGCATTGTTCTATACCCATGACATTAGCTGACACCACAAGGATTGGAGTGTGTCAAGATCCTTGTTGCTTCTTGACCCTCTTCCCCACCCTGTTTTCTGTACTAAAGCCCACTTTCTGTATCCAGGACTAGTTCTTGGCACACAGATTAGAACATAAGAAACAGCCTAATTGTTATTATTAGCTGTCAAGACCTCCATGAGCATTATTTTCACCAAATTCAGTCTTTTTCTTGATACTTGAACATTTTTTTCTCTCCAAGATCATAAACTGGATCCTGGCTTCTTAGTTTCTCTTGTGGAGATTTCAAAATCACTCGTGTACAAAGCTGTCTACAAGCCTGTACCCAGAGATTGGCTCAAAGGATTTTTTTAAATTTTATTTTGTGAACATACTGTACAGAGGGGTTACAATTACATGGGCAGGATAATGCGTACATTTCTTACCAAGCATTGCAGCCTCCTCCTTTGTTTACCCTTCACATCCCTTCCAAGCCTCACCCCTCCCCCCCATTTAACATTTTCTTATTTATTTAATTTTGGGTCCAGTCGTGGGGCCTGAATTCTGGGCCTGGGCGCTGTCCCTCAGCTCTTCAGCTCAAGGCTAGCACTCTACTACTTGAGCCACAGCGCCACTTCCGGCTTTTTTTCTTTTTGTTTACATGGTGCTGAGGAATCGAACCCAGGGCCTCATGCATGCAAGGCAAGCACTCTACCACTGAGCCACCTTCCCAGCTCAAAGGATTTTTTTAAATGATTTGGAGCCATGTCTTCATCTTTCTCGTTTTACTCTTTTCCTACCTTTCTCTTCCTTTTCTCTTTTAACTAGCCCCCAAAAGGCTATCAAAGCTTATAAAATAATTTCACTTTTATTTAAACTGCATCCCAAACCACAAAATCTTTTTTTTTGGAAGAGGGACATGGGGGAGGTAGGGGTGGAAGGGGAGAGAAGGGGAGGGAGAAGAGAGGTATCAGCTATAAAGAAGATGCAGGTATGTTTGACCCTAAATTAAGGACATCCATCAGGAAACAGAGACATTTAAAACAGAGGGCTTCCAAGATAATAATTTCCTTTGTGCGGGGTGATTCTGAGAACAATGAAATTTCTATTTGGAAGTGACTCTGGCTTTTAGATTTTGTTTTAAAAAAGTGTGTAGCAAACAAAAAAAATTCCACACCCGACATTCTCAAGCTCAAATAAACGAAGTAAATTTTAATCTGAAATAATATTGATTCAAATCTGTAATATTTGCTGAGAAAATAATAATGCAGCTGTTCACGGGGAGCTGGTGAGGGCGGGGGGCGGGGTTCAACACGTGATTTGGATCCTGTCAAAACCACTTAGCACCACAGGGCTAGAATCACAGACTTTGAATCAAAATCCTAATATTAAATGGCCACAGACATGTGAAAACCATGTTGGGGAGTTGAGAAGCAGCAGGTGGGGTTGGGGGTAGAAGTACAGTAAATTCCTTCAATCTGTTTTGTTTGTAGGTTTTTTTGGTGGGGAATGAGGTTCACTTGTTTGCATTGACGGGGCTGGGAGGGCTGTTTGTGTGCCAATCCTGGGGTCTGGACTTAGGGTCTTGCATTCTTCCTTGTTTTTTGGGGGGTCTCATGGCTGGCACTCTACAACTTCACTTAAGCAGAAGCTCCAGTTCTGGCTTTTGGCTGGTTAAGAAGAGTCTTACAGACTTTTCTGTTTCGGCTGGCTTTGAACTTTGATCCTTGGATCTTAGCCTCCTAGTAGCTAGGATTACAGGCATGAGCCACTGGCACCTGATCATCATTCTGTCTTTCACCAGGACCTTCAACTGACAACCTCTATGTTGCGCTAGACAGAAGCCCAGCAGGACTGTGAGTCGGACACCCATCATTTCCTTGTCGATAATAGCAGTTAAGATGTTCTTCCTTCACATCCTGGCTCAGTTACCTACTGGACCTGTGACTTTAGAACAGTAACCGCTCAGCATGTTCACAGATATATTCACTTCACATGTTTTTCAGCATCTGTGCTGTGCCCTGAGAACACAACCTAAGATGTAGAAAAACTAGCAGAGGCTGGGAATAGACATGTAAATTGATGAACCAATGCTCACCATCAGGCTCTTTCGCCACAACCATTCTGCAGGTAGCTGAACATTGCGACCTTATTCCCCAGTGTTAATTTTTCATCGGTAGAGACTGGCATGGCCTACCTTTATGCTATCATCTCATTTGCCTCTGTGATAACAGTTTGCCTGAATGCTGGCTGTTAGGAGCTTGCTTAATTCCTGCCTAAATATAACTGAGTTAGGGCGTTTATATAAAGCATGAAGGCAGACCAAGGACTACTAATGCAAGGGGAGGTTTATGGCAAAACCAGAAGAGGTCTTGTCCCCAGACACTCCCTCCCCCCATTCCAGAAGCTTCCATCCACAGAGGGGTCCAGAACCTGGGAGATCATATCTTGTCCAACCTCCAACAATTTAATACTGCTAAAACTAGGTCCCAAAAGTAATATTTAGGGAATTTAGAAGAATATTAGCAGCATCTTCTGGGTATCAATGGCTTGTGCTGATATCTTAGCTACTCAGGGGGCTGAGATCTGAGGATCATGGTTTGAAAGAAAATTGTGGGAGATTCTCACTCCAGTTAACTTCCACAAAACCAGAAATGAAGCTGTAGCTCATGTGGTAGAGCTCTGGCCTTGAGCAGAAAAACTCAGGAACAGAGCCTAGGCTCTGAGTTCAAGGTCCAGGACTGACACCAAACTATATGCTTGGGTGTACTTTGATGAGTCAAGGTTGTTAATATAGGTCCTACTAAACAGAGAAAATAAATAAAGGCTTTGAGTTGCAACTTTTTTTTGGGGGGGGGGGGGGTTGGTCGTGGGGCCTGAACTCTGGGCCTGGGCGCTGTCCCTCAGCTCTTCAGCTCAAGGCTAGCGCTCTACCACTTGAGCTACAGTGCCACTTCCGGCTTTTTTCTTATGTGGTGCTGAGGAATCGAACCCAGGGCCTCGAGCATGCAAGGCAAGTGCTCTACCACTGAGCCACCTTCCCAGCCCTAAATAAAGGCTTTGAAATAAGATTAGAGAGAAGGCTTCTACTAAGAGAATTGGAGCTAGAGGAAATAAAGATCTTTAAGTTGATTGCATTAATTGGATTTATTGCTTTGGTTTTAGTTTCCTTTTAGTGCTCCCAGCATGGGGTAGAATTTTGCTCAACTGCTTAGCCTTATCTCCTATGGGCCATGGGGTGTGAAGAAAATGTTCTTGTAAAAATGCAGTACGTGTGTGTGTGTGTGTGTGTGTGTGTGTGTGTGTGTGTGTGTATCCACCCAATGAAATTCTATGCTTCCATCAGAAAGAATAATACTGTACCATTCATAAGAAAATGGAAAGACTTGGAAAAAATTAAGTAAAAAATATTAAGTAAAGTAGGCCAGACCCAAAGAAACATAGATTTCATAGTTTCCCTCATTTGTTGTAACTAGAAAGTACCTATAAATCTACACATTGAATGGTAAAAGAAAAAAATACACTTGGACATGATTATTTGTACATGACTCCGTAGACATTCACACAGTGAAACCAAAGGAGGATATTCTTAGGAGAGGATCACAAGGCTCAATAGCTATGTGCATATGACCATATAAAATGATGCTTATCAAAATGAACTTCAAGAAATTAAATGTTATTTTGCTTCTTGGGTTTTTTTCCTCCCTCTTTTGTCGCTGTTTTTGATTTTTGTACCTTTTGTATTGTATGTAAGTATATCTGTTTTGGGGAGGGAGAGCACAGAAATGGTGGGACAAAGGGTAAACAAATGCAGCAGTGATACTCACTAGACACTACAGTGAAAATGAACTATAAATTTGTGAGGGAGGGGAGTTGAGAGGGAAAAATACTGAGAGAAAATGAGGGAAGAGGGGACACTGTTCAAAAGGAAATGTGCTCATTTCCTGACTTATGTAACTGTAACCCGTCTGTACATCATCTTTGCAATAACAATTTTAAAAGCTAAAGTTAATGGAGGAAAGGGAGAAAGAAAGAAAGAAAGAAAGAGAGAGAGAGAGAAAGGAAGAAAGAAAGAAAGAAAGAAAGAGAGAGAGAGAGAAAGGAAGAAAGAGAAAGAAAGAAAGAAAGAAAGAAAGACAAAAAAAGAAAGAAAGAAAGAAAGAAAGAAAGAAAGAAAGAAAGAAAGAAAGAAAGAAAGAAAGAAAGAAGGGAAGGAAGGAAGGAAGGAAGGAAGGAAGGAAGGAAGGAAGGAAGGAAAGGCTCTTGAATTGGTTAAGGTTGGATCAGAGGAACAAAACCACTGCTCTGTATGTGTATGATGAGTAGAGATGGTACCTTGGGCAATTGCAGAGTCTAGTTTAACAGTCTGGAGTATGTCTTCATATTCGTTCCTATGTGTCAACTCTTGTATTACTAACTTGCATTAATAAAAGTAAGGCCGCCATAGTGTGCCTCATGCCTGTAATCCTAGCTACTCAGGAGGCTGAGATCTGAGGATCTCAGTTCAAAGCCAGCCCGGGAAGGAAAGTCTGTCAGACTCCTCTCTCCAATAAGCCACCAGAAGATCAGAAGTGGCGCTGTGGCTCAAAGAAGTAGAACACTAGCCTTGAACTGAAGAGCTGAGGGACAGCACCTAGGCCCAGAGTTCAAGCCCCACGACCGACAAAAAATAAATTAATTAAAGTAGGGTTTCTTACGAACCTGAAAAATAAACAGCACTGTGTGTGAAGCCATTGGCTTTGCATCTGATGCTGGATTCCACACAAGGCTGGAAATTGGGTTGGGAAGATGGAAGTAAGAGAACCAAGCTGAACTGGAGCCCACAGAGACAAATCTGAACAGAGAAAGTCCCTCTCTGCCTCCACACCTTCACCTGGGAAGAGGCAGGGTGGTGTCCGGCAGAAGCCAGGGACCTTTACCTGAGCCCTTCATCACAGGTCTGAGCAGGCATGGGACCCACAAGACAGAAACAACAGGGGGAACGGAAGGAGCCGCAGGTTTGGCTGTGTGCCCAGCCCCCAAAATGAGCCCGAAGACAAATGATCATGTGCACGAATGGGAAAAGCAGCTGGTGCCTCTCCACTGACCTTCCAGAGCCTTCAAATCTCATGCAAATAGCCTTTTATAGCTTTCCTAACTCCGAGGTATGCAAGGAAGAGATTTCTAGGAGGTGAAATGACATCTTAGCTGGATGGACACCATACGATCCACCACAGTCCATTTTAGACATGTGTATTAGATTTTTTCAGCAAGGGAACAGACCCCTCTGATGATAGTAATAATTGTCATCTGATGCCAAGAGAACAGGTCAAGAGCTAGGGACACCATTAATCTAGCCGTCTCTCCCTGTCAAGGAAATTCCACATGCAGTATAAACTCTACTTGTAGCCCAGGAAGAAGTATTTCCTTAGCTATCTGCCTATCCTCCGCTATTCTTCAGGATGAGGTGAAAGAACTATCTCAACTATGTGTCTCCCTCTCTCACACCCTGCTTTATTCTCCAGATAACCATAAGGTTCTGGCTCCAGTATTACCTTCCCAGTAGGCTGTGACTGGAGAAGAGCTCTCCCAGGATCAGCCTAACAACACACACTCTTAGCCCTTCACCAATGGACTTAAGCCACATTCAAATACAGTTTAACCACTTAGTAATGGCCTAAAACAGCTACTCATTTCACACACTAGAACAAACAACGCTGTCTGAAAATTAAAAAAGAAGTTACAGATTTTGTAAACCCATCAAGAACTGTCTCTGCCGAACTTAAATTGACTTAAAAAGAAGCAACTAAACGAACTAAATTTCCACAAAGGACAACTTCCTTTAAGCGGGGAAAGAGGCCCAGGGTGATTTTTTTCTTCCTGGTAGATATAAGCAGACTACCTCTGACAAGGGGTAGAAAAACCGAATTTGCTTTTCTAGAAAATTGGGAGAGCATTTTGGTGTTTGTCTTTGTTTGCTTTTGGGGTGCTGGAGATCAAACCCAGGACTGCAGATGTGCTAGGCCAGCACTCTACCACTGAGCTCTATTCGTCAGTCCCTTGGCAAGTTTTGAATGGCTGTGTGGACAAGCATCATAGACTAATAATGCCTGGCAAGACATTGGTAGGACAGCTTTGCCCTTGCTAAAAGGAAGAAACACTATTAACACCAAAGGAGGCCTTTGGGGTCATTCTACTCCATCTGTAATCAGTGTTTTGTTTTGAGTTCCCCGGCAACCAAGGTCAAGGGAGTTATTTACCTAAAAGAAAAAGTCTTTGACGTCTAGTTAAAACAAAGCAAAGATAAGTGTATGAGATCAGTTAACTATCACCTTGAAGCTAGCTCAAGGTCATAATTTTAGTGCCACTCTTTAGCTTCATGTACATAGCCCCCTCGATGTTCACTCTGCCTTTTCCCCCACTTAATGTATTTTTCAACTTGTAATAACAACTTGAGTTGTTATTATTTGTATGTGTCCACGCCAGTCCAGCCAGAAAAGCCAGTGAGACTCCATCTCAAAGGAAGGAGCTGTATGTGCGATCATCCCAGGTGAAGTGGGAAGCCTAAAATAGGAGGCTCATGTCCAGGTACGTCTCTGGCCAAAAATGCACGACTTGACGGGGCTGGGAAGGTGGCTCAGTGGTAGAGCGCTTGCCTTGCATGCCTGAGGCCCTGGGTTCGATTCCTCAGCACCACATAAGCAAAAAGAAAAAAAAAGCCGGAAGTGGCGCTGTGGCTCAGGTGGTAGAACCCTAGCCTTGAGCTGAAGAGCTGAGGGATAGCACCCAGGCCCAGAGTTCAGGCCCCACAACTGGACCCAAAAAAAAAAAAAAAAAACTTACCAGCACGAACAAAGATTAGAAGCATGGCTCAGTGGTAGAGCACCTGGCCCTGAATTCAAAACCCAATACCTAAAAAAGCAAAATTGACAATGATTCCATATTGACTAAACAGAAGACCCTGATCACTGACAGCCTTTTCCAAGCCAGTACCTTCCTGCAGGACCTAGCATAGATCCACGCTGAGAACCTGGCACGTTCTCATTTCATCGGCAAGTACGTGTGGCAAGCAAGCCCCCTGCTCTTAGAAGATTGGCCAAAACCAGCCAACAACTTCTTGGTCTTGTCCCTCAGGTACACTCCACTCCCTGAACGTTAGGGTTTTCACCTTTTCACGGAGGGAGGTCTGTGGGTGCTGAACCGCATGAAGTCTTGTGAATCTAAATGAGCTGGGTAATGGGACAGGAAGATGACGGCTGCCTGTTGAGTAGCAGGGATGGAGATTGAGATGGACGGTCCAGGACTGCCTGCAAAGCAGAAGCCGCAGAACAAGCCCTGGCTGAGGAACACAGCTGCAAGGCTCTGGAAGCCACGAGGGGAGGAAATGCACATACCCGATCTCACTTGCTGCATGCCTTTCCCGAGAGCTGCCCTACATGAAACAGCCAGAAATAATTTCCAGACCGCTTAAGTGCTGAGTTTTTAGTGGTGGCAGAGGCCTGCTGACATGCCAGCCACGGGTGTTTGATGGCTCCCCTCCATTCCCGACCAGATGTCTGTGGATAGCAATCCGCTTCGTCTCACCTCGGGGTGGCCAGAGGGGAAGTGGATTAGAGGTAGGTGGGCAGTGGGGGGAGGGTTTGAAAAACTCCGATTCCATGAGTGATTGCCTGGGATTATGTATGAGGTGTGATTACGAAGCAATGAGAACTGTTTTCATGGGTGACTTGTCCTGTGTGTTAAGCACACCTCATACATGGAATGTGTGTCATTTTATACAATATTGGAAAATTACAAGCGAGGGTATTCGGCAGGAAATGTTAAAATTGTTATTGAATGCTCTTTTGCACGGGAACTGTACTCTGCTTTTTCTTGGGCGCATGTCTGTCATTTGAAGAGAATAAAGAGTCTTTTCTTAGGAGAATGTGTCATTCCAGCCATGTTCCCCTTAAGAAAGGGAGAGAGAAATACGGAAACCATTGTGGTTTGTTGTTGTTTTTTTAAGCCCTTCCCAAGCTTTTGGTAATCCTTATCAACTATGGGGCGATGATACTTTTAAGAACTCTGTAATAGGCACACGTTGGAGTTAAGAAGGGGATTTTACTAACACGATGAAGATGGAAACAGCACAGGGCCAGGGCTGGTGGTGCCCTTTGAGATCCAGCTATGCCGGAGAGAAGAGGATTGTAATCTGAGGCTGTCCCTTAAGCAAAAAGAAAGCAAGACTCTACCTGAAAAATAGCTGAAAAGAAAAAAAAAAGGTGTGGGGCAAGGCTCAAGTGGTAGAATACTGAGCCAACTTGAGCCCCTAAGTTCAAGCCCTAGTATGGAGGGAGAGGTGGAAAGGGAAAAACTGGGCAGGTGGAAGGCTGATAAAGATCCTGTGTGAAAGGCAAATTACCCTCCAACCCGCAAGACTGGCTTATCTTTTTTTTTTTTTTTTTTTTTTTTGGGTCCGGTCGTGGGGCCTGAACTCTGGGCCTGGGCGCTGTCCCTCAGCTCTTCAGCTCAAGGCTAGCACTCTACCACTTGAGCCACAGCGCCACTTCCGGCTTTTTTCTTTTTGCTTATGTGGTGCTGAGGAATCGAACCCAGGGCCTTGAGCATGCAAGGCAAGCGCTCTACCACTGAGCCACCTTCCCAGCCCAAAGACTGGCTTATCTTTGAAAGGTAATCACCAAACATCCTGGAGATCGCCCACCAGGTAACTTGCTCCTGTTTTATCCCAAAGCTAAAGCAGTTACGATTCTCCCCAACTAGTCCAGAGACAAAGACTGAGCTAATAAAGATCAATCAGCCAGGCCATAGGAGTGACTTGAGACCGCTTTAACTCTGTGTACCTTCCTCGCCCTCTGCCCTCCATCCTCCCTGTTTAACCTGAGGCCTGAAGATGTACGGTCTTCCTCTTCCCATGGCTGCCATGGAATTAGTCTCCTTTCTCTGTCCTTTGCCATGTCTCTTTATTTGCCATATGAGAGTGAGTAGCCTAACTTGGGATTCCTGGACTTTGAGCCTGGGGTCTAAAGACCCTGTTTCATCCGTAGGCTGGGATTGGCATTGCCAACTCTTGGTTTGGGGGTCTTCTGCCTGCACTCACCATCAGCTTTCCTGGGGTCCAGTTTGTAGGCAGCAGGTGATGGGACTTCCCACACTCCATCTGGACGTGAGCCAGTTCTTCATACTAAATCTCTTTGGACGCCTTCCCTCGAGAATTCTAACACAATCCCCCCTAAAACCAGCAGAAACATCACTTTCCACATGGGTTCCTGAGACTGCTAGGCTGGCCCCAAGTCCCAGGAGATTAACATGCATACCAGAAATGGGGAGTTAAAAAAATAGATCCATCGTCACGCTTGTGAAGAGAACACACAGGGAAAAGAGGTCGCGATGGTGGTTCAGCCTTCAAAGGCTATGTGGCCAGTAGAGACACCAAGAAACAAGAGCTAAGACCAACAGGGCCATTAAGATCAAACCCACTGGGGCAGAGGTATACCGTGCTCTGCTCCAAAACCCAATTAGAAAATTCCACGAGTCTAAGCCAGAAAAAGACTACTTCATCCCTCATTTCCCAACCAACACACCAAATACGTGTCCAGAGCATTTAGAGCAACCAAACAAACTCAGTCCTTGCATGTGGCCAAGAGAATAATTCAGGAGAGGTGACTGACTATCAGGGAAGATTATAGAGAAGTTTATTAGAAAAGAAACTTGGCACAGAAGAGAGCATGGGGCACAGACATGACATGGGCAAGATGGGAGCCATCTTGTGCCATCTGCAGCTGCGGGTGTTACAGAACTTGACGTTAAGAACTGGAGACCTTGAAAATAGCTTTCTGATTGGTGGGTTTCCTCTCTGTGTTCTGCAAGTTTGTGCTGCCATAGATTGACTGCCTGGTCCTTGTTTCCTCATTCTCTTGTCCTTCTTACTTGCTCATTCCCTTATCGCCCTTCCTTATCTGATAGCCAGACGTGCATCACTTTAAATATTATGAACAATAGGAGCGGATCACAAAGCTCAATAGGTAGGTGCATGTGATCATATAAAAATAGTATTTTTCTAAATGAACTCCAAGACATAGAAGCAAGAGGATTTTTGTTGCTGCTGTTTTTGTTATCTTTTCCTTTTGTCTTGTTTGTTTGTCTTTGGGAGGGGAGCACAATGTGGGACAAAGGGTGAACAAATACAGCAGTGATACTCACTAGACACGATGGAGAAAATGAACTCTACAACTTGTGGGTGGGGACAGGAGGGGGAAAAAACTGGGAATGAGGGAAAGGTTCATAGGGTTCAAAAAGAAGTGTACTCATTACCTGACTTATGTAACTATAGCCCCTGTGTATATCATCTTTACAATAGCAATCAAATATGTAAATATATGTTATGAACAAAAATACAGCAAAGGCAGAGGACAGGAAGACCTTGAGTTGGAGGACAGCTTGGGCTACATAGAAATCCTGTCTCAAAAAAAAGAAGGGAAGGGAAGAATGGGAAACTAAAGCTCTATCTCTGCATGCAATAACCTCAAGAGACAGCCCCTGCACACTCTGGAGAGGCAAGGAATAAAGCTCTTGATACTTATACTCAAGCATGAAGGAGCCAGGGTATGGGCGACAAACTCTCACACCCACTCACAAGGTTTGCATAGTCATACAATTTCATTATCCAAACCAACTCTGGAAGGGGAAGAAGCTGTATTAATACTTACACCAAAATAAATCTACCAAATGCAGTCATTATTGGAAAACAGATGTTTGCCCATGCTACCCAAGGTAGCAGAATTGAAGTAGATAAACACAAGTAAAAGACAAAATGGCTAAAAAAAAAAAAAAAAAAAAAAAAAAAGATAATCTTGAGTGAGGAAACAAACAAACAAAAAAATGGCTTACTGGGAAGCAGCAAAAGGAGGAGTTTAAGGGCATCCCAGGCAAAAAGTCAGTGAGACCTTATCCCAAAGAACAAGTTGGGTGTAGCACTTCATACCTGCAATCCCAGCTATATAGGAAGCATAGACAGGGAGACCGCATCTGAAAAATAACTAAGAATGAAAGGACTGAGAGTCATGTAGTAGAGCATCTGCCTAACAAGTATGAGTCCTTGAGGTGAATCTTGTATCACCACCGGAAGCAAAGCAAAAGGAAAACTATTATTTCAAAAGTCAAGGTGGTTTTGACAATATCTCCTCTTTTATAAAGAATCACAGAATCTGAGAAAATTAGAGACTCCAATTCAGCTTAATACAGCCTTTCATTTATATTTTAGCAAAAAGAAAGCCCAAATCATCAATAAAGCAATTGTCTTGCATGTAAAAATGATCTAAAATGTTTTGACACAACTCAACATTTGCATTTATACAACATTCCCTTTCCATTAAAAAAAATGTTAATCCTGAGGCAGCTGTGGTGTTCCCCAACCGTAATTCCAGCACTGGGAAGACTGAGACAGGAGGCTCTCAAGTTCTAAGCAGGGCTGAGTTAGACAGCAAGTGTGACTCAAAAACAGCACATAACCTGGGCACTGGTGGCTCATGCCTGCTCAGGAAGCTGAGATCTGAGGATCAAGGTTTGAATCCAGCCTGGACAAGAAAGACTGTGAGACTCCGATCTCCAATTGACTTCCCAGAAAACCTGACATAGAGCTGTGGCTCCAAATGATAGAACACTAGCCTTGAGCAAAAAAGCTCGGAGAGAGTACCGAGGCCCTGAGTTCAAGCCTCACAAGGGACAAAATACACACACAACACGAAATTATCCTGGTCTGGCAAATTACCTTGATTTGTAAGTCTAAATTATTATTTACAAGGGGTTGGAGAGCCCACATGGGTGCTCTAAGAGCTCCTCTTGAGCAAGGATGGGTGTCAGTGTAGCTCCAGCCTGTCTGGAAACTGACATTTGTCTGCAACTCACCACTCCAGGGCTTGAGTGAATGGGATAATTACAACGTGGTAAATTCCACAGGCTCCCCACCCAGCGCCATCCAGCATATCAGACCGGAATCTCAGTCTCACCCAGGTGCCAGGGAGAGGCGGGCCCTGTGACCTCGACAGTTCTTCCCAAGAGACAAAGCAACATGTTGTCTTTTCTGGAGGAAAGTCTCAGAGACCTCAGTAAAGTCACCGGCTTAAGGAGATACAAATTTGGTTAACGTCGAGGCCACAAAAGTAAAGAAGGACTACCTTTTGGAGGTCTACTTTGTACCAGGTATTTTTTTAACATATCATCTCATCTAATAATAGATGCTGTTATTATTACTTTATAGGCTTGACATAACTAATTAACTTGCTGAAGGTGACAGAACACAGAACGGGGAATACCAGAGTCAAGTCTCACACCCTGATCTTAAGAGATCCACGCTGACTTTTCAACCTAGTTTGAGATATCAAGAAGGAAATACCTTAACCCTGACTCTTCCCCCCGCCCCCCCCCCCCCGGGGATATTTTGTCCACTTCCTTGTGAATGCAAGATCAACAGATGGTAGGGGAGAGAGAAGTAGAAAGGTTTGAGTCCCTGGCCGGGAGAGAGAGAATTCAAATCTCTCTTGAGATTCTGGGTCAGAGATTTTAAGGTTAAATGGCCACCACTAAAAATATTGTCAGATTGTAAGAACAGAAAGACAAGGTCTCTCCACAGCCCAGCACCATTCTCGCGATGACACCGCATACTCAGTGGGCTTACAGCCAAGTCAGTTACAATCTGTGCTGGTCACAATACAAATACAGATTCACAACAACGTACGTGGAAAACACAGAAGCTGAAAAATAGCTTCGGCTCTCCTTCCCCTTGCTCATGTATTCCATCCTACCTTATGCAGGAGCTATAGCTGCTTCTGGGGAACAGAATTAGCTCCCCTCCCTTTGGGGCTAACATGGAGCACAAAAGCCCAAGTTTGAAGAGAAGACAGATTGCCCTCTTTGAGGAAAGAGTTTTCAACAGAAATCACAGCTAATTGGAAAAGTTTCCCTTGAGATGTAAACCAAAGCAGGGGAATAAAACAGGTGCTCTGACGGAAAATACCACAAAGTCAATATTTTCGCCTGAGAAGCGGCATACATTTATTCATAATGGTAATTATGTAATTTGGGTGTATCTTTTCCATTTTTCTTTCAAGATATTCCACAAATGTAAATAAGGTTAAAATATTGCTGTTTATCTTTTCATAGTGCTAAGGAATCAAACAAGGCCAACACAAGCTAGGCAACTGAGCTACTACCCCAACATCTACAATACTTGCCAATGACTTCATTTATTCTTCAATTGATTAATAAATTTTTACCATCAATAATTTTTACATATCAACAATGTACTAGGCCTAAAATAGCTACAGAACTGATTCAGAAAGGCTAAGAAAAAATCCAAAAAGTTTGAAACAAACAAAAACAAACCAGTCTTTGATTGCTTTGGTAGCATAAATGCTAAAATTGGACCACTAGGGAAAAGATTAGATGTGTACCCATTATCTTGTTTATTTAGAGGGGCAAAATATAAAGAACCACTTTGTAACACATGTAACTATTTTGTCAGTAGTGGTGCTTGAACTCAGGGCCTGGGTGCTGTCTCTGAGCTTTTTCACTCAGTGCTAGTTCTCTACCACTTGAGCCACAGTTCTACTTCTGGCTTTTTTATGGTAGTTAATTGGAGGTCAGAGTCTCATAGACTTTCCTGCCTGGGCTGTCTTTGACCCTCCATCTTCAGATCTCAGTCTCCTAAGTAGTTAGGATTACAGGCATAAGCCACTGAGATCCTAGAGTAGGCATACAGAAAACTCTTTTAGAGGATAACTTAAGCTGACAGCAGAAGTAAGAGCAGACATCAGGCTAAGGTGAGAAAGAGCAACCCACACAGAGGAAACAGCATGAGCCAAAACCTGGACAGGATACAAAACTTGACTGGTAGATGAACCTAAGGACAGGTCACTGAGGGGTGGGATTGCCAAAAGTATAAAGCTAATGTGGAGTGGGTTTTCTCATGGCAGAACAACTTTGGTAAGAGCATTGATTGCTATTCTAAAACTCATAAGACACCATAACTTAATGTTCAAGTTGCTTGGGGAGTTAACATAATGAAAATTAGAAGTCACTTCAGCTCCATTGGGCTTCAAGAGCAAATTATCTACAACATAGAAAGTGATGCAATCTAATTCTTTTTGGTGTCACCTTGCATTATACTCCATGATATTGAGCCTCAAGTAGACAAAGATCAAAGGTCATAGTTTCGTCTGAGAAATCACGGCGTCAGAACTGGCATCGTTCACTTTCCCCCACATGGCAGACACCTAGTGTACTGTTTCACCTTGTGACATTGTGACTTGGGGGGTGGGGGGGTATGCGTGGAATTCTATACTTTTCATGAAGCAAATGTTAAGACACAGAAGACTTTGAAAATAATGTGTGATTTTTGATGCATCATTTCTGAAAATGAGATTCCTGTATTAGCTCTAATTAGCAGAATATTGTGAGCTTATTTTGCTTCCTGCAAGCTTTTTCTCTGCCCTCTATGAACTCATATTTACATTCTGAAGCAGGCTTAAGCAAGAAGATAAGAATGGTCCCGTTTCTCCAGATAGAAGAGGGTTTAAAAAAAATAGAGAATCTTGGAGCTAATTGTGTAATATTTGACGTATTTACATACACATTCTTAAATGTCTTAAAACTGCAATTCCACCATCAAAACTGATCATTAAGGTTAGCACTTAGTGTACTGCAGGCCCCTCTGGGTGGTTCTCTGAAGTGATATCAATGGCCAAGACCAGGTTACAACCAGGTAGTGTAAATAAACACTAGAAGCCCTGTTGTCATTATATTTTCTCAGAGCAAGAATACCTAGATGACTAAGCGCAGAGTTCAAGCCCCACGACCTACAAAAAAAAAAAAGAAAGAAAGAAAGAAAGAAAAGAATACCTAGGTGAGAAGCACTGTGATTAGAATGTGCTTGGTAATTACTGCTGTGCTGACAGAACATGGGTATCAGACACCTGTCCCACTGCCTGGTCTTAGAAGTGGCCATGATGATCTCATGATGGTGAAAAACTGTAATTACCAAATAAGTCACACCACACATTTTTACCTAACAAATTTTTTTTTTAAATGTTATGCTCCTCCTTTCTGGAGTAAAGAGTGAGAGGATTTTACCCCAGACTTCAAAATTAAGATAGCGGGCACAGGAAAGGCCGCTCTGCCTTCCTTGCTTGCAGACAAAGCCAGCTTCCCTTTCTAGGGCTTCCCAATGCCACCAGAAGGGTGTGACAGGTATGTGATAAACATACCTGTAAGCGTCTTTCTTTTTACTTCTGAACAAAGCCATTGTTATGTGGCCTCCGTTTAATTTTTTTTTTATTTTTTTATTTTTTGTGCTTAAACTCAGGCCCTGGTGCTCTTGCTTAGCTTCTTTGCTCAAAACTGTCACTCAACCAAATGAGCCACACCGCCACTTCCAGCTTTTGGATGGAGCTAGAGTATCTCATGGACTTTTCTTCTTCCAATAATTATGATTACGGTCATGAGCCACCAGCACCTGGCTTTAAAAAGGATTTGTCTTATTTTGGTCAGTTGTGGGGCTTGAACTCTGGGACCTGGGCGCTGTTCCTCAGCTCTTCAGCTCAAGGCTAGCACTCTGCCACTTGAGCCACAAGGCCACTTTCAGTTTTCTGGTGGTTTATTGGAGATAAGAGTTTCATGGACTTTAGCCTCCTCAGTAGCTAGATTACAGAAATGAACCACTGGCACCCAGCTAACAAGGATTTTAAAATGGACTCTCAGGGAATAAAACTTTTGTCCAAAGAAGCTATAGAACCAAGTCAAACCAGAATGCTATGGTTTGCTCTGGATGAGGAGATAGACGGGACTGGTGAATCATGGTCTCCAGCCTCAGTCTGTCTCTGTGTCCATCCTCTAAGGATGTGATTATAGTTTAAGGGCCAGGCGTTGCCAGGTTTCCCCTCAGCTCTGGAAAAGCATACCTGGTAACTCCTATCCCAATTTCTCTGAGCGTCTTGAAGATATTGGAGGCTTACATTTCATTCTCCCAGCTGGCAGATGAATGGATTATCAGAATATTATATATATATATATATATATATATATATATATATGGGATATTATTAGCCTTTAAAATGAAAGCTAAAAAGCTAGGTCTTGGTGACTCATATCTGTGATCCTAGCTACTCAGGAGGTTGAGATCTGAGTATTGAGGTTTGAAGCCAGCCTAGAAAATCCATGAAACTTTAATCTCCAATTTACCATTAAGAAAGTGACGTGTAGAGCAGTGACTCAAGTGACTGTACTGAGTGTCAGCCTTGATGGAAAAATTCAAGGGATAGCACCTATGCCTTGAGTTCAAGCCCTAGTACCATCACACCGGAAGGAAGGAAGGAAGGAAGGAAGGAAGGAAGGAAGGAAGGAAGGAAGGAAGGAAGGAAGGAAGGAAGGAAGGAAGGAAGGAAGGAAGGAAAGAAGGAAGGAAGGAAGGAAGGAAAGAAAACTTTTGTATTTATGAATGGATCCTAAAATGTTAATAAAAATAATCTAGGCACAAAAGAACAAATGGTATGATTCCACTTCCCTTAGATACCTAGAGTAGTCAAACTCATAGAGACAATTCAGGAAAATGGACATAAGAGTGGAATAGGGAAGAAACAGGATGTGTTTCTTTTCTATTCTTTTCTTTTCTTGTTGGTCATGGGCTTGAACTTAGGGCCTGGGCACTGTCCTTGAGCTTTTCTGCTCAAAGTTAGTGCTCTCCCACTTTGAGCCACAGAGCCACTTCTGGTTTTTCTGGTGGTTAATTGGAGATAAGAGTCTCACAGACTCTCCTGTCTTGAACTGCGGTCCTCAGACTTCAGCCCCCTGAATAGCTAGGATTATGGGTAGAATCTATTTCTTAATGGATGGAGTTCAAGTGTGTGAACTCTTCCTAGGAGTGTGAGTATGTACCGGAAGTCCATTCTATCATCACTTCCTTATTGTAGCAAATGAAATTAATGTTCAGAGTAAGATGTTAAGAGAGGACAGAATTGCCTGGGAGCCTTCTCCGTCCTCACCCATGGTGTGGAGTCCCCAGCAAAAAGTCAGCCCCTGTCTGTTTATCCCTGATGCTTTCCTACCTTCCCAAACCAACCCATCAATTCCCTAGCAGCAACCGCTCTCTCCAGGTGCTGAGGCCGTGGGGCAGAGGACAATGTGGGCCTCTGGTTTCTATCTTGTGAGACCCTCAAGCCTCTTTTCCAGTAGTTTTAGGACCAGGTGAGCCCCACCTGTTTCTCCAATTCTTTGTATAACTTCCCATCAGAAGGAGTCTTTTCTTCTCAGTGTCTTTCCATGGCAAACCACCCTTTCCACATTTAGGAGACACATACTCGTTAGGAAATTCTAGTTGCCCTACTTGAAAGCTTTAATTTCCTACCACACATCATCAGTTCCTATGGCTACCTCATATGGGTAAGCTCTAGCTGTCATTGTGATGTTTGGAATGGGGAGGGAGAGAGAGAAAGACTGGGAGATGGGGGGTGGAGAGGGGGGAGAGAGGGAGCGCCTGAACATACAGCTGTTACAACA
Organism: Dipodomys merriami; assembly: GCF_024711535.1. Taxonomy (NCBI): domain Eukaryota; kingdom Metazoa; phylum Chordata; class Mammalia; order Rodentia; family Heteromyidae; genus Dipodomys; species Dipodomys merriami. The sequence goes on from NW_027202826.1 coordinate 9,252,708, forward strand.
AAACCAGCCCAAAATGCTGTATCTCCAAGACAAGACTATTACCATCTATAATTAACAGGGGAAGGTTCATTAATAGGAAACAGGAACCACTCGTCATCTTTTAAACAGGAAAGGATTTAACACATGGAATTCATTCTTTACCAAAAAGAAAAATTATATATATATATATATATATATATATATATATATATATATATATATATATATATATATATATATCCTTGGCTAAAATGAATCCTAGGACATTTCTTAGAGCTTACTTGCTAGGAAGCTCTTCGATCCTGAGGCGATGAGCTAAACGATTAGGTCCAGGATGCCCGATCCTAGTGCAAGTAGAGAAATTAGGAAATGGGAATCCTAATCTACCCAGGACCTGCAGCTTCCTCTCCATGGCAACGACTCTCACCAGACACAAAGCTGTAGAGCAGACCCAGTCACCTCACTGCCAGAAATTGTCGTGTCTGGATGGCTTTGTCTGTAGGGGAATGAAGGCCTCCCAAGCCTCACAGAGGCTTACCAAATCAGAGCAGTGCATTTTGGGAAATGAAATGTTCAGATTTCCAAATTCTGCAATACAGGAAAACATAGCAGGAAAAAAAATGATGCAATGAAGGTTGAATCAGTCAATGAATAGCATCTCTCCCCCTGAGGGAAAGGCTGTGGTTGCCATGACAACCGCTGAGGGATTATGGTGACCTCCATGGCCCTAATTGCGCCATATCTCCCGTGCAGTGCCTGCTACAATGTCTGACACCTATGTCAGATGCCCACAAATATTGAGTGGATAGAGGCCAGGTGTGTAGCTCTGTAGTAGAGCGATTATCTGGTATGTTCTGGGTTGGCACTCAAGCACCACAAAAGAATAAAACATTTTAAAGCAATAAAAGCATGAATCAATGAATAAATGCATAAGGGTATCATAAAAATAAACATTGACAGGTTTGGTTTTGTTTTGGGTTTTTTTTTGAGACATGGTCTTTCTATGTAGCCTAGATTGGCCTGAAACTCACAATCCTCCTGTCCAAAGTGCTGGGATTCCAAGTGTGTGCTGTTCTCCTGCTTTACCCGATTCTTTAAAGACAATCCTTTAACGATGCAGGGATGGTGGTTGCTGTTGTTGAATAAAACCCTTATGTTCTTGATTGTCTTTTTTTTCCTTTTTCTTTCTTCTTTTTTTATTTTTATTTCATTTTTATTTTTGTCCGGTAGTGGGGCCTGAACTCTGGGCCTGGGCGCTATCCCTCAGCTCTTCAGCTCAAGGCTAGCGCCCTACCACTTGAGCCACAGCGCCACTTCCGGTATTTTTCTTTTTGCTTATGTGGTGCTGAGGAATTGAACCCAGGGCCTCAGGCATGCAAGGCAAGCGCTCTGCCACTGAGCCACCTTCCCAGCCCTCTTTTTTATTTTTTAGAAAATTCAGCAAGTAAAATTTTTTATAAAAAGATAGAAGGCAGCCAGATAATTCTCCTTCCTTTGTTGGACAATGCATTTCCTTCTCAAATGCCTGTGGTTTGGTTACCAAACGCTTCCTCCAAGGAAGCAGTCTTCCTATTTTGTTTATTTTTAGAAGCTAAAGGCTGCACACAGAGAAAGCTCTTGACAGCTAGAATCTCAAAAGGGAACTTCTAAGTAATGTCACTGCAGCTCAGAAGTGCAGTGTCTGTGAGTTAGGTCATGACAGTACAGCCCTCTTATGGGTCAGCGTTGGATCCTCTGTTCTATACATTAAGCACCATTTTTAAACCTATGAAACTAAGAAAGATTGGCAACCAAATACATTGACCCTAAATACAATGTTATCATATCCTTTCCTACTTAAAATTGGAATTAGCTATAGTAGGCACTAAATCGTGTTTTCAGGAGAAGAAATAGAGGTTGCCTATTGTATGTTGCACGCCTGTTCTGTATATTCATTCGCTTTTTTTGACTTTGATAATATTCTCTCACATACATTTGTTCCTCTAGTAAAGATCTAGCATGTCTGACACACAAAGCCTAGTGAACAATTCTAAAGGGGAGTACCCTGGACAAGCACATACACAGGCCCAGTCATGTAGGGCTGTGTTCTACTTCACAAAAGGACATTTTCGCTCATTCCTTCTTTGGGATTCTCCACTAGACTCAACTCCTGTTGCTCCTTAAGTCAGAATCCAATCTATTCTCCAAAGCCCATGTCAATTGTTGATTGCTCAGTGAAGACACTCTCAAACTCTGTAACTGTGATCCATTTCTAACTTCTCTGGAATTCCATAGGAATGCCTCCACTTGTCTATTGCAATACATATCAAAACTGCGTAGGGTAGACATTGTTGGATACATACTTCTGATCTAGAAATATGTCAGACTAACTTGCTGTAGAAACAAATACTTTAAATGACTGGGGGAAATATACCCCTCACAGTTAATGTTTAGCTTATCTTCTCGAAAGAGAGGGAGTATTCAAGTGCCAGAAACACAGAGGGACTGAGAGGTAGACTGAAAGACTGGTAAGCATGGGAATTGAGGCTCCACCCAACCTTGGCAAATGGATGAAAGAAGTTGAGTCAGCCAGGCACTGGTGGCTCATGCCTGTAATCCTAGATACTCAAGAGCTCACAGTTTGAAGACAGCCTGGGCTGTCTGTAAGATTCTTGTCTCTAATTAACCAGCAAAAAGCATGAAGTGAGGAGGTGGCTCAAACAAACAAGCTTAGCAAAGAGTGTGAGGCCCTTGGTTCAAACCCTAATACTGACACACACACACACACACACAAAAAAAGAAAACAAAAGAATGGAAAGAAAGAAGGAAAGGAAAAAGAAAAGGAGAAAGAGACAAAGAAAAAAGAAGAGAGGGAAGGAAGGAAGGAAGGAAGAAAGAAAGAAAGAAAGAAAGAAAGGGAGGGAGGGAGGGAGGAAGGGAGGGAAAAAAAGGAAGGAAAGAAGAGAAGCAAGTATGCAGTAGAGTAGACCTTGCGACGATCTGGTTTTAATGCCCAATAGGAGCATTAATAAGATCATTGAAGAGGGAGAGCAAGCACTGAGGTGACTCCATAGAGATAATATCACTCACAAGCTTCAGTTTTGGCCAAAGAGTACTCAAAATCTCAGCCATCAAGATCAAGAAGATGACAATAAACTCTGGAGAAAAAAAAAAACCAAGTCTTCTATGAGAAATAAAAACACCAACTTTATTGCTTTCCTTGGCTTCTACTCTCAATTTACTTTATCAGCTCCTGCATGAAACCTTTGAGCATAGAAATGACTCCAGTTGTGGGCCAGGTTTGCCTCCGGACTCCCTGGAGGAACTGATACTCAACTTTGCACACCTGAAGCATAGAATACGGCCCAGCATACCTGGTGTTAGCCCTTTCCTGCCTGTGAAAGAAAATACCTGTGCAACTCAACTGAGGGAAGGGTGATTCATTCTGCCTGACAATTTCAATCTGTGGTTGCTCGGCCCTACTGGAGCTGGTCCATGGTAAAGGAGCCATGATGAACTGTCCGTCCACTTCACAGTGGCCAGGAAGTGCAGAGGGACGTGTATACCCTTCAAAGGCATGCTTTCCATGACCTACGTTAACCAATTAAATCCAAGTTTCCATCACCCCTCAGGAGCCATATCAAATCGTGAACCCCTCAATGGATTCTGAGGTCAGAGACCTCATGACTCAATCACCACTCCAGAGCCCCACCTCTGAGCATTGCTACCTTGGGAATCAAGGTTTCCACACTTGAGCCTCTCTGAACACTTAACCTCACTCATTTGGTCCCAAGGCCAAGCCTCCTTTGATTCCCATAGAGTAAGAAGAAGACAGCATCTCACCCGCCACAGTCTAACCAAAGGGGCAGAGCTTATGTTTAAATACTAAGGGGAAAAAAAATCAAAGAAATCCCAACCAGGGGATTGTACAGAGTAACTCTCTTGTAATTTTTCAAAACTGTCAAGGTCATGGATGGCTAAGGAAGGCTGAGGGAATGTTCTAGGCCAAAGGAGAATGAAGGAGGTGTGACAACTCCATGCAAGGCCTGCTTCTCAACTGGATTCTCTTGCTTGAAAAGACATTTTTTAATTAGGAGGTCTGGCAAACCCTAAATGAATTCTGAAGAGTAGGTGGTAGTAATTTGTCAGTGTTAATTTTCTGACCTTGATAGCTGTATCATGTGGTGTAGGGAAATGTTTTTATTTATAGGAAAGACATCATAAATTATTTAGGGATAATTAGACATTATGTTGGCAACCCTCTCTCAAATGATTCAGAAAAAAATCTTTGTACCTAACTTGAATATTTTCTGCCACCATGAGTTGGTTAAAAAATACTTTTTAGAGGAAGCAAACATGGCAAGGATAGTTTTGAGTATGATAGACATGGAAACTAAACTAAGAGTGGAAAAAAGAATTTCACAGCTGAATGATACCGTTTGCTTATGCTCTAATTTAGAGGAATTTTTCCTTTTAGAAACTATACTTTCATTATCTTTAGTTAGTTGCATAACGTGGCGGCCATTCAACAAATCAGTTTGTAGGTCCCGTGTATTTTGATCTATCACTCCTCCCATCATTCTCTCTCATCTCCCCCAGCCCAACAATGGAGGGTTTTTTTTTTCTTTCACTCATTCATTTGCTCCAAATGAAGCTATGTTTGGGGGAAAAAAAAGAATCCAAAACATTCTTATTAAGAATTCCTTTTCCTGCAACAGTTGCAATAGATTTTTAAATATTGACTATGAGTAGATTGCTTCTTCTTTTTAAAATTGTTTCCAATCCTGAGGGAAACATCCGGAGACTCATCTACCCAAGGCATTTACTCTTCGCCTGAACCCCAGGCCTAGCACCCCACCCTCCTCCATTTCTTTATATATCACCTGTTTGAAGATACAATAAACAATAAACAAGGTCTTTGGAGGTAGCTTAGAGGACTTGAACCAACAACTACTAAGAAAACCTTGGATAAAATTCTTACTTCGGGGGAAGTAAGAAACACAGAAAATGTGGCTGATTTTATAACCCATTCAATGGGAGATGTGACACTTGAAGCTCCAATACTATCTGTTAAGATTAATTGAACTACAAAGTAGTTGAGTATAGGAATGAATCAGACTTTCCCTTTCTGAGCATTCTTTACGTTAAGGATTTCCCACTGAATGAAACGAAAAAGCTGGTAACTACATGAAATGAGGTAGGTAATTTCAATACCATTCCAGGAAAAGAAACCAGCCTATTCATAGTGGTTTGTCTGTTCGCCAGTCTACCATCTATAGTCTGGCTCAGATTCCCATATGAGGGAATTTAAGGTTAAGATAAGTCCTTAAGAAGCAGGAATTCGGAAACAAAAAAAAAAGTACTGTAATTGCTTCAATACACACCCTTCTTTATATATTTGTAATGATTTTAAAAGACCATAATATAATGTCTTAAGAGACAGGACAGTAATGATTTTGTAAGGTAATCAGTCTGTCTAAGTGGTAACCAAGGACAGCAAGGCTGAGGTGGAGAGCTACCTTTTTTATAACTTCAGAAACCGCCACTGTGCCAACAGAGGGTATTGGCCATTGACAGCGTCCTCCACTGACAATAACGGCAGAGCAGAGCTCCTCGGATGGCTGACTCATTTTCCAGATTTCTCCTGTGAGGACACTGGACTGAGCATTTAGAATCCACGTAAGACCCGGGAGTTCAGGAGCTTACCACTAGAGAGAGGAATCACAAGGGGGAAAAATACTATCAAATGAACTGAAATCAGGTAGCAGAGAGATATCATTTTATATTATTACCAAGCTCTTAAAGATGGACAAGTCTGTTGCATTCAAATGGATGTAGTCAAATCATTGCACGCCTATACTTCTGTCAGCTTTCTATTGATCTGATAGAACCCCTGAGAGAAACAACTTAAAAAAGAGGAAAGATTTGTGTGTGTGACTTCTAGCTTCAGAGGTTTGTCTGTGGTCACCGGGCTTTGTTGTTTTGGCCTGTGATGAGGCACAGCATCATGGGAATGAATACATATAGTTGAGCAAAGATGCTCCTCTCATAGTGGCCAGGGAGCAAAGAGAGAGAAGAGGAGGGGCAGAAGCCCACTATCCCCTTCAAGGAAGTGGATATGACCAATGACCTAACTTCCTTCCACTAGGCCTCACCCCCTCATGATTACATATACTGCCCACAGGTACCAAAATATGGCAACTAAGTATTAGTATATCCTTTTGTTATAAATGTTTGATGTCATATGTGTGACATAATATACAATACAATATCATATATACATAAAGTACAATATATTTGTATTACATATTACATATGTTGAATCATTCATATACACAGTAAATCAAATTTAGTATCAGCCATTTAAGACAAGATGGCAGAATTCTGTAGAGCACCAAGGAAAGACTAGTTTTTCTAACCTAAAAATAATCATAGGAAAATGAGTGTAGGTTTACTGAAGGTACTGATCCAAGTTTGAGTAACAGCATTATTTCTATAACAGAATTGTTATAGAAATTGTTTCAACCTTTGGATATTTCAAATATGGGTAAAGCATAAAGAATATTTGTCCTGAAATAACTAGTTCTAATTTGCAATCTAAACCTACTGTAAGTACAAAAATCAGGACAGACCTCTCTGATTAATGGACTTTGAATGCTTCAAATGAACCCTGAAGGCAATTTCTATCTCTGCTGCCCAATCTTTATTATATCATTGTCTATAAGCTGTTTCTCTAACTAGGCCATTACTACTTATTAATCATTATGAATTCTTTATTGCCTTAAATGTTCCTGACCACCATTATTTTAATCTAACTTTCAGAATGACATGAACATAGTTTATCACCTTCAATATTTGTACAAGCATTAAATGTGCTTCTGAGAAAAATCCACTAAAATCCTGATTGAATATAAAATTAAAAAAAAATCTTAAATGCTTTTTTGAATTTCAAGTAACCATTGGTGTAAAGAACATATGAGATAATATGTTTATACTGGGTTTGGAAATTTGATATTATAGACACAACTTGAGAATACTACAGCCCTTTTCTATGGACTTCTGCTTTGGGGAAAATAATGTGGTAAACCTCTCAACTATGTCTGGAAAATATGGATAGAACAAACTGCCTGCATGTTCTTCTGCAGCAGAGTTAAGAGGAAAAAAATATATATCTACTTCTTATAAGAATGTTACTTATGATTTTAATGTCTTTGTTATTTTTTATTGTTAGAGTAGCACCAAATTACTGGATACCATTGTGACTAGATGGAGTTTATATGAAATATGGAAGTTTGAGTTTGGAAGTTAAATGTCTCACAGAAGAATCACAACTTTCCCCTGGGGGATATGTATGCTTGTGATATACATATATAATATCACATATATGTTTTATATATATGTGTATAATACAATCATATATCATACATAATTGAATTTTTCTTTCATTAAGCTAGTATTTTCATTACAAAGTTAACAGAATTTTCTAAATTTAGATTTTGATACTTAAACTTAGTTTCATTCATTTCCTCATGCATATTTATAAAGAATGAGTTATATTTTATATTAATATGTACATGAAGTGCTATAAGAATCCTAAGTGAGAAGGAGAACCAGGTTTCTATAGTAGAGCAATAAACAAGAAAACTTAAGTTCCCTCTTTGCTTTATGCCTTTTCTTCCTAAAACCATTGAAAATTATGGGGGAGGGTGTAAAAATCCAAGCTTAGCTTCAAATACAAGCCAGTGTACAGTCACTAAGCTTTTCACTGAAAGTAGTTTCCCCCTTGCTTTTTCCCATGGGAGGGAGTCTTGGCACATGGCACCCAGAAACGAAAACATGAGGCAGCAGCTGAAAACTTCCCTCATCATCTTTTATGCAACAGATAATGGAATAGCTGGAGATCTGCCTTGCAAAGCAGAAGTTTCTGACTCCAAGTGAAGATTAGCTAAGGCCTTTGTGAAATAAAGCTGCACAAAGCAAACCAGGAAATAGCCACATCAAGTTCCTTATGTAAGGAGCTCCAATGAGAGAATTTGTTTTGTATTTCTTAGGCCACGTGAACTTGGAAGGAAGGACCACTTATGCTCAAGGCCGCTCTGGATAGATAGCCTTGCTCATCTGTGAGGGCCAAAGAGAAGCGTAGAGAACAAAGACCATTACTTTTCCTTCTGGCTTGGTTCAGTTTTTCTCCTCCAAGTGACTTAGGTGATTGCCTATGAAATATTCCCCAGTAGATAGTCTTCGATGGATTCGTGAGAGCAGAAGGGATTGTTTCTGATCATAGGAAAATGGGAGGAAAATTTTGGGATTGAGCTGCTTAGTAGTTGAGAGATAAAAATCATTCTGAAAGTACTCTAAAGTTTTTACTCAAGCAAGTTTTACGTTAAGGAGTGTTAGAAAAGGGTATAGAGGAAAGAGAATGAGCTAGGGGCATGTGGACTTTCAGCCAGCCAAGGGCCATCTCCCTGTGCTCAGCTCCGCCTAGCTAAGCCCGCGAACGCAGGGTCTTGCACCCACCTAAGAGAATTAGGTCACCATTGGAAGGATGAATGATTGGCAAATTGGATGGTATTTCTCAGTCTGGGAAAAATAAAGGAGTGTCTCAATAAATGAAATGTCAGATAAAATGTCTTAGCCTGCAAATTCTATAATTGCATCGGAGAGAAGAATCTGCTTGTTTCTATAAATTTTAAATCATTAAATGACCCAAATTAATCAGTCCTTGGCTTCCTGGAGCCACCAAACTTCATTCGCATTAAGATTGAAAGGCAGACAGTAAAGTTTTTTACTAAGTCATTAAATTTTGGCCAAGTATAACCATATATATATATATATATATATATATATCAGTATGATGTATAATGTAAACATCTTTTGAAGAGCAAATGTACCTTAATTCTTAAGAGGGTCACAGATGAGATTCTTCAAATAAACAACTTGCAGAGTCAGATCAGGGTTGGAGACTGGCACAACTGGTAGTGTCAGCCTACCAGAGAAGGGTGAAATTTAGTATTTTTTATGAGCATATAGCAATTGTACAAGGCGAGGGGTTTCACTGTGATAGTTTCATGCATCAATATAATGTATGAAAATTATATTGATATTCACCCCCTCCTATTTCTTACCCCTTTCCCTCCAATTCTCTTTTCAACTTTCTCACAAAAAGTGTTTGTGTTTTGCTATCGCCTTTTGCGATGTACTTCTACGTCTTTTCCTCCCTCATCTTTTAGCTCCTCTCTTTTACATCGGATAGCTTCTCCCCATTGGGCACTCTTTTGCACTCATGTCTTTTTTTTCCCCAGAGGTAGATTATGCAGATGAGAGCAGACATTGAGCATTTGCTTTTCTGAGTCACCCTTCTTCAGCTGAACAGAATGATCTCTAGTTCCTTCCCTTTTCTTTCAATTACATAATTTCATTTCCATGACTGCATAAAACTCCCTAGTGTGTGTACATTACAGTTTCTTTATCATTACATTTCTTTATCCTTTACCTGTTTGAGAGGCTCGCAGTGTGATTCATAACCTGGCTCTTGTGAACAGTGGAGGGATCAGCATGAGTCTGCAGCTACCTCTGTTGTACGCTGACTTCCATTGCTTCCAGAATATGCCAGTCATCTTCATTTAACATAAGGACATGATGTTTGTGTGTCATGCTTAAATGCCACAAGCCAGTTGATCACCCAGCCCTCGGAAAGGAGGTGAGGCCTCTGGGACCCACCAGAGGGAACTGTCTTTCTACCTGGAAGGTCAGTTTGGGATTGCTGTCTGGGGCCCTAGAAGCACCAAGTGCTGCATAATTAAAGACTGGTGTGTGAATGGGGTGTTGGTGGTTCAGGCTGTAATCCCGGCTACTCAAGAGGCTGAGATATAAGGATCACAGTTTAAAGGCACCTGGGTAGGAAACTCTCTCAAATCCTTATCTCCAATGAACTGCCCCCCCCAATAGTAGAGCATCAGCCTCTCCCCCACCCTCAGTAGTCACTAGGACAAAGTAACCTAGACCTTCATCTTTCTTGAGTTGTCAAATGGAAATCTCTGGGGTTCCCCATCCTGAGGGCACACAACTCAAATCCCATTTCCAGCTAGGATGGGTGATTACATACGGTGGGAGTCTCTGGGTCTTAAGTCGGGGGGGGGGGCGGGGAAGGGCAGAGAACCAGGCTCTCTCTCTTTTGCACCTGACACAGGGCACGCCCTCTTTAGAGGGTTCAACCCACCTCTCAAAACCCAGAAACTCATTCATTCATTCAAACTCATTCATTCATTCAAACTTACTGAACTCATCACACCAACGAATCTGCAAAGGGTTTTAATAATAATAATAATAATAATAATAATAATAATAATAATAATAAAGCGAGGCATCTGAAATAAATAACTAAAATCGAGGGCCCCGGCCCGGCCCGGCCCGGCCCGGCTTCCCCCCGGGCAGGGGAGGCAGGCTCCGGGATGCTCTCCCTGCCCTTGAGTCTCCTTCCTTTGTAGATTTTTGGGGCCTGCGCGGTTCCGTTTCGCGGGCGGAGGGGCGCGTGCGCGCGCGCGGCGGGACCGCGCCCGGGAGCGCGCGCGGCGCGGCCCCGGCTGTCAGGCGGGCGGGGCTGCCTGGGACCCGGAGGCCCGCGCGGGTGGGGTGCGGCGCCGCCCCGCGCGCCCCGGCCGGCCGGCCCCTCCTCCTTCCCCACCGCCCCGTCTCCCGGGGTGGCGGCATCCTCCGGGAGCCCCACGGGCGGAGGCACCGGGCGGGGCGCGCGGGCGCGCGGGGCGGCGGGGCCCGGCGGGCTGCAGCATTTCCCGCCAGCGCCGGGCGCCGGGCAGGAAGGGCCGGGCCGGGCCGGGCGCGCGCGCGGAGGCGGCGGCGGGCGCGCGGAGCCGGGGCCTCCCCCGGCCGTCCCCGTCCCCATCCCCGCCCCCGCCGGGGGCCGAGCTCGGGGCGGGCGGGAGCGGCGAGGCGTGGCCGGTGGAGGAGGCGCCTCGGGGGGCGTGGGGCGCCCCGGCGGCCGGCGGGGGTTCCCCCACCCCCGTCCCCGAGCGATCGGCGCCGGACAATGAGCCGGGCAGCCGGGCGCTGAGGGCGCGCGGGGGCCGGGAGGGCGGCCGGGCGGCCTCGTCTAGCCTGCGGGGACCGGGCGCGATGCCGGGGCCGGGCGTCCCGGTGCGGTGAGGCCCCCCGCGCGGAGCCCGGCCTCGCGATCGCGGGGAGGGTTGGGGAGGGAGAGGAGTGCGGAGGAGGAGGGGGGGTACTGAGCGACCGCGATGGCCAGCACCCGGAGTATCGAGCTGGAGCACTTCGAGGAGCGGGACAAAAGGCCGCGGCCGGGGTCGCGCCGCGGGGCGCCCAGCTCCTCCGGGGGCAGCAGCAGCTCGGGCCCCAAGGGCAACGGGCTCATCCCCAGCCCGGCGCACAGCGCGCACTGCAGCTTCTACCGCACGCGCACCCTGCAGGCGCTCAGCTCCGAGAAGAAGGCCAAGAAGGCGCGCTTCTACCGCAACGGGGACCGCTACTTCAAGGGCCTGCTCTTCGCCATCTCCGGGGACCGCTTCCGCTCCTTCGACGCGCTGCTCGCCGAGCTCACCCGCTCGCTCTCCGACAACGTCAACCTGCCCCAGGGCGTCCGCACCATCTACACCATCGACGGCAGCCGCAAGGTCACCAGCCTGGACGAGCTGCTGGAAGGTGCGTGTGCTTGTGTGTGCATGGGGGGGGGTCCCCCCCGGGTCTCCCTCCCCAGGGCGCGCGGGGCGGCAGGTGCATCAGGGCCTGGGCCCCGCCGCGCGCGCGCGTTCCCCCTCCCCTCGGCCCGGCGTGGCGGGGGCTGGGAAGAGGAGGGGAGAGAGCACAGGTCGGGTGCTTTGTGGGGTGCTGCGCTTTCCCCGCTTCAGCAGCTTGGGGTGATGGGGGGGCAGGGAGAACCACCTGTCCACACGGTTTATTCCTTCCTTCCCAGGAAGGAAGGGGGAGAGGGAGGTGGTCTTTCTCTGTAAACCGGGGCTGGGTGGGAATTGTCAGAGGCCTGGTCAGGCGTTGCCTGCCGCCTCTCAATGTTTGACAACTTGTTGTTTTGTGTTTTTTTTTTGTGGAGACCCAAACTTTGTAAAGGAAAAGAAAAGAAAAAAGGACAGTCAGGGGGAGCAGCCTAATGACACCGCACCCCACCCCCAGCTCAGACACCTACCTGTGACGTTCCCATATGTGGGGTCCTGTAGTCTCGGTGTGGGGTCCTGTAGTCTCGGCTCCGACCAGCTGTGGCCGAGGCAGCCCCAGGCTTTCCTGCTGGGGCTTGCTTCAATGTCACTTGAGTCTGGACAGGTGACCCTAGCTAGCAGGTAACTCAGTCCTGGATGCCTCTTGGATCATACTGAGCACTTTCAGAAATATTGGTGATTCCCCCTCCTCCATCTTAAATATCCTTATCATATCATGATATCCATATCATAAGTATATGCTTGGTTTGGGGTGTTGCTTGGACAGGCAGAGTTTTGAAAACTCTGGATGATTGTAATGTGTAGGTAAAGTGGGGCTTTCCCCAATGGCTGGCTTCCTGCCTCCTCCTCCTCCTCCCAGGAGAAAGGCTAGTTAGAGTGATGGAGGTTATTGCAATCCACAGTTGGGCCAGGCCTCCCTCGGAGGGACCACTTTGCAGGATGTTGGGTCATTCCTATAACCTTTACTCCTACGGAAGAAAGAGTGCTACTGGCAGTTAAGAAGGTGCTTCAAGTTCTGAACAAGACCCAGAAAGATCAGGTAGCTCTTTCTACAGATCTCCAGAGGGTCAGCTCTCCAGCACCTTTCTTAGTCCTTTTGGTCCACTGTGACTAGCCGTAGGCAGGGAAAGAAATCAACTCCATAGTCACACATTTCCCTTCCGTTTTCTCATCTGGCTCTTCTATGATGTTCTAAATGAATGTCATTCATTTTACTGATGAGGAAACTTAAGCAATAAGCATCTCACTGGGTATGCTTTTTTTTTTTTCCTGCACTTCAGCACTAATCCATTGGACCACGCTTAGCAGATGTTTGCCTATCTCTGGCTAGATGACACTCACCCAAAATTAAATGTGTGGGTGGGGGAGGGGCAGGGTGTTTCCATATTGTCTTGGTCAGTAGTGTTTTGGTTTTAAGGACAATTATAAGAACATAAGTAAGATGAAAATGTGGTGTATGGAGAGTCTTACTTCTTGGTCATGTTAAACACTTGAAAGCAGTCTTTACCTAGTTATTTGTAAAGTGATTAACTACTTTTCTGCCTGGTGTTTTTTTTTTTTGAATCCTCATTAGTTATTTTTCAGTCTCTTGTTTATTTTATCCAGGCCAGTCTTGGACCTCCATGTTCCTTTTCCTTCCTCCTATGTAGCTGGGGTTACAGACATGCACCACTACACCTGGCTTGGTCTTTGAGCTCAGATCTTCCTAGCTGTGTGTACAGGCTGGCTCGCCACTTGAACCTAGTGGCCCTTATCCTCCCAAGTAACCGGAATCTGAAGTGATTTTAACCATGTATTTGTTATATAGAGTTAAGGTGATTTATAGAGGATTATCAGGAGTAATCATCGCTGAAATGATCCAAGCAACTATTTTCTACATTAATTCATGAGGGGCTACATTGTATGAAGGTTGTCCCTACCTAGGGGGTTTGCATGATCCACTGGAACTTATTCTTAAACTTGGGTCCCAACTAAAAATGAATGGTTGACAAATTTCCTTCAAATCATTCATTCACTGATATGTGGAGGATAAAGAGTTGGGAAGAAACCCACTCTGTCCAAATCACTATAGCGAGATAAATAATGGCATGACAGACATTCATTCACCCAACAAATGTTATAAGATGGCTTTGCTCATTTGTGTGAAGTTGTTTTAAGGAATTACATGAAAAGAAAACAGGGTCCTTTATGTTGTCATAGTGGAATTTGTCTCTGACAGTGGATTTTGTCTACTTTTTTAAATTTCCTACAAAATGCGTAGAATACCAGTCCAGTAAAATGCTTTTCAAAGGAAAACTAGCCATCAATACTAAATGCCCACCAGGTGCCAGAGACTCACACCTGTCATCCTAGCTACTCAGGAGGCTGAGATCTGAGGATCATGGTTCAAAGCAACCCTGGGCAAGAAAGTCTATGAGACTCTTATCTCCAATTAACCACCAGAAAACCGGAAGTGGCACCATGGCTCAAGTGGTAGAGTGCTCACCTTGAGCTGAAGAGCTGAGGGACAGCGCCCAGGCCCAGAGTTCAAGCCCTATGACAAAAACAAACAACAACAAAAAACCCTTAATACCCATCACTCCAGAATGCAAATAGTTTGGACTTTTAGGTAAAGTCAGGTGTGCAAATGCTCAGATTGATCTTGAGAGGAACTAGCCTGTTCTATCAAGATGTTTGCCTTCATTAGCACAGGTCAGTAGTGCTGCCCGGGCTGTTGTGTTTGGCTGTAGTCCATTGCTTTCTAATAAAGAGTCTCCTCAACAGTATTTATACCATTCTATTTGGCTCTTTTCTATCGCTTTCATTCCATGAAACTTGTAGTTTAAAGGGATTTTTTTCCCTAAGTTGTTGTCCAGAAGAAATAGGAAAAAAAAAAAAAACCAAAAATGGCTGGCGACTGCAAGGCGTGAGCACCCATTCAGAGCCAGGATCCCATAGAGCACAGGACAAAAGAAATTTGCATGGCCTAGATTTTTTTCTTTCTGCCCTGGACCTTGAAAGTCTCTGGAGATGAAAAGCTGTTCTGCTGTTACTACTACACTGCCCTCCGCCAGCAGGCTCCTTCAGCTTATTGATTTACCTAGGCTGGCTGGATTAATTCTACTGAATTGATGAAATGGATGCATTCCTGAAATCCTGTTTATTCTTTCCAGCTGGTTGGGGGTCTTTTCGCCATCTTTGACTCCTAGCCAGTCAGTCAATACTGGGGAAATCTGGCTTGGAATAATCTCTCGTGGTCCCCCAAAAGATGTCTAGATGGGTGGGGCATCATTGGGTACTCTTCTGCTCAGGCTGTTAGAATTTCTAACTCTAGTTCTCTTCCACGGGATGTCTTTCCTTCAGAGCCTTTCGGAGGTGTAGATAGCAATGGGCTGCCCTGAAGAGGTTTTGCCCAGGATGGGAAAAGGCAGTGACCTATAGGATTGGAGAACAGTGGGTTGGAGAACAGTTCACCTCAGTTCTCTGGCTTCCCGTCTTTTCCTGTAGACCAAGAGCTTGGCAGATTCCCTCTCTGTGCTGGGTCCCTTTTGGTCTCCTGTGTGTACCCTTCTCTGACCTAAGTGGCTGTGTATGGAGTGTCAGGGCCTGGGGGCCTTTTCCTAGTCGCAGTGTGTCCCCCAGAAGATACAGAGACTGCCACTGTCCCCCTGTGGAGCAAGAAGGGTCGCGTGGAGCTGTGACATAGTGTTTGCTGGAGCCAAAGAAATTCACAGCTACTTGTTCCTGCCAGAAAGGGTCTTCATCTAGACATCCTTTTATCCCGTATTTGTAAAGGGAAGCTTGAGACAAAGTAAGGTGGAAAGGGGGTGGTTCCTAGATCTTTGCAGGGAGTGTTTTGAAAAATAGGACTTGTTTTCGCTAAACCACAGATTTTGTTGTTAGGACAATCTGTGCTGACTCGGCCTAGAATCCCTGCCCTCATATAATCTTTTTTTTTGGGGGGGGTCCGGTCGTGGGACCTGAACTCTGGGCCTGGGCGCTGTCCCTCAGCTCTTCAGCTCAAGGCTAGCACTCAACCACTTGAGTCACAGCGCCATTTCTGGCTTTTTTCTTTTTGCTTATGTGGTGCTGAGGAATCGAACTCAGGGCCTCATGCATGCAAGGCAAGCGCTCTACCACTGAGCCAACTTCCCAGCCCCCTCATATAATCTTATTGTCCTTTTCCTAGATGTGCTTTGACATGGCTGTTTAATAGGCTGTTTCCAGAGTAACAGGAAGAGAAGTTTCCATTTGGATAAGCCGAAAGGGTTGGGGGGAAATGGGGATATGTGGAAAGCATGTATGAGGTGAATATGGTGCAGTCCTCCTTGGAAAGTTGTAAGACAAGAGCAGTATTTTATGAGAGTTTAAGCTATGGAAACGGATACAACGTGGCCCTGGTGTATTAAAGAAAGGAAATTAGGTATTTTTGGCCTGTGATTATCAAACTTTTTCTTTAACGCCGGTCGTGGGCTTGAACTCAGAGCTTGGGCACTGTTCCTGAGACTCTTTGTGCTCAAGGCTAGTGCTCTACCACTTGAGCCACAGTGCCACTTCTGGCCTTTTTCAGTAGTTTGTTGGAGGTAAGAGTCTCATGGGGATGTTTCTGCCTGGACTGGCTTCAAACAGTGATCCTCAGATCTCAGCCTCCTGAGTAGCTAGGGTTACTGGTGTGAGCCACTGGTGCCAGGTTATGTCAAACTTCTTTATCACGCAGGGGACTCAGAGAAGTCTGGCTAGGACTAACCTTCCTCATCCCGACCCCTTCCTGCTCACACACTTCTTTCTGTCTCCTCTCTTGATGAACTAAACCACTTTGTATGCAGTTACTGTGTGAGATACTTGGATTATTCTCTCTCTCTCTCCCTCCCTCCCTCCCTCTCTCTCTCTCTCTCTCTCTCTCCCTCTCTCTCTCTCTCTCCCTCCCTCTCTCTCTCTCTCTCTCTCCCTCTCTCCCTCTCTCCCTCTCTCCCTCTCTCCTTCTCTCTCTCTCTCCCTCTCTGTCCCTCCCTGTCCCTCTCTCCATGTCTCTCGCTATCTCTCTGTCTCTGGCTTGGGAACTCTCACTTGGCTTTTTCCCTCCAAGGCTGGCACTCTACCACTTGAGCCACACCTCCACCTCCCAGCTTTTGTGTTGGTTAATTGGAGGTAAGAGTGTCACAGAGTTTCCCTGCCTCGGCTGGCTTTGAACAGGGATCCTCTGATCTCAGCTTCCTGATTAGCTAGGATTATAGCATGAGCCACCAGCACCCAGCCTGAATGTGGTTTTGAATGTGGTCTGTCCTCATCCATCCTCACGTTGAACCTTACTTGCTCAATGTCACAGGACCCAGGTGGTACATGTAATGGCAGTAGCTAGGTCAGGGTGCATTACCCTCAGAAGGGGTCCATTTAGTTCTGCTGGGTGGAACCCCCCCACCCCACCCCAGCTTGGGTGTCTTAATGATGATTATCGAGGTATGACATCGGCACTTCAGAGGATGAAATGCAGGACCGCCCCCCCCCACACCATGCCCTGAGCCTGTGTGCTGAAGGTCTGGGAGCCAAGGAGGCCAAAGTGTGTTTCTGAGGAGTCAGCAGGAGTGGGTGAGGAGGGGCTCTCAGGGCGAGCCGTGGGAGGAGTCTGGTTGTACAGGAGAGCTGGTGTTTGTGAACTGGGATGCAGCTCCTTACCTATTTTGACTTTGGCATCCTGAACCCCCACTGGAAAACAAAAATGCAGACAAATCTGAGTGGTAGCTCTCCTGGTCACCTTGGCAGTTGACCCAGGGATCCTGGGATCATGAATTTGCTCACGTTTCTCTAGTGTTCTTTCCTCCATATGTTGGAAAATGTTTTCACAAGTGGAACGACTTCTCCCTGTCCTTTAAGAAACAATCCACCCTCTCTTCCAAGTTTCCCCTGATTATTCCACTTTGCATCTTCTAACATAGGGTCAAATTTTTATCAAATGTAAAACTTCTCAGCTGGGCGCTGGGGCTCACACCTGTCATCCTAGCTACTCAGGAGGCTGAGAGCTGAGGATCATGGTTCAAGGTCAGGAAAGACCATGAGACTTTTATCTCCAGTAAACCACTCAGAAAACCAGAAGTGGTACTGTGGCTCAAGTGGTAGAGCGCTTGCCTTGAGCTGAAGAGCTGAGGGACAGCACCCAGGCCCAGAGTTCAAGCCACATGACTGACAAAAGAAAGAAACAACAAAACTTCTCATGTGACGGTTGCTTTCTCTGTAAAGTAAAACCATAATTGATTACTTTTATCACGTGATGTATAACTTTATTTTATAATTGAACTGATAGGTCTTTCTGGAATTATGTTACATTTTCTCAGCTGATCATACCCTAAAAAGTGAGTTAAGCAAATCTATAGAGAGGAAAAATCTCTACCTAGATGGTGAAATTTTTATCTTTATATAAAAATATTATTTGGTGATATGATTATTTCCACAAGAGTAACTCTGGCTACCCCCTTTTGGTCTTACTGTGTCCTCAGGCTGGTCTGTGAACCCAGTGATCCTCCCACTTCAGCCTTCCTTGCAGATGGAATTACAGGAATGTACCACCAAGCCTGGCCAGAATGGGATTTTTTTAAATAAAAATTAATTAGTTAATGGGTTTTTGGAACTAAGAAGTTCTTTAGAACTCTGTTGGTGCAGTTGTTTTGCTTCATAGCTAATGACACTGAGATTCAAAGTGTGGAAAAATGAATTGTTGGAGGTTACTCATGGGGTCAAAAACAAACCAGATCTAATTTCTTGGCCTCTTGCTTCTTACCCTATAATCCACAACATTCTCTCAAAATCCATCTTGCCAAAGGAGGAGGCTGCAATGCTTGATAAGAAATGTACGCATTATCCTGCCCATGTAATTGTAACCCCTCTGTACAGTATGTTCACAAAAAAATAAAATTAAAAATAAAATTAAAAAAAATCCATCTTGCTACTATTTCAAAGAAAGGGAGGAGGGAGAATTCCTAAGGAAAAGGCTTAGCTTATCCCCTTTTAGGAATTTACCTAATGAGTTTCTCACAACTGTTCTCCAATGGAGGGGATAATCATGCTAATGAAATTAATTTTTTTGCTTTTTAGGTGAGAGTTACGTGTGTGCATCCAATGAGCCATTTCGTAAAGTTGATTACACCAAAAATATTAATCCAAACTGGTCGGTAAACATCAAGAGTGGCCCCCCCAGAGCCTTGGCGGCTGCCTCAGTGAAAAGTGAAGTGAAGGAAAGTAAAGACTTCATCAAACCCAAACTAGTGACTGTCATCCGGAGTGGAGTAAAGCCCAGAAAAGCCGTGAGGATCCTTCTGAATAAAAAGACTGCTCATTCCTTTGAGCAGGTCTTAACCGACATCACCGAAGCCATTAAACTAGACTCAGGCGTGGTCAAGAGGCTGTGCACACTAGATGGCAAACAGGTAAGGTGCCTTCTACTACCTTTGAACTCCCTGCCCTGTGGCAGTTGGATCTGAGGTCTGCCAGAACCACGTGACCTAGACCTGGTCGAGGCGTGCGTGCACTATGTGTGTGTGTAGGCATTTTACAAATCCTCAGGAATAGCAACAGCACACATTCCTCCAAGTATCTCAGGACCCACAGACGTGTTCTTCCTGTACTTCCTTGGGTAATTGATGGGAGAATGTCATTTCTGAGGGACAAGGAAGTTGATGAGGCACCCTACATGCCATAGGATGTTTTCCGTTCAGGAATAAGAATGACTGTTGATTAGCCAGCCTGTTATTTGCTTGGCTGTCGCAGACATCAGAATTAAGTGTATTTCACAGATTTAGAAAAGCCATAGGAAAAATGCACTTCAAAATGAGGTATTTTTATAGGAATGTTCATATAAAGTTTCTTCAGGAACCAGGGAGATGATTGATTAGCACCTCAAAATAAATGAACAGTTGTCCAGGAAAATGCAAGTTAAGTTATGGTAACAACATATCAGGGACTAAAATAACATAAGCACATTGTAGGAACGTGTGAATGAGTAGCAGTTGTGTAAAGGTTGAATTTTGCCACAAGTCAGTTACCATTCCTAAAAAGAAACATGGCTTCTGAAGTGTATTTTCCCCG
The DNA here is from genome assembly GCF_024711535.1 of Dipodomys merriami. Lineage (NCBI taxonomy): Eukaryota > Metazoa > Chordata > Mammalia > Rodentia > Heteromyidae > Dipodomys > Dipodomys merriami. The sequence goes on from NW_027202826.1 coordinate 9,272,426, forward strand.
ATTCCCTTAAATTTGAATTGTTTATATTTGTACTGTATTAAAATTGTTAAATTATTAAAATATAGTATTAGACTTCATTTTGTTTCTTCCCCAGCATTCTTAATTTAAAATGTTTTGCTATTGGAGTATTGAGAATGAGTGAATAATATAAACAGGGTCTTCCAGAAAAAACAAAACAACTTCTCCTTTCTAAGACCAGATTTAATGAGTATAGTGTTCGCTGCAACATTATCCAAAAAAAGAAAACGTGCCAGATTGAACTCAGGGCCTGACACTCTACCTCAGCTCCTCTTCTGGCTTTTTGGTTGTTAATTGGAGATAAGTTTCACAGACTTTCCTGCTCTGCCTGGCTTCAAACCTTGATCCTCAGATCTCAGCCTCCAGAGTATCTAGTGAGCTACTCACACCCAGCAACATTATCAAAAATTTAAAGAAAGGTTCTGGGAGTGTAGCTCAGTACAAGAGTACAAGAGTGTGTATGGCATATTCAGTCCCAGGAATCAACCTCCAGCACCAAAAATAAATAGTATGACATACATTTAAAATCTAGATTCTAAAGTTTACAGCAGAATAGAGTAAATTTACAATGTCCTAGTTAATCTAATGACTAGAAAATATATCCTTCATAGTATATGCAGTTTATTGTATAGTGGTCACATTATTAATGAAAATAGCAATGTGTACAACAGAGTGAATATCACAATGTAATACAAAACAAAATGTGAACTTCTTTTTTGGGGGGGAGTTGTGGGGCTTGAACTCGGGGTCTGGGTACTGTCTCTTAGCTTCTTTGTGCTCAAGGCACATGAGACACAGGGCCACGTCTGGGTTTTTTTGAGTGGTTGATTGGAGTTTAGAGTCTCATGGGGATTTTTTTTTTTCTTGGGCTAGCTTCAAATCTTAATCCTCAGATCTCAGCCTCCTGAGTAGCTAGGATTACAGACATGAGCCCCTGCACACAGCTCAAAAAAGTGAGCTTAAGCTTCACTTTACATACCTGTGAAAATAAATTAGGCCACTGGAAAACAAGGAAATAAAATCAGATAAATTAGATAAGTGGTTATTTACTAGTGGGCACAGGAAAGCCAGGAATAGAGACTGAACTTTAAGATATCTAACCAATTACTTTTTCACTCTTTGAGAAAAAAAAATGGAAACATAATAATGTTTTAGGATCCATGAAAATCATAGGAAATTTGAATGTTAAGGTACACAATAAAATTTTATTGGAACAAAAAAAGATATCTAAACAAAAATAAAATGAAAACCTAAATGCCATATTGGAAAAGAGATGTCATGCAATAATAATTGCAGATGAGATTTGTAAAATGAGAACTCATTGGAATTCTCCAAAGGAATGACATTCAGGGTTACAGTAGGGAAATAAAGGAGAAGTTGGACATCTAATTGAAGCCATTGAAACCTTAATAGTTATTATCTTTGACTGGATATGTAAAAACATTAAGTAAGACACAAGCAAATGGAAATCATCAATATATTCAATGTATTCAGCTCCGCAGGGTGCTGAGCTGGACTTAGGTAAAGTATTGCTTTCTATCATAAAACATATCTGTACTTAATTCACAAGAAAGGTAATAGAGCCGTTTTTGTTTTTTGTCAGTCATGGGGCTTGAACTCTGGGCCTGGGCACTGTCCCTCAGCTCTTCAGCTCAAGGCTAGCATTCTACCACTTGAGCCACTTCTACCACTTCTGGTTTTCTGGTGGTTTATTGGAGATAAGAGTCTCACAAACTTTCCTGCCCAGGTTGGCTTTGAACCATGATCCTCAGATCTCAGCCTCCTGAGTAGCTAGGATTACAGGTGTGAGTTACTGGCTAATAAAGCCTTTTGATAGAATGCAAGATCTGTATGGTCAGTTAAAGATTTAATATTAAAAATACAAAGTGATTTCTCTAAAACAAGCTAAGATTCTTTTCTTATCTCAAACCAAAAGCCAACATGTTGCTAAACACACGCAATACTGGGAGTATTTCAGTGGCGATCAATACAAAATCTCTGAAGGCACCAATAATTTGTGTTCCCTAAATTCTTTTTTTTTTTTTTTAGAATAATGCAGTTTTAGCTAGCATCTAGACAAGCGTGTGGAGAAGTATTTAGGGAGAAATAGGCAGAAAAAAATTGGAAATAGTGATGAATGGTCTTACTATATATTAAATCCTCCTCCTCTTTCTATACCAAAAATAAATTCCAGGTGCTTCCAGACTGTGGATGTCAAAGTGAAACAAAATAATTTTTAAAATGTCAGTTGAAATAGGAAAGGATTTCCTAAACATAAAAGTAGTGACAAATCATAAAAACTAAGGTTCGTTGGTCAGTGTAAAAATGAAAAAAAAGTTGGATGTTAAGCAGGCATGTGTGTTTTTAGATCAAGTTACAGTTGTGTAATAGGAAAAGACAAATGATGTAACAGGCAAATGACATTTAAAATGTGGGGTCCAAATGTAGCTTGGTCATAATATTTGCTTAGCAGGTATAAAGTCTTGACACCATCAATAACAACAACAACAATAATAATAATAGCACTGAGATATTATTTTTAGTATTTTAAATGGGCAGATTTGGGACTGGAGGCAGGGTCCAAGTTGTAGATCATTTGCCTAGCAAAAGTGAAGCCCTGATTTCAAGTCCCAGTACGATCAAAAGAATTCTCAAAAAGAAAACAGATTTTTTTAAAAAAAGAATGTCCACTACTTTAAGTGATGATCTGGCATTCTCAAATGTGTGGGAAGTATAAAATTAACAAGTTGCCCAGAAAGCAATTTGTTCATTTACATTGCTACACCAAAGTTCATACTATTTGAGCTACTCAATTAACTTTAGGAATTTATTCTATATAATCTAAGATAGAAGCATATTATGTAAGAATTTTTTAGTCTAGCATAAAAACAAAAGAAAAGACCTCAATGATATTGCTGCAACACCTATGTACTGCCATTGAAAATGATGGCTAGAGGAATATTGAAGGACACAGAAAAACTGTTACATGAAAAAAGCAAGTAAATTCGTGCATGTCTTCAATTGCATATTGAGGAAGAGAAAAATAAAGGAAAATTAAAAAAAAAAACAATTAAGACTGCAACATTGTAGCTGCCTTCAGAAACTGAACATTTGTTGCCATTTCTCAGATGTCTTCTTCCTGAGATCCAAACACAGTATTTAATCCTTGAAATGTCAGTATGCGGCTAGCTAACGTTGGTTAAATACTTGTCAGTGATGTGTCTTACACATTTAAATATACTAGGTACAATGAAAAATGGTATTTTTAAGTTTTTTTAATTTTATAATAGAAGAATGAAAAGGAGCTAAGATTGGTAATGAGCTGTCTTTGTACAACATTTTAGACCATGTCTTTTAAGCTTTCTGTTCTTCTTCTAGCTACTTCTTACCCAAATTTACTTTTGTGTAAAATTAATCGGGTCTTCGGAGATGACTTAGGTTTTAGGCCGTTCACCACAAATCATCACTGCCCTGTCCCAACATGGACCCTGGTTGTAAGGGGCCCCTTCTTTGCTTTATGGACCTGAAAGCTTTTGAATTCACAGACAGTGCTGTGAGCAAGTAGCATTGGTGTTGTTCCAGCAAGGAGGGTGCATTGAATTTTTTCTTCCTTCACAATGGATGTTTCACATCTTCTGGCTAGCACTGTCCGTCCACTCTTTATAAAATCACCTCAGATAAAATCGTATTTTAGGGTTTTTTATGTTTTTTGTTTTGGTTTGGTTTTTGGGTTGTTGGGCTTGAACTCGGGGCCTGAATACTGTTGTCCTTGAGCCTCTTTGTACTCAAGGTGAGCTCTCTGCCGCTTGAGCCACAGTGCCACTTCCAGTTTTTGATGGTTAACTGGAGATAAGATTTGTACAGGGACTATTCTGTCTGGGCTGGCTTTGAACCATGATCCTCAGATCACAGCCCCCTGAGTAGCTAGAATTAGTAGCATGAGGCACCTGCGCCAGGTGGCTCAGGATTTTTTTTTTTAATATTATTTTATTTTATTTGAGAACATACTGTACAGAGGGGCTACAATTACATGGGCAGGATAATGCATACATTTCTTACCAAGCATTGCAGCCTCCTCCTTTGTTTACCCTTCACCTCCCTTCCCAGCCTCCCCCCTCCCCCCACCCAATTATACCCCCCTCCCCCCCCCCACACCGACATTGTAAAGCTGGTTTTGACATGACATTTTGTACTTCTCATTGTTGCAACAGGTCTACCTGAATCCTTAAACGACTTGTTTGCCCCCATCTCCTCCACATGTTATACTGACATCAAATATAGTGAAAGCGGGGGTTACACTGTGGGGGAGGGACATACAAAGCAACAAAGAAATAATCTTATAAATGCGTTAGAAACATATGCATGAAAGAAACGAAAACATTAAAATACATATTTAAGGGTTCATTTTCCTAACATCACATTATCTGACCTTTTCTGCTTGACTCATACCTATACTAGATATTGCAAATAAGGGAAACCATGGGACCTATGCATCTTTGGGCCTGGCTTACTTCACTTAATATAATTTTTTCCAAGCCTTTCCATTTCCTAACAAATGGGGAAATGTCATTCTTTCTGATGGAGGCATAGAATTCCATTGTGTATATATACCACATTTTCTTGATCCATTCATCTACTGAGGGGCATCTGGGTTGGTTCCATATCTTAGCTATGGTAAATAATGCTGCAATAAACATAGTTGTGCTGGTAGCTTTAGTGTGGTCTTGTTTGTATACATTTGGGTAAATGCCCAAAAGTGGGATTGCTGGATCATAGGGGAGATCTATGTGAAGTCTTTTGAGGAACCTCCATACTGCTTTCCAAAGTGGTTGAACAAGTTTACATTCCCACCAACAATGAAGTAAGGTTCCTTTCTGTCCACATCCCCTCCAGCATCTGTTGTTGTTAGAGTTCTTGATTTTTGCTGTTCTAACTGGAGTGAGGTGATATCTCAATGTTGTTTTGATTTGCATTTCTTTTATGGCTAGGGATGTTGAACATTTCTTCATGTGTCTATTGGCCATCCTTCTTTCTTCTTCAGAGAAGCTTCTCTTTAAGTCTTTCGCCCACTTATTTATTGGGCAGTTGTTTCTTTGAGGATTTGTTGTTGGGTGGTTTAATTTTTTGAGTTCCAAGTATATTTTAGATATGAGACCCTTGTCCGTTGTATGGCTAGTAAAGATCTTCTCCCAATCGGTGGGCTTTCTATTGATCTTGCTAGCTATGTCATTTGCCCTGCAGAAGCTCTGCAACCGTATGCAATCCCATTTGTCCAACCTTTCTTTGATTTGCTGTGCTTCCGGGTCTCTATTCAGAAAATTTCGGCCTGTGGCTCAGGATTTTTATCTGTGTTAACTTTTGGGTTTTCTTCCCATGAAACAATGGCTGTCAACCAGGGGAAATTTTGCCCCAAGGGAATAATATCTGGAGTCATTATTATTATTATTATCATCATCATCATTATTATCATGATCATCATCGTCATCATTATCATCATCGTCATCACATCATCATCATCATCATCATCATCATTATTTCATTGTCACAACTAGGAGTTATAATCTTCTGGCATCTGGTGGGTCAAGGCCAGAGAAACTGTTAACCAGCCTCCATAGCATAAGACAGACAGCCACACGTAATTCCCGAACATCCCAGGTTTTAATAGTGTTGAGACTCAAAAATCCCTGGTATGCAATCAAAGAAACACTTCTGAAAATAAATTCCACTGGTTTGAGTGTAAACCCTGTTATTAGGCCTTATTTCATAACTCACAGACGTCCTCATAGGTTACAGATGCACGAATGGGTGGAGGTGTGTGCGAGTATCATGGTTTATGGTCTATGGACTTCAGTCTCTCCACTGTGTGAGGCTGACCTGTGTTTGGATAGTGCATCTTGCAGGGGATTAAGCAAAGATATCCCAAATGGTTTCACAGATATTTAAAGTATAAAGGATCAAGATTTAATCTTTTGTATCCAACTAGTTAATACCCAGAAGCCATATCATGGATGGTGTAATGTTTGAATCTAACGTGTTCCCCAAAGACCATGTGCTAAAGGTGTGGTTGGGATGATGGGCTTGAAAGAAGTGATTGGACCACGAGGCTCTGACATCATCAATGAATTCATTTATTGATGGCTGCCTAATTTTATTGAAGGGTAGTGATGGAAACTTAGGAGGTAGAACTTAGTTGAAGGAAGCAGGTTCTTGGGGCATCTAGCCTGCCCTGGCCCTTTCTCTCTCTCTTTCTTGGTGTTGATGGCCATGAGCTCTCCCTGCTCTGACTTAGTTCTGCCTTACCTCAGGCCCAAAGGAATGGAAAACAGCTAACCATGGACTGAACCCATGAGCCAAAAATATAATAAACCTTCCCTCTTTTTGGTTGCTTTTTTTTTTTTCAGGTACTTTGTCACAGCAATGAAAAGCTGTGATTCTCTGTTTTTGAAGAATTTATAACCTTGGGGTTGAGGGTTAGTGAAACTCTTGCCTAAGCGTGTGTGACACGCTGGGTGTGACCACCAGCGCTGTACACAGGAACAGTGAAAACAAAATTCGTAAATATGTACAACCCAGGTGTTTATAAATGGAACGGCTGGAAGAAATAAAATGATCCATAAGGAAAAATATCACGATTACTAACCTTCTTGTAACTTGTGATTAGTTTGGATTAAATATTTTTCTTTTCAAAGAGCCCTTGAACTTAAAAAACAAAACAAAGCCAACTGCAGGTATTGTATAGGAAAACAAAGCTTTTTAAGGTGTTTGGAAGTCAGGATGACTTTCTCATAAAACACTGCCAAGGAGAAAGTTCTTTAAATACATCTTTGTTATGGAACAGAAAGGTCCAAATATAGCTCTTGTCCACATGTGTAAAGAATTCTAGTTTTTAGCATTCCCAGAAATGGCACCATTTTAACATAAAAGCAACATATTTTGTGAAATTTTGGAACAAGTTAATTCTTGTCATGAGCAGAGGCAAAACAGACAGAGAAATTGCTTGCAGTTGATGTTGTGAGGGGAAAACACTTCCAGACTTTGGGACCCCTGCCAGCCTTCCATGCCCAGGTGCTGTGGACCCCTTGGGGCCCACGACCCCCCCCCCCCGGTGTGCCTCAATCTTACCCTGCATCTTAGAGTTTAGGAAGGGTTCCACCTTCAGTTTTCACAGAGTTTGATTATTTCATGGGTACCATAATATAGATTGTAATTGGGACTCACATTTTCTACTGAAGGGCCAGGTCTTTTTATTCTTACTTATTTTTTGTTGGTTGTGGGACTTGAACTCAGGGCCTTGGCGCTGCCCCTGAGCTTTTCCTCTCAACGCTAGTGCTCTACCACTTTGAGCCACAGCACCACTTCCATGGGGCATGTCTTTTCAATGACCTCACCATACTCATGTGAAACAATGTCTTGTCCGGAGTTATTGCATAAAAATCAAATGGTTGGCCTTATTCATAAATGATCCCTTCAGTTCCATGAATCCTAATACTGTTTGTTGTTCATATTCTGATTTCTCTTCAGATCGTAGGAATCTTTCACCTTTTACTAAAACAATTCTTCCTTGAAGTAGCTAAGCAGAGAATTGGCTTTAATTTTCCCACAACATTTCTTTTAGAAATCCAGACAGCTCTGTTTTGTCTTATGAGATAGCATTGTCCACTAGGTAGACCTGACCTCCTCGGGCAAAGGAAAATTTATCCCAACCAGAATTCACCAGACTAAGAGCCACAGGTAGCTTTTTTTTTTCAGTGTTGCAGGAAGTACAGACATGGAGATGGAGAGAAAATGGTATTTTGTTGTTTGATTTCTTGGAATAAAAACAAGGGAAAGGCCAATGGCTCCTGCATGTAATCCTAGTTATTTAGGAGGCTGAAATCTGAGGATCTTGGTTCAAAGTCAGCCTGGAAAGAAAAGTCTGTGAGACCCTTTATTTTCAGCTAACCAGCAAAAAGCCAGAAGTGGAGGTGTGTCTCAAGTAGTAGAACTCCAGCCTTGAGCACAAAAACAAAAAAGGGAGAACACAAAGCCCTGAGTTCAAACCCCAATTACAGCACAAAAAATAAAAACAAACAAGGTAAAGACTTAAATCTTGGGCTTGGCAGGCTCCTTGGTTTGGCAAGTCGCTTCCTTATGGAGTGATCTGAAAAGGAAAGAAAGGGAAGCATTCACATATCCTCCTCCTTTTATTTTTTGTTTCAAAGTTACTATGTTGCCTTTCTGCTACTATTGTACAGCAATTTCCCCTGACCTTAAATAATGTTTTATCCCTTTTAATGGCAAACTGAAGGAAAACACCAAAATCTTTTTCTTTTTTTCTTTTGTCAGGCATGGAGCTTGAACTCTGGGCCTGAATGCTGTCCCTGAGCTCTTCAGCTCAGGCTAGCACTCTACCACTTGAGCCACTGCACCACTTCTGATTTTCTGGGTGGTTTAGTGGAGGCAAGAATCTCACTGACTTTCCTTCCCAGGCTGGCTTTGAACCACCATCCTCAGATCTCAGCCTCCTGAGTAGCTAGGACTACAGACATGAGCCACCGGCACCCAGCTACACCAAAATCTTATTACGTAGTTGCTCTATTTGTAGACCAGAAAAGGTGTGTAAAGAAACAGTGTTAGCTGGCTGTGAATCACGCAGGGTAAAGGGTAGGTGAGAAAGAGTTCTGTTAATCCTTAATTATTCTTTGACGTCTAAGCTGGAGGCATGCATGGGGCATAAAACTATGTTAAAATTGTTTATTAAACTAAACATTTATACACATCACATTTTGGCAGATGGAGCTTTATTGCTGTCATAGGTGTATTTTTTGTTGATTATTATAATCCTGATTATTACAGCATTGTTACCTATGTAATTTTACAATGCTTAGTCGCTAACGGTTTGGTAGCCAGAACAATATTTTGAAAGGTAATCAAATGCCTTCACACTCACATTTGGAGAAGTCTACTAGAAACCACTGCAAAGCAAGAAAGAAAAACTTAACTCCGATCTTCTTGCAAGCGTTGGAAGAGCTGAAGTGCATGAGGAAAATGGCGCGGCTGCAGGGTGCAGCTTCTGTGTTGTGTATCATTGCTCAGTGTCTAGGCTTTGTGGGGGCGAGTGCTGGAGATGGCAGGGCCCACCCTCCCCACGCCCACTACGAAGCCTGTGTCACACTACAATTAAATATCCTAAAGATACGGGAAAATATTCACGAAAGTCTGGCTTTTTCTCAAGGGTGATGTACTTGATTACATAAACAACAACAAATGTAAGATCTGATTGTGTGTGTGTGTGTGTGTGTGTGTGTGTGTGTGTGTGTGTGTGTGCATGCTAGTCCTCTGTGTGTGTGTGTGTGTGTGTGTGTGTGTGTGTGTGTGTGTGTGTATACACATGCTAGTTCTGGAGCTTGACCTCAGAGTCTCAGAGCCTAGGCACTGTCCTTAGCTTTTTGGCTCAAGGCTGGTGCTCTACCACTCTAGCCACAGCTCTATTCCTGGCTTTTTCGGTGGTTAATTAGAGATAACAGAGACTCACGGACTTTCCTCCCTGTGATCCTCAGATCTGCGTCTCCTGTCTAGCTAGGATTACATGCATGTGCCACTAGCACCTGGCCTGATCCATATTACCTTTCCCATCATTCTCCCCCTACTGTTTGTTTTTTTGGGGTTTTTTAAATCAGTAATACTGCTGCAGACCAATTTTTTCCCCTTATTCATGGAAACAGGACTCTCTGAAGGAGCAACTCATTTCCATTAATGATTTGGCTTTTCTTGCAGTCGTGTTTGCAGTTGGTGTGCTGATGGATTTCGTCAAATTTGGTGTTGTGCGTCTTTCTGCTGTTTGTATTGGATGGTGTTCCCTGGGTAATAGCTTCTTCAAATTATATTTAGAGCAGTTTAAGCATTCATATAGAATGATAAATGAGAGCAAGATTAAGTTCATGGACTTTTCTTTTAAGTGGGGTCATTTCCTTGTTGAGCAAAGCTCTAAGTCATATCGAGAATCTGGGGCTTGACAGCAGCCGTGGTTCAGAACCTCCCTCTGCCCCCCCCCCCACCCCTTTGCGGCCACATTTGGCATGCAGATGAGGGGAGAGCCTGCTCTCCCTGCCTTCTGCTCTGTGTGGTGCGGAAATGTAAAACACTGGGCACAGTGATAGCGTGGTCACCATTCCTCTGAAGAATGGAATTCTGATCTAGAGGAAGTTGGGAAGAGTTCGTGAAAGAATGTGGGCTCAATCTTGACCGATTTAGTGATTGTTCCCATCCACTGCCATCCCAGGCAATCATCCCCAACACGCGCACACACACACACTACACACACTCACACACATGCATGCACATCAACACCAGGAAGGAAAGAGTACAGACAGATGGCGGTACTGAGTACTGAGTACTGAGATGGAATAATGTCAGGACAAGGTAGGGAATGAGTTGGGGGTATTTGAAGGCGGGAGTGGATTTAAAGTGGAGACAGAATGGCAACTTGGTTTTTCTGTCAATCATGGTGTTTGAACTCAAGGCCTGGGCTCTGTCTCTGAGCTCTTTCGCTCAAGGCTAGTGCTCTACCACTTTGAGCCACAGCTTCGCTTTCAGTTTTCTGGTGATTAATTGGAGAGAAGAGTCTTATGGGCTTTCCTACCTGGGCTGGCTTTGAATTTTGACCCTCAGATCTCAGCCTCCTGAGTAGTTAGGATTACAGGTGTGAACCACTGGTGCCCGGCTGAGTGTCAACCTTTAATGGAACTGATGTGATGGGCTTTTGAGGGAGCCTGCCAGCTTGTCTGAAGGGCAAAGGAAGGAGCAGCCTCTGTGTTGGAAGAGTCTCTCAGGCTAGGCTTGGGCAGATTAGAGATGTAGAAGTGGGATTCAGGAAAATGATGTGAGTCAGTCTAGGCCAAGATCTAGTCAGATTTCTAGCTCTGGTTCCCAGAAACATTGGGGGGTGCTGAGAACAGTGTGTGCTTTGCTATTCCATTATCCTATATGCAGGTGCTGGCTAGGCTGCTGGCTACAAGTCCCACCTAGGAACTCATTCAAGTTCTGGTTTTGTAAGAGACATCAAAGACCTGAAGAGTGCTTCTACCTTGTTCCATCATTCAACTGAGATGAGTGACAGCTTGTTGCTATGTTTAAGATAAAAAGAAGCCAAATACATTTTCTGCTAGGAATACATTATAACTAATTTTTTTAACAGTACCTACTTCCCTTTCCCATTGGCCTAATGAGATGGAGGGAAGCGGTCTTCTGAATTCCACTTCACATTGATCTGTGGGAGCTTTCAAAGATAGTTAGCTGTTCTTCGTGTGATGAAAAACAAAGTCTTGTTTTGGCCTACAGCAAAATGTCTAAACCTGGTTTATGTAGCCAAGTTCCTTATTTTGCTGTTAGCCTGATGGGACCCAAGGAAATAGGACAAAAGAATGACCTCGTAGCTGCACCCCATTTTGTAGAATTTGCATAAGGAACTATAGGAATGTCCTGTAAGAATGTCCCCTCTGGATGTGGGAGACGCTGCCAGGACCCATCCTCCTGGCTGTTATCAGAGGGACTGCGTCTCAGAATCTCTGGTCTTTGATATAGGCAGCAAAGCTATGGGCTTCCCAGGGAGCGCTCCCTGCTTCCTTTGCAGGACCCTTGGTGTCTTCGCTCTGTGACACCTGCTCATCCTCAATACTCAGGCCCTCTGTAGCTTGTGGTCACATTCATAGCAGTGTGAGCAACTTACGGGCAAAGTGAAGGAAGCTCTCGTGTCAGTGGGGCCTGGTCTTAAGATAGAACTCCTTATCCTAATGTTATGAAGAAACTCAGGATGGTATCAGAATATTACATCAAGACCAGAGCCTCCTAAACCTGACTGCCACATGCCTGTGCATCCCGTGCGGAGTGTGGGGGTATGTTGTCATGGGAACAAGTTTTCATCCTCCCATCTCTCTGAGGCCCTGTGAGGCATAGGAGTTCCACTCGGTGGATGGAGTGGTACCCGTGCCACGTGGCCTCTGCTTCCACCTCATGCACACACCCTTACCCCCGTCTAGAGTCAAGGAGAGGGGCAGGTGCCCCCACCCCGTCCTGTGCTCAGATGCTTCTGTCAGTACGCCGCATTGTGCTCAGAGAGTTGACTTCTCCTAGCATTTCAGCGTAGCTTGTTTGCCGCACAGTATGGGGAAGATCAGAAAGTTAATTGGAGATGTGTGCTGTGAATCGAGCCAATGGGAATGAATGCTGTGTGCAGAGTGGGGTTTGTTTTAGGAACTAGGTACAAGATTCAAAGGCTTTCCTAGGGCTTGCATAGTTGATTCTGGTTATTCATGGTCCATGGGGACATCAATTAGAAAAGGATAGAGCTTTTGCTGGCAAGGGAACTTGCACGTTCCTAAGAGCCTTTGTTCAGCAAATTGTCATCAACCAATCAACATGTACAACCTTGATTTATGAGTATTTCTGTGTGAAAACACCTAATATCTAGAATAGTAAAAGGATCATTAGCATTGAAGTCATGGCCAACAGTATTAGAACTGAGTAAAACATCTCTATCATCTGCTGTCCCTATAAGTCACATGACACAGCCTTCTGCCATTTTAACAAAATCAATCACCAAGAAAACTTGCATCCAGGTAGCACAAAGCAGACTGTGAAAAAGATGCGAGGGCTGAAATGATGTCTGGCTCCGCTGGGGACACAGTGAGTGACTCAAAGTCTTTTCAGCTCTGTGCCTGTAGGAGGCTGACCCCAAAGGTGCCACAAAGCATTCATTTTAGGATTAAAAACAAACTTTCACAAGCAGATGAGTTGCAGATGCAGAACCTGTGAATAATGGTAATCAGCTAATGAGCAGTAGCGAGAAGGGCTGTAATGAAAGTCTGCTATCTTGTTCTGGAAGAGCTGGTACAGGTAAGAAATGTACGCATTATCCTGCCCATGTAATTGTAACTCCTCTGTACAGTATGTTCACAAATAAAATAAAATAAAATTAAAAAAAAAAGAGCTGGTACAAGACAGAATGCATGTGTGTATGATGAGCAAGGCAGTGGTTGCTATTGTTTCCTCTGGCAGGTTCAGAGGGAGGAAGAAGTATCTCTGTGTTGTCATTTCTGTGTGAAACCTGTAGGACCATTGAACAAGGCGTTGTGGATTTGATAACTGATTGTGGTAATACTAATCATTAGGTGTGAGCTAATTACAATGTGTAAAAACTACCATGTCCAACTAATCGTGGGTTACATTTGATTGTTTGTGAGTCATCTCGTGTAAACAAGAATTTCAACCAAGTGAGGAGATGAAAAAGAATAGATTTAGATAGGAAAAGGGCAGAAAGACTTCATTCTCCTTGCAAAACTTCTACATGCCCCAAAGTGGTCCCACTGGATCCTAGGGTAGCTCTGTGTTATTATGAGTTTCATGTTCTCTGAGGAATCTCCACACTGACTTCCATAGTGCTGGCACTGTTTTACATTCCCACCAACAGTGGATCAGGGTGCCCTCTTCCCTGCATCCTTGCCAGCATTGGTTGTTTGTATTCTTGATGGCGACTGTTACCACGGGAGTGAGATGATGGCTTAGTGTTGCTCTGCTTTGCATTTCCTTTCTGGCCAGGGATGTGGCGCATAACTTCATGTAGTCATTGGCTGAAATGAAATAGTCTGGGGGGAGGGGCACAAGTGGAGAGTGTTGGGAAAATGGAGGAGAACGGAAAAGCAATAGGCCAGACTCGATCGTCAGCAGGTGAGCACTGTTTATTGAGGAACGGTGAGGGGCACAGACCTTCCTGTCTGGGTTTGGAGGTTGTGCAAGGGACTGGATTTGGGAGTCGGCTTGTATAAGGCTTAACAAGGAAGCAGAGAATATAAAATGGGTTGTGGTCTCCTTGGGATCAAGAGCGATGTCCTGGGCAGGCTCACCCCTTGGCTGGGGTGTGGGAGTGAAGGTCAGAATGACCTGTATGTGGACAAGCACTTGAGTGCACACCTGCTGCTTTGCTTGACCCTGTGGAATAAGACAGGACAGTCCTTCAGAGAGAGCTAGCAGGAAAGAGATGGATGAAAGGAAAAATGGAACAAGGGACACATACAGACAAAATAATATACAATGTGATAAAGAAGAGTGAGCCAGGCGCCAGTGCTCACACCTGTAACCCTAGCTACTCAAGAGGCTGAGATCTGAGGATCATGGTTCCAAGTCAGTCCAGCAGGAAAGTCTTTGAGACCCTGCTCTTCAATTAACCACTAAAACATCACAAGTGGTGCTGTGGCTCAAGTGGTAGAGCACTAGCCTTGAGCAAAAGAAGCTCAAGGACAGACCTCAGGCCCTGAGTTCAAGTGCTAGGACTGGCACTGAAATAAGAACAAAAAGATAGTGGGAATGTGAAGTAAGTTGGGGGGGGGAGCAGGAAAGCACAAAATGAGGGGGAATGATAGAAGAGCTGATCATTAAGAGGCACTGGACACTTAGATGGACATGTTCAATTGTAATCCCTTGGACAACCTAAAATTAAAGAACATCGGATTCAGCCAGAGATAATTGTGGGGTCTCTCATTTCCCAGTTAAAGGAGGTCCTTTGCAAAATAGAGATTCAGCCACTTTTTATGAGACAATATTGACATTTGGGAAATGGGAAGTCTACGTGTTGAAAGTATTCTCTTCTGAATGTCACTTTTGCGTTCTTATGGTAAAGACCATTGTATGAAGTAAACAGATTAGAAAAGGCTCCATGCTGGCAAGGTAACCGTATGGTATCATGACTTAAATATCAGTTACTCAGAAAGAGCAGTTTAATTTTTGTGGGTCATCAAGGATGCATAGATCCATGGTTATCTGGGGTTTTAAAATTGTATTTTTTTATGTGGGGTTACTTTTGAAAGGGTTTCATATGTCTGGTCCTTAAGTGCCCACTTAATTGCTATAATTGGCTTTCTTGCAGCAGAAATTTTAACACGCATGATGCCCTGAGTTCAATCCCTGCGGCCTAACCTAAAAGGTTTAAGTTAAAAAGCAAAAATCAACTCATTTTCCTGTGTTCCAAAAAGCCACCCTGTCCTCTGCAGGCCAGTGGAAAGCAGCTCCGCTCTGAAGTTGTCTTACCAGCAGTTGCTGCCCCAACTGCTGTGTTCTCCCTGTCCTCTGTTTCCCCCAGGAAAGGGGGTTAACAGCTCTTCTGCTCCCACTGCTCCTCTCTGTCGCCTCTGAGAGGAGGGTATCTTCGAAGGAACATTTGCCGACTTGCTGACTCCAAATGTTCATTGACTATGGAACACATCCTGTTCCTTCCTGTGATCATGAACGGCCCTTCACGTGCTTTTGAGCAACTTAGGGACAAACTCTTAGAAGACCATTTTCCTGCATTGTTTTCTCTGTTCTCTGCTCAGTTGTTAAAAAAAAAAAATTTAACTCTTCTCCTCTCCCTTCTCCTCTTTCCCCTCTTTCTTAGTCTCTCCTGCCCAAACTCCCTTCCTCCCCTTTTCTCCCCGCCCCCTCTTTTTCTCTTGCTCATGCCTTCATGTTATGATTGGGAAAAAAAATGTCAATTCTGGGAGATGCACGTCGTGCTTCAGAACTCTCAAGTGAGGAAACATTTGAGGAAGGCCAAATGTTCATCTGTAGAACCCTTCCATGCAGGCTGCTAGCTAGCATCCCCTTGGATAAGCACTGGTGAAATCCATCCCAAAGACATACACTTAAATGCACCAAGTACTAGGCATTCCGATGCTGAGTACTTCCCACTGCCCTAGGGAAGATGGCCCTGAAGGATGAAGCAGAGTCACTGAGGAAGATGTGAAAGAGCAGGTTGCAGCGAGTGATGGAAGGATGCGCAAAGGCAAGCTAACTCTGCTTTTAAAAAGAGGTCTCTTTAGCTTATAGTTCAAGAAGCTAAAAGTCTACACAGCATAGGCTCTGGCCAGGACCACCCCACACCTTAACTTTGCCACCTCTGGGTGGACTCCCATGGAAGGAACAAGTGTGGGAGGCAAAGAGGTCACATCTCAGAACTGGGGTCCCGCGTTCCTGTTGGAGGAGTGCTCCCAGCTCATCTAAAGAAGATCTCCCCCTTAGTCCTGCTTCCCAACTTTGCCACGCGGAGAGTCAAGCTCCTCAACTCAAACCGCCTCCAAACACATCTCCGACCCACGCCACCGCGTGTGCGTGCGTGGATCCCATGTGGGAGGGAGCATGGTGACAGGTGACATTCTCCTGTGAGTGCAGGACATACAGACACAAACAGGCGAGAGGGGAGATTTCCTCCGCAGGGCAGGGCGTGTTCTGGGAATATAGCTAAGCACAGAGCTTGGATGTTTCATCGTGGGCCGTGGACAGAGAAGGAAACTGAGGCTAGAGGAATCTCATAGAAAGAGGAGGGGATATGGCTAAGGGATTAAATTCCACACCCCAGGTAGGGGTATAGTCATGCCAAGAGGGTTATGAGGACAGGAAGTTTGTGGCCATTGAGATTTTAAGAAGTGGGGTCCATCAGGATGGTAAAATCTAGGCTACGGGGTTGGACCGCAGTGTCTGAGCACTGTGGTGAGCACTGTCCAGCATAGAGGTGGGTCTGGGGGTCTCTGTGTTCTGTCTTGTCGCCCATAATAATAGAAGTATGCAGATGGAGAGGATGGGAGTCAAGTGTGAAAGACTCAAGTCAAAGAGAGGGATTCTGAGCTGAAGAGTAAAAGATGCTGTAACTGTCCTCTCCTCGTTATTTATTTATTTACTTATTGTCAATTGTTGTTGTTTTTAGTAGTCGTAGTAGTAAGGATTGAACCCAGGGTCTTGTGTTTGCTGGTCACTTAGTCCAGCGTCCAGCACTACACTGGTAGAATTAGATATCTTGAGACTCAGGAATAGCATTTGGGAGTTTTGTTTTACTTTTTTTTTTTTGGTCAGTGTGGGGCTTGAACTCTGGGCCTGGGCACTGTCCCTCAGCTCTTCAGTTCAAGGCAAGCGCTCTACTGCTTGAGCCACAGCACCACTTCCGGTTTTCTGAATGGTTTATTGGAGATAAGAGTCTCATGAACCTTCCTTTGAACCTCAATTGTCAGATCTCAGCCTCCTGAGTAGCTAGGATTACAGGCATGAGCCACTGGTGCCCGGCTTGTTTTACTCTGTGCTGTGTGTGTGTGTGTGTGTGTGTGTGTGTGTGTGCGTGTGTGTGTGCGCGCGCGCATGCGTGCCTTGGCACACTTCCTTAGGTTTTTGCTTAAGCACATAGTTCCACCTGCAGCTTTTTTGCTAGTTAATTGGAGCTAAAAGGTCTTGTGGACTTTTCTGCCCAGGCTGGTTTTAAACCATGATCCTTAGCTCTCAACCTCCTGAGTGGTGAGGGTTATAGAGCTGAGCCACCAGAGCTGAACATTTGTTTAGATTTTTAAGGAATGGAGGCATGGCTCAAGTGGTAGAGCAGCTTTCTAGTAAGCACAAGGCCTTGAGTTCAAACCCTGGTACTAACAACGAAAAAAACCAAAAGGATAAAACACAACTCAAACTTTAAAAGAGTTTACCAGCTGTTTACCCAATCAGGAAAAAAGAATAGTGACGCTTCATTCTAACTTGGCCCTCTCTTCAAGCATGTTAAATCACTAATCCTCTATTTCATGATTTTGAGACCAAACTGCAAATTGAATATAGCTGTGAGTATTCTATTTTAAGGATGACAGAATTTTCCTTGACATTTCCTTAGCCAAAGAGTCCTAATGCTATAATATTTATTAACTTACTTTTTTCAATGCTGGGAATTGAACCCAGTTACTGAGACACATTGAAGGCCCTCCCTCCCTCTCTCCCTTCTTCCTTCCCTTCTTCCCTCCCTCTCTCCCTCCCTCCGTACCTTCCTCCCTTCCTTTGTCCCTCCTTCCTTTCTTCCCTCCCTTCCTTCCTTCTGTCCATCTTTACTAAGGTTTGAACTCAGGGTGCACTTGCTTAGAATGGTGTTCTAACCTCTGAGCTGTACCTCCAGCCCTGCTTTTTACTGGGTATTTCTGGAGATGGAGTCTAGTGAACTTCTTTGCCTAGACTGACCTTGAATCTTGGCAATCTCCTCATCTCCACCTTCTGAGGAGCTAGGGCCTGAGCCATGGTACCTGCAAGTATACTTATTTCATAATTCTTCTTCACACTAGGTAACACTTCAGTCAATTCTCTGCAATTTAATGCTATGAAAGTTCTAGGATGATTCATGCTAGCTTTCTTTCCCCCAGATCATGACTCATTTTCAGACCTGAACTTGAGAAGCTCTGTGAGGTAAGGTGAACTATTATGAGTTTGGCACTTGGATATTTTCCTGAATACTTGATTGGTTGCTGCTGGCAGTGGTGGTACTGACAGGGTTAGGTTTTCTTTCCCAGGCGTTGCTGTTGGTGTTTCATTTTGCAGATCTAAATAGTGGGTTATTACAGAGTGCTGAAACAAGATGCAAGGACTCAACATTTTGACTCTTAGGAGATGGAATCATTCAAGTCTGTGTTTGTTTTGGAGCACTGAGCTTTTTCTATTTGATCAGCATCTTTCCAAGACCAGTGTTCTGGGAATATTCATCTCCCCCAGCTATCACTAAAAGTATCTAAAAGTATCTGTGATGGCACAGAAGAGAATTTAAAGATACTAAGGTTTACAAAAGCTGGATGCTAGTGGCTCACACCTGTAGTCCTAGCTACTCAGAATGCTGAGATCTGAGGATCTCCATCTGAAGCCAGCATGGGCAGACACATCTGGGAATTTTTAACTCCAGTTAAATAGTGAAGAGCCACAAGTAGAGCTGTGGCTCAAGTGGTAGAGCGCCAGCCTTGAGCAATAAAGCCAAGGTACTTTGCCTAGGCCCTGAGTGTAAGCCCCAGTTCTGGCACTCACACAAAAACGCGGATTAGAGATAGATTTGAGGTGTCCATTCTTTCTTGGCAGAAACTGGGCAGAAAAGAGTGAGCCTAGAGTACATGTGAACTGTTTTATGAAGGTTTGAAAGACGCTTTTTGTTGGTGCGGTTTGTTGACATCATTTTCTAAGGCAGGCAGTCTTTCCTGGTGAGTGTGCCAGACCCTCTTTGCACATGGTAATTGTGGTGAGCCATACAGATGCAATTATAACAGCCTAGATTGCCTCAAACCCTGGTTTGAGGTTTAATGCTTGACATATTCAACAGAGGAAACATTTGTGTGATGATGAAATCATCCTGGGTTCAATAAGCCATTTTAGTGTGTTTCTTTTCAACAGAAGACCATGAAATGTCTGTATTTTTTTTCTGTTAGTAATCAAAATTTTTTGAGCCTGCCATTATGAGTGAAATAGTCCTCAGTGCAAGTCCTAATTCCTTCCTTCCTTCCTTCCTTCTTTACTTCCTTCCTTCCGTCTTTCCTTCCTTCCTTCCTTCTTTCCTCCTGCCAGTCTTAGGGCTTGAAATCAGCCTGGGCATTATTCCAGGCAGGCACTATGCTTCTTGAGCCACAGGTCCACTCCAGCTTCTTAGTAGTTAATTGGAGATTAGAGTCTCTTGGACTTTCCTGTCCAGAGTGGCTTTGAACCATAATCGTCAGCCCAGATGTGAACCACCGGCACCCAGCTCTGTTTCTTGACTCTTAGGGGAAATGCTGGGCAAATACTGTTTTATGGATGTCTCATCACCCTGCTCTGACTCCTTAGATCTGCAGTCAGTTTGCTGGGACACATCTGTCAGTCTCCTGTGTATAACTCACCCTGTGCCTTAGGTGGTGTCATCTGAATTCCGGAACAGGGATGATGATTGGGTAATTGGAGATGTCATGATTGACCCCAGCTCTTCCTTCTCCAAAGGGAAATAGCATATCAAAGGTTTCCTCTCAATTGAACAGAATGTGTGGTTGAAAAGAAAGGAACTACTTGGTTGTTTTTTAGTTCCTTTTGCTTCCTCTATTACTTAGCTTGTTGAATTCCTCCAGCATTCATTTCCCACCTGGTCCAAATGAAGAGTCAGTTTTCCTCTGGTATGTTTTGACTTCAAACATTTTCATTTATGGAACCTGTGCTGGAGTTCACAAAGAGCCAACCTCCAGAGGAAATAATGTGGGAATCAAATATTTGAACACCCTTCCGTTGAAGACTCTGCTTCCCAGACATGAAAGTACCAAAAAAAATGTGATCTGTACCTTCTGCGAACTTGTGCTTGAATTTGCAAAATAGGCTCGGTAAGAGACACTAAAACCCTGACTGCTGCCTGTGACTTTTCCTGAGGAGAAGCTTAGGGGGCCACATTGCAAAGAGTGCTGACTCTCCAATATTCACTGTCTCCTTGGGGTGCCTTTGGATTTTTATCTCTGGGCTCCACCTGTGGCTTCACCAGGATGCAGGTTGTTAGCAAAATTAAGATTAATAGACTTTGCCAGAGAACCACACAGATATCTAGGTACATAGAACAAAGAAAAGTTTATTGTTGGGATGGGGGTCTGGCAAGACTTCTTCTCACAGGGAGGAATGAGAAGAAGCACCGGCTATTGTCTGGGGTGACCTATATAACCTAGGAGGTATAAGAGGGGCTAGAAGGGGCTGGAGGCAGAGACCCTGGTGTGGACGTGGGGGCCAGGGGCTTCATCATGGCAGACTAGGATTGATGACTGCTGCCCAAATAGTAGATAAGGGGTCTGCTGCTGCAGATCCACTCTAAGGGGCTCTTGTTGCCTTCTATGGTGGTAGCTGCCCCAGAGAAGTGCCATTCCAAGGTAAAGGGGAGTTGGAGATTGATTA
The DNA here is from genome assembly GCF_024711535.1 of Dipodomys merriami. NCBI lineage: Eukaryota > Metazoa > Chordata > Mammalia > Rodentia > Heteromyidae > Dipodomys > Dipodomys merriami. Next base: position 9,293,123 of record NW_027202826.1, read on the forward strand.
TTTACTGCCTTTACTACATGGGCCTAGTACTGCCTAGGAAGGGAGCATGCTAAGCTGTGGAGAAGGGAAGGAGTAGACTAAGCTATGGGAAGGGACTCATTTCGCCAACACAGGTAATCAGAATGGTTGGGGTTGGGGTTGTGGGTTGAGCTTGTTTTCTTACCTGAAAAAAATAAAGGGGGGGGGGCAGAGGGAGACTATTAGAAAGGTTCCTGGCCCCTTGTGGATGGTGTGACCATGTGAGCTGCTGTGTAAGCTAAGTGTTGACAAAATGTTTTCCTTTTGCCATTTGACAGTCTGGCATTGTAGGAGATGATACATCCTGAGGGAAGAGGGGGTGATGGGCAGGTGTAGCCAGAATGATCAGATGAAGGGGGATCACAGGGCAGGACACCCGTCCATCACGAAGGAAGAATCTGCTAGTTTTTATGGTAGTATTCATTTGGGCTGGAAGTTGCCTGGCACAAAGTGAGACAGTTCGGTTTGTGGTTTGTGGAGCTTTTCTTGCTTGTTTTGTGAAGACAAATAACCTAAGGTCATCTGGCAGGCAGGTGCAATTTCGCAGCGCAGAAGCTTGCATTTGTATGGGGCAAGAAACAAGAACACATTTTTCTCGCCCCTGTGAATGTGTGGATCCCGGCTTCCGTAGGAGGAAGGGAATCCTGGGGGCTGACTGGGATGGGAATGTTTAGACTAAATAAAAACCTTGCATATGTAATTTGCTTGTTTTTACTCAGTGCACATTTGACCAAGGCTATTTTTTTTTTTGGTGCCAGTACTGGGACTGGAACCCAGTGCCTGAGTTTACTGCTTGACCAGCTCTACTTTTGGTTTTCTGGTGGTTAATTGGACATAAAGGCCACATGGACTTTCCTGCCTGTATTGGCACTGAACCATGATCCTCAGATGTCAGCTCCTAAGTAGCTAGGATTACAGGTGTAAGCCACCAGCACCCACTGGCAAAGTTTTCCCAGTAACCTTATGTATATGTACATGTATATGTATATGTACATGTATATGTATATGTATATATAGAGAGACTCAAAACTGAACTCAGAGCTCAGAATTGCTGTCCCCAGTTATATTTTCCAGCAAAGAAACGGAACTCACTTTTATAAGATACATTAGAACTATGAGAAGTCTTCTAGGAGGAAAAGCTGATTAAGAACCAAGCCTAGCTGGGCTTTGGTGGCTCACACCTGTAATCCTAGCTGCTCAGGAGGCTGAGATCTAAGAATTGCAGTTCAAAGCCAGGTGGGCAGGAAAGTCCATGAGACTCGTATCTCCAATTAGCCACCTGAAAACTGGAAGTGGCACTGTGGCTCAAGCTGTGCCTTGAGCTGAAGAGCTGAGGGACAGTGTCCAGGCCCAGAGTTCAAGCCCCATGACCTACAAAAAAAAAAAAAAGGAGCCAAGCTTATTTTGCAATAGAACAAATCATGAAAAGGGCAAATGACTTTTTTGTTGTTACAGTATTACGATTTGAACTCGGGGCCTTGAACTTGTCAGAAAGGTACTCTACCACTTAATGCTTCCAGCACTTTTTTGAGTTACGTTATTTTTAAGATAGGGTCTGCTGTTTTTGTCATTGTCAGCCTGGGCCCATGGGCCTCCCACTTAGGTTCATATATAGCTGGGATTGCAGGTACATACTGCCACACCCAGCTTTTCAAGAAATGGAGCCTTGTCAGCCTTTTGACTAGACTGGCCTTGATCCTTGGTCCTCCTGATTGATCTTCCTTCTTGGATACCTGGGATCGAGGCTGTAATATAAGCGACCATGTCCCCCTGTAACTGACCTGACTTGTCAGCAAAAAGGGAGATAAGAAGCAAAGGAGTATGGACAATATGGGTGGTTAACTCACATACACGAATACAAAGTTCTGCTCGGCTCCCTTCAATCCCCACGTTGACCGGCTGAGATGGCTCAATTTTTGTGTGGTCTTAAACAGATCTCTCTTGTTATGTAGCCCGGCTAGCTCAGAACTCACTATGCAGCTCAGAATGCCTTTGAATCTAGATCCTCTTTGCCACTGTTTCCTGAATGCTGGTATTAGAGATGTACACCACCATGCCCAGCTTGGTGTCTTCTCTAGAAACTCTGCCTCAGGAGTGTTTAGGTCTACACACAATTGCAGGGAAACCAAGTTGTGCATTGTCAGGTTTCAGACTTCACCCAACCCAGCCCGTTCTACCCGGTCCAGTGGTGTGCGCCTGCATTCAAGGAACCTGATACAAGCCCCTTGGGTTCTGACCCAGCACTGGGGCAGGTGCAGGGAGGAGGCTGCCGAGGGCAGGTGAACCTCAGGTAGCACTGTGCACTGCAGTCCTTGGATCACACAAGCCCAGCCTTGGGTGTGGCTGGCACTGGCACTAGCCAGGAAATTCATCACAGATGCTAATGAAAAAAACCTCTTTTTATACAAAAATCTCTCTGTGTTGTTAAGGCTGAACTTGAACTCCCTGCTCAGATGATCTGCCTACCTCAGCCTCCCAAAACATTGGAACTAGAAGCCCTCTCCCCTGAGCCTGCTTCCTCAGTAATTGCTGAGAAGAATTTCATTGTAGTTTGGATTCAGAGTTTATAGATGATTAATTGAGGTACAGGGCATATTATGTTATTGCAAAATAGCTCAGCGGTCTTGCACATTTTATAGCAATTTGAAACATGTACCCAATTGCTCAGTGAATGGTAGAAAGAAAGCATGGTGGAGGGTGAGGGACAGGGATATAGGAACAGGAGTAAAACTAGGTAATAGTGTTGCAAACACGCATTTTGGATCCTGTGACTGAACCTTCTAGCTGTTATTCTTTATTAAATATTATAGGGAATGAGCAAAGCATACATACTTTGAAAGCATTTGTGATATATATGTATATATATATAACATATACATCTATATGTAGATATATGTAGATATAGATGTATATATGTATATATACATGTACATGTATATGTATATATGTATACATATAGATGTATATATACCTATGTATGTATGTATGTTCATATATTTTATATGTTCATATATATAAATATATATGTACATATATACATAAGACAAAAAAGAACTACTCATGGAATAGAGAAAGTAAAAGTCTGATTCTCTCGGTCCCAAATGAATCCCCTCTATCCTGTCTCCAGAGCTTCTGAATGGAGAACTTAGATTTCATATTTGGCTGTGACTATAATTAGTGGTTCAAGTATGACCAAAATTGTAGGTCGTTATTGTTCCAAGTACAATCGTTTGGAAAAACCCAACTCTTGTATTGAAAAAGACTCCTTTCTTGCTGGTGTTTGAATATTTAAAATGGCGCTTTAAATGGAACCGGCTCACAGAACAAATTCAAGGCCAGTATCATCCATTTGTCGGGAAGGAGAGCTGAATAATGAAGTTGGTAAAACACTTTAAGATATTAAATAGAACACGGAGAACAAAGGCGTGACTCATCCTGCTGATTGAGAGGCGCCTCCCTCCTTCACGCTGGAGCTAATAAAGCTGTGATGAGTGGGTCAGAGGAGGACTGTGGGAGAAGCTCGGGTGGTGTAGGCAAAGGCGCTGCAGTGTGTGGAAGTCCAGGGAGCACTTGGCAAGCTGAGGAGCTTTGCTGAGTGTGCGCTTGGATTGCATCCGTGTGGAGAGGGGCAGGGCGGGGTGGGACTGGGTGCCAGGGGATGACTCTTGTTTGTATGGAGGCCAGAGCCAGATGGCTCCAAACGCAGCAAGCAGCCTTGGGAGAGGCTGATCGGACCTCCAACTCCCGGCACTGGATTGGAGTAACGCTGCAGGCTGACAGCTTTTACACCCCTCTGTGAACAGTCCTCCACCAAGCAAATTCTCCCCTGTGTGTGTGTGGCAAGTCTCCACAACCGAGGGCTTTTCTTGAGAGAAACAGAAAACCGGGCACACAATGGGTGAGAGCAGCCAGGCCAGAAAGCTACCACGGCTGTCCAGTGCTTTGTCCACAGTAGTTGGAGCGTGATACTTCGTTTTCTTTCCCTGCTGGTCTCTGGCAGAGTCAGGACTTGTGGCAGCGAATTCCAGGTTCCATTTTGTTCCTCCAACCACCATGTCCAAATGGGCTCTGGCCACAGGGCACAATTTCCAGATCACGCTGTCTATAACTGGTCATTCAGCCTCTGCTGGCCCAAGACAGAGACCATCCTGGACTGAAGGGATAAGGGTCAGTCCCTGAGGGAGAAGTAATATTTGAATATGTAAAATGGTGTTGCAAATGGAACAATTTCAAGGCCAATATTGTCCATTTGTCACGGGGAAAAAAGCTGACTACTGAGCCTGGTAAATGCGACATGATATAAAATAAAACACCGAGAGCCAAAGGCGTGACTCCTACTGGTCGAGGGGTTCTTGCCTTGATTCAGAGGAGATGGGCCTCCCCGATCTTGCTGAAGGCAGGGCCTAATGCTTGTTAAGAAAGCACTCAGCACGCACTGTGCCTCCAGCCCTGGATGTTTTTGCTTGTTTTGGAGTAGAGTCTGGCTTTCTGCATAGGCATATGCCTGGGCTTAATCCAATTTTGTTAGGCTTCCCGGTAGTTAAGAGTAATAGGTGCTTGTCTTTTCTTCTAGCTCTTCCTTGAGAAGAGATCTTGGAAATTATTTTTCTTTTCCATCTGCCCTTGAACCATGAATCCAACGATCTCAGCCTCCCAGGTAGTGAGAATTAAAGGTATGAGCTACTGATCTCCAGCCGCCGTCAATCTCTCCAGTACCTGTCACTTCTGCCAGTGGACAGTAATCAAAGTGTCTTTAATGTCTGGTGGGTCCCCTCCCTGCTAGACCACGACTCCATGATATAAAGGATTCCTTCGTTCAGCTCAGTAGTATTAACACCTGTTTTGTGCCAAGTAGCTAGCTTTTGTGTTAGAGATGCAGGGTTAGCCAGTGGGGACCCTGTTTTCTTTAAGTACTGACTTTAAAGGAATAAAGGGGGAAGAAGGAGAAAGTCGGCACAGGTGCAAGCATTTTCTTTTTCTCTTTCTCTGCTTGAATGGCATTTCTCCTCACACACTGCCCTGCTGTGATGGAGCTGGCTGACATGGACTGCAACCTCTGAAATTCTGAGCATTGGATGTGGTGCCTTCGATGCACAAATGTTGGTGAGATATCTCATCTAAACCACAACATACTGAGCCTCGGGAAGAGCCAACACTGGTGTATATTAGTTCATCCTCCAAAGCTGAGCAAGGCACAGCTGGGCAAACTCTCCCTTCCAATTGGAAAGCTTGTCATCACTGGACTCACCTCTTATAGATGGAAAGAGAAGTGTTTCTGCCCATGGTATTGAAGCCATTCATGTTATGTGATCAGAGACATTAGAAGTACCTTGGAAACTCCCTACTCCAATACCTTTGCTTTTATTAGCAAGGTGATTCAGATTCAGAGTGGCTGTGACTTGATTGACTCCAAATTCAGTGTTGTTTCGATTAATATTCCAGCTTCTCCTATACCTTCAAAAGCAAAACCAAAAGGCAAACATAACAAAAGCTCAGCGAGCTAATGAAAATCATTTGCACTAAAAGGAAATGGGAAGAGTGAGTGAAGCAATTTCAGTAAAGCATCTGATTACTTCGTATGAACTTTATATAGTGAGTGGGCTATAAAAGTCAGTCATCAGGATATAGAAAAGTTAGTTTGAGGGCTGGAGAGGAAGCTGCCCTTTTGTGATGTAAATCAGCATGGAAATGTATTGATGTAGGCTATCTTTTAACTCATAAGGGTCTTGTAAAACAGTAATAAATGTGCTTTCTATTTGCAGTTTCAGCTAACCTCTATAAATTAGAGAAATAAATGGAAACCGGTGCATCTGAAGTCTGCAGAGTTACTTGATAGGTCTCCCACAAGGGGTCCTGTTACATCTGTGCTTGTGTATTCAGAGCGTAATATATCTAGGATGTGCCGTGCAAAGAAACAAAATACAAATTTTTTTTGGTTCCCAGAGGCCTACGGTTGTTTCTGCTTCTTTAGATTATACCAGATAATTTATAAGACATGCAGCTGATAAAAGACAGCGTGACACCCCATAATTCAATACAGTAACTCACAAAAGATCTCTGGAATCAGTTTGGCTTTCTAATATATTAACAGTTTGTGAGAGAAAGAAGGAAGCTAGATTATATACATTCAAAAGTCTGCACAGATGTGCCAAGAATCCACAGACAGGTTGCCCAGTATTTTCTTTTTAACCATCAGCAAACTACAAGGGGGTGGGGAAAGGAGACGAGAGATTGAAATGTGTGAGATGGGTTAGACCTGAATTGTGCAAGGGACCTACATCCAAAAGCAAATTATAAGGTATATCAGATGTGTGTCTGACCTCTTACCTCTCTTCTGGGTGGAACATCGAGGTTGAGAGCCCCCTCTGTCCTTCCAAACTTATGGCTTCATAATTCTTGATCTGATCTTGGCTGAGTCATGCATGACATCTTTGACTTCTTTGACTTTTATCTAACCCCTTTCTGTTGTTGATTTTCATTTTTTAATGCACTAAAAGATGAATTGTTCCGGATTCTCTTGGAGATACATTAGAATTTAAAAATTTTAATTAACCAAGCTGGGCACCAGTGGCTCACACTTGTAATCCTAGCTACTCAGAAGGCTGAGATCTGAGGATCACAGTGCAAAGCCAGCCCAGGCAGGAAAGTCCATGAGACTCTTATTTCCAATAAGCCACCAGAAAACTAGATGTGGCCCTGTGGCTCAAGTGGTAGAGTGCTATCCTTGAGCTGAAGAGCTGAGGGACAACACCCAGACCCAGAGTTCAAGCCCCACGACTGACCAAAAAAAAAAAATCTTCTCCGTCCATTCTAGAACCTGGCAACACTTCATGAAGTGTTCTCATACACCTAATGAAGAAGAGGTTGATTAGCAGAAGCATGCAGAAACCAAAACTGAGAAGTACAGTGATCTTTCCCAAGTTATTCTCTTTATGAGACAGAGACAGAGCGAACTATAGAAAAGTAACTATTGAATCAATACCAAGTTACTTCTGGTTACCTTTTTTTGTAAGGATTAAGATAGGGAGAGCTTTATGCCCATTCTAGTTAAACTGGCTGGTGGGGGAATTTGACTGTTCTTTTCCTAATCTTGATTCCTTGGAAAATAGCAAAGAGCTTAGTTTCAGGTAGGTAGTGTAGAATTTTAGCATGAGTGACTCCAATTGTGTTTTTGGTCTGATCTGTTAGGACCTCATGTTAAGATCTAGTCCAAAAACAAACTGTGTCCGGTAATCACAAAGCCTCCTTTCCAGCCCTTTGCCACACATCTTATTCCTGCCATCTTGTTAGGATTTTTATGCCAAGAGTATAAATATGATCTTAAGTTTTGCCTTGGCATTATTTTTTTTTTTTAGCAAATTACAGCAATCTTAGATGCTATGTAGATTTATAGCTGTTGGACTGAGAGGTCAGTGAATTGGCCAAGCATATATACTGTTTAAAGTTTTGCCTTCCAGTTGTACCTTATCATCTGCAGATCCATCACGTAACATGGATAGATTTATTTTAAATTGCAATGATATTATAGAGAGGAAACAATAATTCCCTTGATGCTTGTCATTCTGTAAGACCCTTCAAGGGTTTGATCACATGGATTTCTGGAAGCATTTGTGTGATGTTTATATGAATAATCCATGATTTTGTAGCCAAGAAATAGGTTCAGCCTTACTGAGATGAGTTAATTGATAACCCTGAGGATGTAAATATTCCTTTTCTGTAACAATGGCATATATCTGCATGGAGGAGCTTCCTTGTTTAAACATACGACCTTCCTACTACTGTGGACTGTGGCTTTAGCGATTACATGAAAGTGGTCGTTCATTGGGTTTGTTTTCTTGCGATCTGTCTGCCTTTGTGCATACACATGCTATTTCTGTTCTATAAATCTAGCAGCTGTCAGAAATACCATACGTGTTTGCTGCAAATTGGATGGTAATTTGACATACAGTATCTGTTGATTGGATTGCCCAAGATTAAATATTTCTTTGTCTCTCCACATAAAGGTGGATAGATTGGAAAGTTTGCTGCAGCTGCTAAAGATTACATTCTAATGTGCAACCCCTGAGCAGCCGCACGCATTAGCTTGGATGCAAGGTAAATGTCTTATGAATGGAAAAGCCAGTGTTGATTGAGAGCGCATGATTAGCACGTGATTCCAGGAAGCATAAATTGCGCTATAAGAGCAAAAAGTGAGCATGCACGGGATGCCTTGGGCTGCCGATTTTGCATTTCTTGCTGAGAAGTGACCAAGGGCTGCTTTGCTGCATCTCTAGTTTGCTGCCGCAGTTTTCATTGGCTCTCACTCCCCCATCCCCCCCAACCCCCCTCCCCCATCTTGAGTGAATTTCCAAAAACTAGAATTTGTTTTAAAATCCCACAAAGGCTCCACTCATCCCAAGCATTCTTGGTGACTGGTGATATGCAGGGTTTCTCCAGGATTGATTTCCCAAGAGGTGAAAGTCTGGCAATTGCCTTGCATGATGAGTAAACATGTTTCCATTCTCTTTGTGCCACAGATGCTACCTGAACTGCACGTGTTAATGCATATTTTATCTGAGTTTGTGATTAGAGCGCCAAGCCACGGTGAAAATGCCTCTTTACTCATCAAGAGGGGACTTCTCCACAGCTAATCACTGGTCCTTTCATGATTAGGAATCTATCCCACCAAAGACAACATTTCCCTAACTTTTTTTTTTTTCCTTCCAGAGATCCCTCTGAATGGCAGGAAGCTTGTCTCCTTTTCTGAGTGATTCCTCATCACGGGGATGAATGGTGGGCGGGACAGGGCATAATAATGACTGTGATCATGGAAAATAGCCTCTGATTAATGCGTAGCTCAGGGCCTACATCATTCTTAAGGGAGGCACATTATTGGGGTGGAGTTGAGAGAATTCTCTTTTATATTCAGGAGGTAAATTGTACTCCTCCGAACATCATCAGCTACTTAAAGGCAATTTGGAATGTGCTTTTCTGATTTCAAGGGGGAAAAATGCCAAAAGATTATTTCTATTGAAAGGAGAGAGGAAAAACCATGTTGGAAGCCAGGTGTTGGGCCTGTAGGCAGTAGTGCTTGGGGCCTTAGGCTGTGAGGCGGCCATGCTTTGTTTAAGAAAGGGAAGACGTCCTTTGTATTTCATAAGTAACTTTTTTTTTTTTTTTGTCGGTCATGGGGCTTGAACTTTGGGCCTGGGCGCTGTCCTTCAGCTCTTCAGCTCAAGGCAAGCGCTCTACCACTTGAGTTACAGTGCCACTTCCGGTTTTCTGGTGGTTTATTGGAGATAGGAGTCTCACAGTCTCTCCTGCCCGGGCTGACTTTGAACCGCGATCCTCAGATCTCAGCCTCCTGAGTAGCTAGGATTACAGGCGTGAGCCACCAGCGCCCGGCGTGACTTTTTTTTTTTTTTTAAAGATTCTTTATGTACTTAAATTTAAGGGTATGTTTTCCATAAAGTTTCAGAAGGACACAGTTTGTTTCCATAGTCTACCGACCTTGTGCCAATTTGCTGGTTACTTGCCAACCTAAGCCCTGAAGAATCTAACTTTTGAAGCTAAATCTAATACTTGCGGGAATAGTCGAGGAATGTCATTATGTTTTAGATGTCCCCACTCACCAGAAAGGGAGAGGGGCGGCTCTTGGTATAATGCCACTACTAGATTATTAGTTCCCTAGGACATGAAGAAAGAGCCATACTTCTCCTTGGTGGCTGTGGCTGCAGTCTTCAAACTCTAATAGGTTTCCATTAACACTCCATGTTGAACACCTTGCAGTCATTGATCAGTGTCTATTTGTTTGTTGCATGAAATTTTCTTCAAACCAGCTGTAGAAATGGCTCGGGCACAATTCTCACTGATCAGTTCTGGAATTTAGTTTATTCTGATTATTATGCTAATTACCAAGTCTATTTTTTTCCTCCAAAGTGATCTTGCTTTGGAAGATCAAAGCTATGATTTAGATTAATTGGGAATGCAATATTTAATGTATGTTTTGAACATCCTTGCCCTGAGATTCAATTTCACCTCTCTCTTTCTTCTTTCCCCCTCTCTCAATCTCTCTCCCTTCCTCCCTCCCTCCCTCTCTTCCACCCTCCTTCCCTTTCTCCCTCCCTTTCTTTCTCCTTTTTTTAGTTGTACTGGAGTTTAAGTTCAGGGCCTTCTACTTGCTATGCAGGTGCTCTAACACTTGAGCTACTCTACCAGACCATTTGGCATTGATCATTTTTGGTATAGGATATCATTGTCTGCCAGTCTGAACTGGGATCCTCCTATTTGTGCTTCTGCGTATAGCTAGGGGTGACAGGTATGCACCACTGTGCCTTAATTTCTCCAACCTTCTGTTTTTCTGTGTATAAAATGTAGTGGGCAAAGAATTTAGTGCCATGTAGATCTCTTCTAATTAAATTCATAATTTTGTGATCATTCTGAATTATATACACTCTTTGAGAATTGAGAATGTTCTGTACTTCTTTTCCCTTAGGAAACGTTTCCATAGTTTTTGCCAAATATAGATGAGTGTAAATGTGTGTGTGTGGGGGGGGGAAGGGAATGAAAAGATGGGGCTCAGAGAGATGGGTGAGGATTTCAGCGAATAATGAACCTGGTTTCTGGTCACCTGTCTATCACTCTCCATGGGTGGCAGAGATTAAGAAAGAAAAAAATACTAAAATAAAAAGCAACCAACTAAGCCAGGTGCTGGTGGCTCACACCTAGTAGCTAGGATTCTAGCTACTCAGGAAGCTGAGATCTGAGGATCACAGTTCCTGCCCAGGCAGGAAAAGTTTGTGATACTCTTATCTCCAATAAACCACTCAGAAAACTAGAAGTGGACTCTTATCTCCAATAAACCACTCAGAAAACTTAGAAGTGGTGCTGTGGCTCAAGTGGTAGAGCACTAGCCTTGAGCTGAAAAGCTCAGGGACAGCGCCCAGGCCTAGAGTTCAAGCCCCATAACTGACCCAAAAAAAGGCAACCAATTCAACAGTATGGTCATGGATTTTTGGACCTTAAGAAGCTTTTTGGAGTTGAGTGCCCCATAGTCAGTTTTCTCTTTGCTTATGGCTTAGTTTGTTTGCTGGCTCCATGTGAGTGAAGCATAATAACTCCTAGCCAAAGGACACTCTCTTTCAGACAGTGCCACCAGCAATGGAGTCAAGGTTTCTATGGGACCGAGGCACTGTGTGACAAAGCTATACTAGCCTCTTCAGGGGCAGAGCAGAAACGCGTCCTCTTCACCCCTTTTAAAGTTTAGCACCTACCCAGAAGAATGTAATCTATTTTCTAGAAGGGAAAGCCTACACTTTGGGCAGCAGAATTGAAATAGAAGAATTGGTGCTGACCTATTTCCTTAGCAGCAAGTGCCTTGCCCTGTCTGTTCACTGGGGCAGTCTGGAGATCCTTGAGCCGAGAGGTTGACAAAGGCAATCAGATAGTTGTGTGGAGGGACTCGTCATGAATTTTAATAGGATGCTGGGGCTGGGTGAAGGGGGATGAGGCTGGAGAGCCTGGCCAGTGCCAACAAAAGAAGAAAGCCGCAGGGAGGTTGTTCTGGGTACATGGTGCAGCCGCGATGAGCGTGGTATTCAAATTATTATCCCCCCATGAGTCGGATGCTTGCAAAGGGAAGGATTGCTGATCTTTGGTGAAGTGGATAAATCTTCTGTGTTTATAAATCCTACTAGACCAAAACCAAGGAAAGCGAGTCTACCAAAACATGACTTGCTCACAGTCGTGGTCTACACACCCCGTGTTTCCCCAGTGCCCAGGACAAGAGCTGTAGGAGTCAGTCAGCCCTCTGCACAGAATCACCTGACGGGTGTCACCACTGGTGCACGGACCCCAGAGCCACACGCTGGCTGGCTCCAGGATGTCATCTCATGTAGCACTTTGGTGGCAGATCACACTTCCCTTTCTGTTTTCCTGGGGTAGGAATGTGGGAATCTGTCCCACAGTCCTCCCTCGTGATGGGCAGTACTACTCCCAAGGTTGTCTGCTAAGACTGAAAACTCTTAAATCCCTCCTGTGCAACAACAGCCCCTTGGAATTCTCTACAGCTTGTCTGTCATGGCGCCATTAGGCTGCTCATGTTTGTCAGTGGCTGGAATTAATGCAGGAGTTATTTTGTTCTTTTTAATGTGATTGGGGACATGAGTCATAAAAAAAATTAAAAAGAACACAGTCATTTCAGAATCTCACTTTTCTGAATAAATCAGGAAGTCGTGTTTTGTTGCGGTGGAGATAGCATAGTTGTTGGTGAAGATTCTTTAGCTCAGGAAAGCTTTGGCCCAAGATAGACTTTTAAGAGAACATCAGCAGAATTTTCTAATATCATTTGAGAAGCACTGAAGAAAATAGCCACACAGTGAGCAAAGACAGCCACTCTGAATTAAAGGTGGAGCTAATTCACTCCTCTGAGTTCCTGCTTCTCCAGGAGTTCCTATGATCCCTGAATTTAGACCTCGGCCTCTGCATAGTCTGTCCACACATTCACCCTGTCCCTACTACAGTCCCTACTACTGTCTGTGGTTGGGTTCAATTCCAAGGAAGATAGATGCAGTCTGCATGTGTTGGATATTTTTTTTTTAAATTCTGTCCTCCTAGGTTGTTTCAAGGTGATGCTGGCCTGCCCACACCTCCTCCATCCTTGATATTCCAGCTGGCTTGGTCTACCTACCTAGGTTGCCAAGTTCCCTTCCCACCATGGGAAAACCCAAGGGGGTTTTCTGTTCATGATGGGAAGTCATGGAGTGGAGCATCTTCTTAGAGAGAGAGGCTGGGAGATGTGCGAGCGGGACTGAAACCTGGAATTATTGTCTGACTCATTCAGGTGCCAAGAGGTATTGGAAAATATCCAAGAAGGAAGGAGACTCTTCTTTTTTTTTTCAGGCAAAACAGCAGCCTCCTTGTTGGGAAGGGAATAATCAATCCCAGCTGGGGGAAAAGAGAATCTGTTTCCTTTGCAATCTAATCTTATGACATGAGTTTCTGACAGGAGTAGTATTCTAGCCCAGACTTGTGGCCCCAGGGTAGAGATGGTTATTTAAGACATCTGGCTCCCCAAGCAGGACATATAACTTGATGATAAATGCTTGCAGACAACTTCCCTTATGTACCAGTCCCTGGCCCAGTTGAATCGACACCCCTGAGACTTGCATACACACACAAAAATAGATCTTTCTTTTGAAAGACTATCATGTCTCTGGATGCAAGACAAAGATAAGATATTCTCCATGTATGTAGTTCATTGGTATTTCCCTCCCGTGTGCAATTCTGCAGGGAGGAATTCCTTTTGTGCATTCCTGGGGAAGCGTTTCCTGTATGTTGAAATCCTGTCTCCTATTCGAGTATAAAACAAATCTCCTATGAGGTTGTGTTTTTTCCCCCTGTCCTTTGTCTTTTGGAGGGAATTATTTCTATGAATTTGTTATTTGACGTTGTCTTGAAGATTTTGTTCCTAGTAGTTTACATACAGCTCTTTCAGGAATAACTTCAGATGTCAGCTATTTAAACTTTGTTTCCTGGGTTGAGATTCCCTTCCATCAAGAAGTCTTCGCCTTGGAATGGCATTCATGCCTTAATCTCGAGACTTAAATGTCAAGCATTTATGGTATGTTCTTGATTCATAATTAAGGATGGAATCTGTGGGTCGATTTCAGGGGGTGGTCCAGACTTCTTTTCCTGTATCTGAGAGCCCAAATGGCCGTTATACATAAGCTGAAACAGCTCCTGAGAGGTGGCATTTCCTGCAACACACTGTGAGAGAGTGTCATTTCTTTGAAAGAAGTTGGAAGTGTAGAGGGTATTGCAAAACTCAACTTTGTCATGTATCAAAAGTAATCATGTGAGTAGCAGGATGGTAGCTTTAAAGACAGAGAATATGAAAAAATGAAGACACAGTTAGGTTTCAAAAATCCACACTGAGAGAAATGAACTGTGCAACTTGTGGGCAGAGCTGGGGTGGGGAGGAGGGAAAGCAAAGGAAGGGATGACATTGTCCAAAAGAGAAGTATACATGGTCCCTGAACTGTGAAATGGTAATATCTCTGCACAATACCTTAATAACAACAATACACTAATATTTAGTAAATAATAATCCATACTGAATGAACCAAGTGAATTGCAAGATCATCTATTCAGTTGGACATAATTATAGGAGAATCCTACAATGTGAAACAATACTCTCTGTTGCCTGTGGCCATGAACTTTTGTCCTCTGAAGCCTAAAAAACGTGATTTGGAAGAAAGGACAAATGCTTGTTATTTCCTTTGGAAGATGGAGGGGGATGGATGGAAGGGGGTGGGGTGGGTAGGTAAAGAACTAGTGAGGAAAAAACAAAAGAGATTTGAGTTGTATGTCTTATTTTCATATATGAAAAAGATCTGAAGCGGACACAGTAAGGTAACATTTAATTTGACAGACTGGGTATTACATTTACCTTTTAACCTTGAATTACTTAAATGTGTACATTTAAGTAATATGTAAATTTAAGAAATACAGAAATTAGCTTAAAACAACAGCCACAAAGAAAAGACTTCCTAACATCATTCTGAGACTTCACATAAATAAGGGCCTCAGGACACAGCCAACAGGCCTGGTATTTGCATTTTTAGAGAAAGTCTTGACAAAGCAGTTAATTTAAGCTGTTGAGGCTCTCTCCTTTTGAATTCCCTAAAGCAGAACCTAGAGCTAAGGACTTGTAAATCTTATGTGCATTTTAGGGTAACAAGTTTGGCTGTGGGTCAGGACCAAGTGTCTTCTAAACAGGGAGATTTGATTGTGATATGTGTCTCAGCCACTATCACTTTCAAAATGTTGCCATTAATAATTCAAATAAGTGGCATGCTCACCTTTCAGAGTAGCCACAGGCATGCAGTTTACTCAGGAATTTATTCACTACAGAAATGGGACCTTCATTCCCGTCTGCACTTGTAGGATTGTAGGATTTACGCCGGTTTGAAAAAGCAAATGTTGACTCCTCTCATGCAAACAGATGAGCCTAGAGAAAGCAGAGCTTTCCCTTTTCTATGGTACAATACTACTCCTTATTTCAGACTCAGCTCTAACCTGCTCATCTGGTTGGATCATAACTTACAACTGAGAAGGAAACAGAGGGAAATGCGTCCTTAGGTAGTGTGACATTTGGGTAGCAAAGTTTCTTTCCTCCTAATCAAATGCCTCGAGTCCTCATTCAGTCTTTCTTTTCCTTAGGGGAGGTATTGGGAATTAAACTCAGGGCCACTCCATAACTGGAGCCATGCACCCAGCCCTCTTTGCATTGTTTTCACGGTGAAGTGCCACTTGTATGACCAGGCTGACCCGGTCTGTGATCCTCCTATTTGTGCTTCCTTGTGTCATGGGATGACAGGCACACACTACCACACCCAGCCACTGGTGGAGATGGAGTTTCACAAACTCCTTTTTACCCAGGCTAGCCTCAACTCATGATCCCCCAACCTCTGCCTCTCAAGTAGCTATGATTACAGTCTTGAGCCTCCTCTGTCTTGGCACAGTTTATTGTTATTGCACACTTACGTTTCCTGAACTTGAAATCTTGTTTCTCCCTAACAAGCCCATGGCATGTTTAGATGGAATTATCAGCAGAGAATCAGTTCAATTGGAGGTCGGGTGATCTTTTGATACAAGAAGGTTCAAAGCATGATGTGAAGGGAGAAGGAAAAAAATTTATTAAGAGACAAAAAAAAAAAAATCCAACGAAACCCACAGTAGTGGACATGATCCTTTTAGTTATAGTGATATTTTCCAGAAGCATAAATACCTGATTCTAAGAGGACATAGTAGAAGTGTTTGCTGTTGTACTGAGGAATTGGGGTTTACAGAATGAGTATAGGATGGACTGAATTTTTTCCATTTAACTTAATTAATGTCTTAGTCTTGATTCCAAGTGTTCTCACCACATGATTACCATATGTCAAATTAGCCCAAATGTGGACTGATCTTGATTCTTATGTGCACAGAATCAGATCCTAAAAAAAATGTTACAGGTTCTGCCTTTATTTAAAAAAACATACAGGTTATAATATTTAGTAATGCATATTTATGCTCTTGGAGTTTCCAGTCTGAAAGCAAGTGGGATCCTCTTCCAAGTTCACATGATCATAACTTGTGTTTGTAATTTGTTTTAATAGAGTTAGCCAATTTGTTTGAAGATACCGATTTCAGAACACATTCAGTATTCCCTCAAGTGTCTGAGGTTAGCCTGAACTTGTACTGACCTTATAACATTACTTAGAAGTTGATCCTTTAAAAAACAAAATCTTTGATAGAAGATTGTGTACCTGCCATTCATTTTCTTCATAAAAGTAAGGTATAGGAAAATGGTCAAATTGTTTGTGTTTTAGACAAATATAAAAACTTCTGATTATCTTCATAAGACCTTTTTTAAATTTTCTCAAAGGTTATAAATCACATTGTTAATGTTTTCTTTAGGAAGATAGTATGTGGTCAAGTTCAAAGTATGGTGCAAGTCTATCTGGGTTCAAATCTCAAACTACTCTTGCCTGGCTGTGGGACTTAGAGCAAGTTGTGTGGCTTTTCTGAGCCTCTTTAAGCATTTGCTCTATAAAGTAGAAATCTGTTATGTGTGTCCTTCATAAAGAAGTGGTGGGAGTTAAATATATAGTGAGAAAACAGAGAAGCCACGTTTTGAGAGGGCAAATTTGGCTTGCCGGTGGTCTGCAGATAGACTCCTGTCACAAAGATCTTCAGCCCCAATACACTTAACACTGTTAGAAAACTGAGCCAAGAGAGCCGAAGAGAAAAGAAAGAGCAGAAAAACGGTACCAACAACTCAGATCAGCTCCCATGGAGAGCTGAGGTGGGACTCCACGTGGACCGAAGGAGAGCCAGGAGACATAGACATGAAGACGCGCAGCATGGTGTCCTGGCACCCGAGCTGGTCCAGACCTAAATACGGTCAGGTCAGGAGGCAGAGTCACAGGGAGTTTGAGCATTCATGACCCAAGACTGGCAGGTCCGGTAACCTAGTGTCCAAGTCCCTGGCCCTGTCTCTAGGAATATAGGTGTGCCTATCACCTGGGAGGGGAGACATGGCTGCCTCCACCATGTGACCAAGATGGCGCTGGCCGGAGGCAGCATCTCTCCTTCCAAATGAAATGCACATGTAAATGACATTTATAATGTGTGCACAGTTTATGTTCTGTAGTTTTTCTTTTTCCTTTCTATTTTGGGTTGGGACAATCCAGATTTTAATCTTACTTAGAAATTAATTTCTGGATTAGGACAAAAATGGCCATTTCATGCTTTGGTTTTTCAGCTGCCTTTTCTGAAACAATGGTTCCCTCTTTCTGTTTGTTACTTAGAAATGGCTACCTCCTAGGGGGAGTATCAATGTAACTACAGTCCAGTTACGTCTACTTGGACCCCTTTCCCCCCAGATCCTGAGCGTCCAAGGGAGTGGAAGGCATTCGTGATGGCTGACTTACTGGATCTCTTCTGAATCCCTCTGCTTGAATTCTTGGCTTTGGCTTCCCTTAAGAGAAAGCCCGCCTCCCCTCTCCCCCTACCAAAAAACAAAACAAAACCAAAAACATCTTTCCTGTAGGAATTCAGGAGGTGGCCATTTGGAAATGACCCTCTCCTCTCATAATATGTTTGGTAACTAAGTGGCTCTGAATGTTAACATCTTTTCATACTAGGGATAGAACATGTTCAGAAACCAAATCTTTAGTCTCAAGACTCTGATTCATCTTGGTTGGTAAAAAGCCATCATTATGAGACAACCACAGTCAGACCACAATGATTAGGTCCAGTTTTGTTTTGTTTGTTTTGTTAATAGCAGCAAAGTAAATGTAAGGCGCTGTCTGCAGGTGCCACCAAGGAGCCTTTTACTGTAAAAGCTGTCTTCTTTGAGCTTCAGCTCCATTTCCATGGCAACTACAGTCTGAGTGCCTGGCTGAATGGATTTACAGGAAACAGAAAAGCATTGCTATTCTGAGTAGCTTTCTTCTTGCTGTGGATGGGGGTCCTTGCTTTCCTGTAAGCCAGCCAACTTTGAAAGGGAACAAAGCAGGCTATTTATGCTAATTTTATTCTTGGCCCCATGATAAAGAAATGGGGGAAATGCTAGACCCTGCTTACTGACCTGTGAATTTGCCTTTCTGGTGGTGGTTCCTAGCATTTTGGAAAGACCCAATGACTTTACCTTTTTGTTTCTTCACCTTTTCTGTTTCACAATGGTGGCAATCAAATGTATGGTCTCCTGCATGCCAGGCAAGCGCTCTACCACTGAGTTACTCCCCCAGCCCTGCCGTTTCATTGTAAGCAGAGCTTCTATTCTAGAAATAGAATTGATTCGAAGGGGTGTGTGTGTGTGTGTGTGTGTGTGTGTGTGTGTGTGTGTGTGTGTGTGGGTGTGG
Source organism: Dipodomys merriami (assembly GCF_024711535.1). Taxonomy (NCBI): domain Eukaryota; kingdom Metazoa; phylum Chordata; class Mammalia; order Rodentia; family Heteromyidae; genus Dipodomys; species Dipodomys merriami. The sequence goes on from NW_027202826.1 coordinate 9,311,530, forward strand.
GTGTGGGTGTGTGTGTGTGTGGCTGTGGGTGTGAAGAAGGATCTTCGTTACAGTGAAGTTGATCTGCTTTCTTGTATCTAGGTGGGTAATCTATTTATCAATAATAGAATTAAAGATAATAGCTTAGGCAGCTCTATGGTTCTTCCTCTAAGTTAAAATTGTGTTTGTTTGTATTTTCCTGACATCTTTAAAAAGGAGGGGCTGAGGGTATAGAGGATTATGCATGCTACATATGTATAATATGTATATAAACACACAGATGCACATCTATACATACACATACACACATAAACATATATAATGAGACCCACCAAATGTGAGGGAGAGGGCCTACACTGCACACATCTATGGAATTCTCACCAAAAAATACCCATGTGCTATTCATGTGTGCTGATGAAGTAAGTAACAACCACAAAACAGTAAAGTTGTATTTCTATGTGCTTCGTGACAGAAGAATCTTGTAATGGTCGAATATTTTCTTAGGCACAAAACTAAATGCAGTTCTCTTGGCATTTTCTGACTTGTAATCTAATTTTTTAAAGAAGAATCAAAGGTGTTTTTGTTTTTTTTAACTAACACAATTACATTAAAAATCTATATAACAATCCGATGTAGTAGCTTATGCCTATAACCCTGGCTACTCAAGAGGCTGAGATTGGGAGGATCACAACTCAAGGCTATTCCAGCCTCCACCCCCCAAAAAAAAAAATGTTTGGGAGACTCCATCTTAATCACTAAAAAATAAAACTGGGCCAGGTGGCTTTCTCCTGTTGTACCAACTACTCATGAGGCTAAGATTGTAAAGGCTGGGATTCCAGGCTAACCTGGGCAAAAAAAAAAAAAAAGCTTGAAAGATGCTATCTCAGCAGAAGCTGGGTGTGGTGGTCTGAGCCTGTTACCCTTGCTGATGGCGAAAAGAGAGGTGTGAGATAGGACCACACTTCAGGCACAGTCTGGGGAAAAAGGAAGACCTTATCTCGGAATAACCAGTGCAAAAAATGGTTGTGCTCTGGCTCAGTGGTAGAGCACAGCTTACGCCCATCTAATAGCCCCAGGTTCAAACCTCAGCACTTCCAAAACCTACATCTGTACAGTAATTTTAGTTGTAGATAAAAGCCACTATTGGATTCTCTTTCTGACTTCCTTTAAATCCTTTTAAAAGTAAGCTATAAATACTTGCTGGTTTTTTTTGTAAAAAGAAACTGTAGTAGAGACAACTTTTTGAGCTTAGCTCTGATAATAAAAGCATTTAATTTAATTTCAGAAAGGGGTACGGAGTTTGGGTCTCTCTGTAAGACAGTAAAAATGAAAAGAAAGCTGCATAGAACATTCTGATATGTTTTATACTCCTGATATCCATCATCCTATTAATTTTTTCTTTAGAATGTGGTCTTTGGTCCACAAAGTGAATATTTCAAAGTGCTAAAAATGTTTAGATTAAGTTGATCCCAATTTAGGCAAGTCTCTCACTGAGCCCTGAGGATTTCTTCTTTGCATTTTGATGATGCTGTGGAATATTTCAGTATGGCCCAGGAGTATCTCAGGAGACCCTCACGTCATGCAAACTCAGTTCTCCAAATAGCATCTCATAGCTGGTGTGATGGCAAATCGCATCGCGTTCTATCTGTAGTAATAAATTTTACAACAAAATTTTTCACCCCAAAATAAAACTTAATTTTTGAAAGGGCATTCAGGTGGTAAGATTAGTATCTAGGAAGATACAAAGATGTCTAGGGCCAACATTTTGATCAATGAAGTAGTTGCTGAATGCCTTCTAAGAAATGCTATAGATTGGCTTGGCCTCATAAGTTACCTTGGGATAGAAAGCAAACATAAACCTGCTAACTGGGATGAACATGCATGCTAATGTGTGGCTAGGAGTTCACAGAAAGAACCAGACGGAGCCTCTAGAGAAGGGGAGGAAGTAGGCTTCAGGCATTTCCATCGTGATTTATTCAACACGAATGTATTAAGCAAGCCCTCCATGCCGGGGGGGGGGGGGGGGGCTCTGGAATGTGCTGGAATTATGATCATGAACAAGAAGATGACATTATATTTGTGAAGTTCACAGTCCAGTGAGAGATCCAGGCACAAAACCAGACAATTCTGTCAGTGCTGACATCTATGCTGGGTGAAGTGCAGAAGATGAAGGGGACAGCCAGATTTGGGGAAGCGTCAAAGATTCTTTGAGGACATACGAAGCTGAAATTTGAGCAAAAATCATACTGAAGCCCCAGGACCAGCACACACACACACACACACACACACACACACACACACACACACACACACACACAAAGAAAGAAGTATGTCTGCTGAGTGCTGGTAGCTCATGTGTTATTCTAGCTACTTAGGAGGCTGAGATCTGAGGATTCTGGCTCAAAGCCAGCCTGGGCAGCAAAGTCCAATCAATCATCAAAAAGCTGGAAGTGGATTTTGGCTCAAATGGTGGAATGTTAGCCTTGAATAAAAACAACCCAGGCCCTGAGTTCAAGCTCCACAACCAGTAAGCACACACACAAACACACACACCAGAGTACTTCTTTTTGTTTTGTTTTGTGTTTTCCTTTTGGGAAAAACGACTTTTTACAAGTAGTCTCCTAAAATATAAATAAGCTGTTTTTAGAGAAGAAAACAATTTAAACGTTGTTTCTGTTGCTTTGGGCCTGTGGTAAGGTAGCACACCATTAGCAGAAGCATGGGCTAGAAGGATGACCTCACGTTCCCCATCAGGGTCACACCCACAATGACCTAAAGACTCCCACCAAGCCCAGCCTCTTAAAGGTTCCACCACCTCCTTAGGGGCCAAGCCTGTAACATGTATACCATTCAGACATACAAACTGCAGCAGTCAGGAAATGGAGACTGACTGTAACTTTTTCTGACTCAGAATTTAAGTGTCCTGTGAGGATTATATCTCTGTCACCTATACTTTTTTGTTTTAAGGGGAAATCTTATTATACCCCTAATATATGCCTAGTATTTTTGTTAGGCTTCAAACCTACCAGAAAGAGAGAAAGAGAGAGAAAAAGAGAGAGAGAGAGAGAGAGAGAGAGAGAGAGAGAGAGAGAGAGAGAGAGAGAGAGAGAGAGAGAGAGAGAGAGAGAGAAATTCACCAAATAAGGAAAGAAAAATAAAGTAGTGTGGCAAGCTACTAAGAACTAGTACTCAACTACTGGCTGGCACCTATTCACCCTGACCTAATTAATCTGTCTACTGTAGGATAGAAGGATTACTATTATAAATGGCTCCCATTAATTTAGAAAGTATAGACATGTCCCTGTAGATACTTTATTTCTCTGCTGGATGTTTCTCTATTCGATTCTGCTGATAGCCTTAATTTTGCACCTGAGCCGAAATATTACTTGCCCCTTATGTATCTAGCTTTCTTTCACAAGCCATCTACTTACTATTCCCAATGAGATTCTGGGAGAATTAACTGTTTCTTGCATTGAAGAAAGAATTTAGAAGCAAACCAAGGCCTTCAAACAGATACCTTTTCCCGCAACCTTAGAAATAGTTTTGTACAGTCTCTGTACTCCTTTCTTCCCATAATTATTCAGGTGTTTTGTCCCAGCTTTCACACTGCTGTGGCATTTTGAACAGTAATTGTTAGTGTAACTGTTAGTGTTTCGTGTCCCTGCCTTCCATTAGGCTGTGTGTCACTTGGGTTGTGTTTATGCCTGGTGTGTAGGTGCCATTTGATGTTAGAAGGACTGTACAAAAGCTAACTAATGTGGTTTCAGTTTGGTGGCAGTTTATGTTAGCCCCTGGGGTATTTCATCAGACATTTCACTTCTCTAAGCTAAAGCTAAGGTGGGGGCACTACTAAAAGCAATTAAAATACATAGCCCCGTGTACTTGTGAAATTTAATGACTGCATTGTACTAAAGAAGTCTCCTATTAGCCAGATACAATCTCAGTGTGAAAATAAGATGGATTTCTTAGCAGTTGTTTGTCTGTTCGCATACTTTGAAATATTGTTAGGTTTGCATGTAGCTTATGGGTAGAATTATAAATCGATGCTTTCTTTAATATCAAATCAAAGTCAAATCCTCCTTCTCCATCTTATAATTATTCTAAGGGATTTTTGACAGAATCTATTCTTTAATGTATGCATATAAACATTTTGATAGACATGAATTGCATGAATTGCGTTTCTGTATAGAATTTCTGAGATCCTAAAGATTTAGCTCAATTTTTCCAGCTGTGAGTGAAGGCTATCAGTGGAATGTTGTCTGAGAAAATATCTAACACATTTACTTATTTAGGAGCATGCACTTTTTGTTCATTTATACTGCTGGAAAAGAATTATCCAGTAAGGCAAAAAAAAAATTAAGTATTTGAGGTCATGAGTTAATAAAGCTGAAATAACAAGTTCCAAAAGCTTTCTCACGAGATCACCCTTAATCCTCAGGGATTGAATGGGATTTTGTTTCCTGTCCATTTTGCAGATGGGTCAATTCCATTTGATCTCCAAGGATTAAGTGTGAGAAACTGAGCCTCAACTGTCAGGGCCCAGGATTCTGGGACTGGGGGCAGAGTGAGAGAGAGAGGGAGGACTCAGCAGTGGGGTGCTTGGCTTCCTTCCAGAAAAAGCCTGGGCCCAGTGAATGCAGCCTGGGCTGGACACTGTGTGCAGGTAATAACACACACGAGTTCTGTATGATGAAAGTGGAAACCACTGAGGTCAGCGGGTTCTCTCTCCGGATATTGAGTTCCATTCGCTTTGAATCATCACCTTCCATCTCTCTTCTGTTTCTAGTGTGTTTAGATTTACAGTTCAGTCACCCCGGGGAGTGCTAGGGATGATTATTACTCTGTCTACTTTGTGGAAAAACCACAGAGACTTGTATTTGATACTAGTAATGGTAGAGAGAAAGTTAATTCCCAGCCATTCCTGGTTATTATGGGTTCCTGTCTGTATGTTTGGGTTTCATTTTCTCTCGGTTATAAATATTTTTATTATCTTTAGTTATACAAAGGGGTTGCCATTCAACAAAACAGTTTATGAATGCAGTGCCTCTTGATCAACATCACCCCTGCCACATCTCACCCAGCCCACCCAGCCTGCCCCTTCCCTCACTCTTTCTAATTTTGGGGTTATGTAGTGAATTCTTCTACTACTACACCAAGTCATTTACATATACGGTGCATCTTGGTCAGTGTTACCTCTTCCATATTTTCACCACTGCTTCCATCCACCCCTTTCCTTATTTTTCTCAATTTCCTCCTTTGTGGGAGCTAGAACATGCCCATCAATCAATAAGCACAAGTAGTTATAAATGAATTATAGAATTCATTTATAATTATATACATGAAGATCAGTAGCCAAGGTACCACCACTGGCTTTCCTATACCACCTGTCCTGGGCCACACAGGTTTCAGGCCCCTCCCAGCTCAGGACTCCTCCCATCCCTCCTACCTCCAGCTAAGCCTGTCCAGTCCCACCCCACCTCTCAGCTGGGTCTGAGGTCTCCTGTGTCAAGCCAGAAGAAATACAAAGAGATGTCTTGTTCTCATGGCTGCTCAATGCAGCCCACAACAGCTTTGATTTTTTTTTTTTTTAATGTCCTCTGCATTGTATCAGTTCTCTTCCATTGCCTGGTTAGATGCAACCCTTTGAAATGCTAACAATTCTGAGGTAAAAGAGTTTGATTTTTTTTTCTAAAACCTCCTATGATTGGCCAACTTCTTTCTAGTGTAAGAAGTGCAGACTTCTGTGCACAAGTTCTGATGGCCTCCAGTGTCCTTCGGCGCTGTTTGGTGGTGCACTCCACCCCTTCCCCTGTCAGTCCCCTCTGGACCCAGCCAGATTGTACCCCATACTTTTCTCTCTCAAACCTGCTCCACCCCAACCCCTCCCTCGGCCAACGACTGCTTCCTACTTCGTAGAGAAAATAGAAAGCCATCAGGGAACCTCTGTCCCCAAGTTTAGAAAAGAAAAACACAAAAATCCCAACACGAACAATGGATGGGAACGGGCCCGAGCCACTGCCTCCTGGCCACTTGGTAATATTTCTTAAGAAATGTTGAATTCAGGGCTGGAAAGGTAGCTCAGTGGTAGAGCGCTTGCCTTGAATGCATGAGGCCCTGGGTTCGATTCCTCAGGACCAAATAAGCAAAAAGAAAAAAGCCAGAAGTGGCGCTGTGGCTCAAGTGATAGAGCGCTAGCCTTGAGCTGAAGAGCTGAGAGACAGCGCCCAGGCCCAGAGATCAGGCCCCATGACAGGACCCGAAAAAAAAAAGAAAAAGAGATGTTGAATTCAGGAACAGCTGAACCTAACTGAAAGTCTGATTTGGTTACTTAAGTAACCAAATATGCATTCAGGGATGAGAAACTGACTCAGTCAGAGCAAGGCAGACATCTTGATCTGTTCATTTTTTGCAGTACTAGGGTTTGGCCTTTGGGCCTCAACACTTGCTAGGCAGATTCTCTACTACTTGAGCCATCTCTATTTTTGTTTTAGTTGTTTTTCTCAGGTGGGGCCTTCTGATCTTTCTGCCCAGGGCTTACCTGAGACTATGATCCACCTACTACAGCCTCGGCACAGCTGGGATTGAAACAGTGCTCCACCATTCCTGGCTCACTGAGTGACATGATGACTTGATATGTTTTTGCATGGACTGCCTTGGACTGTGGTCCCTCTGGTCCCTTCCTTGCATGTCGCTGGGGTTACAAGTGTGAACTACCATATCTGACGTGAAATATTCTTTGGAATATAATCAAAGGTTGTTTTTCCAAAGAGTTATTCATTCAGGTATAGCTTAGACATTTCAACTGTGTTTTTTTTCCCACGATTGCAAAAACAAATATTTTTCTTTCCTAAAAAGGTTCCATTAAACTAGTAAACCACTGTTTGACTTAACAAGGAAGTAAATCTCTGAGTTCAAACCATTTATTGAATACATGTATATAAAAATAAGATAGTTCAAAATGTAAGATCGACTTCAAATATGACAGTAAAACTAAGTAAAGTGCATAAGAATTGTAACTAAAAGATGAACTGTGGGATTCCAGGTGAGAGACAGATGCATGGTGGCAAAAGCCAGGACTGAAGTGGAATCTACTCACCTTTCCATCTTAGAAAAGAAATGTGGTAAATCCATTCCACGGAATATTACTCAGCCACAGAAAGGAGTAAAGGACATTCACTACAACCACAGTGAACCTTAAAGGCATGCAAAATGAAAGAAGCCACATGCTCTGTGATTTAGTGTATGTGCAGTATCTAGACTGGGCAGCTGTACAGACAGAAAGCAGATTGTGATGAGGAAGAGGGGCCATGGGCAGTGACCACTAGTGGACACAGAGCTCCTTCTTGAGCAAGGAAAACATCAGAAACTGGATTGAGGTCATGGTTGCACAACTCTGAACATACTAAAAAAGGTTGAATTTTTGCATCGTATGGTCGATGAGTCATGTCTCAATAAAAGTTTAATAAACCCACCATCTCCTACGCAGGTAGAAGCCCAGCGTAGTCTTGACATGGTGGAGGAGTGAATGGAAGAAATAGCATTGCAGAGGAGGAAGGGCTGGGTGGAGATCTGTCATGCCACTGTCTTTTGTTATGAGTGTGTATGGGGGAGGGGGGGAGTACATTCCAGTACTTAGGTTTACTCAGGGTTTCATGCTCTCCATCGCCTTTTTTGCTTAAAGCTGATGTTCTTCTACTTGAGCCATACCTCCACTTCCAGCTTTTTGCTGGTTAGTGGACAGTCTCTTGGATTTGTCTGCCCAGGCTGGCTTTCAAATTAAAATCTTAAGATCTCAGCCTCACGAACCACCTGGATTACAGGCATGAGCCACTAGGTTCTGGCTTGCCACGACTTTGCTCTTATTCAAGCCACTGTGGCTGGTGGCTGGTGTGTGGTATGGTGGGGGGTGGGGCTTGGGCATTGGGGGCGAGGGTGGAGTGGGAGGCTGGGGGTGAGAGGACCTGAGCCAGCCAAGAGAGAAGGTGTGTGCCAGTACAGATGGGGACATGAGGCTCAGAGGAACCAGCCATGAGGGGCTGGGGGAGAAAGGAGACAGCATGACTCCCACACTCACTGCCATCTTCTCTTGAGAAGAGAACTGAGCTCCACAGAGTGGAGGCACAGAGGACTCTTCTGGAAAACTTCCTACACCAGGACCGAGCTGAGTTCCAGGCTTGGTACAGAAGTCACATCTTGCTTGATGAGCATTTGAAGAAATGGACATAGACACCCATTCCCCTTCCTAACTATGCAGTCAGCTTTTGGTGTTGCCAAAAACTCTATCATTGACCTGAGTCCCCTGTGCTGTGTCTAGATGCCGCCTTCTCGCGAGCACATTGTCTCCTAATGCAGTCGCAGTCGCGAGACTCAGATTTCTTTTTTCCCAAAAAGATGCTAAGTAGGGCCGAGAAAGAGATAAGGAAGTGCTGACATTGATTGGTATAAGGGCAAGTTAAAACAAAACAAAACAACTTTACTATTGGTAATGGAGGAGTCATTTTTCCCAGAAGAATTCTTATCCAACCCCTGACAACGGGTGCAGGTGAAACCTGCCTGGGTGCCAAGTCTGGAAGATGCAGAACGCTCACAAAGGGATGGGAGTAGTGCGTGGACCAGCTTCCTGGATCAGGTTTGGTTCTGATGCTGGTGCAGAATGGAGAGAGCTTTTGGCAAACAGAGCATGAAATGCAGACTGAACATGTGAGTGCACAGTCACAGAGGAGGCCGAAGCCTTCCCCTAGTGTCTTGGCCATCCTTTCCCAGGACTGCCCCAATGGCGATGGTGATAGTTAGCACCTTGGACATGTTGATACTTGGCCGTGGGCAGTTTTCATCTGCCAATCTGCAGAGCAATCCGTGACTCCAGGCGGTCACACTCAAGGTCACAGGGCTGGGAGAGCAGAGCTGCTAAGAGGAGGAAGGGCAGAGAAGGCTGAATCTAGAGCAGGAGCTTCTATCCACCACAGCCTCAAGAAAACAGCTCCTTAGCCTTGCCTGGGGAGGTCCTGACCTCACTTGTCCTTTGTTCTGTTGTTCTGATTTCAGAGCGCATGCACGTGCGTGCGTGCGTGCGTGCATGCGTGCGCACGCTTACGTGGGGGGGGACTTTGTGAGGGTAGAGTGCTTGGGAAGGGGGTGTGGTCTACCTGTATCATAGGGGACACCTGACAATGTATTTGATTTTGCCAAGTGTCTTGTTTCATTTCTAATGTCTCTAATTTCTTGCATGTGATTTACCTTTTTCTTCATGTTAGGTTACTTGTTTGCAAGATTTCTTTGGTGATGATGACGTTTTCATTGCATGTGGACCTGAGAAATTCCGTTACGCCCAAGATGACTTTGTCCTGGACCACAGTGGTAAGGCCATTCATTGACCATCTTTGTGACCCTGGAAATAAAGGCCTGGATGAATTTCTCTCTGCGTGCATGTGTGCATGTGTGCTAGTACTGGAACTTGCACTCAGGGCTTGAGTGTTGTCCTTTAGCTTTTTCTCTCAGGCTCTACCTCTTGGGCCACAAGTACATCTACTTCTGGTTTTATAGTGGTTAATGGGAGGTAAGAGTCCCATGGACCTTTCTGCCTGGGCTGACTTCAAATTGCAGTCCTCAGATCTCAGCCTCCTGAGTGGCTAGGATTACAGACAAGAGCCACTGGCGCCTGGCTTGGGCTCGGGCTTTAGTAAGTTGGGACATGTTAAGAGCTCTGATAGATTGGAGAAAGATGAGCCAAGAACAGTGATCCATACCTGTAGCCTCAGCTACTTGGAAGCTGAGGTAGAGAATTGGAAGCCAGCTTGGGTTCCATGGTGAGACTCTGTTTCAGAAAACTAAGAAACAAATGCAGAGACTAAGATCAGTTCCACTGAAGTGGCCCTGCACAGCGTCCTTTTAGGCTGTCTATGTGAATATGCTTTTTCTTATTCTTATGAGGTTAAGGCGGACTGACATATACATTTACCTGTCAAGTATGGTTTACATCACTCCTAACTTTCACATTCATGTCAGAATTCTATTATTTTGTTTGGCAGCCCTGGGGTTCGAACTCAGGCAAGTGCTCTACTCCTTGAGCCATGCCTGATGCCCTTTTTGCTTTTGTTTCCTGGGCCAAAAAAAAAAAAAAAGAGTTGACAATAGCAAACCTGTAGGCAATAAGCCAATTATATACAATGAGTTGCGTGCCTTTGGTCAGTGTTCAAACCTGCTTTATTTACTGCCACACTTTTCTTCCTTTGCAGAGTGCCGCGTCCTGAAGTCCTCTTATTCTCGATCTTCAGCTGTTAAATATTCTGGATCCAAAAGTCCTGGGCCCTCTCGCCGCAGCAAATCTCCGGCTTCAGGTAGTTAACACACACAGAAAAACACACACACACAAGAAAACAGACAGTCATACAAGGGGCAGGTCCTGCCTCCATTTCTTTAAATGTAGGAAATAGTTTTAGACAGCATGAGCAGGCTCCGGTGCTTGCAGGGTCTACGTGGTACAATTTTTGAAACCAAATGTTTCTAGCCATTCACACCAAAGGAGGAGATGCTTCGGGGAGGAGCAGAAAGGTGCAAGGCCAATGTGCCTCTGATCGTATAAAATAATATTTATTGAACTGAAAAAAAAAGACCAACAAAAACCAAATGTTAGCTTTGTTTTCCAATGGTGTTAAGTCTTTTGTGAGACTCTTAGAGTTTTGTACTGACGCATGTTTTTAGAGGATTGTTTCTTTACTAATGTCCTCTGGGTTTTCACCTAGAATTGGTTCACGTTTTGACCACTGTCATACTGTCTTTTGAATTTTGTGCTAAGTGATTGTGAATATTCATTTTCTTAGCATTATCTCTTATTGATGTGAAACACACACACACACACACACACACGTGCGCTTGAAGGCTTCCTCTGGCCATTTCTTCATCAAGAATAATAAAGCAGCAATGCTTATTGCTCAAAACTAGTCTGCCTTAAGAGTCAGACTCACCATTTATTGCCTTTCAGGTCTGAAGCTTATTGCTTTGTCATCATTTAGAAGCTTTGACATTTTTTATCATTAAAGTATCAATGAATATCTCAGTGTATTGGTGCTCTGTGACTATTTATAGTAATGAGGAGAGTTGTGAAAACCCAGGCGGAGAGTCTGGCTCATGCAAAGCAGCACCAGTGCAGACATCAGATTCTACACAGACTTCTGTGGACACAGCACCTCCGCTGATGTCCCTTTGGCGGCACCCCCCCCCCCCCGTCCAGGACAGGATGTTTTACCCTTCTCTTTGTGTGCGCATTTCAACCTGCTGAATAACCACTCTCCTTACTGTCTCTCTTGCTCTGTGCATTTGCGTGTGTACAGTAAAGAGGGCTGGCCACTCCAGTGCCTATTCTACAGCCAAATCCCCAGGTGAGCCAGCATCCTCATGGCTTGGTTGCGCTGCTGGGTTTCTGTTCTTGTCTCTCGCTGCATTTCTGTTTCCTGTGGCTCCATTTCCATGAGTGTTTCTGGCTTATCCAGCAGACATGTGTGCAGTATGGAATGCTTCGTGATGGGCAGGTGCGGCAGCCTCTTGTGTCCAATAGAACCAGTTTTCATGGGGAGCCTGCCACGTGCCTGTGTCTGTGCTCAGGATACCCAGCAACCCAGGACGCACCATCACCCAAGGGGAGGTCTGGGTGCTCATTGACATTTTGGAAATTTTATTATTACTGAAAGAGAATAAAGCATATTAGCAATACAAAGATGGTCATGGAAGCAATAGTACTTTTCTACCCTTATTCTCTACCCTGACCATGGGATGTTTAGGACTTAGAATCCAAAATACTTTTATGACCAGGCACTGATGGCTCATGCCTATAATCCTAGTTACTCTGGAGGTTGAGGTCTGAGGATCAGCATTCAGTTCCAGTTCGTGAGACTCTTATCTCCAATTAACCACCAGAAAAACAGAAGTGGTGCTATGGCTCAGAGTGGTAGAGCATTAGCTCTGAGCCATAAAAAGCTCAGGGACAATGACCTGAGTTCAAGCCCCACAACTGACAAAAAGAAAAAAAACACCAAAAACACAAAACAAAGCACAATCTTTTATGATGATCTAGACCAGAGAAAGAGTGTGAAGTGTTTCCTGTACACACAAGAAGACAGACTGTTCTCTGTTCTCCTTTTAGTTTTTACATGCCTGTTTTCATAAAGATTGAGGCTCCATGTTCAGGCCCTCTAAATTTTTGACAGTTGGCACTGTGCTTTTAACTAAAGATAAACCTCTGCCATCAACCTGGCTTTAAATTGTATTAGTCTCTCTGTAAATTATCTTAAATCTGGGAAAACTAATGTAAGAAAATTGAGTGAATACAATGGCCAGAAGTATTCTATGGCAGGTTTAGTTTTGGTCATATTCCTAGCTTTTGTTTTAAGTGATAGTTCTACAGGCTTTTTAACATCAGTAAAATAAATAAACGGAGAGAGATTCAAGAATCAGGTCTGATTGATTCAACATTTTCCTCCTGAGGTTCAAGAGGACAGTTATCATGCTGTACTAAAAATGTTTTACTTGCATATTTGCCCTTCAAGCCAACACTTCAAGACAGAGCTTAAGAAATCTATAAGTAATTCCTTTTAAGTTGAATTTGGGGTGTGTAAAGACTGGTTCAGGAACACCATAGCATTCCAGTGTGTGAAATGTTCAACAGAATCCCTGTAGATGGAGTAGGCCTGAAACTCAGAAGTAAAAGTTGTGATATTTTGAAATCACATCTCAGAAAGCAAATGGCTGTTACAAGAAGGCAGTTCAAAGCATGCTCAGTTCTTCCATCAACAGCTGAGACTTCATTGTGATTCTAGAGAATGTTGTTCTATTTTTGTACTGTTCTCCTCCCCATCCCCTGCCCACCAAGAAGGAGCAGATTGGTTGTTAGATGTCACTACCACGAACCTGACTTGCTCTTACAGTCTGCATTATCTGTGATATATTTATAACTATTTATAAGTTACAAGGAGTCTGGGAATAGTGTTGCAGGCCTATAATCCCTGCTGAGTCAGGAAGAGCTATTGAACCACGGAGTTCAAGGCCAACTGGGAGATATAACAAGTCCTTATCTTAAAAACCTGAGGTGGGGGGGGGGCGCTGGGGAGGGCGGGAATGAGGTAAGGTGGAGAGAAAGGACTAGAAATCGATAGAAATTTCAAGTATTCAGAGAAAACAGGCCCTCCCCTCCCCAGAAGTTTCATTTCTTACCTTTGAGGTAAGAGAAGCCAGGAGGGAAGCCAGGGTGCAGTGGAGGAAACAGGGGCAGGAGAGTGGGAGGAGATACTGGATGATCAGTGCCCACCTTGCCTGAGGCCCGCGGTGAAGGGCATCACCCAACACTGCCCAGAGCCCCGCTCAGCCTCCCCCCAGCCAGTTCCACTAAGTAAGTGGAATTAGGGTTTCTTATTCAAGAACAATTTTCAGGGGCTTCCAAATGCTATTGGAAACAGAGAAGGCACCCCATGACTGGTCCCTCCTCAAGACGAGAGGGATTTGGGGACTGGCACGAGGTGTGCTGCGGGCAGTGAGGTTTGTTAAGCAACCACGCGGAGTCAGTGGGTGGATTTGTAGGGAGAACAGTGTTTGTCAGGAACAGCCATGTGAAGATCACTGTCCCCATTCCAGCACCAGTCCAGGAAAGCCTCTGCTCTCAATGGGGTTATGTGAATACCAGGGAAAGCCCACAGTGCTGATTGACTGGGACCCAGTGACTGCAGATGATCCTGTGGGGTGCGGTTTAAAAAACAAAAAGTGAAGCCATGTGCCAGTGGCTCACACCTGTAATCCTAGCTACTCAGGAGGCTGAGATCTGAGGATCACGGTTCAAAGCCAGCCCGGGCAGGAAAGTCCATGAGATTCTTATCTCCAGTTAACCACCAGAAAACCAAAAGTGTCACAGTGGCTCAAGTGGTAGAGTGCTCACCTTGAGCTGAAGAGTTCAGGGACAGAACCCAGGCCCAGAGTTCAAGCCCCACAACTGACCAAAAAAAAAAAAGTGAAATTCTGTCTCAGCAAGCTTAGTAGTTTATTGCCCATGATAATATTTCTTTCATGGGAATCTCTTTGAAGGAGATTGTTTTTAAGAGACTGCTTTTAGAGCAGCTTTAGGTGAGGTCACCCCACATATGTAGATTGCACTAGGCTCTTCTTCATGTTGTATGTGATTCTGGAAAATTAATGATAATGTATGTCTGCCATTATAGTACCATACAGCATAGTTTCATCCTTAAAAATCTTTTGTGCTCCATCTTTTAATTAAAAACAGAACTCATTGAAATTAACTTAAGAAATAACAGGAATACTCTCCTTCTGTTTCTTATGAATGGTGTGTTTTTTTTTGCTGCACTACTCTTCTAAGTACCCCATATATTTGTTAGAGAAAAAAATCTAAATAATGTGAGAGGTTTAGAGTTAGAAAAATTAAAGTTTTTTTGACTTTAAGAAATAACTGAGGGAGGAGGAGATGGGAAGGGATGGGAAGGGGAAACAAAGAAGGAGGCAACAATGCTTGATAAGAAATGTACTCATTACCTTGCCCATGTAATTGTAACCCCTCTGTATGGTATTTTCACAAAAAAAAAATTTTTAAAAAGAAATAACTGAAAAAGTCAGGTTTACCAAATTCTTCAATGAGCAGTAAATAGACAAGAATTCATAAACATGGATATCCCTGTTTGAAAGCAACTTATTGAGTTATAAATATTTCTTTAACTTCTTCCTTCCATCAAGAATTGGTATTCACATTTCAAGTCACCTATTCATGGCCTTTCCCTCTGCATTTTGTTTTCTATTCTTAGCAGCATTATCTGAAGCAATAGGCATATGCTCCCTTGTGTTTAAAAAAATCTTTTCATAAAAGTGAATGGCAGTTTTCATCTACTTTGGGAATAAAACTTAGAAGATTAATAATTAGAGATGTTACAAATATTCATTAGAAATAATATACTGATCATAGACTACCTTTCAGTTCCAAAATCGCTGCAGAAATAGGTATAGGTGATACAATTGGAAATGAGCATGAATCCTGCTATAACAGAAATATGTGACTGGGATTCTGTCCAACAGAGGATGCTACTTATTAACCATACCTTCTAAACGCTTGGGCCATGTTCTTCCTTATGAAGAATTGAATTTGAACTTTCAGCTGAAAAAACTTATGGAAGTTTGGAGAAGGTATATAAATAACTAGGGAAATTTTGATTAATTAATTTTGATTAATTAATTAAGATGTGAAGAAAATAAAATGGAAGGAGATGACTAGTATGAATAAGCTTCTAGATTCAGTACTCCCCACCAAAACCAAACAAAAAAGAATATGCAAACAAACAAAAGAAATGTATTTGGATGATGACAGAGTTAATTTGGGAGAGTCATAGAACATTTTGGTCAGGTGGGCACTGATGGCTCACACCTGTAATCCTAGCTACTCAGGAGGCTGAGATCTGAGGATCATGGTTCAAAGCCAGCCCAGGGAAGAAAGTCTATGAACCTCTTATCTCCAGTTAACCACCTGAAAACCAGAAGTGGCACTGTGGCTCAAAGTGGTAGAGCATTAGCCCTGAGCAAAATAAAAGCTCAAGGACAGCGCCCAGGCCCTGATTTCAAGCCCTAGGACCAGCCAAAAAAACACAAAAAACAACAAAAAAATGAGTATTTGGTGAGTCAAGTTGGTTTGTATACACTCCAAGACAGCGGTATTGGAAGATGCTAGAGGTTAGAGAACAACTTTCATCACAAAGCAGGTATAACAGCCAGTCATTTCTGTACCTTTTCTGGCAGGCAGATTGTATGAACAAGTTCTCACCTCTAATTCCATACTGTTGTATATATTTGCTTATGCCATTGTTTGCCAATGATTACTGAGAATAATGTTAATTTCACTCCCTGTCTGACTTTTGTTTTTTGTCTGTAACTCAGTAAGATATATCATCTCTGCTTTTCTGCTGATTTGCCATCCGCTTAGAGCTTTCAATGAACGTGAATTCCCTTGGAGCTGTCTCATGCATGTGCTTTGTGTGGTTTTTTTTTTTTACCGAGTCTGGTCATTGGGGTTGATGATCTGTCTCTCTTGTTGTCTCCTGGCTAGTTAATGGAACTCCCAGCAGCCAACTCTCTACACCTAAGTCCACGAAGTCCTCCAGCTCTTCTCCAACCAGCCCAGGAAGTTTCAGAGGGTCAAAGGTATGAATTAGGGCATGTGTTGTATTTGTGTGACTGTTATTTCAAATTCCAAAACTTGACAGTTTTATTTGTCTGGTGGGGGAGCAGGAGGAGGCATGAGTACAGTTTAAAAATTTACCAATACTAATAGATACAAGAAGGAATGTTCCAGGTCCTTAGCCATAAAGAAAATGGAAATACAAGTCACAACTACACTAAGATGTATCTTTTTGAAGCACTGAGAAATCAGTCGACGACAATTGCTGGTGAGATTGTAGGGAAAAAGGAACTTTTACACACTGTTGAGGAAGAACGTAAACCAATGAAACCACTATGGAATTCAGTATGGAAATTCTTTGAAATAGACCGATTTTTAAAAATGGAACTACCTATGAACTCATCAATTGGGTGCCTATCTAAAGGGGTACACATCAACATAGAAGAAAACAAACTCATGTTTATCGCTGCACTTTTCATACTAGCCAAATGGCAGGATAGACCAAGGTACCCAACAACAGAGGAACGGATAAAGAAGGTAGGATGTCTATACCATGGAAGACAAAAATCATGTCATTTGAAAGGAAATGGGTGGAATGGTAGAACATCACGTTAAATAAAATAGAGGCCAAGTTCAAAAAGTCAAATGCTGTATATTTTAACTCACAATGAGTAGCTAGGCCTAAAAACCACATGAACCATGAACATGTACTTGTGTGCCTGCACCTACATAAATAGATTTACATATACATCCACATATGTACATACACATACATGTAGTGCATAGGAAAAGGAAGGGAAGGGAAGAAGAGAAAGGGAAGATGGAGGGTGAATGATTTCAAAATACAATGCACCTGTGTATGAAGACAGTATAAGGAGCCTCTGTTAAAGCTGTTGACCAGTGGAGGATTCTGGGAACGGCAGGGCAAGAAAAAACAATAGTGAGGGTTGTTCTGAGCAAAGTATATTATATGCACATCCAAAATATCATGGTAAAGTGCAATTAATACATCAAAAAAATAAAAATATCAAGTGAGACGGGTGGGGTGAGGACACCAGTAGAAGGAGAGAGGTCTACAGTTGTTGTTGTTGTTGTTTTGTAAGCAGACAAAGAAAGGAAAAAAAAAAAACCTTACTAATTACAGTCAGAATAACTGGCCTTGGCAAAAGCCTTGAGAAAACACCATCAAAACTCTTTTAAAATCTTCCTCTGAGTCGTGATGTTAACATGACTAGCAAAATTTGGCTTTGTTGGAAATCTCACAGAGGGAAATAGCCGAAACCACAGCTTCATGACTGGACAAAGTTGCTGTCTCCAGAAAGTACACAGTAACCCTGGACACACATCCCCTTCCTGATATTTATGGCGTGAAGATCCATGGGGCTTTAAAACCCCATGATAAATTGCCTTGTTGTTGAAAAATTAGGTAAAGTGTATTTCTTCCACGCAAGGTGTAGCTTAATGACTATAGAAAGCAGCCTCCGCAGAGAGCGCACCGGTACACTCCCTGCTTGCTTCTCCTACCACAAGAGAAACAGATGCATCATCTGTTGAGCAAAGTGACTTCCCGTTAAAGGGGCGTGGTCTTTCCATGACCTGCCCCACCTGTCTACCAGCTGAGCTCTTGCAGGCATTGTGAACAGCTGTGGAAGTCTCCATTTGCTTTTCTCCCATTTGTTGGATATGGATTATGCACTTTACATGACCTGTGAAATGCCAGGATTACAGCTAAGTTACCAGGGAAGCGGAGGAGTGGGGGAGGAGGATGGGAGGTAGCAGCTGGAGAGTCTATTCCTTCTCCCCTCACTTGACGGCTGATTTCAGATCGCCAAATTTTACCTCAACTATTAGTGGCTAAAGGAATCTGCTGGGCCACAAAGCCATGGGTCTGTCGCCATTGGCTTTTCTCAGGGGTCCTGCCTTGTGGAAATTTCATCTCGTTACAGTTCTCAGCAATGTGGGGTGTGTCTATTTTCCAGCAGTTTGTAGCCGTGTCATTTGTATGTACTGAGTACCCTTCTAATGCTCTGGTCAGCCTCTGTCCATGTTTGGATCATTGTGTCTGTTCAGTGACATTTCCAATTAAGAATTACAGATAATTGCTATGCATTAGTGCTATGCCTTTTCCTTTTCCTTCGTTTAAAATAGCTTATTAAGATCAATTCCGAGGGTATGTGTGACAATGAAAGACTGCATTTCACAAGCAGGAACTATTTATCTAGCTAGTTGCGTTAATGGCCCCAGAGACAGGTAATCTCTACCCAACCCATCAGAGGATTGACAGGGGCAAGGAAACCTCACGTCTCTTTGGGTGGGGACTCGGCTATGGGTGCCCCCTGGGTTTTTACCATCTGAGTTTTACTCAGGGGGATTGAGCTAAGTGATGTGAAAGGTAAGAAAAATGTGATGTCTGTCACAGTTTCCCCTCTTTGGTCCCATTTTTGACAATTATATTCTGATAGACCCACTGAAAGAATTAAAAATAAGGCGGTGTGTATGACATTTACTCTCTTGATGATAGAATCTCAGGGCCACTTTGGTTTACTCTTCCAAAAAGATACCAGGGCTGGGTAAAATAGCTCACCTCTATAATCCCAGCTACATAGGAGTTAGGGAGTAGGAGGATCTTGATTTGAATCAGCCCAGGGAAAGAAGTAAGACCCCGTTGCAGTGAGTAAGCAGGACGGGCAGCAATGCATCTTCCAACCCAAAGACTAACCTCGGTGCGGCTCTATTAGGAAGAAACTGTGGCACAGTTTAGCAGTTTAACACAACCATCCGAGTTATTTCACTCGGTTCCTGTGGGTGAGGCTCCTAGGAGCCGAGAGCTGGGTGGTGACTGCTTAGGCTGTGTGATCTACTGGGCTGCAGTTTCTGGGAGGCCTGATGGGAAGGGAGGCTCCACTTCCAGGGTGATTCCTTCCGTTACTGTTAGGTGAGTGCTGGCTGTCAGCGTGGGACCTGGGTTCCTCGTGTTCCCAGGTATCCTGACTGACACCATCCCCCCCGCCCCCCCAGTGATCCTGAAGAGCCAGGACCGCCCAGAAGCACCTGATTCTAGAACCAGACTTCAGAGGCCGGCCTCCATCCTTCTGTAATGTGTCAGGAGTCAGATTGGCTCCTCCCCCAGCCACTTTGGGATGAGAGGAGAACTATGGAAGAGCATGAAAAAAAATCCAGAAGGGACGCTTTGCGGGGAGCCACTTCTGAGTCTGCCTACCACACGAGCTTCCTTCCATTTTCATCTATCAGCCACCCCAATTTCCACCTGGAGGTGTCTCACCCCACTGCTGCCCAGCCTCCTCTCTGAAGCTCACCGACTTCCCTCCCCCTCACTGCGGTCTCTCTCTCCCGTCCTCTTGCTCTTCAGTCTGAGTTCTCCCTGGCTGTTCTTCTTTTCCTCTCTGAAGGCTGAGCTTGTCTGGGTCTCTGAGTCCTCGTCTCCCCAGCGTTTCTCCTTGACCTTGGCCTGTGATCTGTTTCCTCTTACCCAGTCCTCCCGTCCCTTCCATCTGCCAGGGAGCTCGCCCCTGCAGAAATACTTCGTCTGCTTAAATCACTGTGTTTTCTTGGGGACAGAGAGGCAATAAAGAGTACTAAATGTGTCATCGGCTGCCAGATAGATGAAGAAAGCATTTCCCTGAACTTTCATTCATCATCCGCGTCTGAATTGAAGACTTTTTGTAGGCAGTCATGACGTCGGGCTTCAGCGTGACCGGCGATGTCTGGGTTTGAGGCTGCGGGCCTCTGCTCTGAGCATTCTTGTTGGGTGAAAGAAGGAAGGAAAAAGTCCATGTGGAGCGCTAGCCGACATCTTGAGATGATAAACCGCCTGGTGTGCTGATGTTTTATCTGATGGGCTCTCCTGGGTCTGCCGGTGGTGAACGCTTGTCCAGATTTGTAAGGTGTGATGAAAGCCCAGGCTGTAGCTCATCCTGATTGGCAGAGCTGAAACGTAACTCTTTGACCTCATGAACTTGGAAACTTCTTTTCCAAGCTGTGAAATGTAAATCCACAGTGGCTGCTGACCGTAGACAGTTTGGCTTGTCTCTCAAGCTCTGGCTCCTCTGTCATATTTTAAAGCTACTGAATCATTTTCGGTACAAAGCAACTGAACCTTTAGGCTCTTTTCCTTGGCCCAGAATCCTCCATATTTCCCATGGTAACTCCATCATCGCATATAATTGATTTTGTTAGACACAAAGCAAAGGGATGCAAAGCGAAGGTGAGGAAAGAACAAGGGGAAGCTAAGAATGAAGGTTTTGAAGACTAACCAAACAAATCATAGGCTAGGCACCAATGGCTCACGCCTGTAATCCCAGCTTCTCAGGAGGCTGAGATCTGAGGATCGCATTTCAAAGCCAGCCTAGGCAGGAAAAAAAAAAACAACACACTTTGAGATTCTTGTCTATAATTTGCCAGCAAAAACAAGAAGGTGAAGGTGAACTATAGTTCGAGTGGTAGAGTGCCAGCCTTGATCAGAAAAAGCCAAGCAAGAGCTTGAAGCTCTGAATTCAAGTGTCAATCCTAGCACACACCACACACACACACACACACACACACACACACACACACACACACACACACACACACAAGAATAATAAATTACACCTTGAACAAGTTGGATCCATTGTAAGAACTTTATTTAAGTAGAAATAGCACATTTACACATGGAATGTCCCATTATTTGTGAAAGTGAACCACCTGAAATTCAGCATATGAGCACGGTACAGGTCACTGGCTGGTGGCTAGACTTACAAGGATCCAGATAGTAACCCCTGGATTTGTAACCTAGGGGCTGCAGCTCTACTGGCCTGGCATCCCAGAAATAGGCAAAACTTGACTGCCAAACAGTGTAGCCATGCATGTTTAGCGGGCAGAAGTCCAGTAAGCCAACACCTTGCATACACACATGGTGAGGTCTCCACCATTAGCAGCTTGTGCCATGTATGGAGGAAACCATGATACCTAGACAAAAACCCAGCCCCCCAAAAAAGTATCATCTTACATATTCAAGTACTTCCAATGATCAGAAATACCATTTCAGGTGACACCATTGATGCTTACTGTATGTGAGTGATAGAGTTTGCTCTTCTTAAATGCATTCCTAAGCCACCAAAACTATTCATGAATCTATTAACAAATACTATCTACAGTACTTCTGGGTGGTGTTTCTTTTTTCATCTTTAGTATCAGAATCCATCTTTTCTTTTTCTCTTTTTTTGGTCAATAAACCACACAAGTGTTTCTTTTTCTTGCAAAGGAAGGTTGTTCTATGGCTGTAGGCAACTTGAGTGTCAGAGAACTCATGGTAGCTGGACAATTAATTACAGTTGCTTTCAGAAACTTCTTCCCCAGACATTGTCAACCAGGGCTATGTGTTAGCTCATTGTGGATACTTCAGCCAGGTACTTCACCTTGTAGGATTACCCTTGTAATTATAGAGATTGGGAGGATTACAGTTCAAAGCCAGCAAAGCAAAAAGTTAATGAAAACCATCTCACCCAATTTCTGGGAAAGGTGGAAAACTAGGTAAAAGGATTATGGTCCAAGGCTGGACGCTCTATTTGAAAAATAAATAAAAATGAAAATGGTTGGGGATGTAGCTCAAGTGATAGTGTGCCTACCAGCAAATGAGTGCAAGGTCCTGACAACCCCAGCATTACACACACACACACACACACACACACACACACACACACACACACACACACACACACACACGCACATGCTGATACGTGGACTCTGCTTACAATCAATCAATCTGAGTGCAGCCTGGTGATATATAACTTTTTAGCCCTTCCTAGGTCTTTTTGCTATGCAGCTACATGCAAAGACTGCAGCTTTGATGGTAGTAAATATTGTTATTTTGACAATAGAAATGAAACCAGGTTAGTCACAAATACATTTGATTTCTCAGGTGCTAAGTTAATCCTTGAGTCAGTGGGAGAGAAATTCTCTTACTAGAGACAGGAAAATACAAGATTTTCTTTTTTGGGGCCAGGAAAACTTTGAGTTTTGTTAGTCATGGCTGCATTTCTTATGTCCTCACTGCTCATTTGCATATCTCCCAGGTTCCCCAGAAGGCTTTACCTTCCATTCAACAATAGGCACTTCCTGTTTTCAGCAATCCCTCCAGAGTGTGGAGAAAACCCAGCTTCACTTCTGCTCTGAAAGAGCCACGTTTCATTGTACACTGAGTGATTAGAGGATATCCGCTTAGATTGATCCTTAATAAAAACAGCTCTGTTTCGTGGTTCTTCCTGCACATTTGTGACCATTACCAAGAGCAAATTAGTTAGAACTCCTGGCCCAGAAACCAGATACAGATGATACACTTTCAAACATTTCACCTCTGCCCCTCCACACCCCTTCTAGTCTCAATAACCTTCCTGTCCCCCTGGGGAGAGGGTTTGCAGAAGGGAGCTGATTATGAATTAACCAATCAGAATGGTGCAGGACCTGAACAATAAAATGTTACCTTCCAAAACATCTAATTACAATAGGGTCAACCAATCAAAACACAGTCCCTGGTATAAGAACCTTCAGACTCAGAGAGAGAGAGAGAGAGAGAGACCTCAGGAGGACAAGTGATGGACAGAGGTGGAGGCAGTGGCAAATACTTCTGAATAAGTTCTTTACACACACGGTTTACTGTCCTGGACTAGGTCAACACCAGCCCAAGGACAGTACAGCAGCTGAAGCAGTATGGCTGCAGCACTGGCAGGCACTGTCTGCTGCGGAGCTGCAGCACTAAGCAGGCTTGCCTGGTACAAGGCTGCCACCCCTGCAGTCCCCACTGGTGGTAAAAGGGCTGTGTGGACGCTGCCCACTGAGACCAACAGCAAAAAAGTCTGCATCACAAAGACACACCGCGGTGTCTTCATTGCACTCATGGATTATGAACTGGGGAGAAGTCATCTTGGCAGTCTTTAGAACATGAAGGTGGTAGCTACAGATGGTATTCAATAGTGAGGCAGGAGAAAGGAAAATCACCATGTCTCATGTCTGGTCAGCAGCATTTTACTAGAACAATTCCCTTATCTTCTTTGCAATTCATTTTGTTCAGGAAAGCCTTATTTTCAAATACAGGCACATATCTATTAATTCTGTAGGCTTTTCTAAATGCTTTTTTTTCTATTTGTGCCAGTATTAGGGCATGAACTTGGGGCCTGGGTACTGTCCCTTAGCTTGTTCACCAAAGGCTGACACTCTACAACTTGAGCCAAAGCTCTACTCTCACAAAGTTCTTTTCTGGGGCCTTAATTTTAAACATTTTAGCTTTAAAATATTCTTTTATAGAGTTCTACCAATCGCTGCATCCCTTCTAATTTAGTGCCTAAATAAATAAGACCACAAAAACCAGTCAAGAATTCAATGTATATCCTACAAATTTAAGAAGACTGAGGGGAGAGGTGGTTTGGGGAGGGGCGGGTGAGAGTATTGAAAGGGCTGACCTGGATCAAGATGCATTGTATTCATCAACTGTTTGTAAATGGTAACTCCCTTGCACAGCTATTTAAGTATAATTAAAAATGCTACAAATACTGAAATTGATCATTAATTATGTTTTACTGTTGGACAGTAAGATGGTTGAACTCTGTGGAGCCAGGTGTTTAAGAAGCTATTAGAAATATTTATATAATATATAGATATAAATAAATATAGCCAGGCGCCAGTGGCTCATGCCTGTAATCCTAGCTACTCAGGAGGCTGAGATCTGAGGATCATGATTCAAAGCCAGCCCGGGCAGGAAAGTCCATGAGACTCTTATCTCCAATAAACCACTAGAAAATCCAAAGTGGCGCTGTGGCTCAAGGGGTAGCATGCTCACCTTGAGCTGAAGAGCTGAGAGTTAGCGCCCAGGCCCAGAGTTCAAGCCCCACGACCAACAAAAATAGATAAATAAATAAATATAAATATAAGCCTTATTTTACCACTAATAAGTATTTTGTTCAACTGTGATGCCTTAAAGCCTCCTTTATTTTGTGGAAGTAAAAAGTAATACAGATTATCAAAACATGAAAGTAAATAATACGCCAGTTTTCTAGAAGCAAATCTGAATAGAAAGGGCGTGGCTCCAATGGTAAGCATGAGGCCTAGTACTACAAAACAAAAAAACCTGAAAAACAAATTAGAAAGAAAATATGTCTAAGAAAGAAATACAATACAATTATATATAAAGAAAGAGATAAGGAAGGGCATGTTTCCCCTATTTCTGTACTAATAGATTTCTGCATTCCATAAACACCCTGTTATTCAGGGATTGGGAAGCTGAAGACGTGGAAAGGTATCCTAATACAGACTTGCCCCTCTCCTCCTCCTGCAGACTTCCACGCATGGCAGATCTTCTTCCAATGTGAACGGTGGACTGGAACTTGATCGCTGCATGAGTCCTGAAGGTAGCTGTCAATCTGATCTTTACCTCGGTACAGGAAATCATCCATGTGAATTCGATGCTCATCGCCAAACCTGTTTTTCCCAAACTGGGCTATGGCCATACCACATGCTAACCTCATTAGTCTTAGTGAGTGACAGTACAGGATCATTTCAAGACAGGAACAATCTCATTGGTATGAACTTCCTTAATGATGATTTGCTCACAATTCTTTTTATATTGTTGGTGGTGGTCATGGGGCTTGAACTCAGAGCCTAAGCCCTGTCCCTGAGCTCTTTTGCTCAAGGTTAATGTTCTACCACTTTGAACCACAGCACCACTTGTGGTTTTCTGGTGATTAATTGGAGATGAGAATCTCATGGACTTTCCTGTCCGCACTGGCTTTGAACTGTGATCCTCAGATCTCAGTCTCCTGAGTAGCTAGGATTACAGGTGTGAACCACCAGCGCCTGGCGCATAATTCTTAAATGTGTTTCCTTTGACTCAATTAGATAACACAGATATGCGTCTGCCCATCTTAACACACATCCCTGTCTGCCTGTCACCACCGCGCATCTTACTGCATAGTATTTCTTTACTAAAAATCATCTTCAGGTGAATCTTCAGGATATTCCTGAAGATTGATCCTCACCACACTCCCCTTCCTTGTTTTGGGGCATGGATGGAAGAGTTTGGGAAAGTTCTAGTTAGACTTCCCTTTTACCCAAGAGCTAATCATTGATTTCAGCTGATATTTATTTTAGGGATTTGTCAGGAGACTGATTTTGTTGGTTTCCTACTCCAGCAAAGAAAGTCAACCCGAGATTGGTGATTCAGGTGTTCTCTTGAGGAAGGAAGGGCACCGAGGGGTTTTCTTGGGTTTTCACTGGAGACTGGTGAATAAATACATTGCGATTTATCATTTTGCCAACATGTAGAAATCACTGTGAAATGCCCATGTTTCCTGGAGCCTTTTTCTTATACTTTATTTGATTTCTGTTTTCAGGTGTGAATGGGAACAGGTGCTCCGAATCCTCAACTCTTCTGGAGAAATACAGAATTGGGAAAGTCATTGGAGATGGCAATTTTGCAGTTGTCAAAGAGTGCATGGACCGGTGAGGAGAGGGTGACGATCGGCTCATCTCCTTTGAGTTTATTCTCTTCTGTCAAAGTATTTTTATTAATAGATAACAATTGCACTAAGGGGTTTTACTGTGATACTTCCAGGCAGGATAGTAACACACTTTGATCAAACTTACCCTCTTTTCATTTATTCTTACCTGCCCCTACACACATCCCTGTAAGAGTCCACCCTTGGGACGGGCTATTTGGCACACTTATAAGCAGTGTGACAGGAGAATCACATGCATGCACATCAAACTATTTGTGTGCTTTGGCACTTAGAGATATATCTAATATATGAGATCTCATTCGTGAGCCAGTAAGGAAGGGGAACTTTTAGATAGGAAAGTGTCTCCTTAGCTTTGTCCTGTGCTGGCCTCATTCACAGTCTGCACCGAGTACCAGCTCACTTCATTTCTGCAGACATCCTGTCAGATAACAGCTGATCGAGCAGGAATTATGGGTAGGTAAGTCCCAACTGTGTTTAAGAGCAGCATCGCTCTGGGCCCTGGGTGTTCATGGCTCACATCTGTAACTGTGCAACTTCTTTGTGTTGCTGGGACGGCAGGCATGCGTACTCCTGTGACAGCTAGAAGCTGAGATACAGTCTCAGAAAGCTTTTGCCTAGGCTGGTCTCAGACACCACCTTCCCAGATCGTGACTTCTGAATACCCAGGGTCACAGGCGTATGCTATGACACCTGAGTTGGCTTTAATGGTCCTCTCATTATTCCTAGGTCCACTGGAAAAGAGTTTGCACTGAAGATTATAGACAAAGCCAAATGCTGCGGAAAGGTAGGTACGCAGAGCTACTGCATCACAACGACCTAAAGCAATCTGGTGAGATGATTGCTGTGAGGAGGGTTGTAAGTGGGGAGCTGAGAGGAGCACTGGAGCAGGAGTCGGCTGCCGGTGATCCTGGGGAAATGTTGAATCTCAAGTGGATCAACTGATTTGATCTTTGACTATTGAAAAGTGTCTGTTCTCATTTCTGGGAGATGCTTAGTTCAAAATCTAACCCCATCAAGCAGTGATGCTAAGTACTCTGTGGGGTCTGAGATGTTACCTGGCTTTTAAGGAAATGAGGGAGGCGCTGGCCCCACAGGGGCTGGCAGAGGACAGAAGAACGGATCCCGGTCAGCTGATATTCACCTGCTGCACAGCAGCAGTGGAGCTCACATTTGCTGTGGCCCCAGACTCCAAGGTCCCACGGAAGTGATGCTGGTGGGGGGGTAGGGGGTGGGTGAATGCCCGCATCTAGGTCACAGCCCTAAGCAGAGATGCCCCAAGCTTAGGAAAACCCCCCAGTCTTATGAGCAAGCTGCTGTCCCACCCGCCAGAGCTTTTCCCCAGAGAAGAGCATTTGCATTCCCTCAGCAAACAGTGGCCATGTGCACCTCTGGAAGGCATTTGCGGCACACACATCTGCAAGGATGGTTTGGAGCAAATACTGGTTAGCGTTGAGCAGAAACTGTGAACAGTGGTCTCCTTAATGGGGAGACATCTGTTTGCCTCTCAGATGGCGGTGGAGCAAAACGTTGCTCAGCCACTG
The DNA here is from genome assembly GCF_024711535.1 of Dipodomys merriami. Classification (NCBI taxonomy): domain Eukaryota; kingdom Metazoa; phylum Chordata; class Mammalia; order Rodentia; family Heteromyidae; genus Dipodomys; species Dipodomys merriami. The sequence goes on from NW_027202826.1 coordinate 9,338,715, forward strand.
GACTGGGGTTTGTCACTCAACGATCACAAAGGTCTTTTTTTTGGTACCAGTTTGAGGTCTTGAGCTCAGAATCTGGACATTGTGCCTAAGCTTTTATCTCAAGGCTGGTGCTCTACCACCTGAACCACAGCTTTTTGGTGGTTAATTGGAGATAAGAATCTTAGAGACTTTTCCTGCCCAGGCTGGCTTTGAACCGTGATCCTCAGATCTCAGCCTCCTGGGTAGCTAGGTGAGCCACCAGCATCTGGCAATAAAGTTCTTTCTATGAGTCCTTTCTGGTGGCATGTTAGGTAAAAGAGAAGGATCTAGAACCACAGTTACCAGCACTTTTGCTGCTGGTCATAGGAGGCCACCGTAGTTGAAGGGAAGCTGGTCTGACTTGAAAATTCCATGAAAACCAGGTTTTGGAGACTCAGTACTCAGACTCAGAGTAGAAAAATAGCTTATAAATCCCTTTGTATTTGATCACATAATTATATTATATTTTGGTTTATAGGGTTCTTTTTCTCATTTTTAAAAAATTATTATCTTTAAGTAGTTGTATAAAGGAGTTGCCATTTAACATGGCAGTTTATGAATACAGTGCACCTTGACCCATGTCAGCCCTTTCAACATTCTCATCCACCCCTCCCCGCCCTTCCTCGCCCCTCCCGGCCCCTCCTCGCCCCTCCCCGCCCCTCCCTCTTCTTAGTTCTGTAGGATACACACTGGATTCTTGAGTGCATTCTCCCCCTCTTCTGCTCTGCCTTTGTCGACCCCATGACCCCACCCCACCCCCTTCGAGTACCCGTTTCTTGGTGTTTTCGTTTGCTGAACATTGATTTTTGCCTTTCTAAAGAGTTAGACTATTTGAGATCTCCCTTGAATCTACTCTAGTTCCTTTAATGCGTTCATGAGTACTTGCGTACCATTCAACGTCTTAGGAGTGTATAAGCTAAATCTAGCTTCCACCTATAAGGGGAAACCTGGACCCTTCGTCTCTCCATATTAGGTTAAGCCCGTTACATTGTTCAGATTATTTTCGTCTTTTTTTTTAATCATCCATGAGCTTCAGTCCCCCGAAAGATATAGACCAGTCCAGGAACAACTGAAATACTGCAATGGGAGCCCAGGGCTGCGATTGACAGAGGGAGGGGACAGCAGGGCCCCCAGCCCAGCCCTGCCCGAGCAGGTGAGGGCAGACTGCACATAAGGAATATGCAGGGGAGCCTTGGAGAGGCGAGGAAAGCAAGTCCCGGCTAGAAACCGCCTGTGCAGACGCTGCCCGTCCGGGGGAGAGCTGCCAGGAGGGCCGGAGGAGGTGAGTGGGTGGACTCTGCAGGAGGAACCAAGGCGGAATCCCCATGTCTGCTTAGGCCTGCCAGGTTCATCAATGAGACAGAACTGAGGATCGAGGCTGGGAGGGGGAAGGAGGGGAGGGGTTTGCTTGGGGTGAGCTGCTTACCCCCCCCCCATCTCTTCCTTGTCTCTTTGTAAAAGCTGCTGGAATCAGCCTGGCCTATCATCCTTTGCCTATCCTCCTCCCACTTGGCTGATGTCTTGTCATTTATTCTATCACCACGGGCTGGTGGGACCATTGGAGGATTCATATGTAAATTATTTGCAGTTAGAATCGTGACTAATGGGAGAACATGTAAATTCAGTGTGGTCCAAGGTAGAAGTCATATTCATATCCTGTTTGGAACAAACTAGAGAATGTTTTTACCGGGCAGAGACAAAGGACATGAGAAATAGGGAGATGGTGTGTATGAAGATGGCAAGGCCTTGGTTTTGCTTCTGATGATTCCTTTCCAGAAGAGGATTGCTTCTCCGGCGACCACTTTACAGGGCTAGAAGCTAGAAAGGTTGCGAGACAGGCGCAGCCACACAATGCATCCTCCGCTCGCTCAGGAGACTGGACTGTGAAGGGGACCCTGGCAACAGTGCTAGTTCCTTGTGTGAACTCTGACCCCGCTGGTGCCCTGTGTGTCCCCAAAGACTTTCCTTTTATTGGCAAGGCTAATGACTTCTCTTTCTCTGATGCATACCTTATTTTAACTCCAGTCTGGGAGGGGATTTCTTTCCATAACAAATTAGCAGCCCAGAGCCCCTGGCAGAGGTCAGTGTGGAGACCCAGGGGAAGGAGAAGGAGCTTTAGAAGGAAGGCTCTTGGGCGTGTTTTCCCACAGAGGTGGCCGCTGCCGTGGCTTCGCTTGCTGCAGAGTGAAGTCGGCCTTTTTGCTGGCTTTTCCTTCCCTGCTCACTGGAGTAGATTTGGCTCTGCTTTGTTACTGCGATCAGGGTGATCAGGCGATCAGGGAGTGCTCATCACAGTGGCTCAAGCTGGCTGGCTTGAAAAGGCACAGTGCTGCATGCCCCGCATTCAGAGAGACGGGCTGCGGGGGGGGGGGGGGAGGGGGAGAAGGGGGGCGCACAGCAACATGAGCCCCCCTTTCTCCCTCCCTCTCTCCCTTCCTCCCTCCCTTTCTCTTCCCTCCTTCCTCCCTCCCCCTCCCTCTCTTCCTTCCTTCCTTCCTTCCTCCCCCTCCCTCCCTCTCTTCCTTCCTTCCTCCTTCCCCCCTCCTACATCTCTTCCTTCCTCCCTTCCTCCTTCCCTCCCTCCCTTCCTTTCTCCCTCCCTTCCTTTCTCCCTTCCTCCTCCCTTCCTCCCTTCCTTTCTATCTTTCTCCCTCTCTCTGTTCCTCTTTCTCCCTTCCTTCCTTTCTTTCTCCCTCCCTCCTTCCCTCTCTCCCTCACTTCCATCTTTATTCCCTCCCTCCCTTTCTTTCTCCCTTCCTTCCTTTCTTCCTCCCTTCCTCCTTTCCTTCCTTCCTTCCTTCCTTCCTCCCTCCCTCCCTTCCTTCCTTCTTTCCTTCTTTCCTTCCTTCCTTCTTCCCTCCCTCCCTTCCTTTCTTCCTTCCTCCCTCTGTTCCTTCTTTCTTCCCTCCCTCCCTCAGCCTCTCTGTTTTGGCGGTTGGATGGCCAGGCTGTGGTTTTTCTTGACAGGAGACAGTTGTCCTCTGTCTGTCCGGGGTCCTCTGGGCCGGGGGACAGATCCGGGCACCCTGCGACTCTGCTCACCCCCTCCCCCCGTCTGACAGGAGCACTTGATTGAGAATGAGGTGTCCATCCTGCGCCGGGTGAAGCACCCCAACATCATCATGCTGGTGGAGGAGATGGAGACGGCGAGCGAGCTCTTCCTGGTGATGGAACTGGTCAAGGTGAGACGGAAGGTTTCCTTTGGGGCCTTCCAGAAGCTTTCATTACGCAGAAGCCTGAAGATAAGGGTCTCACAGACTTTCCTGCCCGGGGTGGGTTTGAACCTTGATTCTCAGATCCCGCCTCCTGAGTGTGCCGGGATTATAGGCGTGGGCTTCCTAGCTAAGCATAAATGTGACACTCGACGCTTGTAGACGGGGGGCCCTTTTTACTGCATGCTGATGGAACATGTGCACGCCCACCTGCACAGGGCCGCGCTGCTGATGTTCTGGCATATTCTCTAGGGCGGAGACCTCTTTGATGCCATCACTTCTTCCACCAAGTACACCGAGAGAGACGGCAGCGCCATGGTGTACAACCTGGCCAGCGCCCTCAGGTACCTGCACGGCCTCAGCATCGTGCACCGGGACATCAAGCCGGAGAACCTCTTGGTGCGTTCCACACCTCCCCCTCCTCTTCCAGCTCCTGTCTTTGTTCCTGTAAAGTGGTTGTAGCACTGAGTTATTTACTTGGCTCGATTCCTCCTTGTGTTTCTGAGCACCCCAGAGGTCAAGCGCCTCAATGTTCTTTCTGTCTCCAGTACCTTGGACAGTGCCAAGAAAGTCCATGGCAGAAGCACTCATTCCCTATCTGCTGCCCGATGCCCAATGCCCGATGCCCGATGCCCAGCAGCTCTCCACGGGCCGCCGGCACGGGACGCACGCAGCTCACAGATAACGGGTCACAGAATACTTACACATTTTAAGGACTCTTCTTCCCTCCCTCCTCCTTTTCCCCCTTTTTCCATAATATCATCCAATCAACCATCTCTTCTTATTCCCGTGAAAGTGCATGAAATCACAGCTCTGACTGTCGCCCTGAAAGTGGCGACTTTCAAAGTCAGTGGTGCGCAGTTGTGACTGTGAGTGTGAGCTCATTCTGGGCCACGCAGTGAGGCCCTGCCTCCCAACAACACCTTTCTGAGCACCAACATGTCACCGCAGGTGGAAAATTCCACCCATGAAACCTTCATTTCATGCACAAAATCACTTAAAATACTGTGCACAGTTACCTTTATAGGTAGCGTGTATGAGCAGAAGCTCTTAGCTCTGTAGATCATTTCAAGTTTTATTCTCCACCCCCACACGCACACTACTGGAGCTTAAACTTAGGGCCCTGTGCCATCTCTTAGCTTTGGCATGCTACCATTTGAGCCACACCTCAAGTCTAGCATTTTGCCGGTAAATTGGAGAGGGAGGCTTTCTTCTGGGCTGGCTTTGAACTTAGGTCCTCCAGGTCTCAGCCCCTTGAATAGCTAGGATCACAGGTATAAGCAACCACCAATGCCTGGCTCCAAGCACTTTGGTGTGTGTGTGTGTGTGTGTATGTGTGTGTGTCTGTCAGTCATGGGCTTGAACTCTGGGCCTGGGCACTGTCCCTCAGCTCTTCAGCTCAAGGTGAGTGCTCTACTTGTGCCACAGCATCACTTCTGGCTTTTTTCTTCTTATGTGGTACTGAGGAATCGAACCCAGGGCCTCATGCACACAAGGCAAGTGCTCTACCCCTGAGCCACCTTCCAAGCCCTCCAAGCACTGTTTTAAAGCATTGTCTGTCACTGTGCTGCCCAGGCCGGTCTTGGATTCTTGGACTTCGAGGTTGCTCCTGTCTCATCCTCTTGGCTAGCTAGGACTGCAGATGCTCAGCGCCACCCCGCCTGGCTGGACCCCCACACATGTGTGGGGTGCTGGAGATGGAATCTAGGGCACCCCACATTCGGCAGACGTTTACTGTGTGACTGAGTGGCACCCCTGGTTCCCAGACCAGGGCTACTCCGCTGTGCTTTATGTCTAGGTCTTTCTATGAAGCGAGGGAAATCCCTGGTCTGAAATAAATAGATAAGTAAGTATATTATGGTTTTGTGAACTCCAAGGAGAAATGGAGGCAGAGCTGTAAGCCGATCCTCGGGGTGGTGCCAGTGAGCCCTGGGGCTCCAGATTCACCACCATGACTTTGTTGGGACTTCCCCTCTTCCACCCTCTCTGAGCCAATGGGTGGGAGTGATAGTACTCCCCCCCCTACCCCAACCTCCCCCCTCACCTGCCTCCACCTCCCCCCCCACCTCCCCCCCACCCACCATGAGGCCCAACGTAAGTAAATCAAGTCAAAAGCCATTTTTTTTTCTCTTTTATTTTCTTGCTGGGGATTGAGCTCCCGGCCTTTACATGGGAGGAAATTTATTTCTCTGCCACCGAGTTAGACCCAGTTGTGAAGTTCCTCAAAATAATGCCACGCGTGTCTCTGTGTCTGTCTAGATCCGCACTCCATATTTAATTCTTCCAGCCTTGTAGACCATCTCCACCTAAGACTGGCGCGTTCTCATCTCTTACTCGTTATCTGTGTGTGTCGCACTGGGGAGTGAGGAATCAGATCAAATAGTAGTATCTCAGGGGTGTCTTCCCCCGTGACATTCTCCTGAAATGTTTCGCTGAGGAGGACAGCTTGCCCAGACATAATTCAGTGACTACACACCGCTCTCTCTCTCTCTCTATTTATGCTCCCGACTTAGAATTCTTTGGGGGGATGTAAGAAACAGGACGTGTGGATCTTCTGAGATTGAACAACATGCCTTAGACATGTCCAAACTGACTGTTTAAAAGAAACACTATTTTTCAAAAGTACTACCTAATGGGTGTATTTTTAAGACATAAAAACAAAGTAACAGTGACATTAATAAGACTTTTTTTTTTGACTCATGATACAGGCATTTAGGAACTTGTGCTGATTATGTTCTTATCACCGCAATGACTTAGAACATTTCTTTCTAATGTCTGGGTTTCAGTGAGTCCATGAGAAATCCTAATTATAACTCTAATCATTTTTGTTAATGTTCATATTAACTGTGACAGATCACGGCTTGTGGGCATGGCTGGAGTGATAGATTGCTTGTCTCACCCTGAGTTCAAGTCCCCATACTTCAAAAAGAACCAAAGCCAAACAAAGCCTGAAGCCTGGTTCCAGTGTGTGCAATGGTGGAAAGTCTTCGGAGCTGGCATGGCTCAGAATCAAGATCTGAGACTTCAGACTAAACCATTCATGTCTTTGAGTGTGTTTGTGCAGGGACTCAGAATCAGAAGGAATTAGAACTCAGAATTTGAAGGAACCGAGAAGGACTCACAATCTTCACCCTCATTCCCGTGTAACAAACGGCGAACATGAACAATGTTCTCAGCTCAGACCTGGGATGTGTCTCAGCCCTCACCCCCCTTTCCACGTCTGCAGAGCTCCGTCCGCATTGGTGTGGATTGCTCGGGCCGTAGTGAAGGTTTCATTGATAACTAAATAAATAAATCACGGCGTCACTGCGTAGCGGACTAAGGAATGACATCAGAAACGGCTCCTCCTGAGGAAACATTTTCTCAGGTTTTTTTTCTTCTTTAGTCGGCAGTAGTTGAGATAAAATTCAGTCTGTAGCAAAATATGAGGGAAAGCAAATCAAAGATGTTTCAGATGCCAAACTGGAGACCTCTGCTAGACATTCGTTCTCTGCCGTGGTTTTTTCTCCCCTCTGAAGTTGATTATTTTTAAAACAAGAAGACGAGGAAGACTAACCAGAAAGTTAGCAGGCATTAGATCCTGGCTTCAAACTTCAGTAGCACACACACACACACACACACACACACACACACACACACACACACACACACACACACAATTTAGTTTTTATATTTCATCATTGATAGTCCAGAATACAAGGCCACCCACCTCCACCCCAGATTTTGTCTTCTAAAGTGAGCACACACTTACCATGGAGGAGGCCAGTGCTTGGCTGCGTGGTTACTCATCAGCACTCTCCTTCTTGGTCTGTCCAGTGCGTGGCACACAGTCGGATCAGCTTTCGGGCATTTCTCAAGCCTGGGGACGTGAGCACACCCAGGGGTTGTGAGCTTCCCAGGGACGGTACTTCCTGCAGGCCCCAAATAATGGCTTCCAAATTCCACAAAAGCTTGCCAACTCTCTGAAGAGAAGAAATAAACACTATGGAGAAACCAAGCTAAGGGGCGATGCTCCTGGAGGGAGAGGTTTCCTTTGAGTTGATGAGAAACGGGCCTGTGTCTGCCCTGCCCTGGCTCCCTGTGGTGGTGGAGGAGGAGGAGGAGGAGGAGGAGGAGGAGGCGTCTGACGGTGTGGTGCGCTGTGTTCTGTTGCAGGTGTGTGAATACCCGGACGGGACCAAGTCGCTGAAGCTGGGCGACTTCGGGCTGGCCACCGTTGTGGAAGGCCCCTTATATACCGTCTGCGGCACGCCCACCTATGTGGCCCCCGAAATCATCGCTGAAACCGGGTGAGGCTCAGGCAGTGGGGGCTGGCGTGGGAAGAGTGGCTTCTGTGTGCACTGTGCCTGTGTCCTGTGCCTGGTGACCAGGAGCAGAAAGCCAGGCAGAGAGGGGTGGAGCCTGCAGTCTGACCTCAGGCTGAAGAGCTGTGTGCGTTTTTCTGGCCAAAAGCCCCGGGCTGGAACTTTAGAGCCAAGACCAGTGTCAAGCATTGGCCCTTTCACAGCACGCTGGAGGCTCATATCTGTCATCCTAGCTACTCAAGAGGCTGAGATCTGAGGATCGCAGTTCAAAGCCAGGAAAGTCCCCGAGACTCCAATTAACCACCAGAAAACCGGAAGTGGCGCTGTGACTCAAAGTGGTAGAGGGCTAGCCTTGAGCAAAACAGAGCTCAGGGACAGCGCCCAGGCCCTGAGTTCAAACTCTACGACCCACAGAAGAAGGGGGAAAAGTGAACTGGCACTTTTGCAGGAAGGGTAGGCCAGGGCAGCCACTGTATTCAAAATACACTGTGTAGAAAAGAAACTGCATAACTTGTAGGTGGGGAAGGGAAGGGAAGCTGGAGAAAATCAAAGGAAGGGGTGCAAAGGCCTGTGGAGCGTTGTACTCTTTTTTTTTTTTTTTTTTTTTTGGTCAGTCGTGGGGCTTGAACTCTGGGCCTGGGTGCTGTCCCTCAGCTCTTCAGCTCAAGGCGAGCGCTCTACCACTTGAGCTACAGCGCCACTTCCGAGCGTTGTACTCTTAACCTGACTTTTGAAATTGCAAACCCTTCGAGCAACTCCTTATTAATAATGATAAAAATGAATGTGCACACACACACACACACACACACACACACACGGATTGGTACTTTCTAACTGATCAAGATTGTGATTAGGTTAAGAAGAAAAGCAGAGGGCTTTGTCTGCAGGGTAATTCATTCATTCTTGTGGGGGAAACGGGAGTATGATCTCTCAGTGACCCAGAATCAAGGGCAGTTCCAGGGAGTCCTGCCATGCCTCTCCTTGTCTTGCAGCTACGGCCTGAAGGTGGACGTGTGGGCAGCGGGCGTGATCACGTACATCCTCCTGTGTGGATTTCCGCCGTTCCGCAGGTCAGTGCACGCGTGTGAGCAATCGCACACCTACAAACCAGTGTTCACTCATGGCAGAAACTGGCTGGCTGGTTAAAATTGGTATAAAAGTTTTTAAATGGAAAGCTTCTCTTTTTAAAAGTCATCGGTGTTTCAATTGAGTGTAAGGGGTTTTGTTGATAATTGCCAAGAAGCAGAATGACGCAGACACGCCGCTGTCTGTGTTTGCGGTCCTTTGGGCGTGGAGACAGACATTCATGGTGAGAACACGTAGTTCTGAGGGCATGCGCGGTTGAAACCACCCAAGGTTTCATGAAAGTCAGAGCATTGGTGACACTGGGGCTTCAACTCAGGGCCTCACAATTGCCAGGAAAGTGCTTTATTACTTAACCAAGCCTACAGTAGCCCCTGTTTTTTGTTGTTGTTGTTGTTGTTTGTCGGTTGTGGGCTTTGAACTCTGGGCGTGGGTGCTGTTCCTCAGCTCTTCAGCTCAAGGCTAGCACTCTACCACTTGAGCCACAGCGCCACTTCTGGCTTTTATTTTCTGCTCACGTGGTGCTGAGGAATGGAACCCAGGGCCTCATGCATGCAAGGCAAGCGCTCTACCACTGAGCCACCTTCCCAGTCCTAGCCCCCTGTTTTTGTTTTAAATCCTTTTTTTCCCCCCAGATAAAATGTCTCACATTCTCACCCCGGGGATCCTCAGACTGTGATCCTCCTATCCACGCCCAGACTGTGTGCTGAGTTGGGAGCTCACTAACTTTTTACCTAGAATGGTGTCAGTCAGCCTGATCTCTGCCCCCGTCCCCGCCCCCAGCCCCGTGAGTGTGGAATTCTGTGTGGAGGGAGAGCTCTGTCATCCAACTGCCAGCTCCTGATCTTCCTTCTAGGTGGGAATAACTAACTCAGTGGCCCCATCAGGACTTTCTTCTGGACGGACTCACCAGGGGCTTGGTGGTCTAGCCTGTCCTCTCATGTAGTTGACTCCCTGTCAGCTGGGACAGCAGGAGTAACTTGGCCAGTGTCTTTTCCTCTCTGAGGGGCTAGCCTGGACTGCGCACGGCGGTCGGTGTTGCCGGAGAGCGAGTTCCCATGCCAGTCACCGTGTCTGCTTGTCTCACACTTGGGGACGCCCCATTGGCTAACTCAAGCTGAACAGGTCCTTGCAGGGAGAGACAGCACTCGTGGTCACTTCACAGTCACACTGGGCCCTGGCTGGTTTTGGCAATGACATGTTGGGAACGCTAGTCAAGTGTAGAAAGGAGGTATGTTTAGAGAGCAAGGGACTCTGGGGCCCGGTCCATGGAGTCCCCCTCCCGTGGAGAGAGACCTCCCGGGAAAGGGTCCTGAGGACCAGCGTGAGGGGAACGTGTGCTCACCACGCCCTCTAGTGTTTCTCTGTATCAGTGCAGTCAGGGAGGAAGGCGATCTTTTATGTCTGGTGGCCTGTGTGTGTGTGTGTGTTGTTGTTGTTTTGTTGTTGTTGTTTGGTGATTTGTGTTCTGAGGGCATTTTATTTTTTAAAAAAAGAAAGCCAGATTCCTGTATGTATTATGGGCTGTTACTGAGCCAGGGCCTCTGGCGGGGTCTCTAGAGAAGGGGCTGTCTGATCAGGGGTCGACCAGCCGCGTTCTGAGAGCACAGCGGGTCATGAAACCGCAGCCAGCTTGCGTTGAAGCCGGAAGGAAATGTGCAGAAGAGAGTCTGTGGTGCTGGACTATGGCGCCTGTGTCTCCCAGCACGGGGGCATTCAGGGTAGACTTCACAAGCTACATAACATAAAATTGTATAAAGAACATGATAATTCAGTGACAAGTGATTATGGTATCAAGTGGATTATCTACATAAAATTTTACCTAAGGCCAAACAAATACTTCACAGCATTTTCTGTTTTATTCAACAGACAACTTCAAAGCATTTGAACGGAAATTATTGGGAATTTCTAGTTCAGTGTCCCTCAGCTGTGTCATCTTACTCTTTCTTCTTTCTGGGTTTTGATGTTCTCCCTCCCTCCTCCTCCCCGCCTTCTCTCTCTCTCTCTCTCTCTCTCTCTCTCTCTCTCTCTCTCTCTCTCTCTCTCTCTCTCTCTCTCTCTCTCTGTTTTTCTCTTTGCCACATCACATTAATTTTCACTCAGGTGGTGATTTGGTTTCCAGAGGTGCCCTAAATTTTTGTTGTTGCCAAAGCAAGTCTATTCTTACAGTGTCTTGATGTTCCTGCACACACTCACACACACACACACACACACACACACTCACACACACTCACACACACACACTCATGGGCACACGGGCACAGGGAAATATTTGAACAGCCTTTCTGAAGTAGATTCTGACAGTGTCAGGCTACCATTTCTGACCTGAAAGTCAGAAGGTAGTCTGTCACTGAAAGAGACTTGGCCTGACTCCTTTATTGTTGGAGGATTTTCTTCAGGGCTTGTTTTCAATGTGATCCAAAGATGGTTTGGCTGGGCACCCATGGTGCATGCCTGTAATCCTAGCTACTCAAGATCTGTGATCTGTGATCGTGATCGAAGCTAGCCCAAGCAGGAAAGTCTGTGAGACTCTTGCCCCCAAAGAACTACTCAGAAAAAGCCGAAGTGGTGCTGTGTGACTGAAAATAGTAGAGCATTAGCCTTGCACGCAAAGAGGCTCAGGGACAGCGCCCAGACCCTGAGTTTAAGCAAAAAAATAAAAACCAAAATGAATCAAGGACTTTTTTGTTTTCCAAAGAAGCGCTCTGGAGGAGAGCAGCCTGGCGCCAGGTGTGCCTGCTACAGTGGGGATTCGATCCCGTGGCTTTCCTTCCTTGACTATGGGGAAGGATGAATTAGCGTTAGCTCCCGGCTCTTCTAGTGGTATCCTGGCTTTGGTAATTCACACTATTGATCTTCTGGGGTGCCATCCTAATTGCTGAGCCCCTCCCCCCACCAGGGTCTTGTTTGTTGACTAGGCCTGGATTGCCAAGAGCACCCCACCCCCCACCCCCGGAAGCTGCTGTAAATGGCTGCTGCACTTAGACTTGGGCTTTTAGTGATTTATTGACAAAATCAAACTACACAGATTCACAAGAGATCTGGGATTGGGAGGGGACAGGGGGGGATGGGAAGAAATAAATAGCACAGTCAGAAGGATGGCTGAAGGGACGATTCTGGAAATAGATAATATTTTCTCTTTCTTCGGACACGGTCTGCCATTCCCTGGTTTTCTAAAGGTTTCTGTAACATCTCTTGTGTCCATAAGTATGTTCTATGCTTGTTTTGAGTGGAACTCAATCCGCAGGGACACGGGGAAAGAAAACATAGAAATCACCCAAAGGAAATCCCTTCCCCGAGGGCAGCGGAGGCCTGACCCGACTCTTTCTCTCCTCGCCCTTGTTTCTCACCCTGCCCAGGCCTTGCGCAGTGCTGTCCGCCATAGATACCAACCAACTCTCCTCTGTGTGTGTGTGTGTGTGTGTGTGTGTGAGAGAGAGAGAGAGAGAAAGAGAGAGAGAGAGCTTGAACTCGGGGCCTGGGTGCTGCCTTTAGTCCCCCCCCTGCTCTAATCTGGAGTTCTACCACTTGAGCCACAGCTCTAGGTTTTTTTGGTTGTGATGAGAGATTAGAGTCTCACAGACTTTTGTGCCCAGGCTGTCTTCGAACCGCAATCCTCAGATCGCCCTTTCCCGTGTAGCTAGGACAACAGGCGTGAGCCACCAGCGCCTGACTAATCGTAGGACAAAACCAAGCTGCTGTTCTCATTGCTGGAGCCCTGGCTGTGCAGGATCTGGTTCTAGAGACAGGCCGTGCTCAGGCTTCATGTGTCATGTTTTGGGGGACGGTGGGGAGTTACGAACACTCCGAAGGCCCAGCGGAGAAATTCCAGGAAATTGGCCACACTCGACAGGCAGTCTTGGGCCTCTGTGCTGGATTTGGATCTTGATCGCACCAGTTCCAGAATGTTCCGTGCCTTCACCCTCACAGCCGCAGCCTCCGCCCTGGGGGTACATGGATCTTTTCCAGGGGGGTTTTAGGTTTCTCTGATGCCTTCTACCCAAAGTGTCTTTTCCTGTCCAGGCTCTATGTAGGGTGTAGTGGTGAGGCGGGGGGGGGGGGGGGTCCACCGAGGAGCCAGGGCTGCGGGGGGGGGGGGAGGTTCTGGCTGGTATCTTGTGGGCTCTTTCTCCCTCACACTGAGCGCAGGTGATGAGCAGTTCTAGCTTTTTCCAGGTTCCACACGCGCTCTCCCTTTCCCACAGACTTGGCGCTTCTGTTCTGCTCTTTGCCGTGTTTTGACTTTGGTTTTTTAAAGTTTAAACTCAAAGTTAACATGCAAGCCAAGAGCCAGTGGCTCACGCCTGTCATCCTAGCTACCCAGGAGGCTGAGATCGGAGGATCACAGTTCAAAGCCAGCCTGGGCAGGAAAGTCATCTCCAATGAACTACTTCCCGTAAAAGTGGAGATAAAGGTGTAGCTCAAGTGGTAGAACACCAGCCTGGAGCAAAAATAGAAGCTCAGGGGTAGTGCCTGGTCCCTGAGTTTAAGACCCAGGATCACCTGTGTGTACACACACACACACACACACACACACACACACACACACACACACACACACACACCAGCATACATTAGTGGAGGAGGGAGTTTGTTGTGACATGTCCACACACACACCATGCATTCCAGCCCCTCACGCCATCCCCCTCCCTTACTCCCTCTTCTCTCCAAACCATCCCACAGATTGCATCAAGCAACTTTGACCACATCCCACTCGCTTGCTCCTTTGTCAGCGCCCCCTTTCCCTCCCTGCCCCCCCTTGCTACCTGTGATTTTGGCTGTTTCATTGGAAGTGTGAAGAAGGGAAAGTCAAGTCGCTTTGACTCAGATCTGCTACTTTTCAAGTCTCATTACCGTGAGAGAGAAGTGGGGGCAGATGCTAAAAATGTTTCCCCCCAAAATGAAGATTTCCGTTATTTATAGTGTTCTCGTTTTCACCCTCAAGTCTGTCTTTCTTGTGGTCAATATCCATGACGTGGAATTCACCATCCTAACCAGCCCCCCGACTCCCGTGTGGAGTCCAGTGTGCCCAGCCCAGTCCTCCTGGGCTCAGGTGATCTTCCCATCTCAACCTTCCAAATAGCCGGGACTACAGATGTGTGCCACTACGCCCAACTTTCATATTAACTGTTTCTTTGGGCTAATACCTAAGAGGAAACATGTGTTTCCCTACATGCAGTTATTGTTGTGGTGTTGTACACCCAGAGACTGACCCCTTGCCGTCCTTCCCGTGGGAGTGCGTGGTGACGTGGACTTCTCTTCCATTTCTCTGTCCCTCACACAGTGAGAGCAATCTCCAGGAAGACCTGTTCGAGCAGATTCTGGCCGGGAAGCTTGAGTTTCCAGCCCCCTACTGGGATAACATCACTGACTCTGCCAAGGTAGTGGGCTAGCCTGTGACCTGGGGTTGTGTTCCACTGCAGCCAACCCCGCTTCCCTAGTCTCTGAGCTCTTGGTTTATTCACGGCTCGTTTGTTAGGTGGCCATCAGGATATGAGAAGGAGCTGTGAGAACCCCATGAAATGTTGGTACTGACCCAGAAGTGTCAGGGTTCACGTCACTTGGGGGGGTGCATGGGCGCCTTCTGTGCTCTTGTACTGCTGCTGTGGCAATGAAAGCCTCATCTGTGGAAGTTTCTGGAAGGTCCTGGGCTGCGGGCGGTGCTGTCTGGCTCCGAGCACTGGATGCGTTGCGTGTGTCTGCTGACCGCCGCGCCGCGCTTGTGTGCGGTGTCCGCTTCTTCCGCAGGAGCTGATCACTCACATGCTGCAGGTAGATGTGGACGCGCGGTGCACGGCGGGGCAGATCCTCAGCCACCCCTGGGTGTCAGTAAGTACCCCCCCACCCACCCCCCGGGCCGGACGCCCACGGGACAGGGGTCTCCTCGCCGTGTCCTCGGCCCTGGCCAAGTTGTGCGTTCAAGTTCAGAGGCGGTCAGGATGTCTGTCCCCCCCAGGGTGCAGCCAGCCCAAGGGGAGCCCCTGGGAGGAGGCAGCAGGCTCCAGGGTCCCCGACTTTTCCAGCCTGCTCTGTGAGTAACCTGGGCAGGTCCCCAGCCCTTTCTGGGCCTCAGTTTCCTCATCTACTTTTTGTTTTGGGGGGGGAGTCAGTCGTGGGGCTTGAACTCTGGGCCTGGGCGCTGTCCCTCAGCTCCTCAGCTCAAGGTTGGTGCTCTACCGCTTAAGTCACAGCACCACTTCTGGTTTTCTAGTGGTTTATTAGAGATAAGAGTCTCACGGACTTTCCTGCGCAGGCTGGCTTTGAACCTCCATCCTCACAGCTCAGCCTTCTGAGTAGCTAGGATGACAGGCGTGAGCCACCAGCGCTGAGCTACGATACTCTTTTAAGAGACTCAGTGTCTCACATTCTGTAGCTCATGGGTGAGTGTCACCCGGGCTGTTGGATGGAGACGCGTCCCTCCCATCCCTCCCTGCGTCCCTTCAGTGAGGGCTGTGGTGGCGCCCTGGGCGTAGGAGAGACACGGGGGGACCGAGTGGCCATGGCTGGGGAGTTTGTGCTCCCTTGTTTCCAGGAGTTCAATTCCTTCACCCAGGGCTTGGGCTCGTGGGGGCTCCGGGCTCTCTTTCCCTCCCCGCCCATGGCTTCCCCGCGCTGAATCACTAGGCTTTTGCACCAAATGCCATAAAGAACAACAACTAAACGAATTCACTCTTTTTCTTGCCTCGGTGCCGGTGGTGGAACCCGGGGCCTGACGGAGCCTGGCGTGTGTGGCCCTCGGCTCCACTCCAGACCTCGTTTTTTTAAGCAATACCCAGGCTGTGATCTTCCTACCTCAGCTCCTGAGGTGCTGGTACTACAGGTGTTCATGAATGCACTGGGCACGAATTCTTTATTAAAATTATGAGTGGTCAACCCGTTTTTATGTTTCCATGGGACTGTTTTTGTGCTAAAGTAGGTGCCTTGGTGAGGACCTCAGATGGGAGCCAAACAATCCTGTCTTCCTCTGTGCTGTTGGAGACTTCTATTCCCCTCCTTGTCTAGTTCTGAAGAGTGGAGTGAGTGGTCCAGGGTCTTTCTGGGATGTGGCACTGCTGAATAACTGTGTGTGTGTGTGTGTGTGTGTAAGTGCTGTCTCCCCAGACGCGCTCTCCAGACCCAACCATTACATTTTTTTTTCTTTTTTTGTCAGTTGTGTGGCTTGAACTCGGAGCCTGAGCACTGTTCCCGAGCTTCTTTTGGCCAAGGCTAGCACTCTATCACTTGAGCCACAGCACCACTTCTGGTTTTCTGGTGGTAAATGCCAGCCCCAGCTGGCTTTGAACTGTGGCCTTCAGCTCTCTGCCTCCTGAGTAGCTAGGGTTACAGCGTGAGCCACCTGACACCCATTACATTTGAAAGATCATTGTTCCCCTAGTTCTATGGCCTGGACGGTCTGTTTAGGAAGGGGTCAGGAGGTCGGGGGTGGGGAGGGGCTTGGGAAAAAAACTCATCCAATGTGGGGATCGGAACTCACTCGGTTTGCTTCTTTTCCCCCTCGCAGGATGACGTCTCCCAGGAGAGTAACATGCAGGCTGAGGTGACAGGTAAACTCAAACAGCACTTTAATAATGCGCTTCCCAAACAGAACAGCACCACCACCGGGGTGTCCGTGATCATGGTGAGTGGGGCGTGGGGTTCTGTCGTGGGGAGCCCAGCCACTGGCCTGTCGGAGGTAGCGACCCCGGGGGCCCTCGCGTGCACGCTGTGCCTCCCGTGCTCCCCACTTTGTAGGCCCACGAGGGGCCCCGGGCGTCTCTAATCCAGGGCTGCGCAGGGACCAGCGAGGCCTTGTGCATTCTGTGGGAGGGCAGACAGTAAAGGGCGGGGCCCTGCGCCCCGGCCCCTCCCACCCCCTCCTCCCATGCACCCCCTCTCTCTAGACAAAGCCAGGTGCAGACTGGGTCTGGGGACACCCCCTCTGGGAGATTTTAGGGTGATCACACAGCAAACACAGGAAGGCCTGGAATTCTAGGGTAGCAGTGGCCTCGTGCAGATGGCCTGAGAGGACCTGAGCTGTCACAAGAGTTGAATTTAAATACTGACAACAGAACTAAGTGGATGGAGCCCCGGGGCCATCTGCCTCCCCTGACAGCCGGGAAGGGTTAGAGCGTTAGGAATCGCTGTACCCAGGCTGGCACGCAGCTCATTGGCAAAGTACATGGAAGGCCCTGGGTGCAAACCGCAGCGTGCGCGCACGCACGCACGCACGCACGCACGCACGCACGCACGCACACACGCACGCACGCACACACGCACGCACACACGCACACACACACGCACACACACACACACGCACACACACACACACACACACGCACACACACACACACACACACACACACACACACACACACACACACACACACACACACACACACACACACACACACACACACACACACACACCCTGTTCTGTGTGTAAAGCAAAACCCCAGGAGAGGGTGGGAAGACCGGGAAGCAAGTTCCCTTGCTGTCTGTTGAGTAGCTCAGACTGAGCGGAAGCGTTCAGCCTGTGCCCAGCACCTAGAAGCCTTGTGTGTCTTCTCTCCGGGTGGGGGTGGGGTGGGGGGCAGAGGGCACAGGCGTGTGCCCACACTCCGCACCCAGCCTCAGCCCAATTCCATGCCCACCCGCACACTGCGGTGGGACACGCCCCACGCGAGCAACGCGCAAGTGGGGGTCTTCCATTGGCTGAGGGCTGATCCCGCAGCCCAGCATCAGAGCCCGGAGCTTGCATGGGGCGTGTCTGGTCTTGGACGTCCAGGGTGGCTGGTGCAGTGTCGGCCGGTGTGTGTGCCCCACGGCTTCCCGATACCCCTTAGCAGGGTCGCAACGTTGCCCACGTCCCTTATGTGGCTGGTGCTGGTGTGGAGGAGATGCCACCTGGCACCGCCAAGGTTGGGACCATCAGAGAAATCTGGTCTCTGCCAAGCCCTTACTTTGGCGGCACAGAAACTGGCCTGTGCCTTTGGCCAGGGCAAGGCGTGGGGACATGGGCACAGACACATGAGCCCTCTCCTCGTCTCCTCCACGACCACATGCCAGTCGTCCATCTCTGGCACTGTCCCTTAGCTTTTTCACTCAAGGCTGGTGCTCTGCTACTTGACTCACAGCTCGGTATCTGGCTTTGGGGTGGTTAGTGGGAGATCAGAGTCTCACAGACTTTTCTGCCCCCACTGGCCTTCACTGGCGATCCTCAGATCGCAGCCTCCTTAATTGCTCAGATTACAGGCATGAGCCACTGGCACCAGCTTCCAAGCGGAAGCCTTTACTAAGGAGCCAGGGCCTGGTCAGCCAGCCTAGGATAAGAAGAGGTGGCTGTGTTGGATGGGGCGTGGTTTCAGAGAGGCCAGTGGGTTTGGTGACCTCTGGGGAGAGGCGAGCCTGGGAAAGGGCTGCCCTGCCTTCTGCCAGCCTGAGAGGCCGGGCAGGGAAGGACAAGCCTTCCCTCCACTGAGTGCTGGGGGTGGGGGTGGGGGAGAGGGCCTCTCAGCTCCGGGGTGGGGTGGGGCTGGGCTCTGCTCAGGGGGTGACCGGGGAGCCCCCTTTTTAAGGCAGACAAAAGTGTGTTGCGATTGTGTCGCTTCCGTTGACAGTAAGTGTGGTTTCTGTCCCCGCTTCTCTTGCCCTCCTGCCTCTCCCGCTGCCTGCATTGCTTCCCTGCCCTAGGTCCCCGGCCACGGTATGTACTAACTCACTGCTCTGCCTCGCCCCCTCTGTGCTTGTGGCGGGAAGAGAAAAGGAGAAATAAGTGCCCAGAAAAGCATGCGCCGGCCCCCCTGGGGGGCTTGGTGCGGCGGGTCCCGGCGGGGTGTGGGAGGTCGATTTCTCCCGGCTCATTGACATCGTCCTTGAACACACCAAATGCCCTGAGCTTGGCCAAGGCCCGTGGAGCACACAGCCCCGAAGGCAGCCAGCTGAAAGGGCTCAGAAAGCGCCAGGCTTTCTGTGGTCAGTGTTTAAAAGGACAGGAAGACGCTGGGCGTCGTGACTCACACCTGTAATCCTAGCCACTTAGGAAGCTGAGATCTGAGGATTGTGGTTTGAAGCCAGCCTGGACAGGAAAGTCTGAACCACCCAAAAGCCAGAAGCAGCGCTGTGGTAGAGTGGTAGAGTGCTCGCCTTGAGCACAGAAGCTCAGGGGCAGCCCAGGCTCTGAGCTCTTGTCTCGGGACTAGCAGGAAGAACCTGGAGACAGAGCTCACCAGCCCTCCTCAGCACTGTGCTTTGAAGCTCGCTGTGCTGGGGCTGCCCGCCCCTACCATGCTGCCAGGCAGGCAGCTTGCAAGCCAGCATGGATGCAAGGAGAAACCCAACTAAAACAAAGAGAGCAGGACGCGGGCTCCTCAGAGCCCGTTTTACAGACGATCCAGCCTCTTGGGTTGTTAGGGGTTATTTTATTACCACCATTATTATTATTTCTATAATACACTAATAAGGTCTCCCTCGGTGACAGACTCTTCAGCCAGGCAGGTTTGCTGTTTGCCCCAGGTGTGTTCTGAGCCTGGTGTGAGCAAGGTGCTGGGAATTCTGGTCACAAGCACATGGGGGGGGGCTCCCCAAACCATCACCTGTCTGCGAGGTCTCCAGTGGGAGCTTGAGGTTATTTCTCCTCTTCTGTTCCTGAGCCTTGTGCATGCTCTGTGGTGCTTTCTGTGGCCATCAGCGCTGGCCGGGCCGGGCTCACACGCAGCCTCCGCTGGTCTCTTCTAGAACACGGCTCTAGATAAGGAGGGCCAGATCTTCTGCAGCAAGCTTGGCCCCGACAGCAGCCGGCCCGCCACCGCCACACCCGCGGAACAGATCTCACCAGCCCCCGCCTCGGCCGAGGAGCCCTCCGCAGCCCTTCGGGGACCCCCCACACCTCCTGGTCCTCCTGCAGCCCCCGGCTGCCCACCGCGGGCAGGGACTTGGCGCCGCCACCGAGACTGACCCGTGCAGAAGGCGCCACGCGGGGAAGGCCACGGCGGCAGCTTCTCCCTCCACTGGCACCGCTCGCTGGGCTCCCTGAGGCCCCATCAGCGTGACGTGTGTCACAGCACCTGTGTCCAGCCGGAGGGCGTGTCTCCACGTCACCCAGACAACACACAGCTCTTTTCCTGACTGTCACGGCCACGTCCGATGATCCAGGCTCCCCGGCCTCACAGTGGACGCGTGTCTGCCTCTGTCCCTTCGTGAACGTCCCCGTGCCAGGTGGCATGCCACCTTCCCCTGCAGGGGACCACCAGCGGGGCCTGGGGTCCTGCAGGACACGAGCACCCCAGGGGGTCAGTGGCTCATGGCCATGGGTTGCAGACTTTCGAGAGGTGCTTGCAGCGGCTCGGTGGTCGGCTCGGGTGCTGGGCTCACCGACTTTGGCGGGGTATTTATTTGTACACGGGCCACAGAGGCCACTGCTTCCCGGGGAGCCCGCCGAGGTCCTGCGGGGACGGGCGGGCGGGAGGTGCTGCTCAGACACCCTGTGACCTTCTGGAAGGCTGCTGGCAGTTTTTCCTTTTCTGCATCGCCCAATCCTTTTTAATAATTGTACATAAGCCTCATCTTGGCGGCACCTGCTCATCTTCGAAGCCGGTGAGCCCTCCTGTAGTTGCTTTTCGTTGTTAGATTTTTTTTGCCTTCTACAAGTGTCCCCCGCCCCCCCCCCCCCGCCCCCCCTGCAATAAAACGTTCCCTCTTCGGAAAAGCCATTGGGCCTGGGCAGGGGTTTCAGTGTGGTTGCTTTGCAGAGGCTGAGTGACCAGCTGGGGGTGGGGGTGGGGTGGGGGTGGGGTAGGGGTGGGGGTGGGGTGGGGGTGGGGTATGGGGGGCGCTTGGGGGCCAAGCCGGGGAAAGCACACACAGCTGTGTGTTTGAGTTGTGATGGCAGGCAACAAAAACACCAAGCATAACCCAGTTTCCCAGCAGAGGGAGCTCAGGAACTGACAGCAGGAAGATTGGGCCTTAGGGAACCGGGCTCAGGACAGCT
This sequence comes from Dipodomys merriami, assembly GCF_024711535.1. Lineage (NCBI taxonomy): Eukaryota > Metazoa > Chordata > Mammalia > Rodentia > Heteromyidae > Dipodomys > Dipodomys merriami. The sequence continues at coordinate 9,359,297 of NW_027202826.1, forward strand.
GGTCTGTGTCTGCCTCTCTGTCCCTCGCAGAGATTCTGCATGTCTGTCTGTCTGTCTGTCTTGTCTCAGAGATTGTGTCCCCCGCCCCCCCCAGCAGGCCTCATAAGCTGTAGCTCCCTCCCCCGCCCAGCCTGTGGCTCCCCTCACCCTGATCTTCCTCTGTCCCCCCCCCACACCCAGCCTGTGGCTCCCCTCACCCTGATCTTCTGCTGTCCCCAGCTTCTCTCAAGGGTTTTCAACTCTAGGACTTGAAAGCACGTGATCTGACTGATCACATCGCTGCCTGAGCGCTGTTGGGTGTGGAGCCGGCCATGCGGGCGGTTGGTTCTTTATTCACTGTTTTAGGGTCTTTCCCTTCTTGGAAGTAGGATGTTTTGAAACTCGCGGGCCTCTTGCCTCCCCTGCTGGAGGCTTGTTTGGTACAGAACTGGGCTCCATGCTGTATCGGGGCTGGTCACAGCAGAGAACTGTGTGGCAGAACTAGCTAGCTGAGGGGCTAGCACCTTTGCTCGTCGTCTGGCTTTTGCGGGTGGGAAAGGTGGCCGTGCTCATGGAGTTCTGGACAGTGTGACGGCCCGTGAGGAGGCCGTGACCTAACTCCCACGAGGAGCTGTCACCCGGCCCAGGGGTGGCTTCTTTGTGCAGGAAGGAAGCGCACTCCCGCCTTCTGGCCAGCCTGGGTGGCAGGGATGGAGGGCAGGCAGGACTGGAAGGACCTGGAAGGCTCCAGAAACCACACGCATTGAGCGATCACATCAGAAACAGGCCAGGGAAGCTCAGCCCCATGTCAGTCTTAACAGCTGCCTGCCGAGTAACTTGTTACCTGTGAACGGTGAAGTGTGGGTGCAGTCCAGCTGTACCCCAAGATCCTTGGCCAGGCCTTGTAGACCTTTTGTGCATGGCCACAGCCGCTTCCCTGCTCCTCTGACAGGCATTGAGGTCCAGCCCCCCCACCCCCCAGGCAATCCGGGCCTGAGTGAGCAGCCACGGCGCGCCCACAGGGTGGACGGCCCTCTTCCTGTTTTGTTTGCCAAGTGGAACTGAAGTGTGAGGCTCCTTCAATAGGCAAAGTAGGTTGTTTGGGCTGATTTATAAAAGACACTTGGCGTAGTCTGGGAACGAGGCCCATCCAGGAACGTCCGTCTACATTCGTATTTGCGTACGTCAAAATGACATTTCATTCTATCACCTCCGAAGCCGCCGGCTGTCTCCCAGGCATTTCCTAAATGTGGTATTTCCCATAGTCACGAACGCAGACAGGATCGGCGGTGCTTCCGTGAGGATGAATATATCAAGCAGGAATCCCCGGAATATCTTGAGACAATGCATGTGAGGAGCCGCGAATTTCCTGCATGGTTACCAACACCAGCCACCCCCCCCCTCCATTGGGGTTCCCTCAGCCCCCAACTCCCACCCCTACCCTTGGACTTTTTCCTTGGTTTACATTAATTGCTTTACCTTTTTAAGAAGCCTAATTCGATGAAACAGGCAACTGCTGAATTCACCCTGAAGAAATGCGCTTTGCTCAGCAGATCTTTGTGAGAGCCACTGATATTTTTGTGGGGTCCTTTTGTTCATTTTTCATCGTGGTAAGATCTAGAAGCAACAGTGGCATGCCATGACCTGTGCTCCAGAAGGTTGCACAGCCGCTGCGCTGGGCTTCTGGGGCTTCTCCCGGGGCTCTGCGGTGTGATGGCCCAGCAGGCCTCCCGCTCGCTCCAGAGCAGCTCAGGAACCGGTGATTTTAAGGCGCGCCTCCCCTCCCCCACAGTTACATCTCCTCTTTGTCTTCTGCACGGTTTATGATGACGGGTCTGGGGACATGTGACATAGCATCCACTGCAGGTCACTTGTGGGAGTCATGTGACAGGGAGACAGCTGGCCGAGGAAACTGTCCCACTTTCAGTGGGGTCTGTCTCTGTCTGCCTCTCTTGCCCACCACTCTGTTTCTCGCTCTGTATATTGATCAACTATGATTAAACCACAGCTTGGCATTTGATATTTCAGAATAACTTCTATCCTTGTGTAAAAATTATTTTTTTTTGTTTTTTTTTTTTGGGTCCGGTCGTGGGGCCTGAACTCTGGGCTTGGGCGCTGCCCCTCAGCTCTTCAGCTCAAGACTAGTGCTCTACCACTTTGAGCCACAGCGCCACTTCTGGCTTTTTTCTTTTTGCTTATGTGGTGCTGAGGAATCGAACCCAGGGCCTCAGGCATGCAAGGCAAGCGCTCTACCACTGAGCCACCTTCCCAGCCCCCTTGTGTAAAAATCATTAGTAAAAAAGATATTTCCAACAGTCCAATTACAAATTCCATTTTATTCACTTTTACTGTCAAACTAAATTATTCTTTCTAAATCTTTAGTTAGAAAACACCTGAATGTGTAGCGGGGGAAGGCGAGCTGCACAGGAAACAGAATGTCAGCTGCCGCTTCAAGTTCACAACATACAAAGAGTTTATTTATGTAGTACAGACCTTGTCTCAGATATTTTTACAGAGTTCTCATGTTTTCATACAGCAATCTACTAGAAAAGTAGAATTATACAACACCAAAATAACATTGTTTCTTAGTACAAATTGCTAATCAAAAGGAAGGTGGAGACAGGTGGGTGGAAGATGATGGGCGTGGCCCCACAGCTGCCCCCCCCCCCCCCCCGCTGGGGCAACCTGGGGCAAGCTTTGGGACTCACATTTACTTTCAAAGGAAAACACACTCGAGCCCAAGGGGGTTCACTGCATCATCTTGTTGTGCCACCAGGAAGACAGATCGCAGGATCTTTTTGAGCAGGACAGGACAGGAACCACTTCACACTCGCCATAACAGAGACCCTTCACGCCTACCACACAGTAAAGTCAAATCGCCTCCCCCAAACCATAATTTTCTATGTCTAAAAACATGCTTGAAGAATAACAATATAGAAATTATTCGTTGAGATGTTTTTCAATTACATTTGCCATAATTTAAACATTACTATTAAAATCTCAGAAATTTCAGCACTGAAGAAGCACAATTGTTTGGGAAAATCCAGGACAGGAAGGAGAGCATACAGCTCCTCCACCAGCGCGCTCCCGTCCCCACTCCAAAGCCATGGGTTCCTCCAGACTACCGTGCGCAGAAATGGGGTTCTGTAATGTAGCTAGAACAAGTGGGCTTATTTCCCCACATATGTTTCCATAATTGGTGAAAATAGACTTCTCATTATGACTAAAAATATAGATTTTTTTTTAAACTACGAACCCAGCAGCCAGTATTCTGCTTTGCTATTTGTCCCTACCCCCACCCCAAAGTCAAGCAAAGTCTACAAAAATAGCAATTAACTTCAAAAAATATTTTGCTTCTTCAAGCAAATTTCGGTTACATTCAGTGGTGACAGCTATTTCTGCAGGGTCGCTGCTGGGCCGGGGCCGCCGCGGGCAGAGCCTGGGCACAGTGGCGCCCTCAGTAGCGGGTTTGGTATTCGTGATGCCATCGGTTGAAGTCGTTGTAGAACAGAACGATGCTTCCGGAAGCCATGCCTGCGATAATGCACCTGGGAGAAGCAGAAAGAGGGGCTCAGAGGTGTGTTCCCGCCTACAGAGCCGTGATCTCTCTCTCCCTCCCCCCTCTCTCTTTCTCTGTCTCCCTCCCTCCCTCTCTATTTCTCTCTCCTCATAGCAGGGATTGAACTCAGGGCCTTGTGCTTGCTAAGCAAATGCTCTACCACGAAAGCCATACCTTTTGCTTTAATCCATTTTTCAGACTGGTCTCCTGCTTTTGCCCAGGCCAGTCTTAAGCCTCCTATAACTACCACCAGAGCATCTGGGATTATAGGCATGCTCTACCATATCTATCCCAGTTCATATTTTGTTCACTGAAATACGCACCTGAGTAAGCTCAGAGCGCTGCCTCTGACATGCCATAGCTCATGCCCACACCCAGGTCACCTTTTTGTGGAGGGACAGGTACTGACAGGGCAGGTAAGATGTCACTAAAGCCTCAACAGACTCAATGATTTCTAGAGGGTTGGGCTGCTGAGACTTGTCTTTTATATGGGTATGAGGATCAAAGAGACAAAGCAATGTAGGAAAGTTAGGGAGATTTCACCTCTGAATCGATGATAAGTAAAAAGGACCAGGCATGGTGGTTTACCCCTGTAATCTCAGGGAGGCAGAGATCATGATCTGAGGTGACCCTGGGTGGAAGCTTTCCAAGTTTCCTCCTCACCCCACCCCCCAACACACACACACACACACACACACACACACACACACACACACACACACACACACACACACACACACACACACACACACACACACACACACACACACACACACACACACACACACACACACACCCAAACCAGTAAGCCAGACGCAGCCGTGTGAACTGTCCCCTCAGCTGTGGGGAGACATGCATCGGAAGATGGTGGGTCGGAGCGGCCCAGACAAAAACGTGAGAACCTACTTGAAAATCACAAGTAAGAAGGACTAAAGGTATGGCTCAAGTGGAAAAATACCTGCCTGCCAACACAAGGCCCTGGGTTCAAAGCCTGCAGATGGTGATTTGGGCTGGGCTCTCCGTTGGGGCCTGACCCCACACTCCAGCCACTCCAGGCAGTGACCGCTAAGGCCGCAGTTGCTCCCTGTCCCCGAGGCGGTGGCACAGGGCAGGGACGGGAGCAGCGTGGGGACAGGGGAGAGGCCAGCCTGCATCACGGCTGCTCCGGGGCACAGCCTGCGGCATAACCCTTCCTCGGCAGTTTGGCTTCCCCCACGCATTAGGAAGCTAGTGTCTTTCCAGTGGCTCCTACCAAGACTGGGAACTGAGATGTGCCACAGAAGAGAGCCAGCACGAAAGAGGGTAGATGTGAGGGCCTGAACTCTAAGGAATACAGACACAGAATGGTCTTTCCCTCATCTGTTACTACTTCAAGAGATTCAATTCTCCACTCCAGGGCCAGAGATGGGTGGAGCAGCTAGAAAATATGGCCCAAGTTCAAGCCCACGACCGACCAAAAAAAATTAAATATATATATATATATACATATATGTGTGTGTGTATATATATATATCTCCCATTACCTTCCAGCTACCCGAGACTATGTCAGAGTTTTAAACACAAAGAATTTGGAAGTGAAAGAATAAGAAAAAAGAGACAGCAGAAGTGGTTGTGCTAGTATTAGAAAGAAATAGACTTTAAGTCAAAAAGTGTTAGAAACACTCTTTACTGCAGCCAGGAAACAACTGCATTATGCATTAAACAGCTGAGCCCCAAGTATAGGGAACAAATATTAACAGAATGGAGGAGAAAGAACACATGCTTCTACAACAATAGGCTGGAGATTTTAATACCGTATTTTCAAGAAGTAAGCAGGCCCATCAGACAGACAGGAAGGAAGCAGAGGGCCTGAACAGTCCTAGAGGACACACTGGACCCAGACGCGTTAGCTTACACTAGCCACAGCGTGTGGGAGTGCGGCAGTGCCCGGGAAACAGCTCCCAGGGTAAGCCACGCTAGGCCCCAAAACACGTCTTCACCATATAGAAATAAAGATACCATACATCTTTTAAAAAGGTATCAGAATGAAACTAGAAACTAATAAAAGAAAAGGCGGAAAACCCACCAAGAGGTAAAAATGAAAAAGTAGGTCAAAAAGAAATTACAAGGGAAAGCAGAAAATATCCCGAGACAAATGAAAACCCAACATGCCAAAACTCGCCAAAACATGCCAAAGCTTGCCAAAACACATCAAAAGTTTCAGGCTGATACGAAAACAGGGAATTCACAGGTATAAACACATACTCTGTAAAAGAAGGAAATCTTTATACTTTAAGGATCTAGGAAAGAAGAGCAGACTACATCTAGAGCTAGCAGAAGGAAAGCAGATAAATAATAAGGGGAAAAACCCCTATAAAACAAAAATAGGTCTTTGAAAAAAGATGAATAAAGGAAAAAGGCAGCTCCAGAAAGCAAAGTAGGGATAGCACTACAGATTGTGCAAACTAACAAAGAAGATAGTTCACTGTGTAGGAGATGATCAGAATCTGGATAGCCCAAATGAAGTGAACACATTCTGAGAAACAATATACCAAATGTGAATCATAAAGACACGGACAACGAACAGGCATCTGATGAGTAAGGAGACTGAAAAAGGGATGCTTAAAAATAAGAAACCAAACAAAAGAGAAAAACAACTTCCACCAAGGAGAAGTCCTGGGCCATACAGCTTCGCTGATGAATTCTATCAAAAACAGAATAGGGGGAAGGCAAACAATGAGTCTAGCATTTCCTTGACCCCCCCAAAGCTAGAAAAAGAACCCACACCATCCGACAGGGCAGACCAACATTCTTTGTGAGTGTGGATCCACGATACTAACCAACTAGACTCGACAGCAGAACGGAAGGGTGATCTACCATGACCATGTGGGGACCCCTACCCCATAAAGAAAGGCAGCTGACAGGCAAAAACCAATATCCCTCAGAACAGACACCACAGGAACACCTTCCTACAGAAAAGGTGCTTTACGAAGTTCAGCCTCCTTGGGCGATTAACAACCATCTACGAAGAGAAAGCAATGGCGTCAGAGGACAGGGAGCACTGGTGGCCGCCACCGCGGATGGCCCACCAGTGGCAGAGCGGGCTGTGCATGCCGAACATCCAGATCAGAACAGGAAGACTCAACTAGACAGCGGAATGTGGAAAGCATGCCACACAGGACGTGGGAGGATGCACACGGGATTCCATGTGCGGGAGGTGCTTAGAAGACGGGGGGGGGCGGGGGGGGGGGAACCCCTGTTTAGTAGGGTGAGCGCCCGTGGAGAGGATGAAAAGTGTTGCAAATGGAGGTGGTGGTGGTGGTTAGACAATACATTTAATACCATAGAATTCATACACTGAAAAAATGCTTTGAATATATGTTGCCATGGTAACTGAAAAATTAAGAACTAAATAAATAAGGGCAAGTTGCTGGGCAGCAATTGTCCCCAAAGGTGGCATTTGGGGTGGAGGGCTTCCCATGTGGCTCCAGGTGACATTTCTCAGTGAGCCCCCAGGGCGGACAGCGCCATCTTACACCACAGGGCTGCAGCCCTTAAAATCCTGTCAATCGAGAAAGGGGCTTTGAGAAAAGAAATAGAAAAAGCCTCCAGTCTGGCCTGAACCCCTGGGACTCCAGCCTGTGTCAAGGCCACCCCAGAAAACTGCCCCTTCTACAGGCTGGGCTTTGAAGACCAAGGATGCACTGGTTTCTAGAACTGCACCCCCGTCCCCCAACTCAGAAATCCCCTCCATAGCCTTTATTCCTGCCGCCATCAGCACGCCACGATCCCAGTTACCTCTGGTCATAGGACAGGGCCATGGCCCGGATTCCAGCATCACAGCCCGGGTAGGTGAAGAGCTGCTTGAAGTCAGAGGCCTGCCACACCATCACCACGCCATGGTCGCCGCCGGTGAGCAGGTACTGTCCGTCCCGACTCAGCTGCATGGCCTGTGGACACAACAAGTCAGCTGAGCCCTGGGGCCAGGATGAAGCCCCAGGGCACAGGCTGCGGGCATCTCAGGGGTCTGACGAAGTGAGCTGTGGGCCTGTGTCTCCAAAGTCAAACGACAGGGTTAGAGGCCATGCTTTCTTATGACTGTGTTCACATTTTAAAAAGTGTGCATTCCCTACTCCACACCCACAGCCAGTCATGCCAGCCGCCCTCCACAGCTGGGGTCCTGGGGTGGTCCCCAGCTCCACAATGCCTGCCCTGTCCTGACACAGTGGATGGGAATCCAGCCACAGCAAGCCCCAACTTCTCTAACTGCCTTGTTCCATCTTGTCTTTACCCTTTGACAGTTTCATTTGAAAGAATCAATAATTACTGGCTCATGCCTGTAAACCTAGTTACTCAGAGGCTGAGATCTGAGGATCACAGTTCAAAGCCAGCCTGAGCAGGTAAGGCCACGAAACTCTTTATCTCCAATAAACCACCAGAAAACTTGAAGTGGCGCTGTGGCTCAAGTGGGAGCACGCTCACCTTGAGCTGAAGAGCTGAGGCCCAGAGTTCAAGGTCCATGACCAAAAAATTAAATAAATAAATAAATAAATAAATAAATAGCTACGGTCTGTTTCCTACTCACTTAATACAACTAACTGCCAACTTTCCAGTGTTATTGCAGCTTATTCTTAAAAACACAAAATGATACCTAAGAAATAAGTCCGTGTTTGGAAGACAGTGTCCTGAAGGATGTGTTTTCTAAGTCTTACTCGCCGAATACGGTATTAAGGTTTTTCAATATGAAGCCAAAGCAGAATCTTTTCCCGGCCCTCTGGCTATGGTGAGCCCTGGGGGCTATCTGGGAGCTGTGGTGAAGGCCAGGACAAATAATTATTTGCTACAATTATGAAATGGAGCTGATGAAAATCCATTAACCTGATGGTTATGGTTCACTTGAATTTCATACTTGAGGCTTTTTATTGGATAAGTGCTATATTAAAATAGAAATTAAAACCATTAATCTTTGATCCTTTGTTCTAGTAAAGCATCTCTAATCCTACTTCTGTCTGGAATGATATAAGACTGGCACTTTTAGGATTATACATTTAAATGAGTCAGGTACCCCCCCCCCAAGGTGAAAAACCATTTCCTAGACCCCGGTGCCCATATCTATAATCCTAGCTACTCAGGGAACGGAGATCTGAGGATTCTGGTTTATAGCCAGCCCAGCCAGGAAAAGTCTGAGAGACTCAACTCTCATGAACCACCAAAAGCTAGAACTGGAGCTGTGGCTGAAGTGTAGAGCACTAGTTTTGAGCACAAAAACTCAGGGACAGTGCCCAGGCCCCAAATTCAAGCCACAGGACCTGCAAAAGAAAAATGTCTCCAATCTTTCTCAAGAGGAACCAGTCAAATTCTTGTAGTGTGAGATTCAAGGTACCATCTACAGAGTTACACCCTGCCCTCCACCAAAGTAACATCATTTGGTCTTAATTCGAATCCAGCTCCTCAGGATCCAGGTCAGTTGGGTCGGGGGAGCCCCGGGGATATGTCATGTCATCCTTTGAATCTTGTGTGTTTGGACAATGTTGGGGCTGCATTCGTCTTTAAAGAAGTAGCAACAGCCACCACAGACTGCTGGGAATGACCACATCCTAAAACACAGCCCAGGAAAAGGAAATAGATGAGCCCCTACGGGTGGAATAGTGGTTACCCCTTGTTTACAATGAAATAACTCTGCTACTCTGGCTGGGCTGTCTGCTTAAATTTAAGTCATTCATGAAGACATCGAGCATGCCTGCTTGATGCACCATGATATGCTATTAAGTGAGATGCCACAGAACAATCCTGCATCTGGAATAAGGACAGTAGGGGAGCCTTGCTTTGCACAGAGGCTGCTCAGGCTGCCTACCTGCCTGGAGGGCTCTTGGCATCTTACAGATATTTAACCTGGGGTCTGGGCTGCTGCTGAGTGGTCGGCAGCCACACTCTCCTGCAGGATGGAGCTGGGGACTGCCCCGGGACGCCTCCAATCCCCACGTGCACTGGAGCAGGGGACGCGGGCAGAGCTCCTCCTGGGCCAGCTTGCTTTAATCACACAGTTGCCACTTGCAAGTTAGCATGATAAAGCACACAAGCGCTGGGAAAAGGCAGTGGGCTGCTCAGGCCTAAAATCCAGTGGGAAATATTACAGAGGGAAAGCACGATGGCTGCAGGGCAGAGAGAGGCCTGTGTGTGTGAACGGCGGCCCTGCCGCCACGGGGCCCTTCCCAGGGCCTCCAGTCGCACTGAAATGCCACACAAACAGCCACAGACAGCCAGGGATTTCCAATTATTTTACAGATTTATTAGTATAGCTGACAATATAATCGCAACTCAAAGTGACAGATTATCAACATTATTACTGCAAAGAAAAGAGGGAAGGAAAATCCTCTGATGTGTACTTGGCTTAAATGAAGTATTATGGGAAAGAAGGGAGAAATAAAAATAGAGCATGAGTCTGTCTGCGCCCCCCCCCTCCCGCAGAGGCCTGTGGGAGCGAAGCTGGGAGACAGGAGGGAGGGGTTGAAGAGTCAATCCCAGCATGCAGCGCAGCAGGGAACTTGGATTTGACCAATGTGCCCTATCTGAGGGCTTGAGTTCCTCATTCTTCCTCACTCTGGTGCTGGGAGAAAGGGACGCCTAGACAAGAGCACGAAGAAGTCTCGTTGTGTAATCTGTGTAACAGGTCATCAATCACAGGCCAGGCAGTGAGTAAGCTATCCGGGGCCAGCCCCCAGCTGCCCTGGGCGGCCAGAGGCGCCTCTGACTCACCTGTTTGCGCCCCCATGTCCTGGGTGCCCATCACGTGTACCTCCCTTCCCCACAGCTCCATTTCCCCTAAATCTGCTCCCTGAAGTCCAGAGGTGAGAAGGGAAGAATGTGGAAAAAGGAGTTCCCGAGAGAACAGCTTGGCTCTCTCATCTCCTCTAACTTCTGGAGCCCAGGACGGCCACAGCATTACCAGTTCATAGGGCCACGACAGGGCCTGCCTGACTCCATGATGAGCTGTGGTCTTGCTGACACCACCTGCTCTCTCCCCCAGCAGGCCTAGAGCCTCTGCCCCCACCGTGCCACTGCAAAGAAAAGCCCGTGCTGTCATCTAATTAAAGTAACAACATTCAATTTACTACTGAGCTTTGATAGGCAGAAAAGAACAGTGAGCAGCAAAGTTTCTTAACAACACCAATGAACCCTACACTTCCACAGGAGCCATGAGGCTGGCTTCACTAAGCCCCAGAAGGCCCCAGGGCCACGGGCCTTGCTGAGTGCCGCACAGCGAGCCACGCAGCACAGCGGACTGCCAGTGCCATGCGGAAATGGCCACTTACCCTGATGTGATCGTCCGTTTCCACAGTGGCCTGGAGTTTCCCGTTCACGCTGAAGGTGCAGAGGCAGCCGTTCTCATAGAAGATCACGCAGTGGCCCTCTCTCGAAGCCTGGATGAGCTTTGGCTTCAGGCAATGTCCCGGACCCTCCAACGTCCTTAACAGGTCTCCGTTCATGGAGTGTATGAGACATGGCCCTTCTGAAAAGACAGGAGGAAAAAAGAATTAACTCATGCAACGGACACAGGGCAGGGCAATTGCTTAGCATGAGTGAGATTCCGAGTTCATCCCCTGACTACAAAAACACAGAAGCAAAATCAGATGAACGCAGTCTCAACCTTGACGTGAACCATGCTGCAGATGGAGAAAGCTTTTAGTGGCGGCCATGTCACTGTTTGGCCCACCTGTCCACGGGGCAAGGAGAGAAGCCAAGCCCTGGCCAGCAGGTCACATTTCCTCAAGAGACAGGAAGTTCCTTGACGAAGCTCAGGTGGCCGAGGGTGGGATGAACCAAAGACATTCCAAAAGGGACAGGGTGGCGGTCTACGCTGGCCCCGGGCAGACGCAGTTGGAGCTGGGGGTCAGTCGCTGTAGGGCTGGCTGGGAGGCCATCTCCCCTCCTGAGACTCACGACACTGACAGGGACCCTGGCTATCCTTCCTAACCACCCCCCCCTTCATGGAGGGACCCGTTCTGCTGTTTCACTCGTGACTTTACTTCCCTCATGTCCCCACAGCAAGCAGCAGCTTCTGCCCCTCCCAAGTGACCCCAGGCTGAGAAGCCCGTGGAGGACAAGGGCTGCTGGACACCCCACAATTTCCTGTTTCTCTAGCACACTGCGCACACAGCACAACAGGAGGTCACAGGCTGCTCCTGCTCCCCACTGGGCCCCCAGCAGCTCCTGCTCCACTGGGCGGGCCAGGGGTTAGGATTCTCGGTGCTCTCTAGCATCAGAATAAGCAGGCCGCCTCTGTCTCCACCCTGCTCCACACACAGGGACTTCAGCTGTGACTCCTCAATAACACCGGCCCCAGCACCACGGCACACACACTGCGAGCTCTTCTGTCCACAGACCATGCTGTGCAGAAGACCGGGGCACCCTGACCCGTGACCAGCACGCGTGTCCACCCAGGTCTGTGGGCAATTGGTCACCAGGTGTGTGACGGTGGGTTCACGCCCAGCCCTGTCGCATGGTTGTACTGCCTCCCGTCCCCGGGGAGGACCCGGAGACACTTACAAGAATGGCTAACAAAGATGAACTTCAATACAGCAATGTAGAGCGGGATGGCTAAAATGGAATAAATGGCGAAAGAAGAGCTGCTGTGGGCGGGGGACACCAGACCGGAGAGACACAGGCAGGGAATCAGTGAAGGGAACCCTCTGACCACAACGGACCAGGTAGACGTAACCAAAGCCGTGATGTCTCAGGAGAAGTGACACTGGGAGAGGCCTCACATTACAGGAACCCCAGAGACACTCGAAGACACTGAGGGCACTGAACAAAAACTTGGCAGAAAGGAGTACCCTGTTTCCCAAGGCATGTGGAGGAGAAGTAGGTAGCTGGCACCACTGCAAGGGTGCCTGGGAAATTCTTCACAAAGAAACCAAATATGCTAGTGTTTTAAACTGTAGTGTGCTAAGTAAATAAGAGGTTTTCTAGTCTTTAAAATATCCTTATACATCTACTCAGTTTTTGTTGTTGTTGTTGTTACTGTTGTTTTTGGTGCCCGCTTGAACTCAGGGTCTGGGTGCTGTCCCTGAACTTTTTTGCTCAAGGTTAGCACTCTACACTTGAGCTATAGCTCCGCTTCCAGCTCTTTTTTTCTTTTGGCAATTGACTGAAGGTAAGAATCTCATGGATCTTCTTGCTTGGAATGGCTTTGAACCATGATCCTTAAATCTCAGCCTCCTGAGTAGTGAGTAGGATTATAGGGGTGAGCCACTGGCACCCAGGTTAATTTTTTTCTTTAATGATTTTTTTCTTTTAGTGGTACTAGAATTTGAATTCAGAGCCTCAAGCTTGCTGGTCAGGCACTCTACCACTGAGCTATGCCTCCAGCCCTGTTGTGTATTGGAGGTATGGTTAGCTTCGGTCTTACGTCCTGCCCAGATGTGTGTTGGGATCGCAGGCTTCCTTTTTGCTTCCCATTGTACCTGGTATGACAGGCATGTGTCACCATGCCCAGCTTCTTGGAGACTTGCAGACTTTTCTGCCCAGGCTGGTCTGGAACTGAGATCTTTCCTATCTCCACCTCCCGAGTAGTGAGGATTACAGGAGTGAACCACCAGCTATTAGTTGTATATGCCCTGGCTGGCCTCCAACTGCAATCCCCCCTATTTCAGGCTCCCAATTAGCTATGATTACAAGCATGAGCATTTTTACAATCAAAACATTAAAATTTGTTCCCATTGAGTATCAAGATAATTTTTGTAAAATTTCAGGCTAGCATGGCTACTTTTGCTATCCATACTAATGTGCAAGCAAGGGTGACCTATGACAGATTAATTTTACTTATCTAATTTGGATCACATAGAATCTGAAACTCACGTTAACTCAGGATGTGTAAAAATCCAGTAGTGAGAGAATACTTGCTATCAGTATTACTATTTCACTGCTTTGGCCAAATTCTTCAGTGCAATGATTTAAATGGCTAATATGCCTTGTCACTTAGACTAAGCCACAGCTCAGGTCACTCAAATCCTCTACCCTTTCCTAGCAGGCAAGCCTAAAAGATATGAGATTGCAGAAATTTCCTTATTGTTTGTGCACAGATGTCAGCTCAGAGCAGAGACAGACATGGATAGACTAGACTCTTATAGTGGGGGGCACAGAACTGGAAACAAAGCTGTTACTAGTTGGTCCTGATGGGGTGTGGGTACTTTTGGAAAACACCCAGCCTCTCTGGCCAGCACAAAGTGGCTCTAGGGTCTTTCTATCCCATTCTCAGAGCCAATCTGCTTCCTTCTGCACTTGAGATTTGAAGACAAGACAAGACAGTTGTCAGGATTTACATTCAGGTGCAATGGAATCCAGCCCAGTCAGAGGACAACAACGAAGCAGGACCCCAAATCCACAAAGATGCTCCCACCTCCTGGAAGTGCTCCTATCTCAATGAGCTTTTGTTTACAATATCGTCAGCGCTTTAGAGCAGTGCTGTAAAGAGCATGGTGTCTCCATGCTGTCCACTGGAAACCCCACACACGTGTGAACACCGCACACCCAAATGTGGCTGCTGCCACTGTGGAACTTCATAGGTAATTATATCTAATTTTAGCTAATTTATATTTGAATAGCTCCATGTGGCTAATGGCTACCATAACAGGCCAGAGCTTTGGAGAAAAGGAATCAACTCCATCTCTGCTCACTTGTTACAAGACACCAAGCAATGCCAACGCTCAGCACCAGTTTTACCTTGAGAGCCACTTAACACCAGGCCCAGCTCAGCACAGACCGCCGCACAAGTTATCTCGTAGTCGTGGCCTGTCAGAATGGCCCGGGGAGTGGTGGTCTCACCTTCAGGAAAAAAACAAACAAGAGAAAGGATAAATGAGGATAAAGTCACAACCTTTCCACCCCCCTCACACCTAAATCTTTCATCTTTCATTTGTAGTTTGAGAATCTGTCCAAAAGTCCCAGGCTGGTACCAGATTTGATGGATCCGGGGACACACATGCTACCCAACTTCAAGGTCGAAAGTTCAGGATTAAAAATGATCATCTGAAATGCATTCATTCGAAAGTGCTTCTAACACTCTGTAAATATAAAAGTGAGTCCCTTGTGCTGGAGGTGTGACCCAAATGGTGGAGTGCTAGGCTTAGCAAAAGTGAGGCCTAGATCTCAAGGCCCAGTTTCAACAAAACATAAACATTACGAACTATTGTGAAGGTTCTGGAGACTCACGTCTGTAAGCCCGCTTACTCAAGAAGGCTGAGATATGGAGGGTTGAAGTTGGAAGCCAGAGGGGAAAGCTGTGTCTGGTAGCTATGGAAAATACTCATGGGCTTGAGCCACAGCTTGATCCAGGCCAAGCCACAAGGAGGAAATGGTTCCATATTTAGCCTGAGGAATACTATTGTAAGACTACACTGGTCCTCTATGCATGGTGTCTAATGACGAAGACACAGAGCCTTTATAAATGGACCTAAAGAGCATTATTCTGTTGCCATTCTTAGATTCCCCCACAGGTTGTACAGCACATTTATTACTGATGCTGTGCAATCCAATGGGGCGAAAGGGACCTAGAAGTAGGTGGCTGACACCAGCTGGCATCCTCACCCCGGACTATGATCACCCCTAGAGCAGCTACCCACGCCCCCCGCCCCAGGAGACCTCGCCTGACTCCAATGCCTACGTGGGTCACAACAAATGTGCCATCACTGAGTGTCTGACCGCCTAGCGACAGAGTGAGACCTGAAGCAGCACATTAAAAGGCCGGGGCCGGGGGGGGGGGGGGGGGGGAGGGGTGCACAAGGGGCCGTTTCATTTGCTGTCAAGTTTTGAAACTCGTTTGGAGAAGCATACCCATTTTTAATTAGAATGTTTACTGGACATTTTCCAAGCCAAAAATAATTCTTAGAGCAACTTCTTTTTCCTTAAAAAGTTCACGAATTTGGAGACATTTTGAAGAAAAGAAGCAAATAACATAAGATAACCTGAGCTACTTAACTTTCTGCTAAAGATAAAAATTCTGGCACGAAATTTAGAAATACATACATTGTATCTGAAAAAGTTAACAAAACTTCAACCCTGATTCGGGGTTTCTCCATTTCCCATGAAATTTTAAATTCCACAAAAAATACCATACAATGTTATTCTTGAAATTACTGTCAGATTGTATCTGCTGGCAACTTTTTTTCCAAGTCAGCTATTAAAATCATTATGATCTAAGGAATATATTTTGGATGTGATTGTTCCTTTTTGTTTTCATAAGTAATCATTTTCTTAAGGGCAAGATTTGTTTCCACGTGAATTGTCTTTCTACTTTCAACGAACATGAAGGGGCGAGGAGGAATGATGGCAAATGAAAGCAATCTACGCTGAAGCCAAGGTAAATACAGGCCAGATGGATCATGAAGACCTAACAGACATTGTCACGTGGGCATGTTGATGCTTTGTTTTCTGGATCTCAGCGTAGTTTCTCAGGCACACAGTGAAAAAAGGGAAAACATTGCTATAAAGTGCATTTCTTCCTTTAATGTGAAAGCGATGAAATCCAAGAGTCTGAGAATCACAGAAGGCAGAGTTTAGAAAGCTGCATGATTGGCCCCAGAAGGTAAGTTAAGATATAAGCAATGTCTTTTGTAAAATTCATTAAGTTTTTTTTTATTAGTAGGCATATGAAATAGAGAAAAGATTTTTCTTTTCCTAGTGCCTGAGCACTACATAGGATGTTAGGTTTCACTTCAAAGTTTGGCAAAGCATTTCCTAATCCAGGAAGCAGTTTAGACAGGTCAGGAAAAGGGAGGAAGGCAGGGAAGGAAATAGAGGGAGGGATGGACAGATGGATAGATGGAAACTGACAGACAGACAGGTGAGGAGGCAGAGACAACAAATTACAACATAAGGAGACATGATTATTAAGTTCTTCTCAGTAACTGGTTTCACAAATAATCACTGCTGTCCAGTCAAAAGACAGTGCATTGTCTCACCTATGTTGGTCTATGCAGAAGGTACACTGATGGCTTCTAAAAACCCATACTGGACAAAACAGGAGAGAATCTCTTTAAAGAAAAGCTGCTCTGGGTCTGGCTTCCCGGCTGATCTGAGCTCCCTTCCTATCTGCTGTATAGCTCAAGCAATGCTCACGTAGTCTCCTGATCAGAAAGAGGATATTCAAACTAACAAGAATTTTCCTAAGTCCTCCCAAACCAAGAACTTTATGATCACCAATATGGCATGGGATTTTAATGAAGCAAGTACAAACTTCTTACACTTGATGGGAACCACCTGGAATGAAATTTAGGGGCGCTGTAATCATGGGAGCAGAACACGGGCTTGCCCGATAGCAATGGAATCTTCCTATGTCCGTGTAGCTGCACCGCTACACATCAGCCTGGATCATGACGGAGCTCACGTGATGTCTCATAGAAAGGAAAGGCACGGCCCACTAACATTCGGTGTGGAAGCCCGATCTCAGAACGGGGAGCTGGCTCTGGCCACAGCTCCCCTCACTTCACCCCTACAGTGAATGCTCAGGGAAGATAATCAGGCCATAAGATGATTCTGGCTTTTTGTTACTTTTCAAAGACTCCAAAGCTATCAGCAGTGTCTCACTAAAAGTCTAAACCAAATAAAAGCAAGAAAAGGTCTTTGGGAAAATACCAGGCTTATTCTGATTTTTTTAAAAAAAGAAACAAAAAAAACAAGCTTGCAAGCATTAATGGAAACAAACAGCTGGTACCTTTGCTTTCTGAGATAGTAGAATCTACCAAAGGCTAAATCACAAAGCAGAACAGATTCCCTTAAGAACCTTTTAAAGTCTTAATGTTGGAAAAATCGTCATGGCTTTCAATAATGTGGAGAAAAAAATTTATCTTGCTGTTAAGTTAAAAAGCTACACTTCAAACTTCTTAAAGAAAAATAAAAAGAGAAAAAGGACAGACTTCTAGGACTTCTTTGAAAATCTTGAGCAATAACTTCAAAGGAAAGGAGTCTTTGTCCAGAGAACAGGTTTATGACCACTGATGCAAATCCAGCCCAAGAGCTGAAAAGGAGACTCAGTGCATCTTTATGGAAGGCCTTAGAGGAAGATGAACAAGTCAGATGAGATTAAAGACAGTCCAAAGCCTAACATGAATGCCCAGACACACCAGTTCTTACAGATGTGCTTTTCTCAGTCCATAGTGCTGGATATGTCAGTACTAAGTTATAGACTCTGTGATAACACCTCGCTTGCATTTAAACAACACAGAGCTCCTACAATAACCTTTCAGCATTTATACTGGACTGGGTCTTAAAATATTAGCTGAATTATTTTTAACATCATTAGGCAGAATAGCAAATGTTTTTATCAAATGTGTTTCTTCAGCATTCTCATAGCATTAAATATATTTCTTTACCAAATGGACTCTGAACCACTTAAATTTTTATACCTGGAAATAGAGAAAAGGAAACAGTAATTCCTTTACCATCCTCTTCATAAATATTCAATGAGGAAAGTATTTCTTAAGGTCTATCATCATTAAGGCAAGCAGGATTAATAGTCCAGGCAAAAATGTACCAGACGTGTGTTTCTGGAAAAGTTGTTGGTGCTTTTAAAGAAATTTCTTGAACATTATCTCTTCTTCTTAAGAAAACGAAGTCATTATAAAATGCAGTGTAAAGTTCTGATTGGCAACTTAGATATGTTGTTATAAGTAGAGTAATTCCCATTGATTCTCTTCAGTAATGTCCTTTACGAAATGAAGTGGGTTCAGCACTGTCCTATTCTTACTCCTATAAAAATGAATTACAATTTCCAATAAACACTTACTTTTCAGTGATTCTTAGGCAAATAAGGTAACATAGCCACTGATCACTCATTCTGCCACTTTCAATACATAATCACATGTATTGGTACAGTAGTATCATGTGCAGTGCACTATGGAAAATAAGGCCAAGAAGAAATATGGTTTTAAAATGTTTATGTTTTCAACATTTCCTCTAATGTTTAAAAATTTGCCAGTCTGAAGACCAGCTGCGATTACAATTTTGAGATATGGCATTTTATTTGCAATGTCTTCATTTGAAATAGGCACTGGCAGCAAAGGTTCAGCTAAGGAGGAGAGTGCTTTTCTTTGTAAGGATCGAGGTTCATTCTCCAGCATGGAAAAACAATAAAAACTAAAACCAAGAAATTAAATGATATTTGGGTCAAATCTTAACAATCTTTCCATTAACCTTGAAATTACAAATATCTGTAATTATAAATGTCAAAAATGCCATACTGAAGTCTAAACTACTTATATCTGCTTTGCATGCAAAATCAATAATCAAGGATGATTAATGAAGTCCATAAGAAAAACAGATTGAATTCTTCATAAAAGTACAGTCTAGTACCATTAAAGAAGAGCGAAACAAAATATGAAGCTCAACTTTGTTAAAAAAAAGATTTCAGAGAAGTCATTCTATTAAAAGTCATACATGCTAAATAAAAAGCTAAGAATATAATGAAGTTCTTAATTACATACAAATTAAAAACATCAAAGCATTTCGATACTACACAAGAGGTTGTCAGTCATTTCCTAAAGATGGACATTTCTATTTTGCATGTGACTTTTGTTCTCTGTTGGTTACCGTGGAGCACTATGAAGAGCTGGTGTGAAAACTGAACACTTCGCTTTCTCATGTGGCTGGCCATAATGGTAAATCAAGAAAGGAAATGGCTTTGCAGAGGAGGAAATGGGACTAGCCATTAAATGTTCCTTAAACCTCTCCAATAGCTTCCTAAGTTTTCACTGGGAATTACACTACATTTTAATTAAGCGAAGAGAAACAATTTGAAATTTGTTCTCCTCCCCTGCCCCCACACTCCACACAGTCTTTTTGGTGAAAATATGTTAATGTCATTAAACATACAGAGCAGATGACATGCCATAGCTCCGTTTAGGGTGGGAAAAGCACCAGAGTTTTCACTTAGGTAGGCCTCCTTTTGTAAACATTATTATTGATGCAAGATAAAATAATATTGACATAAAAATCCACTATAGTTTCTCGGTTTACAACATTTCTCTGCCTTGTTAAACTAGAATCATCCTCTAGTGCTACATTAAAAAATAAGCTTTTTAAGAATATGCCTACAATTATACAAATAATACTATTTAAAACAACGTGAAATCCTAGGGGTTAGGGTTGTAGCTCAGTGGCAGAGTGATGATTAGCATGAACAAAACCCTCAGTTCTATTCATTTTACACACATACACACACACACACACACACACACCCTCTCTCTCTCTCTCTCTCTCTCTCTCTCTCTCACCCAAGTCCTACAAGGACACATACTGTCGTAAGAACTCAGTTCAACAAAATTATCTTATGTCCTTTTTGAATACTGAGTGTTGCAGTGGTAGGATTACATCAAGTTCTTCTCTGCTGATAATGCGATTCAATTGAAGGGTCTGTGCAGCTGGGGGATGTAGCTCAGAGGCACAAGGACATGCTTTCTGTGCATGAAGCCTTGGGGTCTATCTCCAGCATCTCAATCAAAAAAGTGAGAGATGCTGGTGCTGGTGGCTCACGCCTGTAATCATAGCTACTTAGGAGGCTGAGATCTGAGGACTATGGTTTAAAGCCAGCCCGGGTAGGACAAGTTCATGAGACTCTTATCTCCAATAAACCACCAGAAAAACCGGAAGTGGCACTGTGGCTCAAGTGGTAGAATGCATGCCTTGAGCTGAAGAGAGAGCTGAGGGACAGCACCTAAACCCAGACCAAAAAAAAAAAAAGTGGGAGACAGGGCTCTATGTTAGAACATCTTAGTTGGAGCCCAGACTTCATGACCTAACAGCTAGGTGAGCACACTCGGGTATGTTCTGGTAAGAAAATCCAGGACACTTAGGGCCTTGGGTGAAAGGAAAGCCCTATTTCTAATCTCTGTGTCTCATCCATCAAAGGGAATACACAGGGCTTCAATGAGGACTGTGTTAATGAATAAAGCACTCATGGGTATCCAGCAAGTGCTATGCACCTATTAAGTTCCAGCTACAGCTAGAGTGGCTCACACCTTTGATCCCAGCTGCTCAAGAGGCAGAGATTAGGAGGACTGTGGTAGAAGGCCAGCTCAAGCAAAATGTTTTCTACATGCCCATCTCAACCAGTAAGTAAGTGAGGGATGGTGATGAAAGTCCATCACTCCAGCTACACGGGAGCCACAGGAAAGCCGCTGGGGGCCTGAGCATGTTCACTGACAAAAATGTGAGGCCGGGCACTGGTGGCTCACGCCTATAATCCTAGCTACTCAGGAGGCTGAGATCTGAGAAGGAAATCTAAGAAATGCTTTCCTACCTAAGCACACTTCAGATTTAAAACCTGAAAGCTGACCAAACCTATTTGAATTTGAGAACAAAAATTATTTTAACAAAACAGGCAAATACCAAATATACACAATGATATACATAAATAGGTAATGGTAGTATTTTAAAAAGGACACTAAAATTAGCCTGGAATTGCGGGAGGACTGTGCATGTAAGGCCCACTCTTACAAGATTAGCAAGGCCACGTGAGTAAAATGAAACACAAAACAAAAGGGCTTGAGGGTATGGGTATGGCTCAAATGGTAGAGTATTTGCTTGTACAAGGACTTGGGTTCAATCCCCAGTACTGCAAAAATAAAAATAATAACTTATAAATGTACTTTTAAATTTTGTCAGTAATACTTTTAAAGTTCTGTCTATAATTCCATATAAGTGGGCATAATGCATTAAAACTCAAGTAGAAGAAAAATAGGGTGACTGTGGCCTTATACAAGAAATCAGATATTAAATTCTATATAGAAACAGTTGTGTTTTCATAAAAATTTGGGACTATCTACAGTGCAACATGAGGCACGTATGCACAAAGTTATCATTCATTGCTATAAAGAAAGAAATTTGGGGGGGCTGGGAAGGTGGCTCAGTGGTAAGAGTGCTGGCCTTGCATGCATGAGGCCCTGGGTTCGATTCCTCAGCACCACATAAACAGAAAAAGCTGGAAGTGGCACTGTGGCTCAAGTGGTGGAGTGCTAGCATTGAGCTGAAGAGCTGAGGGACAGCGCCCAGGCTCAGAGTTCAGGCCCCACAACCAAAAAGAAAAAGAAATTTTGGAAAGTGGTAATGTCATTCTAATATGTTATTCCAAGGGCCCCAGCTCAACTTATTTCTAGAAGCTTTATGGAACAATCATACAATCACATGCATATACCAACACACCATCCCCAGGGTATTCTAACACCATACAAATCCTAGATGAAGAAGGGGGCAAGGGCACAGTACTCAACAGTTTCAGGGAATTAAGTAAGTCCCCTCTCAAGTAAAAGAGGATGTAGGTGCAAGATTTTCTTTGAGGGCTAAGACAGTGAAGTTAAGATCTATCTGAACACCAAGTTTTTGACCATTTTCATGAGTATGGCCCCACTGAAGTATACATATTAAGATACTTGGTTTCAGTTTGAGGGCATAAATCACCCATTCTGTGCTCATATTTAAATGGCTCAAGCCTACCAGAATGGTATAGTCATTTTTCTCTGCAACCAAACAAGGTAAATAAATGTGATATATTGGCACATCACCCCACCACTGTGCATATGGTGCACATTAAGGTTGTATTCATTTGCCATATGAATATAATTCCTTTTTACCACGTCTACTATTAGTTACAAGCAGTAAATACAGAGTTGTTCTGCTGAGCTTGTGGGCCTGCATTACATCATAGAGCACCAGGCACCCCGGACCTTCTGGAGAGTTTCAGAGACATACTTTTAATGTCACCTGAACTGAGCACTGCCAACAGGCTGCTCTGAGCCCCAGCGCGATGAATTCCTCAAGGACAAAGAAAAACACAGGGCAGTCTTGGTGCACTGGAGCAGCTCAAAGGCAGGGCCAGAGAGAAGCTCTGGATAAGATACAAGCGGGAACTCACGTCCTCGCCAAGGAATCAGGTCAGGAGTCACAGCCCAGGGAAAAGAAGGTCAGTCTCAAGAATGTGAAAGTATTCAACACCTAGTGAATCTGAGGACCTGAACTTAAAATCTCAACAGTTTTCCCAAATGCAGCTTACCGAAGATCTGCAAGATAAAGAATTTATCTAATGACAATCTTACGACAGACTGTGCTGCTTTGTTTTTAGGAGGTATATGTTGTGCTTTCCCCCCCCTTAAGACAATTAATTGTAAACTTCTACAGTAGGATGGGGGAAACAGAAGAAATGAAGAAATGTCTTCTTGAAAACACATGGTTCAACATGTGTACATTATCTTGCCATTTGTGACCCATAAGTCATACATCATCCACAATTAAACACAAGGTACACCTGTGTTAGCAAGTGCTGATTTTTCAGACTTCCCAACATCAAGTGTCCCAATGCATCCAGCAGATGGTGCTCTTAGCCCCCTACTAAGAGAGAGGAGTACTGTTTGTATCATAGCCACCTATATTTTGGCAAGACAAAGAATAAGCATTTATCGGTAGCTTCAGTAAGACATATTATACTTTATGATAAAAAGAACATAATTCCTAGAGATGTGCAAAAATATACATATGCATAAGCACATATGCATGGGGGCTACCAGTAAATAATTCACACCTGGACACGTTACCATGCCACTTTCCTTACAGACGTGATGAGTGGTCGATGTGTGTATCCGTGGTATTTATAGTCATGTGGCAAGATCATTCTAAATTCATTAAAAAAAAATTTAGAATGCCTTAAAGTTGGAATTCATTTTTAATTATAGCAGGAATGTCTCATTAGGGTGATACTAGTAAAATTAACAACAGTAGGATTTACGGTAATGACTCACATGATTGATGAGAGAATAACAAAATGAAGTTTTAGACAGAGGAAAAGCAGGACAGCATGCCTTACAGTCCTTTAACAAACAGCTCTGTGGTCTGTTAGTGCTGGCCTTATGGTTAATAAAACCTTCTTTCTAATTAACGGTGCTGAAATATTCTTAAAGAACAGAATCTTGCTACGGAAAAAAAAAAAGGTGTTTTTTTTTCCTTCAGTAGACGCCATTCCCACGAAGGAGAAAGCTGACATAGATTAGCATGTCTGATTGCAAAGAGGGGGAAAATGCCACCTTTCAATCAAATCAAAACCAGAATCCAAGAATGGAAAACTACTTTATTGAAATACCACACACACAAATCTATGCACTGCCCTCCCAGTCAGCAACCAGTGCTTCTAAAGCTAATTAACTGGGGCTTAAAAAAAAAAAAAAAAACCAAAAACTTCTTCCCATACCTAAGCATGCCTCACAAGCATTTTGCTTTTAAAATCCAAGTTTATGATTTATTAACATAATAAGAATAAGTAAGACACTACGGAGGTTGCACGTTTTTATCTTCTCTATCTAAATAAGATCATTCACGGTTTAAAGTATTTAACACAAATTGAATGCACAGGGCAACACATTTTCTCTTAAATGTGGAAAAGGGCAGTTTGGACAGAACTATTCTAGAGGAAAAAGAAGCATCCTAGGCACAGTACTAAAAAAGAGTACTGGGTACTAAAACAGTGAGTACTAGAGCTGCTGTGAGGTCTGTAGAAAACACCTTCCACTGAAATACACTGCTAACTTCATAAACCATCCACAATGAAATGGAATGGTGTTTCCAGCTTCCTTCTCATTGGGAAAGCGCATGCCACCGCAGACAACCATCACCGCACAATGCAGTGAAAGATGAAAAATGATCTCTGAGGAGGGAAATAATGTGATCTAGGCAGGTTTCAGAAAACATCCAAGTGTTTTTTTTTATTTAAGCCCCAAATTATACTATTTCTAGGTTTTATTTATTTCAAATTAATCTGATTTTGCCCAAATAATAGGCATATTAATATCAGATATATGATGGTTTTAAAGAATATATAGCTATAAACTTCCCATCTAGCACCAATATCAGTATTAGAAAAAACAGTATATGATCCTCAGAAGTAAAATTCGTATCTATTTTCCTGACTTAGAATTTTTTAAAAACCTAAAATAGCTAAGTGAGATCTAGAAAATGAAGAAAAGGCGGTTATGTATTGTTATTATAATTTACTTATTTTTCTCTTCAAGACAGAAAAAAAAAAGCCCAACATCAAAAAATAGAAAGTTAGGCTGCATGTAATAGACCTCACTGCATCTAAAGGTCTTTTCTGTGGTCTAGAGACGCCGCCGCAGAGAAACCGAAGCCCTGTTCGGGCCTCAGCAGTGCCCCTCGGAGCTATCAACCAGCCAGGAGAGGCTTATAAAATGAACCAGCTTGGGGGAATGTTTGAAACAGTTTACACACAGTGAAAAATGTCTTTGTGTTGCTTGCCATTTGTTTTCAACACACTTGCATGCGGCCTTTTCGCTTTTCTAGTGTAATATGTGTAAGTTCTCATACTATGAAAAAGTGCTTGTTTGTCTTTCTCCCAGATTCACCCTTCACAGCTAAAGCAAAATTAAATTGGGACGTCGGATGTTATAAGGAGGCCAGAAAGGGCGAGGTTCACTTTGAGAAAAGTAATTTAATTTAGTCACAATACATTACAATTTCCTAAAATATGTATTAGATGTGTTGTGGTGTTCTATTTTTTTTACTCCCCTCTTCATTACCAGCTTTCACCATACTACAAATGAGAGCACCAACAAAGTGCTTTATGGAAATCTAACAATTATACTATGTGCTTGAAAGCCAGCAAGATGGTGAATTGTGCTGATTTATTAGCTCTAAGCACCCTAGCTCCAGATAACACCTTAAGTTACTGTTGTTTTCATTTTACAGACAAGAGAGAACCATAGTGGAGCCGGGAGCTCAGGTTCTTTTACTACAAATCTTGCAATTTGCTCAAATGTCATTTCATTTTTTTTAAGGGCATGTATATACACAGGACATTTGGTTAGGTACTGAAATATGTAAACATATATTTAAATATATATCATTCTATAGACATAGATATGTAAATATTTCCTTCTGGAAAACTAAAAATTTTCTAATTTTAAAAATAGCTAAATTTTTGAAATGCAACAGAAATTGTATACAAGTAGAACTAATAAGTCTGTAGGTACTTTTCAGTACATTGGTAATAACTAAGACATAGAATGTGATTAAGTCAAATAAATATAAAACTCGAAGATTTAAATATCTGTCTTTGTGTGTATTCAGATTGCTATATAGGCATGAAACATGTTCCGTTAGTTTAAGACAAGAAAGTTTCTCTTAAGTATTTTGAGATAAATAACAAAATATTATCTATGTCAAGTCTAGGTTTGCCAGAAAATTTTTAGTGAATCTTATAAATAAATTTAAACAAACAGGAAGAAAGAAATTGAAAGTAGTCACTTAAACAAGGCCAGAAAGGAAGAGAAACCAGAATGCCAGTGTCCTCATGAAAAGAACAGGAAATACTTTCCAAAAAATAGGGAAAAAAACCCTGAACTTATATGTTTAAGTTTTTACTGTAATTGCATGTGAAACTGGGACCTCTGTATAAATGTACAGTTAATCGATCTGATTGTAAACTATATTACCCATAGTGACAGAAACTTAAAATTATTTTTCAGGTTCTACTTGTACACTGTACAAGTGTACACTTGTACACTGTTTTGATAAAAAGTGAAAAATAGATGTTGGAAGTTAACTGAATAAAATGTTAGTTTACTATCCAGGCATCAGTGGCTTATCACTGATAATCCTAGTTACTCAGGAGACAGAGATCTAAAGATAACAGTGCAAAACTTGCCTTGGTAGGAGAGTCCCTGAGACACTTATTTTTTGGTGAAAAAGCCAAAAGTAAAGCTGTGGCAAGTGGTAGAGTGCTATCCTTGACCAAAAAAGCTCAGGGACAGTGCCTAGGCCCAGAGTTCAAGCACTAGGACTGGAACTTCCCTTCCCCCACTCTCCAAAAAAGGGTTTACTTACTAATCCCAGGTCTATAGTGAATATAAGAAGAAACAGATTTTAAAAATATTTTGCATCTATTTCTTTTAAAATTGAACTAGTGTTTGACTAAGTTCTTGAACGAAGATTTATTTCACTTTCCCACTCAGATCTACTAACGCATAGCTTTGAAATTTTAACCAATGGTAAATACATTCAAACCCATTTAAAGAAATTCCTGTCACCATTCCACAATTTGGGGCACACCTCTCATTTAGGTAAAGCAACTGGAAACAATAGAATCCTTCCTTACTCTAACACATCACAACTTGCTTTAAATTAAAAAATGGTAAATGCTTAAGAGCAGTTAAAATGCTCTACCTTACGAAGTAACAATCTAAAGCTATTCTTGCAGAAACCCTTCACTGTTGTGTCATAATCATTTTAATTAAATTCTCATTTTTCAGGTGGTCCCTTTAATTGTTTTTTTCCGACTTCTTAATGTGTTTTTCTAAAGCCATTTCTTTTCTGCAGCTGTGTGCGATTGGTTTAATGGTAGCTGCTTCCTTTTTTGCCTTCTGTGAATTACAATTTTAAATGGTTACACATTTTTTGTTTTACTGCCTTCACAGTTTCATAAAGATGTTAAAGGCTGTTGGTGAACATTTTCATTTCCCATCTGAAAAAACCAAGAGTCAATTTGAATATTCCATATTGGCCTTTTATGACTTGTTTTATCTTTTAATATGTAAATGAAAGCATAACTTTATAAAGACTGGTACACGTCTATGAAATTATAATTTTTTCTCTTTTAAAATATGAATTCAATAAACAGGAGAATATGTCACTGCTTTTTCATTCTATATCTTATAGTTCATGGAAAAAAAATCTCTATTTTATTTGGGGACAACCATTTCAAATAACAAACTAGCATTTTTCAATCATGGGAATAAACTATAACATGAAAAACGAGACTTCATGTATGGGTTTAAATTGTCAGTGACCACAAAATGTTTTAATAACAAGGTTATATAGATTCTTCCTTAAATTATAATAAAGAATTAAGAACTCTTTAATAATCCAGTTTCATTCTCATCAGAAAAAGAATAACTTCCCTTTCAGGGTATTATTATTCTACGTCACTTATAAAAGTTCACTTAAAAAGTCGTTGGGAAACAAAAAAAGTAGTTGGGCTTACTTCCTGGGTTATCTCCAATCCCGCTGCTCTTTCCATTCCAGTACCACAGCAGAAGGGTGGCATCACGTGACCCCGAGAGAATGTAGCAATTTCCCCCAATGTAAGACTCAGAGCGAGTGAGGCAAGTGACAACATCCCAATGGCCAAACACCACTTGAATCAATTTTCCTGAAAAACACAATGCATTTCCAGTGAACAGAAAAACTTTAAACACAGGACTGCCACATTGCCTTAGATTCTGATAATTCACATTTTATCATGTTCAGTCAGAACTGGTCCACCCTAAGAGTATTCTTTGAATACTAACAATAAAAACAAAAAAGCCAACTGAATAATGATGACATTTTGAAAGACATATGTTAAAACTATTTCAGCAAATAATATTTGAGAGCCAGAACACCATAACCTTATAAATGGCTAGTATAAATTACAAATGGATCATGTTTACCAGTTAAAGCAGGCCCAAGAGGACTCTTATTGCTTAACACTTTCTTGAGTTACTCCATGTGACACAGAACACAAGTTAGTTGCCTGTCTAAAGGGGTACTAGACAATTAAGATTTCACCAATAACAGCCTCATCTCTGAATTAGTGGGGATTTAATGTATTTATTTTTCGTCTTAAAAGTCATTTTTGGAAATAGCTTCTGCTTTTACAAATCAGGATTATATAGACTAACTTTTGGTGAAAGGATTGATTTACTGTGATTGCAATCTGAGCCAAGTCATTGTTTCTTTGTTTCAATTGTGTAAATGATGAAAATTCCTTTGGAGGTGATGATGAAATCAAGATCACCACAGTTCAATGGTAATGACTAGAGACAGTGAGAGGAAACCAGTCAACCTACTATGTACCCAGGACTTTAAACACAGGAAAGTGTTCACATGAAGGCATTCAAGTCACTACTTTGCCTTGCACAATCACAGTCTCTGCTTAACCACAGATCTGTGCACTTATAATTCACACAAACCCACCTTAAATATCTGCAGCAACCTTACCGTGCCATCTTTACAGTTTGAAATATTTACAGAAGTTACAAATGAATATCACTAAATGTCATCTCAAGGGGTGATAAGACTATAATCCAAATGTTAAAGAAATCAAAAACTAAACCATTTTGTGTCTTACAAACTTCTGTGCTTCACTTGGAATACATAATAAATTATTAAAGTTTAAAGTCTCAAGTAAGTGTTGGCATCTAAGTGTAGTTAGCTTTTCAAGATGATAAATATAACTAAAAGTATTTACATGTTAAATTTTATGTTACTGATTCGAATAAACTCAAAGCTCATTATAAATCTGCACATCTAGAAATAAACTATTGGTATTTTATCTAGACTAGTCAAACACAGGTTTTTCACTCCTGAGTGCCATCTTGCACAACCTACTTCTAAGAACCTTAAAATCATATTTATTTCTATGCAAAGTTGCAAAATGTGAATTTTTTTTCTCTCCTGCAATGAAGGAGGGCAAGACTCCAGCCTAGGCAGCTGTATTAACTTTTGATCAAGTGTTCACTTCTGAATTTCTTCAGTCTTTTCAATTGACAATCAAAACATTTCCCTGAATTAGGTTTTAACAACAAAGAGTATGGTAAGAAGAATTCAAGACTTTTTTGAAATTGAGGGGAAAAAAGCCAGTAGAACATAGTAAAATATGAAAAAGAATTGTCATGTCATTTCCAAGTGAAGAGAGACAGTAGTAAATGTCTGCGGTTAGATTACCAGCAGGCTTACATGGGCTAAGACAAAGTGCTCTATATAACACTGAAAGCATTGCAGATAAGCAGTGTGTTGTAACTACTAAGGAAAACTAGCTCCATCCTATTGCATTATGTTTGCCTTAGTGTATGGACAGTGACTCCTGCTTCAGCCTGACCCTACATGCATCTAAACAACAGGGGTGGACTGAACCGAGCAACTTAAGAAATGAGGTAGAGAGAAAGAACTGTGACCAACTAGGAACCTGAGGTAGATGGAGGCAAGGACACCCAGATAGTCCTCCATGGGAGGCTCATAGACAGTTGTCACTAGTAACGTGAAAGTGGGATTCCTTAAGTACAGAGCAGAATTTCCCAGGATTCCCCTGTTAATTCTGCTTAGTTAAGTCGCTGCTCTGTTTTTCCAAAATCAATGGGTGAAAAATAGACAGTCATGGTGGTTTCTTTCTTAAAATTCCCTCATATTTAAAGTTTTACTCCCAAAGTTATCAAAATTATGAAAATGTATCTAATGCGTACTGAGCACCTACTAAGTACCTAACAGCAGAGAAATATTGGGGGTTTGAACTCAGGGCCTCTCGCTTATAGACTTGCTTTACCTCTGAGCCACCCTTCCAGCAAGGCCTCCTTCTGTGCATACCTGAGCAAGAAGTAAAACTTGCCCTCAGAGCATTTCCTGTCTAGTGAGGAAGACAAACACTGAGTGAACAGCATGAACCGATAACACAGTTCTGTAGAGCGACAGATATTCTATTACCAAAGAAAAGAATAAGGTAGGATCAGTGGAAATGACAGGGCATCTCCCAAGGGAGATGTGGGCACAGTTACTTCAACAGGGCTTCATGTTTTAATATTCTAACTGTATCCTCCACGATTTATAATTTGGGCTCAATCCTGGACAACACTATTTTTTTTTAAAGTTTCCTTTCCCTGTTCTTGCTGCCTTCCCTGGTGATCTGTGCTACTGCTTTAGAGAGCTGAGGCTCTCTCCTCCTAAATAAATCACAGCATATAAATACCTGCTGCTCTTTTTGTAAATTATTTTCTGATAATCTCATAAGTGTTCCTCAACCTTTACTTTTTGTTTCCTTTAATACCAGCCCACCTCTCCACACACTAATATCAAATATTACACAAGCACTAGAATATCCCTTTTTTGACAGAACAAATTTTCTAGTTAATGTTTTATTTGACAGCTGTGCTACAAATAAAAAAAATTCCAGCTCAAGACTCTACACCACTGAATCTAAAATGTGGCCTGAAAATAATTCCTACTGCCGGGGGAAGGTTTTATTGTTACCTCTGCTGTTCTGGTTGTGCCCCGAAAACATGATTTATGTTTCAAGAATTTCCTGTTACAACCCGCATTTCTTCCCCAACTCCCACCTCCAACCTAATAAGAGAAGGATGGGTGGGGGACTGTGAGCAAAAATATAATTGAATTCAACATGTGTGATGGCTTTGCCATTATATACTACTGACCACACAGATTCTTCCCATGCTTTCCACCCAAATTAGGAAAAAATAGTTAATATTCCTATTGTCATAAGAGCACAAGCTCCTACTTGTAGGTATAATTATTTAAAAAAAAAATCTGCAACCTGGATTGAGGTATAAGACATTAAGATACTAGGTCTATTATTTGAGGGTTTTTCTGTGGGTTTTGTTTTTATTCTACAGGTTTGAAGTCAGTCCCACTGAAGTGAAGATTACAATAATACTGCTCTGCACCGAAATATTTTACACATCTAGACAAACATATTTTTTTTTAAGTCTAGTAGGCTTCCGGAGGAAGGGGATACTGTCTAGCGGATGAAGCCTCGTGTAACCTGGTGAGCCCACAGGGAATGTGGTGTTACGATTTTAGTGGTTTCCCCATTAGCCCAGGGTCGGTGTGGCCACACCTGTGTTAGGCCCTCCAGGTGTGGAGAGGCAGGCCTGCCTGAAGCCCAGGGCTGTCACCATTGGCTACACACATATGTCCACAAGGAACGCGAGTCTCTCAGTCCCATCACCTGACAAAGGGGATGAAGTAGGTCTTGAGGCATCTGTGAGGCTGGGTCAGTAGCAGGTATGTGAAACCATTTCGTAAATTCGTGGAAAGCTGAGTGCACATAGGTGTTATTTCAACTATGAGTAGTACATGACACAGAAGGTAGCTTAAGAAATATTAACATTCAACTCCTTTAAAGGCTGTGCACACTTGGCCTGGGAGGTGGTTACTTAGCATTTCCATGGTATGTTACTAATTGCTAATAGAGCTGTAAACTAAAAACAATAATTTTACTGTTAAATATCACTTTAAAAATGTATGAACATGCAATATGCAAGCTTGTGTGAGAGGATGGGATAGTCTGTGGGAAAAGGACAACTTGAGTCAGATCACACTAAGATTATTGTGTTGGTATCTTTTTTTTTTAAATTAGAATTTAGGTTTCAAATAGGTAGAAAGCAGTGGCAATTGGGGTTCAGGTAGAGGGTGATGAGGGAACACCAGGCTTGGCTACATTATTGTAACCACAATAATGATACTTTAAGTTTGAATCTGATGGTTAGATCAGAGAAAAATTAATTCAATAGGAAACATGAGCAGAGTGCAATAGGCTCATGCCTGTAATCCAAGCTACTCAGGAGGCTGAAACATAGAGGATGGTAGTTCCAAGCCAGACTGGCCAGAAAAGTCTTTTGAGACACCATCTCCACTTAACCAGCAAAATGCCAGGCTGGAGGTGAAACTGAGTACAACCATGACACCCTGAATTCAGACTCTAATACCAGAACAACAAAACAAAACAAAAAAAATCAGAAAGAAGGAAAGGGAAAGGGAAAAAGAAGGGGAAGGGGAAGGGGAAGGAGAAGGGGAGAAAGGGGAGGGGAGGGGAGGGGAGGGGAGGGGAGGGAAGGGAAGGGAAGGGAAGGGAAGGGAAGGGAAGGGAAGGGAAGGGAAGGGAAGGGAAGGGAAGGGAAGGGAAGGGAAGGGAAGGGAAGGGAAGGGAGCTAGCTAGTTTTGGAAAGTCTACCAATCACCATAGCAGTTTTGAGACTGGATTTTTAGGTTCAATAACAATCCTTCTTACAGATTTAAGCATATGTAAAGACCAGTCACTCAGAAAAGCTTGAATAATCATGTTTTTCCCCATGGACTGATAGAATAAAAATAAAAATCATAGATTTTCAATAGATCATAAAGTTGAATAGATGATCTAATCAATTCATAAGACAAAAAAGTCTAATGCCTCAAAACAACTTCTAGCACAAATAGTTTTCATTCAATTTATTTTCTCTGCTCTCTCTCTCAGCATGTTACAATACTAAATTCTTAAGACAAACTCCTTGAACATCCAATAAACCTCTAGTAGACCCTATCAATCGTTCAGCCTACCATACTCACTAAGACAGGAACAAGATCTCACAAACTTTGTGAAGATAATTAACAAGACTTAATGGAGATTTGTAAAAGCATTTAACCGACTGGAAGTTTTGTGGATCCTTGTTTCCACAGATATATTTACATCCAGCATGGTCAGCTCTAACTGGTAGAGTGCACACTTAGCATGCCTGAGACCCTGGGTTTCATCCTCAAGGTTCCAAAACAAAACAAAGCAAAAACTACTTTTAGAGTATATATTGGTTAGTTATCATGAGCTAACATCTGGCTTTAATCACTTTAAATATTAAAATACATATTTACAAGTTTATTTTATGCTTTAACAGCTTCTAAAATACTTTAAAGAAATCACATTACATTTTTTGATGTTTCACAATTTCCTACATGCAAAAATGTAGAAGCATTCTTACACTGCGTCTCCTATACTAATGCTGAGATGAACTTGGTCTGTCCTTTGGGAGGGATATACATAAAAATGAATATATAACCTTAAACTTTTATAATTTTCACAAGAGCTTCTATAACATATCAAATGATTCACCCATTTTGCTTCACTATAGTGTAGCTTTCAGTAAGACTATTCAGAAGGGGGAAACAAACCTCTTTAAATAATATGAAAGTGGAAAATGTACCTATTTCTTCATGCACTCACTTGCCATAAGGTTATGCATATACGAATGTGTATGGTATTTACATATCAGGCTTTGCCTTCAAAAACAGTAATTTGTTTTGTTGAGCATGCCTTAGGGAACAAAGCTATGATGAAGAGCTGCCTCTTGAAAATAGGCTGAAGCGACCTTACTAGATTATTTGAAAGGGTAAAACAGTGTCCTGTTTCACAGACTTCAGATTTCTATAATCTCAGAAGGAAGGAAGAACTTGAGAAGTGATTCTGAGCTTGTCAATGCTACTAATTCGTAAACTTAGTTCATTAGCAAAGACATTACCTGTGTCTGTGGAGTAGACTCGGAAACTCTTATCCCAGAAGCCACAGACGAGAATATAGCGGTTGTCTGAAGTGATCACAAAGCACTGGGAATGGACTTGAATGCTCTGGTCCAGAAGGTCAGTGATCTGCCTCCTGTGCATCCCTGTATTGCTGGCTGTGAGAATGGAGAAAAGAAGAAAAAAAGCTCTAAGCACACGTGGTCAAAGAAATTCTACAGTTAAACCGGGAGCTGGGGGTGAGGAAAGAGAGGAGACACATTCTAAAACAAGACTACTTGAGATCTAAGGATAAATAGTATTTGCAAAACCAAAGAGGAAAACATGAAACTGCCGGAAGGATGTGGACAGTTAAATTCAACATCACAATAAAACCTTTTTTTGCTTAGAGGAAAGAAATAGCAACATACTGTAACTTTAAAATACCATACAATTCACAGAATGTGCTTTTTAGCTCTTGGGCAGGACCAAACTGGATTATAGCCTTAGATTGCATCATAGTTTGGTTTTGTTCCGGACAATCTCATTACATCTATTGTCATGAGAACAGATTCATATTGTGACAATCTATTACCTTTAACACTTTGTCACAAGGAACAGCTATTAGAATTTAAATGTCATATATCTGAAATATTGCAGTATCTTATACTACTTTGGCTTAACAAGTCTTTAATTTGACTAGATGGGGACTCCCACTTCCCTGGTTTACATCTGCAGTTGCGTGTAAGCGAAGGCTAGAATGACTATGTATTAAAGATTCTTGTAATTGAAAAAGTCAAAGCACAGCACACTGCCACTTCAGCTCCTTGTTTAGGCAATAAAACAAGACAGGATGGCAGTGTGATCCAAGTGCTACACAGGTCCCAAGATGGAGTTTGTCACAAGGCACAGGGTCAGACAGAATGACACTATGCACGTGGAAAAGTAACACGTGAGCAACTGTCACAAAGGGAGTTTTCACCAAGATGTCTGCTTTGCTGTGAGGAAGCTAATCAGAGAGTCTGCTCTTAATGATCTGTGGGTTGGCATTTACCAATGCAAGTAACAGTATAAAAGAAACCCGACTGTACCAGCAATCAGAACAGACAAAACAAATTTTGGTATCTAATTATTAAGCGCTTTTCCCATAGTTTTCAGTTCTTAAGGAAAAAAATGTGCATTAATGATCATATTAAAATATATCTATATTATACTCAATGTATCTAGTACATTATTTGTTATTGTGGTAGTTTAATAGAGGGCTAAGAAAGTAAAAAAGAAAAACAAGGTGTTCAAAATACTCTCCCGTGCTATGTTGGGAACCACTGGGGTCACAGGACTGAGATAACCCCTGTCCTCGTGGCAAAGACAACACAGCAAATGTGTGTGCAAACATGTAAACATGTGCACCAATGTGTGTGTGCAAACATGTGTGCATGTGAAATCCCATGGAAGTCTGCCAGAATCTGCCGACACAGCATAACCACTTAAGATTAGTAGATAGGGTTGGATAATTTGCTCTGGGGAAGGTTAATGGGAGAAAGTAGCAACAGTAGAATTCCAGTTGGGGATCACTTTTGCTTCTCCTTTTACACAAAAGGAAGTTGCTGGCAGATGAAAGAAGTGTTTATGGCCATAACAGAGCGTTGGAGAGAAGCACTATCTGACTGCAGTGAAGTTATGTGATTCTTTTTTTTTATTCCAAGAAACCTAGTAATTAAAACAATGTATGCGGTCCTTTTCTACACTGGTTACTGCTGCATTTTCATTCCATGTGGTAACCAGAAAGATATTTATTTTTTTTGTCAGTGTTTATGTTCATAGGATTCTTGCTCTATGCCATACATTTTCATTTTAGGGGCATCAGCTTTTAAGAGGATCTCCTTAATAGACATAGGCAGGGGCTGGGAAAGTGGCTCAGTGGAGAGCGCTTGCCTCGCATGCAAGAGGCTCTGGGTTCGATTCCTCAGCACCACAAAAACAGAAAAAGCTGGAAGTGGCGCTGTGGCTCAAGTGGTAGAGTGCTAGCCTTGAGCTGAAGAGCTGAGGGCGCCCAGGCCCAGAGTTCAAGCCCCATAAACGACAAAAAAAAAAAAAAAAAAGACACAGGCATACATAATTTTGAATTGACTAATCACAAAGTACCCGTGAACAAAGGCTTATAATATAATAAAATTCGCAATCATCCATGCAGTATGTACATATGTACCTGCATATTTACCTACCCATATCTCTTTCTCTCCTTATCATCCATCCATTCATCCACCTACATATCTATATATCATGTATGTATACCTCTATCTATCTATCTATCTATCTATCTATCTATCTATCTATCTATCTATCTATCTATCTATCTATCTATCTACTTGTGTCTGTCTTAAAGGCAATAACTTTTATAGTACTTCATTGCTCTTGCTAGTAAATGTACTTAGATTCAGTACTAAAAGTATTTTATCTAATGAAAATCAGGTCTATTTGACCAAAGAAGCAGCTTTCAAAGTGAGGCATGCATACCCCTATAGCAAGCTTTCCCAAGGGTATGTAGGCACAGGTGTTTTTAATGGAATCAATTTCTAGTTCCTCAACTTTCGTAGATTCTCTTGCCTGAAACTGATTTGCCCAAGAACTCTCTTGTGAGTTTTCCTTTCTTGTCTCCCATCTTGCATGCCCATCTAGCCCCAGATAAAATAATGACCTATTTCCCTTTCATGCAGAATCTTCCTATGGTACTTTGCCCAGGAGATAAAAACCTGTTGGGAGGTAAATACAGAGACAATTCAAAAAATTTGTTTCAATACTGAAGTGAATTCCCAGGAATCAAATGCTATAGGTTAGATGTCTCTCAATAAACAGAACGACCACACTGTCAATTAAGACAACACTGAAATTAAGTTTCAGTGGAGGGTAAAATGAGGTAATTTAATAATTCTTAATAGATCACCATATACATTCTGCCACATAATCAGAAAGAGTTCAAAGACTTGTGTGATATTGCTAAACTCATTTTCCATCTGTTTTCTTAGGTGAGTAATATTCTTTAGAACCCCCATTTATAAAAATAAAGTAATAGGGATAGATCTGTGGGTAAATCCTGTCTCTCTTACTCATGAATACATGAGTTAATTGGGGGAAGAACACATCTGTCTCATTAAACATGTGTACTAAGAAATGCTGTTTTCTATGTTTAATAAATGTTTATGAAATTTTATTACTGAGCAGAGTGTAGCTCAGTGGTATAACATGTACTGAGCACAAATAAGGTCCTGAGCTGGATCCCTACCAACACATTAAAACTACTACAGTAAACCAGGTGCCGGTGGCTCACATCTATAAACCTAGTTACTCAGGAGGCTGAGATCTG
Source organism: Dipodomys merriami (assembly GCF_024711535.1). Taxonomy (NCBI): domain Eukaryota; kingdom Metazoa; phylum Chordata; class Mammalia; order Rodentia; family Heteromyidae; genus Dipodomys; species Dipodomys merriami. Next base: position 9,396,244 of record NW_027202826.1, read on the forward strand.
AGGTTCATAGTTCAAACAAAGACTGCGTGGGCAGGAAAAGTCCATGAGACTCATCTCTAATTAACCATCAAAGATATGGAAGCTCAAGTAGTAGAGCACTAGGCTTGAGCAATAAAGCTTAGGAACAGTGCCATGCCAAGTTCAAGCTCAGGATTGGAACAACAACAAAACTTACAGGTACCAACTTTAAAATGTCTGAAAAGGAACATAGCTTTAAACAATTACTTGTGGAAAGGAAGGGTAGTCTGATGACCAGTGATCTGGAACCTAGATGAACAATGGCCGAATCTGGCCTGTACCTTGTTTTATAGGAAAACAGCTATACTCGTGTGTGTGTGTGTGTGTGTGTGTGTGTGTGTGTGTGTGTGTGTGTGTGTGTGTGTGTGTGTGTGTGTGTGTGTGTGTGTGTGTGTGTGTGTGTGTGTGTGTGTGTGTGTGTGTGTGTGTGTGTGTGTGTGTGTGTGTGTGTGTGTGTGTCTATGGTGACTTCAGTGCTTTGCTGGAAGAATTAAGTAGTTGTGTGTGAAACTTTCTGGCCCACAAAGCCTAAGATATTTATTATCTAGCCTTTTACCAAGAAACTTTGTCTACACTTAGTCTAAAAGGTTACAATGACAGAATTCATTTAGACTTTACACTATAGGACATTGTCATGTTTTAAGGCAAACAATGATTTTGCAATTCAGAAATCATACCTTACATGATTTAGCAAGTGAGTTCTCTTCTCTTGCCCTCTCTCCCTCTCTGTCTCTCCTCTCCCTCTCCTTCTCTCCTTGGTGCCAGTCCTGGGGTTTGAACTCAGGGCCTGAGTGCTGTCCCTAAGCTCTTTTGCTGAAGGGTAACACTCTACTGCTTGAGCCACAGTGGAGATAAGAATCCCACAGTCTTTCCTGCCCACACTAGCTTGAACATGAATCTCAGCCTCCTGAGTAACTGAGATCACTGGTGCCCAGCTTCTTCCTTCTTCCTTTCCCTTTCCTTTTCCCTCTTCCTTTCCTTCCTTCCTTCCTGATCAGTACAGTACTGTGATTTGAACTTGGTCTCACACTTGGTTAGCTTGCTTGCTCAGCTGGTGCTCTACCACTTAAGCCACACCTCCAACCTGGCTTTTTAGCTTGGTTATTTTGAAGATAGTCTCAGACTTTCTGCCAGATCTGGCCTGCTTCCTTCAGATCCTTCAGATCTTAGCCTCTTGAGTAACTGGAATTACAGGTATGAGTGCCCTGCTTGAGTTTCACTATTTTCTAACTTTTAAAACTACACAAGTGAGCTTTTGTGGGAGCGCAGTATAGCACTGTAGGGTCTGCATTTACTAGGTAGGCACTCTCCACGGGGACCTTACACCTGCTCTTCCCCATTGCCTTTATTTTTAGTTATTTTCTAGGTAATCTCTTGCATTTTTTGCCCAAGCTGGCCTAGACTGTGATCTTCCTAGTTATGCCTCCTATATGGCTGCAATGACAGGTGTGAGCCACCACTCCTAAATTATCTGTTGAGATGGGGTCTCACTGGCTTTGAAATGAGAACAAGCCTCCAGATCGCTTCTTCCTGAGTAGCTGGGATTCGAAGTATGAGCCATCATGCGTAACTATCTTTATTTTTGAGATGTGACAAAGTGCATCTATTCAAAACAAAATAAAATGTAGAGTCTTATTGGTAAAATGATAACTTAAGGTGATTTGTTTGTTCATCCTGATAATCTCTTTTGTGAATGACAAACATCAACTCTACATTGAGGCAAATATTTTAGAGATTTTTTTGGGGGGGTTATATACATCTAGAAACATTTTGGATCTCAAAATAATGAATCTGATCATTCTGTGCAGGAGAAATTGGGTAAATACAAGTCAAACATCTGTGCTGGCAGTCTACAGCCACAGTGAAGCAATTTCTCACTTTATTCTAAAAGTCAATAGCATTTTCGTATCAGGCCTGAAAATTCTTGGTGATGCCACTTTTGAATTCTCCATCATAGGGACAAGAAATACTGAACTAGAGATTTCAGCTAACCTACCCAAAAAGCACAACAGCAATTATGTATTCTAAGTCATCTGCTGCAGATGCTCTCATTCCATCCCCGTGGCTCTTTCCCATCTCCTTGCTATTTTTCTCCCCCTGAACAAATTTAAGCTCCAATAGCAATTTATTGGGCTATAGGACCCTAGGAAAATGAATACAAATATCTTAACAGTAGCATTGTCTGGGCAATATATTTCAACTTGGAAACTACTCTGCAACTGCACATTAATCCCCTCAGATGAACGGAGGGTCCAGGAAGAAAGGATTGATCTCCTCTAATGATGAAACCCTGGCACTCAGGTTTTATTTTTCACAACACAGAGCACTAAGAACCCCACTGTTATTATGAAAATTTCCCTAGCAAAGGAGCTCCATCACATTACCCGTGCACCAATCCATCATAACGCGCCCTGCTTCTGCTCATCAACAAGTCTGAGTGATGAAAAGATCCAATATTATCCTGACAGTACTTCATGCGCATTCTCAATCACACATTATTACAGCATCCATATTAATTTTCAGTGACACGCGTCCTAGGCCTGTTCAAATTAGGCAAACCAACGAGGGGGAGTTGATGAAATACCAGCATAGCCACAGCTCATTGCATTCCAATTTGCATGCAAATGGTTTATCAGGAAAATTCCATTCCCAGCAACCAGCAAGTGAAAAACAACTGTAATCTACACTTCAGGGCCACCATACAGAGCTTAATGAATCGCAAAGAGAGAAGGAAGTGACAGACCTATGAGAGGATCGATTTCCACTGGCAGCTGGTATGGCTGGTCTTGTACAGCACCTTGATGAGCTGGAATTCACAAAAGATAAAAAGAAAAAGGAGGTTATTTTTTCATATACGAAACTACATAAATATACGTAAGTCAAGCCTTATGTAGGATTGTTTCTACCCCCCCAAATCTCCCAATGTAGTTTTGAGAAATTTAAAGAACAAAAATCCAGGTGCTTTTATGGCTAGCTTATTAAACATTTATTTTAGATTAGTGCTGTTCTGAACATGTGCCATCAGCAGTGGCTCCAGTCCTGGGCCATAAGCTATAGCAGATGCTTGACTGGCAGCCTCTGATGCTGCACCAAAACAAAATTAAGTGGTAAAGCGTGCTGAAAACAAAATGTGACAGCCATCTGCTGACTGTAGCAAATACCATTTTTTCGTTACTTCTTAAAAAGGCAGTTTTGAATGCTGAGGCACAAAGGATCCACAAAAAACACCAGTTTATGATGGAGAAAGGGAAAGCTCTAAGTCAGGGAACGTTTAACGTTTCATCCATCACTTAGAATCAATCAATGGAAAGTTTGAATAAAAATAAAGAAAGCTATCCGCAGATAAATGTTTTAGTTAAATGCATTTGGCTGAAATATTTTCTTAAAGATTGGATTGAGGGTTTTTAAAAAGTTCTATTAATATTTAATATTTCCATAGTTTCAATTTTAAAATACTTGGAGAAGCGAATGAATTAGAAAAATCAATCTGTACAATGAATAGTTTGTTCCATGCTCAAAAAATGGCTTTAAGAATTCAGAGATACTTTTTTTTAAAGCGAAAAGATGGTTTTATGAGCTATTTCTGTGCAAAAAGGTAGACCACTTTAGATGGAGAGGAACGGAACCATTGGGAAATCATGAATATAAAATGAAGGGTCTGGAGTATGATCTTTGGGCTTCTTAATTCTGTTAGTTAAATTCTGGGTCCTTTTCCAAACTCTTTTCCCCAAATGACTCAGCCATTCACCCCAGTCAGCATCTGTCTTTTATGCATTTATATTACTGCATGGCTAATATTGAAAATGTATCTGATTCTAGGAAATGTTTCTGACCATCCTTGAAAGGCTGAAAAGAAAAAGCTTTTTTTTTTACATTATTATTATTACAATCTTTTAGATCATTATTTAGATTATTTTTGTCATATTTTCCCAGTTAGTAAAACCAGCTTCTGGAGGGTGTTGGGAAGACTGATAAAACCTAAGTAAGTACAATTTTTGGCACTAAAAATTGTAAGAAAGTGAACGTGTAAGAAAGCATGAAAGAAAGTGAAGAGGCTAAAGCAGCAGTGACTCATTGGTACAACTGGCTCTCCGACAGGAGATGGCAGGAATCGCAGGATGCACACTGGCATGTCAGGGGTGCAGCCCAGCCTCTGGTCTGCTCAGCAGTGCCAGCACTAGTACATTTAGAAAAATTTCTCTATGTTTCAGAGAATCTATGACAGCAGAAGCATTAAAATCCAGCTTCCAGCACGGAGGTTGGGTTAGGTCTCCAAACCCACTCTGCCACTGCCTATCCCGTGTGACCCTGGACAAGTTTTGTAGCCTCTTGCTCCCATCTTTTTAATCTGGAAAATGGCTGGACTATAAGAAATTGCCAGGAACTGGCCAGTATGACATATAGAAAAGAGAATGCCGTATGCTTCAACCTAAATAAGAGAACTTACACCTTCTTCAAGTTGTTGAGCAAATTGAGTGCCTATACAAAAAAAAATTGGTTACAATGGTACTAGAAACACCCAGAAAATGCTCTGTAAACATTAGTTGCTGATCTAATTTGGAAGTTCTTCAACGTCCTTTGAATGGAGGGGGAAAAACTTGTTTTCAGACCCTTTCATATGTGCTGCCAGTGAGCTATAGCCCCAGAACCAAGACTACTCTTTTCTGAATCAGAAATGACAGCAGCTAGGTATCTAATGAATGAGTTCTGGAAATCTAGAAAATTCTAGAAAAATTGGTGCAATATGAATGCGACATTTATTGAAGAAAAACTGTTGGGATTGCTAAAAATTGCATTAAATAAAGGCATAATGACAGGTCAAGTCATACCAGAAAGGATGAAAGGGCAGACTCGTGTGAACACCCCTGAAGTGAGGAACAGATTTATACAATGGCTGTTGAACACTTTCAGGAATAGGCCTAGCTCAGAACTGGAGAGTATATTCTAGAAAGATGACTTCCTGTAGTGATTTCTCATGTACTTCTTTGCATTGGTTCGGTGAAGAGTTGCCATGGCATACAGTGAAGGCAGTCTGCAGGTGAAGGGCAGGGACAAACACCACCCATGACGCAGGCACAGGTGCAGTGAGGGTTGCTGGGAAAGCCAGGCAAAGACTACAGAATGAGGAATCCCCTGGGCTCCTACCTCCCAGAATCATGTGTTTGGGCTGGGAGTAGCTAGACATGAGTGGCTCGCCAGTGGAGACTCCTACCCTACCCTAGCTTACTGTCCACTAGAGTGCCTGAACATGGAGAAAAATCTCTGGCTCCAGGCAGCCAAGTTTTGTAGTGTGGGATGTGGGCTTGCTCAAAGAGAAGCTGTCAAGCCCTTGGGCTCAATGGTGAGGGATCAGCAGCTCACCACCTGGGTGTCAGTGGAGACATGGGCATCCTGTGGTTCTTGTTACACTAGCTCTTCCAGAAACTAAAGGGGATTGGAGCTCAGCAGTGGAAAAGCTGTCTCTCTTCAGATGTTGCCTCTGTTAAAATAAAGCAGCTTTCAGAGCTGACAGAAACAGCCACCCAGGATAGATACACTTGTAGTGGTCCTGGTATCACACACTGAGGTTATTTGCCAAACTCTAAGAGCAACCAAGAGTAGGCAGATACTCTTGGGCATTTAATGGGACATAGCACATCCTTCTCCTCATAAGTCATAATCAGAAAAACAAAAACAAAGTAATCACTTTTCTTTTGTCTCCAAATACAAGCATTTACCTCTGATCTAAAAGATAAGTTCAGAAGAAAAAAAGGTCTAATAACAGATAATGAATATCTGTATCAGTTTTTATTGTTTCCACTTTTTTTTCAAAAATCTGTTCTCTAATCAAATATTGACATTTCTTTCCATTGTCTCTTTTGCAATGGCCAGGAAAACAGCTATATTTATTCAGTTTGAATACCAAACACAGATTCTCTGTGATAGTTACCTTACTGAGCTTACTCAATATATCAGGTTTTTGTTTGTATGCCTTTTGTTCCATTTTCAGATCATATCCATTTAATTTGTAGAATTTATATTTTTGTAATCATTTCACTTAACTGATAGTGCTTTATGCTTACTAGATACAAAGACGAGTTAACAGAACACTGAAACGTATCTTTTATGCCAGGCATGATGGCTCATGCCTATAATCCCAGCACTCAAGTGGAGTGTTTGAAGGAGGAGCTAGAATTCCAGGCCAGTCTGGGCTCTGTAGCACTACAGAGCAAGACTCTATCTGTAAAAAATAAATCTACCTCTTTAAAAACTTCCTCCTTGTAACAATGGCTTTGAGGGAAAGTCTATAATCTCCATTATTTTAAAATATTTTCCTATTTCTTAAAAAAAAAGATATATATATATATTTTTTAAGCTAGTGGCCGAAAAGATCTGGTTCTGAAAATTCCAGCTCTAATGAAAGGCAATAAATCACAGAGGAGAGGTCATAAAATCTGAGTCAGAAAAAGGGCTCAAACTCTGCCACAGACAGTCATATGGGATGCTAAATGGAGCAGGCACCCCAGGCTTGGTGTAACACAGGTGAAGATGTGGGGCTGTCACAGATAAGCCCCAATACTCCCCCCCCCCAACTGCTATTGCAGTTCAACACAGCTATTGAGGGCTCGGTACAGAAGGTACTTACAGAAGGTACAAACGGTTCCACAACATTTGGGCAGTGTAATGTAAGTAGTCTACAACAAATATTGTCATGTCCTACAGATACAGGTACCATGTCCTACATATACCTAGGGGTATATGTAGCTCAGTGGTAGAGCACTTGCTCAATATGTGTAAGAACCTAGGTTCAGGGATGAGGATTTAACTCAGTGGAAGAGCACTTGCCTGGCAAGTTTAGTCCTCAGCTCTGAAAAACAAAAATAAAACAAAAAGCTAAAGAGAACCTATGTTCTTTCCAGCACTGCAAAAGGAAAAGAAAAAGGCAAAGTTTTTGGCAACCCAAGTGTTCATAGTCATATATAAGCTGAATGAATGAATTTTAAAAATGGGGAATATCTAATAAATAGCTACCATTTGCAGACACAAGAAAGAATCTCAGTATAAAAAGATATATCAGGCCGGGCGCTGGTGGCTCACGCCTGTAACCCTAGCTACTCAGGAGGCTGAGATCTGAGGATCGCGGTTCAAAGCCAGCCCGGGCAGGAGAGACCGTGAGACTCCTATCTCCAATAAACCACCAGAAAACCGGAAGTGGCGCTGTAGCTCAAGTGGTAGAGCGCTCGCCTTGAGCTGAAGAGCTGAGGGACAGCGCCCAGGCCCAGAGTTCAAGCCCCACGGCCGACAAAAAAAAAAAAAGATATATCAGAAATCATACTAAAGAATAAGGTACATGCCTCAGGTAGGATTCTTTTAAGCCTTTCAAACTATTCAACCTTTTGATTCAAACTGTAGATTCAGAATTCAAAGCTTAGGTTTTGAGACAGATACCATGCTATCTTTCTGCAGTGTTCACCAGTACCCATGCCATGTAATGTCATCCCTTTACTCACCAGGAAGGTTGTGCCACTTGTTCACGGCAAAGAGCCTATTAGCAGTGACTGTGATCACGGCAGGAGTTGCCAAACCAGGCTGGGTGTTGGCTGCCACATGGGTGACAGGAGAGTTGGAGGGGAACTTTAGGACCATGATAACATCCTGCTGGGCTTGGTCTGTGAACATCAATGGGCTCTGCAGGAGGAGATACTGTTGAGTGGGCAAGACAAGACCAAGGATACAAGCAGGAGAAGACAAAGGCAGACAAAACGAGAGTACAGAAAAAGAAGAGGAAGATACCATTAGCACAGGCTGCAGGGTGAAGCACAATGCTCGGAAAGGCTTGCAGAAACATCAGTTATGATTTGTTTGCATTTCACATGGAGTTAGTTAAAATTTTTGGTGATTAAAGCAGAATACATGAGCAGAAACACTAATATATATTTAGCTTTTTTCCCCTGCTGATTGCCATGCAATGCTAAAACAATGTTTTGATTTAGATCTTAAGTGGACAAAGTTGTGGGAACTACCTTAAATGGTTCCAAGTGGCTATCATGGAATAATCTTTTAGTTGTAGTACACAGAGAAAGAAAGGAGAGACAGAGAGAGAGAGACAGAGACAGAGGGGTAGAGAGAGAAAAAGGAGATAAAGAATAGGCACAATGGGTGTAAAAGCAAGCCAAGGCAATTTCAAAAGATTGTCAAAAGTGGTCTTGAATCAGCACGAAGACTGACAACTAAGTAAAGAGATAATTAAACCAAATATATTTATAAACAATGGTTAGACAGCATGCATATATTATGGTAGAGAAATAATTTATGAATGTAATATACAAACTTAATTATAAAGGGTTTCAAAGCAATGCATAATTAAGTGTACTTGTAAAAACAATATATTTATATAGTGTACCAAGTCATAAACGTTGCTTATTGTACTGCAAATATCACTGCTTCCCAAGGCCCCTAGGATAAAGAGAAATACCTACTGCCCTTCTCTTCTGGGTAAAAAATACTAAAGCTCAATATTCAATTGAAAATGTTAAACAAAATACTGTCTGTTCTAATAACCAGCAACAAAATAAATCTTGACAACTACTCAGGATTTCAACATTCCCACAACCCATATGTCATTCTCCAAGACGTAGATAACACCACTCTGATTTATTGACTTTATTTATATTTTGAGGTAGACTGCTATCATATTATAATTGCCTGTACATTTCTAGCAATCCTCTCCTACCATGTCTATTCTCTAATAGCTGATTAGTCTCATTCAGAATTGAAGCACTTTGATGAAATGCTTCTGGCTGCTTTCCTATTGTCATATTTCAAAACACCAGGTATATGTAAATGGGCAGGCACATACATTTAACACGTATTTATTCAGAACAGCTAATAAAAAATTAAACACATTTGCATTTTTATTATCAGTCCTTTTAAAAAAGTTATTAAGAGTACTTAGAAAAACATATTGCGCTAAGAATTCCTATTTGCACTCTTTGCATAAAGGTGTAAATAAAGGCAACTAATAAGCTACCCAGACACCCTTCTGAGCAAGTGGCTAAAAGCCAATCAATATTATGAGTTAATCCTCCCTGGATGCTCATTCAATTAAAGGTGTCAGTAATGCCTCATCTGATGTGGCCTCAATTAAATCCAACTATCTGATGGTGTGAAAACACAGGGGGATACAGCAACAGCAGCAAAACCAGACAAATAGGCAGCCTTCGTGTGTCTGCTAATTACTACACCTGGTGTATATTATGGCTCATGCACTTAACGCAGCACGAGGTGGCTTTAATTTCTGCTATTTTTGTGTGTGTGTGTGTGTGTGTGTGTGTGTGTGTGTGTGTGTGTGTGTGTTTGGGCGAGTGTGTATGAGTGTTGTGTGTGTGGTGGAGAGGGCACTGAGTTGATAGGGGAACTCATCTGAATGTGGATAAAAACAATTAATGGACATGTGGGCCTTTGGTTGTTGAACCCCTGATATTGCTAAGTCATTTTCTCATACAAAGAACTACTTATGTGGTTTTGAAGGCATTCTGTGAAAGAAGGTAAAAAGTGGGAAACAAGGGCAGTGACAATGTCCATTAAGCTAGTTTTAGAGAAATCCTGAGATGGGAAATAAACATCATTTCAGAGTAGCAAGCCTTATTTGCCAATTACATGGTTTTTAAATAATATTTATTAAAGTAAATTTATAAACTCTGAGAAAATTAGAGCACAGCATAATTATAAACTCTCTGAAAGGAAACTCGTATGTATTTCTGAGCTTAACACATCCTATTGTAACTATAACTAAGAGCACACTGAGTAAGTCCAATGTTTATGTCCTATACTCTCTCTCTCTCTCTCTCCTCTCTCTCCTCTCTCTCTCTCTCTCTCTCTCTCTCTCTCTCTCTCTCTCTCTCTCTCTCTCTCTCTCTCTCTCTCTCTCTCTCTCCCCATGTGTGGGAAGAATGTCTTGTTTACATATTGACTCTGGAGGGCCAACTCTTAGCATGCAGGACAAGCCGCTTCCACAGCAAGCTGCAGGCACCATACACACAACTGTCATTGACAGCCTTGCACCAGCTGTCCCTCCAGTCAGTTACTGCACCCTGTCCTGACTGCGGATCCCCAGGCAGGCAGCAGGAAACTGCAGGGAGCACCATCACATCCTGGGCTAATGGCACGAGGGAGGGGCACTTGGCATTTTGAAGGCCCCACCCAACCTTACTGAGCTGGTCAGCAGTCATGGCGGCCTCTGTGGGGAGAGAGCAGCCTCTGTGGGGAGAGAGCAGCAACTGGCAAGACAGGGATCAGGGCATTGAACCTGAGTGGTTCTTTGAGCCAGGGCTGAGTCAAAGCAGGAAAACCCTAGGCAAATCTCATTCAGTTCTCCCAGATGGCATGAGAGCTTGCCAATGTCTCTGGTCTCTCCTTAACATGCTTTTGTTTTCTACCCATGTATGTATGTGTTAGATGGAAAGCAAAATTGAACCAAGTCTGAAAAGGAGTTCAGGCATCCATGTTAGAGGATGAGGATGATGGGAGAGAAGGTCTTTCATCCTCAGGGATCACATTCCTCCTCAGCCCTCCCACCTTGGGGCAATAAGGCTGATCTGTCCCCAGGAGCCAGTGATCTGTGGCCAAGAGGAGGGCCGCGCTGCCTATCTGCGCCTCGGCCCCAGTGGCTAGGCTGTGCAGTGACCCAGATGCAAGTCAATGGGCAGCGGAGGGGCTTCCATTAGCCCGCACCCAAGCAGCCAACTCTCCCCAACAAGCTATTACAAAAACTAATTCCAAAGCCCAGACATTAATCATTCTCACGGTTTTTATGGCACTATCTCCCATTGTTCTCACTAAAATGTTTTCTCTTTGTGTCGTCTTTCTGTCCACTAATGTCACCCTTTATGTTCATTTAAATCTGATTTCACTGGCTTAAAAACATGTAGGGGAAAAGGTGACACAAATAATTTTCTAAATGCTTGTCATTTATTGTTATGGCTGAGGCATGTTGCTAGAGCAGGAAGGGGAAGGTAGACCTGGAACAGACGAAGATGAGGGAAAGGGAAAAGGACACAAAGAGAAGGCTGGGGGCCTCTGTTTCTCTCACTCACTCTGCTCCTGCTCTTTTCTTCCTATTACCTGCACAATTCTGATAAGCCACACAAGCAATTTGAATTGATCTGAAATTATTAATAAGATTTGCAGAAATGGGTTATATGTTTTTTCTCTTTTTAATCTAAAACAATAATGAGCAAACCATTTTATGAAAGGAACACTCAAGAAAATATAATGTGAGAAAAAATAATAACCACAGTGTTTTCTAATATTTTCACCATGCAATTCAACTGGTTGCTGTGCCAAACTCTTTTCCCTCAATTTAAGAATTGAGAACCATGAAAGTAGAATATCTACATTGTTTTGCAGCTGAAGTCCTGATTATGGGCCACGTTTAACTTCCTCTGACCAGTAGAATGGGGAATAAGTAATGTGTGAGTTCAAAGGTCAGCTTTAACTTTGCCCTCTCTCTTGTGCCACTGACATACCTTGGCAGGGCCTGGTCTAGCTTCCTGCGGTATGAAAAATCATGTGGAAGAGAAGCAGAGTGAGCCACGGTGGGAAGAGCAGAAACACCAATGCAGCCCTCAGGACCAGGAGAAATATAACCAACCACGGTCATAAGCCATTACATTTTAGATGCTAACCCATCAGACCCCATCAGACCCCTTCAGACATCCTTAGGTTTCTGACCGTTAGTAACAGAATTCACTTTAAAATCCCCAAATGGATAGCAATAATAAGCACAGTCTAGGTGACTTTGATGGAAGTGCTACACGTGCATGTATGAAAGAAAGTAGTAGGAAAGGTAAATTTGATCAAAGGACATTATATGCATGGATGGAACTATTACAGTGAGCCCCCCTTTTGTACAATTAATATAAGCTAAGAAAAAAAGAGAAGGAAAACACAATAATAAAGTGAATTTAGAAACATTTAAGATCAAACCATCAGCCCTCTATGCCTGGGATCTCTTTGTCACCGGTGAGGAGATGGGATCCCTGTGGGGCTTTCTAATTCTGAGCTGAGGAAATGCTGGAAATGCTGGGCTGTGTTCACTTTCTTGATAAGGAAGGGGGACTGCAGGGCCATTTGCTGGTTGTGAGCAGGGTGACGGAACAGGTGGAGATGGCAGCCCATGAAGGGACTGTGAAGACAGCGCAGAGTCTTCACAGCCAGCAGGAAGGAGGAGCGGGCCACAGCACTCACCGCTTGCATGGCGGAGCCTCTGGGAGGATGGGGCTCGATGAGCAGCTGAGAAGGCGTCTGTCCAAAACTTCGGATCTGAGCTTCAACAGCCTGAAAAAGGCATAGGCAAATCTGGGGGTTAAACGGTGTTAATTACAGGCCACAGAACCACAACAGCCACCTGAAAGTGCCATGCTTCTGGCATGCTTCACGTTGAAAGCCAAACTGTTTTCACAGTGGGGCTATGCACCTAGCCAAGGTGCTGGGGAGAGGTCACGCTGCAGTACAATGGTCGCTGGGACTTGAAAATGCTGGAACTTTCTCCTCCTGCTCGGTGATGAGAAGTGGAATACATCTCTAGCTCACAAAGTGTCTCCCTTTTTGGCTTCGTGTCTGCCTTTGGTTTCCCACATCCCTGATGGCTAACCTCCTGTGGGTATATCGCAAAAATGGCTGCTGCTTCCATTCCAGACTCCATTTCATTCTGGTGAACCCAACACCTATGGAAATGGCCTGACGGAAAGAGCACTATTCTTGATGGTCTCTTTAAACTTAGGAAGTTGGACTAAAAGCTGTATGATGTACCCATGCACAAGCAGGCTAAAGCGGGGACCAAGGGTGTGTCCTCTGTGCATGTAACCTTCTAAAGGATCCCCCACTCGGGCTCTGGCTGTGCACCTTCTTTCTTTTCCATACTAAAGACTGAACTCAAGAGCTTTACATTTGCCAAGCAAACAGTTCTACTAGTTGAGCCACATCCTCAGCTCTTTTGCTGTTTTCATTTGTTTTCTACATAGGATACTGCTCTGACTTGTTCAGTCTGGCTTCGGTTGTGATTCTGCCGCCTCTAACTGCTGTGACTACAGGACTGTGCTACCATGCTTAGTTTGATTTTCAAATAAGGTCTCTCAAACTTTTGCCTAGGCAGGCCTCAAACCATGATCTTCCTGTTTCAGTTTCCTAAGTTACACCATGCTGAGGCCTATTATTATTCTTGGAGCAGTGTGAATAAATGACTTTATCAAAATTACTATTATCAAAATTACATTGCTTAGCTGGGTGCTGGTAGCTAATGCCTTCAATCCTTGATGTTCAGGAGGCTGAGATCTGAGGATTGCAGTTCAAAACCAGCCCTGGCAGGAAAGTCCAATGAGATTCTCATTTCCAATAAGCTACCCCCAAAAATCTGGAACTGGCACTGTGGCTCAAGTGGTAGAGCACTAGCCTTGAGCAAAATCATTCAGGGGAAGTGCCTAGGCCTTGAGTTCAAGCCTCAGGACTGGCACACGCACACGCGCGCGCACACACACACACACACACACACACACACACACACACACACACACACACACACACACACACACACACACACACACACACACACACACACACACACACACACACACACACACACACACACACACACACACACACCTCAGCCCAGAAATACCCTTAAGAACAAAGATGGTCAAGTACTTCTGTGCTGCCAGGACTCGGCACAAAGTAGGTGCTTAGTAAATATTCACTAAGTGAATGTCCATATGAGTCAATTCAATTCAGCAATGGTACAGCTACTACCACCATTACCCAGTAGACTGGCACTGAAGAAAACATTTGATTAAACATTTCTACTAAAAGCTTGCTTTATTATTTAACATTCTTACTCATCAATTCCCAATTATTTCTGTAAATAGCCTGTTAGTACTTTCTGTAATAAAACCTGAATTCAGCAGGCAGCATTCCAGATGTTGAAATATATAGTAATAAAAAAAGACCACGCAAATGCTTCAAGATATTCCCGTGAAACCACATATTTATATTTTATAAACAGCAACTCAACTATTACCTAGAGAATTTATTAATGGATTTCCAAATGGAAAACTATTGAGAGAATTTCAACAAGCTGTGTATTTTATTGCTTTTTGTGCCAATTAATGCGTACCTTACATGACTTCAGTTATATCTTTAAAAAACCCAGATAGATAGGATAATTTAACAGAGAATTTAGATACATACTAGATAGAATGAGAGGAAGAAAATAAAGAAAATAAAATTAAATAAAAGAAAGGAGTCTTGGCTTAGTGAATGTAGTATTTGTTTTTCACTTAACAAAGACTGTTTTAGTCTCTCTGTACTAGGCTTTTGAATGTAACAAAGGAAACAAGTCAGTACAACACTTAGTAACTAACAATTTAAATCTAAAAGCACTATATACTTGGGGCAGCGAAACAGAAACTAAATAATTTACTAAGAAAAATATACTTCAATTAGTGTATCCAGAATTTCTGACATGAGTAATATGAAGTGCTAGAAAGCTGTCTGAAGAGCCCAATCTACCTCTTTACCAGGAAATGTTTAATAGGATTTCACAGTTTAGATTTCATTCTTCTCAGTATTTATTCCCACATCAAGGCCGTCCAGTGATTTCTCTCTGTTTCAAATCACATCATCCCTTGAGTGGTTCTCCTCTCCTCCTCCATACATCCAAACTAAAGCTGAGGAATGACTGTGGGTGTCTCAGGTCTGTTACCTCTCTAGGGGACCTTAGGGTCCTTGGGAGCCACTCAAAGTCTAGTTTTGGTTATCAGTGGGTTTAAAAGAAGGTGAATCAAATGATTACTTAAGTCATATTTAAGGTTGTACTTAATCCCACAGGATAAAAAGTCCTGTTAACATTAATTGCTATGACCCAAAGAGGGTTGGTAATAAGTACTTTACAAAAATGGGGTGAAAGTCCTTGAGAAAAGAATCATCTGCATAATATATCTATCAAAAAAAAATCTAAAATGTAGCCAAAGTGATCCTAAATTATTTTGGTCTTTAAAAACTTGACATTTTCAGTTTTGAGAAATTGGACATAGAAACAAATAGATTAAGCTATTGATTTCACTTCAGTACATTTTCACAAGGAAAGAATCAGAGGGATGCAAAATATGTTAGGTACAAAGCGAGTATCACAGAATTCTTTCTAACAGCAAAAATCTGGAGGAAAAAAGCTATAGGAAAGGAAAAGGATGGTGCCATTAAAATGAATTGAGTTGAGCTGAGTGTATCCTAAATCGAAACTCATCCATAATACACCACTGGAAAGAAAATTTCTAGCTACCCACATATATAGGGCATGCTCACAGAAATAAAACCATATACATGTGTACACATGTCACGTACATATGTTTTCATGTATTCTGTGGAGGATACACATGCACATACATGAATACTTGTGTGAACCACCTGGAAGAGAATGTATCAGACTATTACCAGCTGTTCCTCCAGGGATAAATGCCAGGAGTGGAACTGCTGGACCACAGGAAAGATGAAAAGATCAGCAAAGTCAGAGCTCAGAGAGTCTTCTCTGACTCTAATTCAGGATGCATTATTTTTGGAATAAAGAGTAACATACAATTTCCAGTCTGAAAGAAAACTAAAACTAACTAAGTCTAAAAGACTAAAATGGGTCTGCCAATATTTGACATAACTTTATGAATTTATACATTTAGGTTCTAGAAACATACTTCATCAGTTGATAAACTACTCAAAAACTGCTGACCAACAGATCTTGTTAACAAAGTGGAATCTGTTATAATGAGCATATTTTCTAACTTATATCTATTTCATTCTAAGGAGCCCTTAGTTTTCTTAATATTTTGCTATCATTTAAGATTAATTAAATATTTAGAAAGATATGTTTTTTAAGTAAACATTATGTTTTCCTCAAAAAGACATGCATTTAAAATGTACCAGGTAACTGGAAACATATTACATATCAAGATGTTATAAGGTTCAAAAATAACACAGAGGGCTGGGAAGGTAGCTCAGTGGTAGAGTGATTGTCTCGCATGCATGAGACTCTGGGTTTGATTCCTTAGCACCACATAAGCAAAAAAAGCTGGATGTGGTGCTGTGGCTCAAGTGTTAGAGTGCTAGTCTTGAGCTGAAGAGCTCAGGAACAGTGCCCAGGCCCAGAGTTCAAGCCCTATGATCAGCACCCACCTACCCCCACCTCCACCCCGGTGGAGAAGAGCAGCCTGCTAAAAATAAATGAAACATTTTAAAAGTTAAGTATACAATGATAAAAAGCCTGGAAAAAGAAAGCAATTTGGATAGGGTGGTGAGGAGATGAGTGTTTTTTACCAACCTATCTACACAAATAATATGATGGAAGTATGAAGGGAAAAAATAAAGCAATTAAAATGTGCCAGAATATGCATAGATTTCCATCAGCAGTGCCTTGTAAAGAAGTCCACACATTCCAGGCATGTTGAAATGGAGGCCCAGCCCAGCCTCCCTGCAATCTCAGTTCCTGTAGCTGTCCATCTACTATAGCATAATCCCAGCTGCCAATCTGAAAGAAACCAGCTAGTCAGAGCAGACACAAGCAACAGAAACAAACGTCACTCAATAATGCTCGGCGGCACTGTGTTCATGGATAATTTCAAACTGTATCTCCATCTAGAGCATTGATGTGCTCATTCAAAACACCTCCCTCTCTGGCTACTGGGAACAAGTAGATAAAGCAGCCTGACTAGAAAAATAAGTGGAATGTCTTCAAAGAGGTGGCCAATACCAAAAGGCAAACGTAGTGAACACATAAGACATTCTTAAAGAAAAAAGTAAAACAGGAGAGATTATTTACCGCATTACATGGGTAAGCTATTTCTCAAAACTAGCCCACAATGGTTAAACTATGTCATGAAAAGATACAGTCATTTGATCAATCACTTATTTAGTAACAACCATGTACTCTATTTTCAGAATAATGTTTGTGAACATCTGTTGTGCCAGAACACCAAAGTGGGACTCAGAAAAGAATTAAAATCTTGACTTCAAGGACCATAATCACAGAAGACCACACACACACACACACACACACACACACACACACACACACACACACACACACACACACACACACACACACACAGAGAGAGAGAGAGAGAGAGAGAGAGAGAGAGAGAGAGAGAGAGAGAGAGGCAGGGTTACCAGAGAGGTAAGATGACAAACTTGCTCTTACAATGTAGTTCACAGTCATTTAGTAAATTTGTACCTGACTTGAGTATTTCCCAAATACTAAGGGGACTTCAGTTACTTCTTTGCAGTAATAATGAAATCTAAAAGTACAATTAAATTCTAAGTTAACTTGCTCTTTACTAGAAAGAAAGCTATTTTGAAAATTTACAAAACTCTTGGATTGGCACATGATTTTTATGGAGATTTTTCAAAGCAGTGCATTTGTTTTCATTTTAACCCCTTATATTTGGTTGAAATTCAGAGAACAAAGTAGTGATAACAGAATATGCGTCATATGCCAATGCCCAGGGTACAATAAAGACTGCCTGGAAGAAACTGGTTTATGACGGAAGCCAGGAATGTAACCATGGCTCAGATTTCTTATGGAACTGACAGGGTTTCAAAAATTTGTAAAATATTATATATTTGCATCATATCTTTGGCTATGTAATTTAGCTTCTTATTTACCTACCCAACTAGGAAGTCTAATGATGAGTAAAATACAAAAATTAGATTCACTGTCACCCAGTTGACTAAGGAACCTCTGTCTGATTATTATGGTTTTGATGTACAAGAAAAGTCTGGCATAATTTGACAGTATTTTTCATGTAGGTTTTCAATTAAGACTTGACTAATCCTTACCATTTATTTGGCTTTTCTGCCCTGGACTGTGTCAAGTAAGCCATCTGTGTAACACACTTCTGGCTAAAAGTTTTTAGAATTATAACACTTTGAGTTGTAGCTACATAAAATTGCAACTTATTTCATTCATTACTCCTAATTTACCGTATTGCTACAACCATTTGTAATCTTCTACTCCTAAATCTGCCTGAAGTCATCACACAGATTCTAGAGCCACCTGCGGTAAAGCAGGCTTCCAGACCACTCCTCCAAGTATTTAACCAATGTTAACAATGCTATAAATACCAATTGTGTTTATGCTTTGGGAAAGATTCACGGCAGTGTTCTGCAGAACTGGAGCTGATCCGAGCTGCTGACTCCCACCAAAACAGTGATGGGATTCTAAGCCAAAAATGCTTTTCCCTGGATAAGATATCTGATTTGCTACTGCTGTCATGTAACGGGGTCATGTAAACTTACACGCTGCTGCTGCTGCTTTTGGAAAACAGACCATCTGAGTGATTATGAGTTACTAAAACAGCATTTGGAAGGATAAATTTGGAAGAGGCCAAACCAACCACTGACACTAAACACAACTTAGGGGAAATTTTCAGGATTTATTTCCATGTTATGGATCCCATTGTATATAATTCTTTAAAGTGAGAAATGTCATGGTTTTTCCCTTCCCTCTGTAATACCCATCTTCGTAGATGGAGTTGAGATCCATTTTCAAATGGAAATCAGTTAAGTTTAGTTAATTTCTGAATTCACATAAACATAAACGGCATCCGCTTTTGCTTGAAGAGACTGATTTGCGAAACTGTGGTGACTAAGTACAGCTCGCAGTGCAAAATCAAAGACAACAGTGCTGTTGAAGCGGTGTGCTGTGAAGCCGGCCCCTGTCACCAAGGCTCTGGCCTTGGGCACCAACCCTTCTGCCTTACGAGGCCCAGCCCAGGATCTGCTCAGGGATTGGCCCGGCTCACTCTGTGGCTATACTGTTCCTTTTATCAGCACCTACTGTCAATCCTGGTAGAAACTTACTGATTGGGATTCTTTGAAAGAAGACTTGTAACCAAATAAATGACAGAATAATGGTAGAATTTCAGCATTAGTAAGGAGCAAGGCTCCTTCTGTAGTATCAAACCACATCAAACAGGAACTGCTATAGCTGGGACAGTTTAAATTAATATGGCCCACATTTGGGAATGGAGGCCTTCCATTCTTTTGTGCTTTTGTGTTATTTGAAATTTCTATAGTTAGTACACATTACTTAGAAAATCCTTTTATGTAACTGCTCTCCATATAACACACATATTTATATATATCAACACATATCCATACCACTAAGTAATGAACTTAGGGATTTAGAATTCAAATTGTAGGCCAGAAGTTTTCTTGGATATAACTCAGTGGGTTAGGTAACAAGACAAAGAAAAACTTAGAGTAAAGATACTCTGATCTGTGAGATAATTTAACATTTCTTCCTTATCATACTGAGGCACATTTCCCTGGTAACCCTCAACTTTGATAACAGAGGCCAAACCCAGAAAGCACTCACACAAAAAGTACTGCAGATGCGTTATCCACACCTCCACATCACATACATCACTGGTGCAGATTTCTAAGCAGGGTTTTTTCTTCAAAAAGGGAAAAGTTATTATTGCTGCCACCTTCCTCTCAACCCCCCACTCCCAATTTGAAAGAGAAACAGCATTCAAAATACAGAAAAACAAAATGCCTAAATAAAGATATAGGTTGACCCATTGTAACAATGAGATGTACAAAACACTATGTTGAAAATTAACTTTACAACTTTGGCGGTGGGGGGTGAAGGGGGGAGTGGGGGGGGGTAGTTGTGGAAGTGGGAGGGAAGGGATGGTAGGGGGAAGATAAAGGAGGAGGCAACAATGCTCAATAGAAAATGTACTCATTACCTTGCTCATGTAACTGTAACCCTTCTGTACAGTATTTTTACAATAAAAAAACGTACAAAAATATTATTGGAAAATTCCATTAAACTACATTTTTGCCAAAAAAAGAGGAATTCCGTGATCTCGCTAAGCAGAAATAATAATAGTCATAAACATTTTGAGGCCCATAATTCCCTGTGCATTTTTATTTCATATTTCACAAACTTTTTCACTGTAACATGGAAAATACATTTCCCTAGCAATGCACCTTACAGCGATATGTTTAATGACATACAACATACTGCTGTGTGCATTTGCCTACAGTTCTGGACACTGCTGGACAGTTCTTAGTCACTGCTAGACATTTCTGCTATCTACTTTCCTTTGTTTTTGCTATTACGAACAACTATTAATTGGCCATATTTTCATGCTTAATCAATTATTCTTTTGGGAAAAGGATAAGTAATAGTGATAGATTGTTATAACATGTATTTTATCCTTATAAAATACATATCTTTTTCTTCATATTTGCACCCACACTAGAAAATGTTACTTTGTTTTGTTTTGTTTTTGTGCTGCTACTAGAACTTGAACTTCAGGTCTTGTGCTCTTGCTTGGCTTTTATGTTCAAGCCAGAGCTCTAGCTCGTAAGCCACAACTCCATTTCTGGCTTTTTGCAAGTTAAATGAAGATAAGAAATCCTCAGATCTCAGCCTCCTGAGTAGCTAAGATTATAAGTTATTCTG
Source organism: Dipodomys merriami (assembly GCF_024711535.1). Taxonomy (NCBI): domain Eukaryota; kingdom Metazoa; phylum Chordata; class Mammalia; order Rodentia; family Heteromyidae; genus Dipodomys; species Dipodomys merriami. The sequence continues at coordinate 9,416,756 of NW_027202826.1, forward strand.
TTCTTACCTTGGGTTAGCTGCTCCTTATTTGTACTCTCATATTCAATGTTCGTCACATTATACTCATATACACACTTACGTATGTACATATACAGAGCTTTAAAAAAACCTATTTCTTATCTACTAAACTCAATCAATAAATTATTTCATATTAAGATACTAAGGTATAGAAAATGAGTTCTCAACTATTAGGTCTAGCAAATACCATTTATATGGAAATTAACAGGTGAAATCTAGTCAGGCATGGTGGGTCACTCCTGTGGTCCTAGGCAAGCGGCAGGAATCAAGATCATGCAAGACACTATGTTAACCAGGACAAGTTGTGGTGCATCTGCCATCCCAGCCACATGGGAAGGATATAGGAGGATCACAGTCCAGGTTTGCTTGGGCATAGATGCAAGACTCTATGTAAAAAATAACTAAAGCAAAATGGGCTGGGGCATGGCTCATGTGGTAAAACACCTTTCTTGCAAGACCAAAGCTCTGAGTTCAAATTTAAAAAACAACCAGAAAGGTGAATTCAGAAAGGAGGAAATAGTTTATAAAACAAATGAGTTATTATGTAACTGTTTTGTAAAATTAGATTCCTAAGAGTTTTCTTCATAATAAAAATATACTAAACTAGGTGCTAGTAGCAATACACCTAGAATCCTACTTCCATGGGACACTGATATCAAGAGTATCTCAGTTCATGACCAAGGCAGGCAAAAACTTCTGCAAAACCCCTACTTAACCGAGGGCTGGGCATGATGACACATCTGTCATCCTAGATACATGGGAGGTTGAGTTTGGGAGGATCATGCTTCCAGGCTAAACAGAAGAGTCCATGCATGAAACTCCATCTCAGTGGAAAGCAATTATGTTACATGGTGCATGTCTGTTATCCAGCTATGGTGAAAAGCAAAAAATAGATGAATATCACAATCCAGACAGATGCCCAAACAGGAAGTGAAGATATAATCTAAACCTGTGCTGACATGGTTCATAAGACTCCACCCACCTCAACAATAGCTAGGATCAGTGGTATGCGCCTATTCTCTTCAGCAACAGAGGGTAGCAGACATAAGAGGATCACTGACATAAGAAAATCACAGCCGGGCTGGGAAGGTGGCCTAGTGGTAGAGTGCTTGCCTTGCATGCATGAGGCCCTGGGTTCGATTCCTCAGCACCACATAAGCAAAAAGCCGGAAGTGGCGCTGTGGCTCAAGTGGTAGAGCGCTAGCCTTGAGCTGAAGAGCTGAGGGACAGCACCCAAGCCCAGAGTTCAGGCCCCACAACCGGACCCAAAAAAAAAAAAAAAAAAAAAAAAAGAAAATCACAGCCTAAGATAGCTTAGGCATAAAATGAGAACCGACCTCAAAACTACCAATACAAAAAGAGGCTGAGGGTATGGCTCAAGTGGTAGGATTCCTACTTACCAAGTATCTTACCCTGAGTTAAATACCCCATAACACCACAATAAAATAAAATAACCAGTTTTAAAAAGGTTGGAGGTGTGGTTCAGGGTAGAGTGCCTGTTTAACAAGCTTTTTTGAGTTCAACTCCAGGGCTACAGATACATACATACATATGTATGTATGTGTATATATGTATGTATGTTTACATGTATATATGAAATATATTTCCTGCTCATTACTAATCCAGAACTCAACTATCCCAATTTTCTCTTAAAAACTTCTTTGATTTTGTTTTTATCAAATAGTTGAAAATGCTTATTAATAAGATTATGTTGGAAAACTCTGTTTTCACTGTGTTTGATTCCAGTGCTCTGCATCTTGTATATATATTTTTCTAATTTGGGGAGGGGAAGGGAAATAACAAAATGCTGAAATAAGGATACAAGTTGACCCATTGTAGCAATGAGATGTACAAGATTCTATGTTGAAAACGAACTTTGTATCTTGGGGTGGGGGAGGGAGAAGTTGGGGAGGTGGAGAGGGAATGGATGATAGGGGAAAATCAAAGGAGGAGGTAATAATGCTCGATAGGAAATGTACTCATTACCTTACTCATGAAAATGTAACCCCTCTGTACAGTATCTTCCAATAAAAATATATTTAATAAAAAAAGATTTGTTGGAAAGAAAGAAAAGTGACTAAACCACACCAAATTCAACAGAAAAATCAGAAAATTAATATTCACTCATTGTCTATGACCAAATATATATAGTGCTAGGAAATAAACTATGAGAACAAAGGGAGAAAGAAAGAAAAAAACTGTACCAAAGAGAAGAATAAAAGGAGCAAAGTGGACTGTGAAAATAAACAGCTAAAGATAAGAATGTAACCTTTAGCTAGGGTCACAAGATACTTGAAAAAGTATTAGCATATTTGCCTGAAAAAAATTCTTTCTGGTGTGTGATATATGTAAATGCGGACATGTATATTGATAACCCAGCTGTTTTCTAAAAATTAAAAACAACATAAAAGTTTAATGTGCTGCAGGCTGTTTCTCTGATTACTCTTCTTCCTATTATGGTTATTATTTCTATCGTTTAGTGCTCTTTTTATAGAGAGATTATTTTTATGATCACTTGCTATGCCATATGTATTAACCATTCACTTGAAGAACTCCCAACTTTCTCAAGAGAAATGGAGCTTTTGCCAAGGAGTAAATACATGGCTTGTATGGGGATGCCTAGCCTGTATGTATAACTGTTATGAACATAGAAATATCCTATATTGAACTACATGTGTAGTAGGGAACAGAAAGAAGAAAAAAATGAATTGAACAGAACTGGTTAAAATAGTGTGTGTGTGTGTATGTATGTGTGTGTGTGTATATATATATATATATATATATATATGTATATGTATATGTATATGTATTTTTTTCCAAAAGGCACAAGTCTATCTTGGTACCATTACTGTGATTGTGAGCAGATAACGAAATGTGCTCATAAATTAGAAGACAACAATGGAAGCTTTACAAGGGCCTGTGGCAGGCTCTGCCAGACTGGGCTTACAGGTATATGAGTGGCTGGGGGATTGGAAGCCGCCTCTCTTGGGTGTCCTTGTGGCCCAGGTCTCTAAAATCCTGCTCTACCACCAGGTCACTGTGTACCATCTATCTGCTCCCATTATCTCCAGAGTGCACATCACAACTGAAATCAGAATCTGTGGTGTTTATTCTTTGTACCATTAGAATGTGAGCTCCAAACAGAAGGGACTTTTACTGTCTTCTCCCTCTCTCCCCCTCTTTCCCTCTCCCTCTCCCTTTCCCTCTTTCCCTCCCTCTCCCTCTCCTTCTCTCTCCCTCTCTCTTCCTCTCCCTCACTCCAGTCCTGGGACTTGAATTCTGGACCTGGGCACTGTCCCTGAATTTTTGTGCTCAAGGTAGCGCTCTAGCATTTGAGCCATAGCTCTACTTTTGGGTCTTCTCATAGTTTATTGGAGATAAGAGTCTCATGCCCTGTCCTGGGCTGGCTTTAGACTGCGATCCTCAAATCTCAGCCTCTTGAGTAAATAGGATTAAAGGTATGAGCCAGGGGCACCCAGCTCATCTCCTTTCTGTACCCTGAACGACATGAACATTTACTGAACACATAAATGAAAGAATAAATGATACCAGTTTATCAGTCCCTTCCTGCCTTTCTCTATCTGCCCAATCCAGACTATCTCCACATTTCATCATTCCATCAACATTCCTTTGTTTCACTGGCAACCCTTCTATCCTTTTGTATACACTGTTCCATACTTTCATGCAAAATGTCACTATGTTTCTCTGCCCACACACACATACACACACACCTACTCTGTTCTACTCTTTTTCTATGTCTATTATACTGCCAGGGAAAACACAGAAAACAACATAGGAAGGAGAAGCAGCACCTATTAATTATCCATCACCATTTCAGATATTTCTATAACTATTACCTCACCCTTTTTACAAACCCACGTAGATAATGATGCTGCCTGCCCACCTCAGTCATTCACACTGACTTATACAGTCCTCATGCCATGCTAAACATCTGCCCTCTAAAGTCAGATGAGGCTGTAGTGTTCCCTCCTGCCCAGGCCTTATCTGTCTGAGCTCTGGATTTTGTTCCCTTTCACTTCTCCACAGCACTTGATAGTCTGTTACATGTTTCCTTTCCTGTGTCTGACATGCTTCTCCTCTTTCTGGATCTTTCCAATGAAACATGGTCAAACAGTTTCCCACAAAAAGTCTCCAGTACAATGACTGCTAATGAATGCAGGGATTTCTTTCTGTGGGGACAATATCCCTGGATTAGATTGTGGTGCATATTCTATAGCCATGATCTCTTCTATATGCAATAACCTTAATGCAGTGCCCTTGGTGTAAGATATCCTGGGCCCATGGCTCCACTCAATGATCTTAATCAATCCTTCATGTGTAGCTACAGCCTCCCAATTCCCAGAGACTTCCTGGATCCCATCACCTTAGGTTTAGTACCCAAGTACCCTGTGCTTTGCATGCATGCATAATTATCTCCATACTGAATTTATCACAGGGTAGTCTAATTGTTTGCTTATCCCTGCTTTCCCATTGGATGATGAACTTCAGCTGAGCAAGGACAAGACTTGCTTTTCAACCTTTAGCTTTATTATGTATTTGGGCATAGTAAGAGGTTGTTGAAAAATACAAAAACATTAGTGACTGATCCATGTTTTCTGTGTTCTTCTTGCCTCACAAATGGACCCTGAATAATTTCCCCTGGAAGATGTCCTTTCCTAACTTCTCCATGGGGTCCACATTTTATACTCGTATGATGTGACCACTCATTCACATTCCTTTCTGGTGGTGTTTCCCAACAAAGGATTCAATCTTGAAAGCAAGAAGGATGGAACTAATACTTGTCTTCTACGTGTGATCCCACAGGCCCCCATGCCTGGAACTTTATATGCATGCATCTCACCTAGTCTTTGGGTCTATATTTGAGGAAATATAGGTTAAGGAAAGACCCAAGTACCACCAGTAGGCAACACAGGATTCAAATCTACATCAAATTTGTTTGATTAGTCTACAGTTTCACACTGCACCACACCACGGACAGCAGTGACCAATGTTACGGAGAGGACGTATTAATAGGTCTGAATGTTATTTATTTTATGAGAATTCAGAAAGTTTTGTGAATCAATATGTGTAGTTATACTAATAGTACTAAGTAAGAGATACGTTCTTATTTCAAGAATATCATCCAGCCGGGTGCTGGTGGCTCACGCCTGTAATCCTAGCTACTCAGGAGGCTGAGATCTGAGGAGTGCGGTTCAAAGCCAGTCTGGACAGAATAGTACGTGGCACTGTGGCTCAAGTGGTAGAGCACTCTCCTTGAGCTGAAGAACTGAGGGACAGCGCCCAGGCCCAGAGTTCAAGCCCCATGACCGACAATCACACTTAGGCCAGTCTTATTCAATGAACACATAATCTAATATATAATATATATAATACCTATATATGGATAATATAAAAATAAACTAGGTGTGATGAGTGGAACTATCCAGTTAAGCTGGGCACCAGTGGCTCATGCCTGTCATCCTAGCTACTTAGCTGAGATATGAGGATTGTGGTTCAAAGTCCCCCTGGACAGGAAACTCTATGACACTCCCCTGAGTTCAAGTCCTTAAACTACAAAAGAAAACAACAATAAAAAACTACCAGTTTTCTGATAATCACTTGGGATTGTAGGAAAGAAAAAGAAGTCAATAAAACATAAGGCGAAAGTTTTAAAACATGTTGGCAGAAAATGATGAGCATGAAAAAAAGTAATAAATTTATTTGGGATGGTAGTTCCTAAAGAAGTTAAACATGAATTACCACATAGTATTGTAATCATATTTCTGAGCATATATCAAAAACACTTTAAAAAGTAAAAGGGAAGGGGGGACCAAGATGGCGACGGGGCAGTAGGGAAACGCCACAGCTCTCTCCAACCAAAAAGAGAGTTCGAGCTCCAACGCTTAATCTCCCCAAGAGACCGACAACAACAAAAAGACGAACACTCAGAGAAAAACCAGAGGCGGAGAATAACAAAAAAGAAACAGAGGAAAAGAAGAATTTCAGAAGAAAAGCGAAGACCCCTCCCCCAACCTTTACTGGCCGCGCGGCAGTGCGCCAAGCCGCCGGCCAGCCGGCCCGGCAGGGGCTGCGGGAGCCCCAAGAGACACAGCAGAGACACAGGGGGCCGCTTTCAGATCACCAGGTACTGGTTTACAGAACAGCAGATCGCCAGGAACAGAGAAGCCTACCACCCGGGAGTCTCCACGAGGATCCCACCCCCACCCCTCACTCTCCACCTGAGCAGAGAGGCTCCATCCCGCCAAAGCCGCTCGGCACCAGCAGCGCATCCGCCCGATCGCGATCGCAACCGCAACGACCCGGCACTCTCCACCCGAGCAGAGAGGTTCCATCCCAGAGGTACCGCGAAGAAGCTGTCTGAGCGGGGACACTCTTGACCCGACAGCTTCGACAGAGGCAGAGACAGAAAAGAATCACACAGAGCCACCACCGCCCAACCCAGCCCGGATTGCAACAACAACTGACGACCTACACCACACAGAAACAACCAGCTCCAGGGTGAGTACCCCACAGGGGAAGTGTATCCCTCAAGGGAGACCAGAGCTGGAGGGAATCCCCAGACCCTGACCTAGACTCCCTACCCCAACACCCGGACCACAGGACCCACTAAAACTGGGAACTGTTTGAGAGCTCCACCAGCCCGTGGAGCACACTCAGCTGGCCAGGCTAGAGCAAGAGCACCCCTGGAAGGGAGCTTAAATGCCCAAGCCAGGAACAGCGCCCCTGGGTCAAGACTACCAACAGTAGAAGAAATTTGAACTGTGTCCCCCAGGCTGTATAACCTAGGTGGTATACACATCAGCACAGGCCTAACGAGTGCGCTCCAGGCTGCATAACCTAGGTGGTATACACATCAGCACAGGCCTAACAAGCGCGCTCCAGGCTGGGGCCGGAACCAGGCCCGGGGATCCGGCGCCTGAACAACACAACCAACTCCTCCCAATTGAAGTAAAAAGCTGAGCATACGCCTCAACAGAGGGGAGAAAGCCAGGAAACAACACTCCCCGGGGAAGCACGCCTGTGACAACAAAAGACCTGGAGGCCCAGGACAAGAGAAGCCCAAACCCCACCAAAACTCCACCCATATACCCTAGACTGGGAATTGGGCAACACAGGCTACCAGCACCTGATAGTAAGCAGGAGCTCAGACTGTTAAGGCGGCTCAGCAATAGAGTGATAGTCTTGGATGTATGAGGCCCTGGATCTGATTCCTCAGCATCACAAAAGCAAAAAGGGTCAGAAGTGGTGCTGTGGCTCAAACGGTAGGGTGCCAGCCTTGAGCTGAAAAGCTGAGGGACAGCACCCAAACCTAGAGTTCAAGCCCACAACCAGCCCAAAACAAACAAACAAAAACACATCAGGAGCCCATAGCAGACTCCAGCATTTGGGAGAGTGCATCCAGAGCATCTGTTCTTCACAAGAGTACCCGTAGGAGCAAACACAAGCAGTCTAGGCTGCTCAACCCTTCCAAAGGCGGGAACTGCCAGCAATCTACAGCAGAGACCTGAGAATCCTAAGTAAGTCAGAATAGCAGCTGGAAATAGGCTCCCAACAGAACCCAGATCAGGCACAGACTCTCTCTACCAATACAGAATCAGCAACCAAGCAAAGACAGACACACCAAAACAAAATTGAAGAGCAGTCTCCTGAACCTCCATGCGAAAATCACAGAGAAAAATCACAAGGTTTACTACCACCCAGGACAGCAAGCTCACCTCAAAAGCCAGCAGCCACACAGGGGAGAGCCCCAGTGGGAGCAAAGCAGGAATGGAAGACAAAGGCTACTTCCAAGGGTTGCTGGAGGCAATGACTCAAGAAATAAAGCGAGAAATTGATCAGAAATTGAAAGAGCACAAGGATGAACTATCCAAAGAGATACAGGGTATCAAACAAGAGATGCATGCAAAAATAGAAGCTGCACAAACCTCAGTAAGAAGTGAGATAAACGCCAAATTAGAGGTAATGCATACCTCATTGAGAGGTGAGATCAGTACTCTGAGAACCAACATTGAATCCATAAAGGGATCCATTTCCTCCATGCAAACCACAATAGAAGCCACTGTCAACAGAGTGAATGAAATGGAAGGTCGAGTGTCAGATACAGAAGACAGAATACACCAACTGGACCAAAAAGTGACAGATATGGAAAAATTACTCAAATTAAACCAAAGGGATATTCAAGAGCAAGCAGATAATGCTAAAAAATTTAACCTTCGCATAATTGGAGTGGACGAAGGTGAGGAATTCCAGAGCAAGGGAATGCACCACCTATTTAACAATATAATCAATGAAAATTTTCCCCACCTCAAAAACGACCATCTTAACTACATCACAAAAGCTTATCGAACACCCAACAAGCAAGACCCCAGGAGAAACACTTCTAGACACATTATAGTAAAAATGATAGATCTGAATAATAAGGAAACAATCCTGCATGCAGCAAAAATGAAGAAGGAGCTATACTACAATGGGAAAAAAATAAGAATTACTGCAGATCTCTCCACACAAACAATGAATGCAAGAAAAGCCTGGGAAAGCACCATACGAGCCCTGAGAGCCAATAACTGCCAACCCAGACTGATCTACCCGGCAAAGCTAGCATTCACATTTGATGGAGAACTGAAAACTTTTAATAGCAAAGAAAAACTAAATGAATACATAAACATTAAGCCAGCATTACAAAGAATTCTAAGAGGGGGGACACAACCTGAAGAAAGCAGCCAGGAACTGGGGCCTGCCCCAAACAGGCGTTACTCAAAGTCTAACTGAGCAAGCACAGGAGGAAAGGAAAAAAGAAAAACTTAGGAAAACGGAATGGCAGGGACAACAATGCATCTCTCTATACTTTCTCTTAATATAAATGGGCTGAATTCGCCAATTAAAAGAAAACGAACTGAGGACTGGATAAGAAAACAAGACCCATCCATCTGTTGCCTTCAGGAGACCCACCTCTCAGCCAAACATACAAACAAACTCAGAGTGAAGGGGTGGAAAAGGATCTACCAATCAAACGCCCCCAGTAAGAAAGCAGGTGTAGCTATCCTGATATCTGACAAAATAAACTTTTCATTAAAATCAGTACAGAAAGACAAGGACGGACACTACATATTAATAAAGGGAACAATCCAAGAGGAGGATATAACCATCATCAACTTATATGCCCCAAATATTGGTGCACCCAGATATGTCAAACAAATGCTCTCAAACTTACAGAATAAAATAGATCCCAATACGATAATACTAGGAGACTTTAACACACCACTCTCACCAAAGGACAGGTCTACCAACCAGAGGATTGGCAAAGAAGCTACCGAATTAAGAGAGGCCATACTGCAAGCGGAATTAACTGACATCTACCGAGTATTTCACCCTAAAACAACACAGTACACATTCTTCTCAGCAGCTCACGGAACTTTCTCCAAAATAGACCATATCATAGTTCATGCAAGGAACTTAAGCAAATACAAAGGGATCGACATAATCCCCTGTATCCTATCTGACCACAGTGGAATCAAACTAGCTCTCAATAACAAAGCATACCGCAGAAATTTCTCCAATACATGGAAATTGAACAGCACACTCCTTAACAATGCCTGGATAACAGAAGAGATCAGAGAAGAAATAAAGCATTTCCTACAACTCAATGAAAATGAAAACACCTCACAAAGAAACTTGTGGGACACAGCAAAAGCAGTCCTGAGGGGCAAATTTATTGCCCTCAGTGCCCACATCAAGAGAATGGAGACAGACCAAGTAAATAATCTCATGTTGCAATTAAAACAGCTAGAAAAACAGGAAAAAATGGGACCTAAAGCTACTAGAAGAAGCCAGATAACCAAATTAAAAGCAGAGATTAACCAATTAGAAAATCAGAAAACCATAACCAAAATAAACCAAACAAAAAGCTGGTTCTTTGAAAAAATAAACAAAATTGATGGCCCATTGGCTAGATTAATTAAAAAAAGAAGAGAGGAAACCCATATTAATAGGATTAGGGATGCCACGGGAAACATCACCACACGTACCCAAGATATCCAAACAATTCTAACAGACTACTTTCAAAAGCTATACTCTCTAAAGGAAGAAAATCGGGCAGAAATGGATGCATTTTTAGAGAAATACAAGTTGCCCAAACTGAGCAAAGAAGAAGTTAACCAATTAAATAAGCCAATATCCTATAATGAGATACAGGAAGCTATCAAAAGTCTTCCAACAAAAAAAAGCCCAGGACCAGATGGATTCACAGCAGAATTCTATAAGACCTTCAAACAAGAACTAATACCCATACTCCTCAAGCTCTTCAGAGAAACAGAGAAGGAAGGAGCTATCCCAAACTCATTCTACGAAGCCAATATCACACTCATCCCCAAACCAGGCAAAGACCCAACCAAAAAGGAGAACTACAGGCCAATCTCCTTGATGAACACAGATGCAAAGATCCTTAACAAGATTCTAGCTAACAGAATCCAGAAACACATAAAAAAAATAATTCACTATGACCAGGTAGGCTTCATCCCAGAGACACAGGGATGGTTTAACATACGTAAGTCAATAAATGTAATCCAACATATCAACAGAGCCAAGGTCAAGAATCACATGATTATCGCTACAGATGCAGAAAAGGCCTTTGACAAAATTCAACATTCATTCATGCTAAAAGCTCTGGAGAAAATAGGAATAGAAGGAACATTTCTAAAAACAATAAAAGCCATTTATGACAGACCAATAGCCAATATTATACTTAATGGGGAAAAGCTACAACCAATTCTCCTAAAATCAGGAACAAGGCAAGGATGCCCACTGTCTCCACTCCTCTTCAATATAGTCCTAGAACCCTTAGCCAGGGCAATAAGGCAAGAAAAAGACATTAAAGGGATCCGCATAGGAAAAGAAGAAGTTAAACTATCCCTTTTTGCAGACGACATGATACTATACCTCCAAGATCCCAAAAACTCCATCCCCAAACTCTTAGAAATCATAAATCACTTTGGCAAAATAGCAGGATACAAAATAAACCCACAAAAATCAGTTGCCTTCCTATACACTGATAATGTACAGGAAGAGAGGGAAATAAAGGGAGCAACCCCATTCACAATAACCTCCCGAAAAATAAAATATTTAGGAATTAACCTAACCAAAGATGTAAAAGAACTATTTAATGAGAACTATAAAAAGTTAAAGAAAGAAATTGCAGAAGACACTAGGAAATGGAAAGACCTCCCATGCTCCTGGATAGGCCGACTTAATATAGTAAAGATGGTAATACTTCCAAAACTAATATACAAATTCAACGCAATTCCTATTAAAATCCCAATGACGTACATCTCTGAAATACAGAAAACAGTCCAAAAATTCATATGGAACAACAAAAGACCCAGAATAGCCAAAACAATTCTAGGGGATAAAGACAATATGGGAGGGCTATCCATGCCGAACTTCAAACTCTACTACAGAGCTATAATAACAAAGACAGCATGGTACTGGCACAAAAACAGACCCGAAGACCAATGGAACAGAATAGAAGATCCAGAAATAAATCCACAGGCCTACAGCCAGCTGATATTCGACAAAGGAGCCAAAGACATACAATGGAAGAAACACAGCCTCTTCAACCGCTGGTGCTGGGAAAACTGGGCAGCCACATGCAGAAAACTAAAAGTGGACCCCAGCCTATCACCATGCACCAACATCAACTCAAAATGGATTAAAGACCTTAACATTAAACCTGAATCTCTGAAACTACTGCAGGACAGAGTAGGAGAGACACTTGAACTAATAGGCACAGGAAGGAACTTCCTGAACAGAGTCCCAGGGTCACAACAAATTGGAGAGAGACTCGACAAATGGGACTACCTTAAAATAAAAAGCTTCTGCACAGATAAAGCTATCGCAACCAAGCTAGAAAGACAACCAACTAATTGGGAAAAAATATTTACCAGCAATATATCAGACAAGGGGTTAACATCCTGTATATACAGGGAACTCAAGAAACTAATCCCTCCCAAACCTAACAAACCAATTACTAAATGGGCAAGGGAACTAAAGAGGGACTTCTCAAATGAAGAAATAAAAATGGCAAAGAAACACATGAGGAAATGTTCATCATCCCTGGTGGTGAAGGAAATGCAAATAAAGACAACCCTGAGATACCACCTTACCCCAGTCAGAATGTCCCACATCCACAAATCAGCCAACGACAAATGCTGGAGGGGATGTGGAGAACGAGGAACCCTATTACACTGCTGGTGGGAATGTACACTCATACAACCACTTTGGAAAGCAGTCTGGAGGGTCCTTAGAAAGCTAAAGATTGACCTCCCTTACGACCCAGTCATACCACTTCTAGGCATCTACCCTGAACAACAGGAACCAATATACAAGGACACGTGCACCTCCATGTTTATTGCAGCACTGTTCACAATAGCTAGGATATGGAAACAACCTAGATGCCCCACCACAGATGAATGGATCCAAAAATTGTGGTATCTATACACAATGGAATATTATGCAGCCATTAGAAATGACAAAATAATGGCATTTGCAGGGAAATGGATGGAGCTAGAAGGAATCATGTTGAGCGAGGTAAGCCAAGAACGAAGAGACAAACAGTACATGGTCTCCCTGATAAGCGGATGATAAATCCAAAATGTTAGGTGATATGACAAAACTAACAGGACTTAAGAAACAAAGAACTCCCACTCATCTGGTTGAACCACTACTAAATATCCCCATGCTGCTGATCACGTGTATGGTATATAACATATGAACACCGTTATATATTACAGACTGTGATAGACAATTTGCTCCAGGAAAGTTAGAATGAACGTGTGACTTTAAATGAGCATCATTATTCCACAATACTGTGAATTTCCGGAAATTAAGTAATCACTTAATCACAATCAAAAAAAAAAAAAAAAAAAAAAGAACCTTGGGGAAGGGAGGGAGGGAGGGGATGGTAGGGAGAAAACAATGGAGGGGGTAACAATGTTCAAGAGGAAGTGTACTCATTACCCCACTCATGTAACTGTAACCCTCTGTATAGAATCTTTACAATAAAAAAATTTAAAAAAAAAAAAAAAAAAAGTAAAAGGGAAAACTAGTAATACCATCTTAGATGCCTCAAGAGATGTCATAAAAATAAGTAGTATCCTACATTGAGAAAAATGGTGGTAAGTATATGTCATAGAAACTTCATGGAATATTATGGAACTTCAAAACTGTAACTAGAAGTTATATATAGCAACATCAATAATATGCTAGTATATTAAACAAAAAACCCCAGTTCTATAGTGCGAATTCATTTGGAACATATACATTTGCTCTAAAAAGAATCCGGGCCCTAAAAATTATGTAGACCTTTGGGTTTCTGTCTGATCGATTCTATATTTTCTCATGTGAGGTATTGTACACTTAAAAGGAGGTATACTGAGAATGGATATACAAAGAAGGCAAGATATTCTAGGGAATTCTTAGTGAATACTGTATTTGGCAAAACTATGTTGAATGTTTCACCTTTGAAGAGACATTACAAGGATAAAAACAAGTCTCATTAATACTTAACAAATCTGATCTGACAGTAAAGTTTCAGACTTCTATCCCACTATTAACATCTATATGGTTAATTACAAACTTACGTATTTAATGTAAATGTTTTACTGCACTTATGATCATATTTCCTTAATGAATTACTTTTCCTAATATTTTAAATCATATCAGTAACCACCAATGTTATAAAAATTATAAATATGACTGTAAATCCCTTAAGGGTCCATAATAGAAAAAGCTCTCATTTTAGATTTAGGCAACTTTTTGTTGGAGAAAAGCCCTGGGTTCAAGTCCATGATAGATTATAAATTGATAGGTTATCCTGATAAAGTCCAGTGTCATCCTTCCATCAATGAAGTGAAAGAATAAGGAAGATGGTAGCTCAGGACATCTGGGTTAAGGATTCCAGATTAGCAGTTTCTGTCTCAGTCGGAAGACTAGATTAGCAGTTTCTGTCTCAGTCAGAGGACTTACCTCTCTCAGCACAGGATCAGTTATAGAGTTCAGGTTCACAGCACCTTCATAGGTCAAGTAATAGAACACATTAAGGGCCCGCACAGCCTCAGGACCTTGCTGCTTATAGCCAAAAATGAGGTCAATCCATTGGTGAAGCTGGCAAGAAACAAACTCACTTTCCAAGGCCTGAAAAAAAGAAGATACAGATCATATCATTTTGTCATTATGTTGAATTCTATTTTTAAACGTAGAGAGGTAATTATTACAAACAATAAAGTTTAACACCAAACTAAAATTTAAAACTAAACTAGAAAGCCACGTGTGATGGCTTATACCTGTTAGTCCAACTACTCAAGATCTGTGGCAAAAAACTGCAAGTTTGAGGCCAGCCTGGGCAATATAGTGAGATCTAATCTCAAAGAGAAACAAAAGACAGAAACGGGCTGGGAGCCGTAGCTCAGTGGTACTTAGGATGTGTGAGACCCCGAGTTCAATCCCTAGCACCATAAAAATAAAATAAGATTCTGATGACCTACTTTTTACTGGAACTTGTCCTCTTTCACATATAATTAGACTTTCTGGCATTTGCCACACTGAACTGCTGTATTCTCCCTGTATGCACTGTAAAGAACAGGACTGGGCTTGTTTTGGTCACATTCATAACCCAGGCTTTACAGGTACTCAATTTATGCTTCAATGAGAGGAGGGCATACAATGTAAAGATTGCTTTTGTTGTTATTGTTTTTTAAAAAAAGATTACTTTTGGAAAGAAAGTTGGAAAACATTAAAAGTGTACTGTCCACTCAAGATATTTGTTTTTCTAGAACTAAAACATGTTGTTGTATACTACAAACATAACCAAATTATTTGATTTCTTTGAGTTTTGGTGGTAGCCAATCAGGTTTTGTTGGTGATAATTACAAATACTAAAGTATCTTCTAGGTTTCAATATGTTTGAAACTAGAGCAAATATTTTATGCTATTAACGTAAAAATGCTCAATAATAAGTAACAAATGAACATAATCAAGTATTCAGTTGAAACACTGGTCACACATCCGCTCCCTATTCATCCCATTTACTATACTAGCACTGTGTCAAAATTCAATAGGTACCAGTAAATGTTCAACTTACTAAAATTATAAATATTAAGAGTTTTAAGCCGGGCCCTAGTGGCTCATGCCTGTAATCCTAGCTACTCAAGAGGCTGAGATCTGAGGATCACGGTTCAAAGCTAGCCCGGGCAGGAAAGTCTGTGAGACTCTTATCTCGAATAAACCACTAGAAAACCAGAAATGGCGCTGTGGCTCAAGTGGTAGAGTACTCACCTTGAGCTGAAGAGCAGAGGGACAGCACCCAAGCCCAGAGTTCCAGCCCCACGACCAATAAATAAATAAATAAATAAATAAATAAATAAATAAATAAAATATTGAGAGTTTTAAAAAGTGGACACTTATTTTAAGGAGTTATTCATCTTTATACCATGTTCAAATTTCCTCTTTAGACTATTGTTCAAAATAATGTAAACGTTGAACAAAATGGCTTACCATTAAATAATTGCTATTAAAATTGAATTCTCAAATTTAAACTCCATAGTTTATTTAAAAGTATACCAATTTTGCTGGTAATCCTAGCTACTCAGGAGGCTGAGATTTGAAGAGTATGGTTTGTAGCCAGCCAGGGCAAAAGAGGCAGTGAGACTCGTATCTCCAATTAACCAGTGAAAGGCCAAAAAGTGGAGATGTGGCTCAAGTAGTAGAGGACCAACCTTAACAAGAATGCCAAGCAAGAGCCTGAGACCCTGAGTTCAAGCCCCAGTATGACCACTAAAAAAGGACACCAACACCAAGTTAAATCTGATAAAGTATCTCACTAAAATTCTTATATTTAGATTTAAAGGGGGGAATGATTTTGGTGTATTTTTTGCTGTAGTTCACTGTTATGTAGTAAGATAGCAACCTGTAGGTTGATCTTTTGACTTAAAAAAATTTTTTTTAGATGCCAGGGCCTTCCATGTAATAAGTACATGCTCTACCACTGAGCTACATTTCCATTCCCCAAACTAACTTCAATAGCAAGCAACCAAGTAAGCAGCCAGCAAGATGAAAATCTTGTAACAAAAGTTATTCTATTAATTCACAGGTGTACCCTTGTATAAATGCATGCTTTATTAAAGTAAGTGTCCATGAAAAAGAAATGTGTTTATCACTAAATACAAATAATATTTAGTATCATTTGACATGGGACTATAATGCTATAAAAATATGAAATATGATTCTGCAAATAAAATGTTAGGCATTAGGCAATTCTTGCATTCCCAACTATAACTGAAATGTGTGTAAAAAAATACTCAGCTAGTTACAACTGTGTAAGTTACTGATTTAGATAACTATCATCAAAATTATACTTGTCCATTTATTAAGGGGCCAAAAAAAGCACAAGTCTACTTCAGATTTTTTCTTGAGAAAATAAAAGAAAGGGTTTATAGTGCATTTAGGTAAAGTCCTACATTAAGTCCATAAATTTAAAATGAATTTGAAAATCCAGGAACTATCAATATGAGTTGCACATGGGAACGACACAGTTGTTTCATGAACTTAGGGTGGTTGGAGATGGGGGGGAGGAGGGCCCTCATTTAAAGTGACACATAAAAACAGCAATTGTCTTAATTTGTGTGCAGCGCACTCCATACAAAAGCCCTAAATATGTTCAAATTAGAGCAGGCTGCTTGATTGTCACTGTAGTCTCATGTCACATTAATGCATGACAAACATTAAACCATACACTTAAATGGCAATTTATATCATTTAAATGTTTACTGCCAGACTAGCTCATCACTCATTTAAATGTGACTTTCTGACAGCTAATTTCAGTTAATTTTCTCCAATTCACTTAATTAGAACTTTCAATCAGGGAAGGACTCATACACATCTTCAAGCTTTCATCCCTTTTGGTTGTTGTTCAAAAATCTGAGTTAATAAACCCCTGAAAAGCTATGCTATTATAGATTAACATGAAGTATCTCTAACTCTACTAAAAAAGTGTCATGGCGCTGTGTGATGCTAACTCAGTCTGTATTCTTGGAAAGAACCTGTACTTATTTATGTAACTAATACTCTTGCCAGTAGTTTAAATAAAAAATGTTTGGTTCATAGATACCCACTACTGAAACAATAAAAAAAATCCCTGCATCCAAGCTAATTAAAAATTAATGATTTCAAAATTGTTTAATAAGATAAAAACAGCCAGAAGTCTCCTGAGTGTCTATGGTGCTGTGATCTGAGACGATAATATTCTAGAAGACTCAGCAAATGATGAAGTACAAATGAGTTTTTTCAATATTACAGTTTGAAAAACTAGGGTAATTTTATTTTATGTGTTATCAAATGAAGAATGAGTTTTGCTAATGGTCAATTACTTCTTGGTGCCCATTCAAATTGGTGAAGTTGGATAGATTTACATGCTTTGAGCTTTACATCTTGACCCTACCCCAGATTTTAAGGGAAAACGCTGGTAGAACGCCACTGACATTGTGTGCTCATCTCCTGCTGTAGAGACCTCTACAAAGCCTTGGGTCAGCTGCCCCACATTCTGCCTGAGCTGTAGCCAGGGGCCCACCAGCAATTCATGGAATTACTGGAGGAACCCTATACCAGAGGCTGATAAACATGTTACATTCATAAACAAACGAGATATTTTTTTAAACTAAACAAAATTTCATTAGCCTCAAGCATTTCTTTTTTTGGTACCCATACTGGGGCACAAACTAATGACCTTAGTTCGAAATGGGCTTTTTTGCTTAAAGCTGATGTTCTATCACTTGAGCCATACCTCAACTCTGACTTTTGGTTTATTCATTGG
Organism: Dipodomys merriami; assembly: GCF_024711535.1. Taxonomy (NCBI): domain Eukaryota; kingdom Metazoa; phylum Chordata; class Mammalia; order Rodentia; family Heteromyidae; genus Dipodomys; species Dipodomys merriami. Next base: position 9,434,655 of record NW_027202826.1, read on the forward strand.
CGTTAAGGAGTCTCATGGACTTTTCTACCTGGCTCAGATCAGCCTTGTGAGTATCTAGATTATAAGCATAAACTGCCCCTAAGCAACTTCAAGCATCTTTTAGAATACACCAAAGCTTAAAAAAAAAGGGGGGGGGGAATCCAAAGAAACAATTATGATACATAAAGACAATTCCAAGAAGTTCTGAAGTCATTTTTGATACAACATCAGTTTAAGGCTTAAACATTCTTTTCTGTTTCCTGTGGTTGTGGTTTTCAGTCAGGTGTTGTTTTCTGCCCTGGAGATCCTCCTGCCTCAGCATACTAATGCTTGCATTACTGGGATTTCAAGCATCCCAATATCCTTTTCATATCCCTGCATGACAACTTGCCTCATCCAAAGCACACATTAACTAGACCACTACAATTATGAAAGACCTGAGGGAAGAGGGCAAAGGGAAGGACAAGCAAGGGAAAGGAAGGGGGAAAAAAAGAATATTACACAGAACAGTTCAAAACGAAATGCTCTGGGATCACATTTTATTTGTAAGTTCTTGTTCTGAGATTCAAAAGAAATAAATCAAAAAGTTTCCATTACGATTCATCTCATTTTTGCATGTTAAAGAATTTGTAAATAAATACTATGTACAAAAATTTTATTTAGGTCCATAATTTTAGTCACACGCACACACACACACACACACACACACACACACACACACACACAGCAACACACACACACACACACACACACACACCACGCCAGCAGAGTGTTAAGCATTTGGGATTTCTCAAAGCCTTGAGGACAGACCGTCCTCATTAAGACTGGAGTTAAATATGGTTGGCAGCAAGGGGGTAGTAACATTCTTCCCAGGCTGTTCTCAGAGCCAACCAGTCAACTGTTTGTCCTCCCCTAGAAGGCTGATACATATTTACGTCCAATGTGAGCTCTGAGTAAAATGTGTAAAAAAGAAAGCCACTGCACTGTCCAACACAATACAATATTATTCAACTCATCTGAGTTATTATAAAATAAACCAGTGACTAATGTCCAATTGTTAAGGATCAAATTAAGACTGTGAAAAGACTATTATATGAAGCCTTGCACAAATTGTCAATCTAATCCAGGGGGACTTATATTAGTCTTGACAAACTGTCTTGGGGCTGATATCTGTTTTTTTAATGAGATCTATTAGGCTGAGAATAAAACACTTGAGATATGCTAAAAAGTACAGTATACAGATGTCAAATACAAACACTTATTAGTAACTTTCATTTGTTTGGTCCTCATACTTAATATCAACAAATTAAAGCTTTAATATATTAGAAAGATAACAGTAAATTATTCATAAATAACTGCATAACCCTATGTCAGAAATAATTACAACATCTATGAATACATGTCTAACAATAAATCTCATTGAAAGAATGTAATCTATGTTTTCCTGCACCTAACCCATTAAGGAAATGAATTATTTATTGATAAAAAACATTATATGAAATGACTCCTTTTTTCTACAGCAAAGTCAAATAATGTGATAACTTAATAGTATGCTTTGTCTAAAATACTCTAAGCTATTTCAGAATAAAAATTATAAAGTAAAACATTTAATTAATCAATGTATACTTTAGAGATATTCTAGCAATTTTCTGCAAAAATAAGTTTACTAATATAAATTCAAAGAAAACCAATTTCAATCAATAAAAGAACTATTGGATAATGGTTTACCACAAGACAAAGAAGTTACATTTATAAATGATTTAATTTCTCATGCTTTTAAGTTCCAGGTTTATGCTACTTTTCTTTATCCCATTGTTAAATCTTATCATACCACTCCATTCAGAAGGAAAATTAGATCATAAGTGATATCTATGGAATAAGTTATTATTTTAAAAAATCTAATGAAAATATCAAATATTTTTAAACTTCTAGGTATAGGAATAATTCTTATACTAGTAAGAAAGGTTCTAGGTTTGTTAACTAGCACCACAAACTAAAAAGAGAGAGAAAAAAATTTGTGCAAGTAAAAGGACACAGAACTATGTACACATAAGGAAACAACCCAGACACACAATTCTGCACCCTATGCACTATATCTCTGTCTGGGCTTTCAGGAGGCCAGGCTCAGTGCTGAGGTGCAAAAATGACACACACACACACACACACACACACACACACACACACACACACACACACCACACACACACACACACACACACACACACACACACACACACACACACACACACACACACTTCAAAACTAAAAATCCCTGATTACCTCTCTGACTTGCAGTACATTTAACCATGAGATATACTTAACGTTTTAATTTTTAAAAGGAAAAAATTAGTTTTGCAAAATTTTAATTTTGCA